>NC_142497.1:20351452-20998084 GCF_965113065.1 Corylus avellana
CTCGAGGCCGATTCAGCGCTCCGAGCGGAGAACGCGAGCGACGACCCGTCGTCGACCGCGCGGACCCTGAAGCGGCCGCGTTTGGTGTGGACTCCGCAGCTGCACAAGCGGTTCGTGGACGTGGTGGGCCACCTGGGGATCAAGAACGCGGTGCCCAAAACGATCATGCAACTGATGAACGTGGAGGGCCTGACCCGCGAGAACGTGGCGAGCCACCTCCAGAAGTACCGGCTTTACCTGAAGAGAATGCACGGGTTGCCCGGCGAGGTGGGCCCCTCCGGCACGGCCTCTTCGACGTCCGACCACCAGCTGTTTGCGTCGACGCCGGTTCCGCAGCACGAAACCGGAGCGCATATGCAGATTCCTATGCCATATCCGCCGCCGATGATGCAGATGCCGGTTCTCGGGGTCGGGCACATGGGTATGCCGGTAGGGAATCACGGGTTCGAGTCGCATGGTGCATACGGTATGATGCAGCAGAGGGATTGGTCGTACCATCCTCATGTTGGGTCTAATCAAGAGTAGAGAGAGGTGAGGTTCTTGATCTTCATGAGATTTGATTATTTAGTGTGAGCTTGTATTTGGGTGAAAAAGAGCTAGGACTACCTATGAATAGCAGATATGATTGTACTGCGTTTTTAAGTATGCTACTAGTTTTACTACATTTTGTTTCTCTCAAATTTGATGGCTAATTGAAGTGGATTACCAAAAATGGTGGCCATGCTTTTATTTTTGCTCCATTTTGTCCTAGCGTGTTGGAACAAATTGCAATTGGCACATTGCCTATCATTAGGTTGTAAATGATGATAGGAGGAAAGTGCAAGTGGAATGCCTTCCAAGTCATTGGGCCTGCACTTACCAGTTCCCATTTACTGTTAGGTTCTTTTTTGTCATTTCCTATTGGGAAATAAGTATTTCTACCATAGCAGTATTTATGTGCCGACAGATGGTAACATTCCTCTGAAGTATGTCTCTTGATTTTTTTTTTCCCATTAATTATGGAAATAACAGTTGTTCGAGCACTTATAGCCACATTCTGGGGTTTTCAACAATTGCTGCTAGTTTATTGTATGTGATCTTGTATTCAGTTATTGTCTGCAAAAGACTTTCAGATTATTTATGGTATGTTTTTGGTGTAGATTGAGAAGTTGAGCAAATCGGTTGAAGCTAAAGCTTGCAGCTCAACCTATAAGGTTACTTCGTTGGTAATCTTGAACCTCACAGATGTGGGAGATGTTCTTAGGAATTATATGGAGACACTTCAAATCGATTCTCCTATATGTCTTGGGATTTCGTATGAATCAGGCTAAGTAACACACTTTGGCTCAGTATATATGGCTGTTTTTAGTTTCCGGATAGCAGCAGGGGATTGTGGTTTATTATTTTTAGGCTATCTAGTTCACACCAAGCAATAAAATTCATTCTTAATCTTTACTATGATTTTTAAATTTTATTCTCTTGAGACTGTATTAAAAACCTTATTTTTCAGCAGAAAAGCAAAGAGTCGATAGAAAGCTTATTAGCAAAAGTGAGTTAGCTGTCAGTTCTGGGGGTTTCAACACTTGCTTTTAGTTTATTATATGTGATATGGTTTTCAGTTACTGTCTGCATTAGACTTTCAGATTATTTACAGTATGTTTTTGTGTAGATTCAGAAGTTGAGCAAACTTTGGTTGAAGCTAAGCTCTTGCAACTCAACCTATAAGGTTGCTTCATTGGTAATCTTGAACCTCACAGACGTGGGAGGTGTTCTTAGGAATTGTATGGAGATACTTTGAATCCATACTCCTAGATGACTTGGAATTTCGTATGAACCAGGCTAGTAACATACTGTCGCTCTATAAACTTGGCTATTTTGAGATTCTTGGTAGAGCAGTGGGTTTGATGTGATATAAAAGTGATAAGTGTTTTTTGGTAAGTCTACATTTGAGAAAATGTTTTTTGTGGGGGTACAGCTGCATATTTTGAGAAAATACAAGGAAATGTATAACTGACTTCTTGCTTATAGGAAGAAAACAATTTTTTTTCTTTGAAAAAGGTGACTGCCTGCGTGGCTTCTCTCATTGGAGGAGAGGGATGGCTACATGGCCACCCCTATCAGGTCAGGGTGGCCACGTGGCCACCCCAAGTTTGTCGTGGTGGCCGCCTGGCTACCCACTCCTCTGCCGAAGGTGGTCACACGGTCACTTTTTTTTTTAAAAAAAAAAAAAAAATTCTTACATAATAAATTACTCTCTACACCTAAAAAAAATTGAGCACCTGTTTTGTCAAAATATTTTTATAAGGCGTGAAAAGTTCTCTACAAAGTATTTTGTGTTTTAAGTTGTTTGTTAATGGTTTTAAAAAAAAGTGTGTTTTTGTCTAAGGAAAATGTTTTCAGAGACATTACCAAACATAGCCTTATTTGAGAGAGCTATATCATCTGCTCTGTTATGCATTTAATTTTCCTAAGTGCTAATTTGTAAGTATTGGAGGATCCACTTTAGGTACCGTTTGGTTCAAGAAATCTTGGCAGGAATCCCATATTGCGTTCTGGAATCTGCGAGTATTCCCATATACGTGTCTGGTTTTGTACCGAAAATTCTAGCAATTTGATATTTTTGTAGGTATCACATTCTCGCATTTTGTGACATTCTGAGATTCACACCTGGTGCGAATGTTGGGTACTGTCAACTGTGTCATGTCTAAATGCTCCCACCTAGTTTCCATGATTTCGGCCATCATTTGCCGACCACCACCTGTTGGTCACCTCCAACGGCCACCTGCATAGTCCATCTTTCCTGATCACTGTGCTAGCCACCTGCCGGCCACTATCTCCGGCATAGGTGCATCTTTGAGAACTTAGATAAAACATGTTTTAGTTTCACAGAATGGAACATTAAATAGCAAGCCAAATGAGGAAAGCCCACATTCCCAAGCATCTTATTTGTGGAAATGTAGGTGGTCTTTCATGGGATTCTGGAATGCCTTGAACCAAATGGCCTCCTTAGGCCATTTGTTTTCAACTCTGTGGGTCTTGACTCTTGAGGCTATTTTAAGATTCATAATGTTTGGTTTATACCTATATTAGTAATTAGTTGTGACTTTGGGGCAGCTGAGAGAAAATGTTCTAGGAGAATCATGAAATGTTTACAATGTTTTGAATGCAAACTTTCAAACTTCAGTCCTTGCTTTGCATGTGTTTCTATTTTCGTAGTGTTTGAACGTCTAGGTAAAAGTTCTCTACAATTACAAGTGCAATAACTGAATTGAGTTTTGCTCATTATGCGCATCAAGGCTATAATCGAGCCGAGTCGAATTGAATATTGAATGTTAAAGTCGATTCCTTTAATTTTATTTTGAACATGAGTTGAGTTTGAGCTTATGACAGAACTAGATAATCTGTTCTAGGCTTCTAGCTCGGTTTATTTACTTTTTGAATGAACTCGAGCTTGTTCACGAGCTTATCAATTAACTTATTCATTCCTTATATAAAGTAAATATCACAATTGTTTATTTTTTTCGTCGTAAATTCATACTAATAATTAGTTAATTAATTATTGTCAAGTTTTTATCATTTGATTCAATTAAATAAATTAACTTGAATCTTAAACAATCAAATCTTGAGTCTATATGTATGTTAATTTATAGTATGTATATAAATTCATTATGCACACACACACACATATATATATATATATATATATATATATATATTAAGGCTTACAAAAACAATAATTCAATCTATATCCATCATATTACGAAGATAATTCCCATTTTATCTTTTAAAGTATTTGCGTTACAAAATTAAAATAATACTACACACACACACACACACATATATATATATATATATATATATATATATATATATATATATATTAAGGCTCACAAAAACAATAATTCAAGCTATATCCATCATATTACGAAGATAATTCCCATTTTATCTTTTAAAGTATTTGCGTTACAAAATTAAAATAATAGTATAAAATATTAAAAATGAAGTTTATATGAGTATGGCTTGTTTAATAATCAGACTTAATTTTGTGCTCACAGTTAGCTTATTTATTAAATGAATTGAGACCGAGCCTATTCATGAGCAGCTCTATTCGTTTACAGACCTATGCACATCATTTTAATCTCAATAAGATTTGTTGATTTGTTGTTCTTCTCCCTACGCAATTATACTAGCATATTTGACCTTTTAGCTAAAACAATCATTTAGCATAATCCTTTTTGCCATTTTAGGAAAATAGCCTTTGTAGGATTGATTAGGTGAATAGAGTTTTAGAATCTGAGTCTACCTTGCATTTGTTGGAGAAGAGCTTTTGTTTTCGCATACCATTAATTTTTGTAGTGGTTCATAATTTTATAAATGTGAAAGATAGATATCTTGGAAGTTTAATTACTGTAATCAACAAAATAGATCGATGTGTTTTTGAACCATTGTTCATCATTTTGAATTTTACCAGCCGACACTTGTTTCCCATTTTGTTTCATTAAGACTATTCTCTTGTCCAAAAGATCATGTAGCGATTCAGATTGTTCATCTAGTTCCTGTTGATACCTCTAATGTTCTTGCCTGCTTCACTATGATCTTTCAAAGATAAAAAGAAAAAAAAAAAAGTAGTGAATTAGCTTTGTTGAACTTCCAAGCTTATGAGATGAATTCAGTTTGAGGAAAGAGAAATGAATATTGGATTAGTAGGCAGATCATTTGGGATTAGCTTAAGTTCTCTACAGGTGTGTTCTGTGATTTCCCACATCTGTTGTGCTCACAACATCTCTGCATATGGGCTCTATGGTTAGTTTCAAAATTCATATCATGTGTTGCCCATATATCTGAAACGTGGAAGAGTCAAACGATTGAAAACTTGAGAAGAACTACAGTGGTTTTGAAGCCAAATGTATGATACCAGTACAAGTTAGAAATGTTAGACTTAAAAACTCTGCAGACCCTATGTTTTAGAACTCCTGCTGCAGTATCCATTTTCTGCAGGAGCAAGGCTTTGTGGAAGGACTAAAGAATCTGTAGGGCCAGATATCAGACGAATCAACTTCTGCAAGGATGCAGAAATCTTCCCAAATGCTAGTGCTTGAAATTTGTCTAAACACTTCTGATAGAAGTGCAGAGTCAGAGGAGAGGCATTAGTGAAAATGCCTCATTTGTTTCACTCTGAATTTCTCTCATTTGTTTCAATGGTACTAAAAAGATCATTTTTGATGAACAATAATTGATTAATCTTCTCTTATATATTATGTGTTTGAGTTGAGATTCATGCTTCATTTTGCAATTATTCAGTTGGGTAGTGTAAAAGGATCTTTAATTGATTGATAGTGAGTTACACCAGTATATGCCTCACTTGCAGAGATATGTTGCTCCAATTTTATTCCAAAGGGAGTTTGCTGGAGTCAATAAGGCATCTCCAATGGTAGTTCTGCTCAATTGCTGTCAATCAAGATGACTACCAGTGTACCTGTTCATAGAGATTTACCTCTTTGAAGTCCTTTTTTCCCCCCAATTAGTGCTGAGTGTGCTTGAAAAGCATGTCAGACTGAAGCCTGATTAATAAACAATTGTTGAATAAATTGAGTTTTGGTTGGTTTCTAAACAAAAATAGCTCATTGGTTGATGCCTTTTCATTATCTTAATTGCACTTTTATGAGGCTTCCCTCTGGTGGTACCTCTCTCTAATCTTGGCACAATCCCCTACTTTTCTTGCATCCAGTGGAAAATACTTTTTCTAGTTTATTACGTGGCCAATCATGAAGTTGCATGGAAGCTGACCCGAATGAGATCAACATCAACTGTTAACTAGGATTAGGTGATAAAGTCCAATTTATTTTGTTTTTTTTTTTGATCTTTTGATAATTTAATAGTATAAGACTTTTAGAGGATGATAAGTTATAATATGTGATCTTGAAAGATGACATTAGGAGATCTGATAGCACCAGTATTTCATCTTATATTATTTATCCTTGTAAAGTTATTTAAAGAATCTGAATGAAATCAGGAGAGAAGAATTATTTTGTCGTTTAATATTTGTAAGAACATTTAAGAATCTTCAAATTACCTTTAGGTAACGAGGTTTAGGATTCTTCGATATATTTCTCAAAATATTATAGTGTTATTTTCTATTTCCTCGAAATATTCGGGTGTGCTAAATATCTGACTCTGTTGTGCCTCAGCACGCTTAAGAGAGTTCAACCATTCCAACCGGCAACACGACTACATGCTGTGAGAAGAGAAGCAGTGTGAAAGTCAGATGATCAAGCTTCTTTTCCTCTTCCTTCTCCATCTTGATTGAAATGCTTGATTGCTTCATTATAGTACCCGTACCCAAGATTAGCATAATTGCATAAATACTCGAATATCATTAAATTCCAAGCAACAATATGTTCCTCTTAGACATCCGATAGAACAAATATCATAGAATTACAAGCACTTACCGATCAAAATGTTGGTTTTTATTGTCGTGTGACTCATGTCATCTCAGTAGTATGATAGTCGTATAATGGTTTCTTAAATAACAACTCTTTTTGCTTTTATTTATTTTATTTTATTTTAAAAAAAAAGCTGATTCAAGGGTTGAACACCACTTCAATGAGATGGGGGTGGGATGATGGTGTCATATGTAGCGTTATTTTTATTTTTAACAATGATTGATTTAAGGATGGATTGATAGTATCATATCAACATAGTACCGAATAAATCATAAAATGATTAAAGACTTAAAAATTTACTTTAAACAAGCATTGAATTGTCCTTTCATGTTGAGTTCGGAAATCGTGCCAACTTGAAGCGCACATTCATACCTACTGCACCTTAATAGTTGAGGCGGCAATCTTCTTTTCCTTTTGTAACTTTTCACATTGGAAAAACAGAAATCACAAAAAAAATAAATAAATAAGTGGAGTAGTTTGATAGAAGTGCACCACCGACCTTCCACCGTTTCATGGTCATATTGATTAGACAAGAAATAGGCTACTGCATGGAAATCCAGCTCATGGCCGTGTCAAAGACATCATTTGATCATGGAAGACCTGCAAGTCTTCTTAATTTTCTTTCTTTCTTTCTTTCTTTTCATCCTTTTACACGGTGAAAAGTGAAGACATGCATGCGGGTTTGAACTCATAATTTTTGCCTCTAATACCATATTAGATAATTACTTATCTAAAAAATTTAAGTAAAATTAAAAGACTTGAGTTGAAAGTCAATAATAATGTTGATTTTTATTGTTACTGTCATCTCAGTTGCATGACGGACGTATAACAAACTAACATTTTTCTAAATAGCAATACCATTTTTTTTTTTTTTTTTTTTTAAGGGCTGATTTAAGAGTTATGGACACTGCCACAATGGGATGAGGGTGGGATGATGGTATTGTATGTAGCATTACCTTTTTTTTTTTTTTGTTTTCTTCTTTTAAACATGGGCTTATCTGAGGATGGATTGGCAATGCCATGTCATAATACTACCGAATAAATCATTAAATTATTAAAGACTTAGAAATTTACTTTAAACGAGCATTGGATTGTTTTTTTTGTGTTGAATTTGAAGGTTGTGCCAACTTGAAGCAAACATTCATAAGAATTCTACCTACCTTGAATAATTGAGGCGGCAATCTTCTTTTCCTTTTGTAACTTTTCACATTGGAAAAACAGAGATCACAATCAAGAAAACGATAAAGAAAGAAAAAAAAAGAAAAGTAATTCATAGAAGAAGAAAAGGAGTAGAGTAATTTCATAGAAGTGCACCACCCACCGTCCATCGTTTCATGGTCATATTAATTAATTAGACAAGAAATAGGCTACTGCATGGGAATCCTGCTCATGGACGTGTAAAAGACATTATTTGATAGTGGGAAGTTCTTAATTTTCTTTGTTTTTTTTTTTTTTTTTTTTTTTTTTTTCCTTCTATTTATTTACACGGTGAAAAGTGATAGCTTTAAGATTTGGATTCTGTAATGGGTTGACGGTCGACAGATGTGGCCAATTCAGGTGGATTGTACACCATGTGGTGTGACTGAATTAGATGAATCAAAGAAAAATGGAAAGCAGAAAGCAGCTTTTTTAACAAGAAAAGACTTGAAAGAAACTTGCACCTAATTTTCTTGGTTAGGTAAGGTAAATGGATTGAACTATTTCTAGTCATATTTCAAATTTATCTGATATCATATTAAACGACCACTTATTCAAAAGACTTAAAGCAAAATTATATGAAAATTTAAAATGTTTGACCAGGAGCTATGTAAACCCCCCACAAAGTACTCAGAAGAATAAAAGAATAAAGAAAGAAATTCAGACTCATGCAGGCTGCTTTGAATCACTTCTCCTACTTCGCTGCTTCTTCTTCTTCTTCTTCTATCTCCCATTCCACACTCTCTATTTGGTCGGCCAAGACTCAGAGTCAGAGGTCAAAAAGTCGTGTTCATGGAGCTTTAGTCGCCTGATCCATTCCCACCATTATATTTTCTGCTTACTGTATGTACTCAGGGCCACAACCCCCATCTATATATATATACACACACACACATAATCGCACAGAAAAGAAATTAATACCCTCTTGAATCCACCATTAATAGCACCACCTCTTCCATTCTATATTGTAAAGGGTGTCTCTTATAACGGCCTCCAATGAGATTTCTGGTCTTTTCATGGCTTTTCTTAATGGCCATATGCTCACTTTTCCTTAGTATTTGTGTCTTTGGGGTGTCTGCCGGCCAATGTTTCGGCAATCAGCAGTCCTTGTTGCTGCAATTGAAGAACAACCTCACATTCGATCCTGCTATGTCCACAAAACTTGCTCGGTGGAATCAAAGTGCTGATTGTTGTTCTTGGGAAGGCGTAACCTGCTACGAGGGGCGTATTATTGGTCTCGACCTGGCTGATGAATACATCACGGGTGGACTCAACAATTCAAGCAGCCTCTTCAGTCTTCAGCATCTCCAGAGCCTCAGTTTGGCTTGTAACGATTTCAGCAAGTATCATGAGATTCCATCAGAGTTTGACAAGCTTGCGAATTTTAGTTATTTGAATCTATCAAATGCTGGCTTTGAAGGGCAGATTCCTATTGCGATTTCACGCTTAACAAGGTTGGTTACTCTTGATTTATCTTACAATAACCTTAATCTTGAGGATCCAAATTTAAATATGCTCATTCAGAACCTTTCGGGGCTTATAGAACTTCATCTTGATGATGTACTATAAATCTGAGAGTGTCAGGCCTTATCATCTTCACTCCCAAATCTGAGAGTGTTGAGCTTGTCAGTCTGCAATCTTTCAGGCCCTATTGATTCCTCCTTGCGGAATCTTAAGTCCCTCTCAATTATTCGTTTGAATGGTAATGACTTTTCTGCTCCAGTTCCAGATTTTTTTGCAGATTTCAAAAATTTGACATCCTTACATTTATCTGCTAGTGGGTTGAATGGAAAATTTCCGAAAAGGATTTTTCAGGTTCCAACGCTACAAATGCTTGACTTATCATTTAATAAACTGCTTGAAGGTTCTTTGCCAGAATTTCCTCCTAATGGATCTCTTCGAACCATGCTGCTTAGCAAAACAAAATTTTCCGGGACATTACCACCTTCTATTGGTAACCTGAAAATGTTGTCAACAATACATCTTCGAAGATGCAATTTCATTGGATCAATTCCAAATTCAATGGCAAACCTCACACAATTAGTCTCTTTGGACATGTCATACAATAGTTTCAATGGATCAATTCCACTTTTCAGCACGACCAAGAATGTGAGGATTCTTGACTTGAGTGAGAATTCACTAAGTGGCCAGATTCCAATTTGTCTATTTTCTCTTCCATCATTGCGGAAATTACAGCTTTCCAACAACCAATTTTCTGGTCAAATCAACGAATTTTCCAACATTTCTTCTCACCTGCTGGAAACGCTTGATTTGAGTAGCAACAATTTGGGAGGGCCAATACCCATATTTATCTTGGAACTTCAAGGTCTTAAAACCCTCTCACTTTCTTCAAACCACTTTAACAGCTCATTGCAGCTTGGTGTCATTCACCAGCTAAAAAATCTTGTTCATGTTGATCTTTCACACAACAAGTTGAAAACATTTCCTGATTTCTTGAGAAACCAATCTAGTTTAATATGTCTAGACCTTTCAGACAACCAAATCTATGGAGAGATACCCAATTGGGTCTAGAAACTTCATTATCTTTATGACCTGGATCTCTCTTATAATTTTTTGGTAACTTTGGAAGGACCCATCCTCAATCTTTCTCTTTATAGCCTAAACCTTCACTTCAATCAGCTCCAAGGGCAACTCCCAGTTATTTCAAATGTCTTTAACTTGGATTTCTCGAGCAATAATTTCCATTCCTTTGTACCAGTAAGCTTCAGTCAATCCCTTGCTTCCACTACACTCTTGTCTCTTTCTAGTAATAAATTCAATGGGAGCATCCCTAGATCAATATGCAATGTTACAAATCTTGAAGTTCTAGATCTATCTAATAATTCTTTCAGTGGCACAATTCCCCAATGCTTGATTGAGAGGACTGATACACTTATGGTGCTGAATCTAATGACAAACAACCTCAATGGCACAATTCCTGATGCATTTCCGAATTATTGTGGTTTACACACTTTAGCTCTCAATAAGAACCAACTAGAAGGAGGGTTACCAAAATCTTTGGCCAACTGCACCTGGTTGGAGGTCTTGGATATTGGGAACAACCATATCGAGAGCACCTTCCCATTTTACTTGAAGAACACATCTATGTTGAAGATTCTTGTTTTGCGATCTAATAAATTTTATGGGCCCATTGCTCATTTAAACCCTAATGCTACTTGGCCACTGCTTCAAATTGTAGATATAGCTTTAAACAAATTTACTGGTAGGCTTCCAATAATTCCCCAGTCTAATTGGATGGCAATGATGGACCATGAGGATAAGGAGGGCCAATCACAATTGGATGAAATGGTAGAGACAATCATCGTTGGTTATCAAGATACAGTTACAATTACTATCAAAGGCTCACCATTGAAGTTGGTGGATATCCAAATTATCTTCACCACCCTTGACTTTTCTTGCAACAATTTTCATGGTCCTATACCTGAAGAAATTGAAGAACTCACATTGCTATATATTCTCAACATGTCGCATAATACTTTGACGGGTCAAATTTCACCATCTTTAGGAAAATTGAGTAATCTTGAATCACTAGACCTATCAAGCAACGAGCTTTCTGGTAAAATTCCTGTGCAACTTGCCGATGGTCTTATTTTCCTATCAGTTCTCAACCTTTCATTCAATCAATTTGTGGGGCAAATTCCATTCATCAAGCAGTTTGGTACATTTTCGGAAAATTCCTTTAAAGGAAACAAAGGATTATGTGGTTTGCCTTTGAAATCAAAATGCATATATGAGGAGCCACGATTATCGCCTCCAACATATGAAGAATCTCATTCGAATTCTAGGATTGTGATTGAGTGGAATTACATAAGTGCTGAACTGGGATTTGTTTTTGGCTTTGGAATTGTAATTGGGCCCCTTATGTTTTGGAAGAGATGGAGAATATGGTACTCCAAACATGTTGATGACATTCTTTTCAAGATCTTCCCTCAACTGTATCTCAGAAATGAACATCATCGAAGATGAGATATGGAGCTGAGGCACTAGTCATGATTATCAGGCATAATGCAGATGGGTTTATGATGATTGACCCTTGTTTTTCTGATTATATATATATATATATATATATATGTGTGTGTGTATAGTAAAATAAAAAATGGATCCATGTAATTGGATGTGTAAGAATATAGGATGCAAGCATTTTCTTAAGGTTTAAGTTATAACGTTAGTGAAGTACTTGCCTGATGTTATATTTTCTGGACTACCTATGAGACACACATGTGATGAGGAAGCAAATTAGTCTTACTGTGAAATTTGCCTTGGTCAGTGCTCATATATAATCGCCCTCAGACCAAAAGTGCAAGATGACATGTACGGCCATTCTTGAGTACACTGGCATTTTGTTGGTAGTTTAGACTCTTTAAATAAGTTCCATCTTAAGTAAAAAGATCGAAGGAGTTTTATTTTATAGTTTAGATTAAATTTCAGGTGTTTAATGGTATGTATATGTTGCTACTTTATATAATTTTTTTTTTAAAAATTAAACTTATACTTCACACTTCAATTATATTATGCTGATGTGGCATGGGTTATAGTAGCCCTTGAGTTTTTGATTTTATTTTTTAAATAAAGACTGATTTAAGGGCTACTTGCTCATGCCACATAGCATAATATAATTGTGGTGTGAAGAAAGAATAACATTTTTCGAGCAATGCTAGTTAATAGACAGACATATGATTGTCATTCAACTAAAATGACGTGGTAGTAAAAATTAACCATTAATTTCTTTTTTTTTTTAAAAAAAAAAAAAAAATTTACAAATACTGATATAATAACTAATTTTTAGTGCAACATTATTAAATTGTATGATAGTCAGATAACCATATACTAAATAGACTTACTTTTTCTCAATTTTTAAATAAAATAATGTTATACTTCATTCCAAGATCACATTATGCTGACATGGCAAGGGCTAGGCAAGTAGCTCTTAGATTTTTATTTTTATTTTTATTTATTATTATTTTTTTAAGAAAAAAACAATGCTGATATAAGGACTATTAACCTTACCACATTAATACAGTACGAATGTTATGTGTATTCATGACATAAGATACAATGCAACCAAATAAGAATAATGTTAATCTTTATATTTATTTATTGTTAATTAACATAGCGTGTTTTAAGTAATTTTCATGTTAATTACTTAAAAAAGAAAAATTAATCACACAACGTCATGTTAAATGGATATGAAAAAATTACTCTTAAAAATAACACTTAAAACCGGTTTAATAATAAATGTGAAGACTGAAGAGTAGCTTGCTCAATAAATTGGTCACTGAAAGATAGGCTACTGTTCACGACCATTTCTGACCATCGATGGTGGTTGTGCATTGTGATCTATAATAGGTAGGCCACATCAAAAAAAAACCGGACCAATAGTGAAAGAACATGTCTCAACGAGAGTCTTCATTGACACGAGCGAGCAAAGATTCACAGATTACTTGACGAACATGCATGGATTGGCTCTACCTCTGACACCACACACCAGTGACACCACCATCCCCTGTTTCTCTCACCTCTGCTTCAGATCTCTTCCTCACCTTTCGCTTCTCCCTTTGCAAAACCAAACCAAATCTTCGATACCCATCTGCAGCTTCTGGAATTACAAGCAGAAAACAAGAAGAAGAAGTATTTCCCCTTTGAGAGCGAGTCGCAGAGAGTCTCCTTATGAGGTATTGGGGGTGTCTCCCTCTGCAACTCCGGGTGAAATCAAAAGGGCTTATCGTAAACTTGCTCTAAAGTATCACCCAGATGTCAATAAGGAGGTAAATTTCTGTATTAAGCACTTAATCCAACCTGTGTTTTACATTCTTGTTTATGGTTTACATGGGATTTTGGTGCTTATAATTCTAAGTAGAGGATTTTTATTGGGTAATTTTGAGTTCTGATCAAATGGATACTGTACATAATTAAGGCTCTATCTTTATCTTTTTTTTTTTTTTTTTTTAATGGTTTTTATTGATTGCTGATGAATTTTTTTTTGGTTATGTCAGACCATTTTCTTTTATTTTTGCTTTTCATGGTCAAAAAATTGAATCTGAAATACTTATCAAAAAGAAAAAGTGAAGGTGAAATCATTGGAGGTGTCAGTTCTATCCTATTAGGATATAGTCATAAATAATTAGGTGAAAAAAGTAAGGAATTTTAGGTTTGGTTACCTTCGAAATATTAAGGACCTCTCTAAGGATGGCAATGAAAGTTTATAGTTGAGAGAAAACCAACCACACAATTATGACACATTTAGCCAAAGGGAATCTCCAATAAATAAATCCAATATGCCATCCATGAGGAAGAAATGATGAGTGATCAATTTGGACTACGAAGCTCAGCAGAAGTAATTAATTATAGTTTGTAATTTCAGAGAAGACCTCTGCAAATTCTTTAGATATGTAAGATTGAGGTGGGTTCTAGTAGAAAGAGGAATAAAAGTGGCTACAGTCTGTGTTCCAGTTTATCTGTGCCATGCACCTCCCCTCCCCTCTCCCTTCTCCCCAATGCAGAAATTTGGAATGGGTAAGAAATCGTATATTTTGTTGTTGTTGTTGTCCTTTTTTATTATTATTATTATTATTATTATTATTATTATTATTTTTTTTTTTTTTTTTTTAGAAAAAAATATGTAGTTTGATGGTTTACTGCACTGGATGTACTCTCGCAGAGGCTGACTAATTATTTCTCCAAGTTGGGGTGTACAATTTTCGTATGTCTTGTTTGTTGTTTGTAATACATAAGTTCTGAAAGTCTCTAGGAAGCCATCGGTAGGGACTAAGCTTATACAAAAGCTCCTTCTACGTACAAACCAGCCAAAGATATTTGGTTACCAAAGAGCTTGTTTTTGTTTAAATGTTCATTTTTGGTGAGTTTAGCAATCTCCATTTCACTTAAATAAGAGCACCTGTCTAGATGTCAGTAACTATTTATATGCTGCAAGACTTTAAGCGCGCACAGCTCCTCGCCACAAAATGATATTTGCCATGTTGGGCTAGCATGAGGAACTAATTGATCATCCTTTGGTGATCTCAACTTGCTTCCCATAATTTTGACTTACATTCCTGATAGCATCAGCATACTCTCGTTTCTTATTGTTGTGTGTTCGGATATTTTAAAGGAAGAAGGTAGAAATCTTTAATTTTTATAGGTTTTCTTGGCAGTTTATCTTGTACTACAATAAATAAGGGAAATCAGGCCATCAACCTTCTATACTTTTTGTCATTTTGAATTTAAGATTCCATTTTTCGATTTGATAGATTTAAGACCTGAGCTTAAATGCTTAAGTTATCCTAAATTTGAGACCTCCGTCAGTATTTTTTGTTTTTTAGAAATGTTATGAAAACAAAATTATGCCTCTCAGATAAAAAAATAAAAGAAAAAAGAAAAAGAAAGAAAGCCAGAAAAAATGCTATACCATCACCATGGTTGCTCACAACCACCCTCTTTGTTAGGGGGTGGCTTGAGGGATGGCTCCACCACTTTGACCAAGGTGGCTGCTAGCCACCCCCTAACAAAGAGGGTGGCTAGGAGAAAGACTAGAAGAATCGACTGCGGGGAGCTCGAGGCCGATTCAGCACTCTGAGCGGAGAACGCGAGCGACGACCCGTCGTAGACCGCGCGGACCCTGAAGCCGCCGCATTTGGTGTGGACTCCGCAGCTGCACAAGCGATTCGTGGACGTGGTGGGCCACCTGGGGATCAAGAACGCGGTGCCCAAAACGATCATGCAACTGATGAACATGGAGGGCCTGACCTGCGAGAACGTGGCGAGCCACCTCCAGAAGTACCGGCTTTACCTGAAGAGAATGCACGGGTTGCCCGGCGAGGTGGGCCCCTCCGGCATGGCCTCTTCGACGTCCGACCACCAGCTGTTTGCATCGACGCCAGTTCCGCAGCACGAAACCGGAGCGCATATGCAGATTCCTATGCCATATCCGCCGCCGATGATGCAGATGCCGGTTCTCGGGGTCGGGCATATGGGTATGCCAGTGGGGAATCACGGGTTTGAGTCGCATGGTGTGTACGGTATGATGCAGCAGAGGGATTGGTCATACCATCCTCATGTTGGGTCTAATCAAGAGTAGAGAGAGGTGAGGTTCTTGATCTTCATGAGATTTGATTATTTAGTGTGAGCTTGTATTTGGGTGAAAAAGAGCTAGGACTACCTATGAATAGTAGATATGACTGTACTGCGTTTTTAAGTATGCTACTAGTTTTACTACATTTTGTTTCTCTCAAATTTGATGGCTAATTAAAGTGGATTACCAAAAATGGTGGCCATGCTTTTATTTTTGCTCCATTTTGTCCTAGCATGTTGGAACAAATTGCAATTGGCACATTGCCTATCATTTGGTTGTAAATGATGATAGGAGGAAAGTGCAAGTGGAATGCCTTCCAAGTCATTGGGCCTGCACTTACCAGTTCCCATTTACTGTTAGGTTCTTTTTTGTCATTTCCTAATTGGGAAATAAGTATTTCTACCATAGCAGTATTTATGTGCCGACAGATGGTAACATTCCTCTGAAGTGTGTCTCTTGATTTTTTTTTTTTCCTTTAATTATGGAAATAACAGTTCGAGCACTTATAGCCACATTCTGGGGTTTTCAACAATTGCTGCTAGTTTATTGTATGTGATCTTGTATTCAGTTATTGTCTGCATAAGACTTTCAGATTATTTATGGTATGTTTTTGGTGTAGATTGAGAGGTTGAGCAAATCGGTTGAAGCTAAAGCTTGTAGCTCAACCAATAAGGTTACTTCGTTGGTAATCTTGAACCTCACAGATGTGGGAGATGTTCTTAGGAATTATATTGAGACACTTCAAATCGATTCTCCTATATGTCTTGGGATTTCGTATGAATCAGGCTAAGTAACACACTCTGGCTCAGTATATATGGCTGTTTTTAGTTTCCGGATAGGAGCAGGGGACTGTGGTTTATTATTTTGAGGCTATCTAGTTCACACCAAGCAATAAAATTCATTCTTAATCTTTACTATGATTTTTAAATTTTATTCTCTTGAGACTATTAAAAACCTTATTTTTCAGCAGAAAAGCAAAGAGTCGATAGAAAGCTTATTAGCAAAAGTGAGTTAGCTGTCAGTTCTGGGGGTTTCAACACTTGCTTTTAGTTTATTATATGTGATATGGTTTTCAGTTACTGTCTGCATAAGACTTTCAGATTATTTACAGTATGTTTTTGTGTAGATTCAGAAGTTTAGCAAACTTTTGTTGAAGCTAAGCCCTTGCAACTCAACCTATAAGGTTGCTTCATTGGTAATCTTGAACCTCACAGACGTGGGAGGTGTTCTTAGGAATTGTATGGAGATACTTTGAATCCATACTCCTAGATGACTTGGAATTTCGTATGAACCAGGCTAGTAACATACTGTCGCTCTATAAACTTGGCTATTTTGAGATTCTTGGTAGAGCAGTGGGTTTGATGTGATATAAAAGCGATAAGTGTTTTTTGGTGAGTCTACATTTGAGAAATTTTTTTTGTGGGGGTACAACTTCATATTTTGAGAAAATACAAGGAAATGTATAACTGACTTCTTGCTTATAGGAAGAAAACAATTTTTTTTTTTAGTAAAAGGTGACTGCCTGTGTGGCTTCTCTCTTTGGAGGAGAGGGATGTCTCATGGCCACCCCAATCAGGTCGGGGTGGCCACGTTGGCACCCCAAGTTTGTCGTGGTGGCCGCCTGGCTACCCTCTCCTCCGCTGAAGGTGGTCACACGGTCACTTTTTTTTTTTTTTTTTTTTTGAAAAGAAATTATTACATAATAAATTTTTTTAAAAAAATCTTACATAATAAATTACTCTCTACACCTGAAAAAATTAAGCACTTGTTTTGTCAAAATATTTTTATAAGGCGTGAAAAGTTCTGTACAAAGTATTTTGTGTTTTAAGTTGTTTGTTAATGGTTTTTAAAAAAGTGTGTTTTCGTCTAAGAAAAATGTTTTCAGAGACATTACCAAACATAGACTTGTTTGAGAGAGCTATATCATCTGCTCTGTTATGCATTTATTTTCCTAAGTGCTAATTTATAAGTATTGGAGGAGCCACTTTAGGGACCGTTTGGTTCAAGAAATCTTGGCAGGAATCCCATATTGCGTTCTGGAATCTGCGAGTATTCCCATATACGTGTCTGGTTTTGTACCGAAAATTCTAGCAATCTGATATTTTTGTAGGTATTACATTCTCGCATTTTGTGACATTCTGAGATTCATACCTGGTGCGAATGTTGGGTAGTGTCAACTGTGTCATGTCTAAATGCTCCCACTTAGTTTCCATGATTTCGGCCATCATTTGCCGACCACCACCTGTTGGTCACCTCCAACGGCCACCTGCATAGTCATCTTCCCTGATCACTGTGTCAGCCACCTGCCGGCCACTGTCTCCAGCATAGGTGCATCTTTGAGAACTTAGATAAAACATGTTTTAGTTTCACAGAATGGAACATTAAATAGCAAGCCAAATGAGGAAAGCCCACATTCCAAGCATCTTATTTGTGGAAATGTAGGTGATCTTTCATGGGATTCTGGAATGCCTTGAACCAAATGGCCTGCTTAGGCCATTTGTTTTCAACTCCGTGGGTCTTGACTCTTAAGGCTATTTTAAGATTCATAATGTTTGGTTTATATCTATATTAGTAATTAGTTGTGACTTTGGGGCAGCTGAGAGAAAATGTTCTAGGATAATCATGAAATGTTTACAATGTTTTGAATGCAAACTTTCAAACTTCAGTCCTTGCTTTGCATGTGTTTCTATTTTCGTAGTGTTTGAACTTTTAGGTAAAAGTTCTCTACAATTACAAGTGCAATAACTGAATTGAGTTTTGCTCATTATGCGCATCAAGGCTATAATCGAGCCCAGTCGAATTGAATATTGAATGTTAAAGTCGATTCCTTTAATTTTATTTTGAACATGAGTTGAGTTTGAGCTTATGACAAAAGTAGATAATCTGTTCTAGCTCGGTTTATTTATTTTTTGAATGAACTCGAGCTTGTTCACAAGCTTCTCAATTAACTTATTTATTCCTTATATGAAGTAAATATCACAATTGTTTATTTTTTATTTTTTCGTAAATCCATACTAATAATTAGTTAATTAATTATTGTCAAGAATTTATCATTTGATTCAATTAAATAAATGAACTTGAATCTTAAACAATCAAATCTTGAGTCTATATGTATGTTAATTTATAGTATGTATATAAATTCATTATGCGCGCATGCGCGCACACACACATATATATTAAGGCTCACAAAAATAATAATTCAAGCTATATCCATCATTTTACGAAGATAATTCCCATTTTATCTTTTAAAGTATTCACATTACAAAATTAAAATAATACTATAAAATATTAAAAATGAAGTTTATACGAGTATGGCTTGTTTAATAATCAAACTTAATTTTGTGTTCACAATCAGCTTATTTATTAAATGAACTGAGACTGAGCCTATTCATGAGCAGCTCTCTTTGTTTACGGACCTATCACCTATGCACATCATTTTAATCTCAAGAAGATTTCTTGTTCTTCTCCCTACGCAATTATACTGGCATATTTGACCTTTTAGCTAAAACAATCATTTAGCATAATCCTTTTTGCCATTTTAGGAAAATAGCCTTTGTAGGATTGATTAGGTGAATAGAGTTTTAGAATCTGAATCTATCTTGCGTTTGTTGGAGAAGAGCTTTTGTTTTCGCATGCCATTAATTTTTGTAGTAGTTTATAATTTTATAAATGTGAAAGATAGATAACTTGGAAGTTTAATTACTGTAATCTACAAAATAGACCGATGTGTTTTTGAACCATTGTTCATCATTTTGAATTTTGCTATCTGACACTTTTTCCCATTTTGTTTCATTAAGACTATTCTCTTGTCCAAAAGATCATGTAGCGATTGAGATTGTTCGTCTAGTTCCTGTTGATACCTCTAATGTTCTTGCCTGCTTCACTATGATCTTTCAAAGATAAAAAGAAAAAAAAAAGTAGTGAGTTAGCTTTGTTGAACTTCCAAGCTTATGAGATGAATTCAGTTTGAGGAAAGAGAAATGAATATTGGATTAGTAGGCAGATCATTTGGGATTAGCTTAAGTTCTCTACAGGTGTGTTCTGTGATTTCCCACATCTGTTGTGCTCACAACATCTCTGCATATGGGCTCTATGGTTAGTTTCAAAATTCATATCATGGGTTGCCCATATATCTGAAACGTGGAAGAGTCAAACGATTGAAAACTTGAGAAGAACTACAGGGGTTTTGAAGCCAAATGTATGATACCAGTACAAGTTAGAAATGTTAGACTTAATAACTCTGCAGACCCTATGTTCTAGACCTCCTGCTGCAGTATCCATTTTCTGCAGGAGCAAGGCTTTGTGGAAGGACTAAAGAATCTGTAGGGCCAGATATCAGACTAATCAACTTCTGCGAGGATGCAGAAGTCTTCCCAAATGCTAGTGCTTGAAATTTGTCTAGACACTTCTGATAGAAGTGCAGAGTCAGAGGAGAGGCATTAGTGAAAATGCCTCATTTGTTTCACTGTGAATTTCTCTCATTTGTTTCAATGGTACTAAAAAGATCATTTTCGATGAACAATAATTGATTAATCTTCTCTTATATATTATGTGTTTGAGTTGAGATTCATACTTCATTTTGCAATTATTCAGTTGGTTAGTGTAAAAGGATCTTCAATTGATTGATAGTGAGTTACATCAGTATATGCCTCACTTGCAGAGATATGTTGCTCCAATTTTATTCCAAAGGGAGTTTGCTGGAGTCAATAAGGCATCTCCAATGGTAGTTCTGCTCAATTGCTGTCAATCAAGATGACTACCAGTGTACCTCTCCATAGAGATTTACCTCTTTGAAGTCCTTTTTTCCCCCAATTAGTGCTGAGTGTGCTTGAAAAGCATGTCAGACTGAAGCGTGATTAATAAACAATTGTTGAATAAATTGAGTTTTGGTTGGTTTCTAAACAAAAATAGCTCATTGGTTGACATTAGGAGATCTGATAACACCAGTATTTCATCTTATATTATTTATCCTTGTAAAGTTATTTAAAGAATCTGAATAAAATCAGGAGAGAAGAATTATTTTGTCATTTAATATTTGCAAGAATGTTTAAGATTCTTCGAATTATCCTATGGTAACGAGGTTTAGGATTTTTCGAAATATTTTTCAAAATATCCTACTGTTATTTTCTATTTTCTTGAAATATCCCGGTGCGCTAAATATTCGACTCTGTTGCGCCTTGGCACACGTGAGAGTTCAACCATCCCACCATGGCTACATGCTGTGAGAAGAGAAGCAAGTGTTTAAGTCAGATGATGAAGCTTCTTTTCCAATTCCTTCTCCATCTTGATTGATGATGAAGCTTCTTTTCCAATTCCTTCTCCATCTTGATTGAAAGGCTCGATTGCTTCATTGCAGTACCCATGATTAGCGTAATTGCATAAATACTAAAATATCATTGAATTCAGTAACTATGTTCCTCTTAGACATCCAATTACAATTTACAAGCACTTATTGATAATCATGTTAATTTTTACTGTTACGTCACTTCAGTTGTACAACATAGCATGTGTATAACCGTTTTCTAAATAACAATACTCTTTTCTATTTTTTTTTTTTCTTAATAAAGGTTGATTCAAGAGTTGATGGACATTGTTACAATGGAAAGGGGGGTGGGATGATGGTGTCGTATGTAGTGTTATTTATTTATTTATTTATTTATTTTAACATGGGTTGATCTGAGGATGGATTGGCAGTCTCATGTCAGCATGGTACCGAATAAATCATAAAATGATTAAAAACTTAGAAATTTACTTTAAACAAGCATTGATTTGTCTTTTCATGTTAAGTTCTTGTTGAATTCGGAGTCGTGCTAACTTGAAGCACACGTTGATAAGGATTCTACCTAATTGCACTTCGAAAATCTTCTTTTCCTTTTGTAACTTTTCACATTTGGAAAAACAGAGATTACAATAAAGAAAGAAAAAAAAAGTAAATCGTAGAAGAAGAAAAAGAGGAGTAGTTTGATAGAAATGCACCACCAACCTTCCACCGTTTCATGGTCATATTGATTAGACCAGAAATAGGCTACTGCATGGGAATCCTGTTCATGTACGTGTCAAAGACTTCATTTGATAGTGGGAAGACAAGAAGTCTTCTTAATTTTTTTATTTTTTATTTTTCCTTCTATTTACACGGTGAAAAGTGATAGCTTTAAGCTTTGGATTCTCTAATGGGTTGACGGTCCACGGTCCACGGATGTGGCCAATTCAGGTGGATTCCACACCATGTGGTATGACCAATTCAGGTGGATTCCACACCATGTGGTATGACTGAATTAGATGAATCAGAGAAAAATAGAAAGCAGAAAGCAGCTTTTTTGACCAGAAAAGACTTGAAAGAAACTTGCACCCAATGTTCTTAGTTAGGTAAGGTAAATGGATTGAAGTTATTGAACTGTTTATAGTCTTGGTTGAAACTCATGATTTTTTAATCTCATATCATATTGAACGATTATTTATCTCAAAAGCTTAAGCAAAATTAATGAAAGCTTAAAACGTTTGGCCAGGAGCTAAGTAAGCCCCCACCAAGTACTTAGAAGAATAAAAGAATAAAGAAAGTAATTCAGACTCACGCAAACTGCTTTGAATCATTTCTCCTACCCGAATATTCAGGTGCACTAAATATCCGACTCTATTGTGCCTCAGCACACGTGAGAGAGTTCAACCATCTCAACATGGCTACATGCTGTGAGAAGAGAAGCAGGGTGAAAGTCAGATGATCAAGCTTCTTTTCCTCTTCCTTCTCCATCGTGATTGAAAGGCTCGACTGCTTCATTGCAGTACCCATGATTAGCATAATTGCATAAATACTCAAATATCATTGAATTCCAAGTAATTATGTTCGTCTTAGACATCTGATAGAACAAATATCATAGAATTATAAGCACTTACTGATAAAAATGTTGATTTTTGCTATTACGTCATCTCAGTTATATGATTGACATATAACCGTTTTCTAAATAGCAGTACTATTTTATTTTATTTTTTATTTTTTTTAATAAGAGCTGATTTAAAAGTTGATGAACACTGCCACAATAGGATGGAGGTGAGATAATGGTGTCGTATGTAGCAGTACTTTTTTTTTTTTTTTAACATGGGCTGATCTGAGGATGGATTGGCAGTGCCATGTTAGCATAGTACCGAATAAATCATAAAATGACTAAAGACTAGGAAATTTACTTTAAACGAGCATTGGATTGTTTTTTTTTCGTATTTGATTTTGTGTTGAATTTGATGAATGTGCTAACTTGAAGCACACGTTCATAAGGATCCTACCTACTGCACCTTGAATAATTGAGGCGGCAATCTTCTTTTCCTTTTGTAACTTTTCACATTGGAAAAACAGAGATCACAATCAAGAAAAAGAGAGAAGAAAAAAACAATAATTCCTAGAAGAAGAAAAGGAGTAGAGTAATTTCATAGAAGTGCACCACCCACCTTCCATTGTTTCATGGTCATATTAATTAATTATACCAGAAATAGGCTACTGCATGGGAATCCTGCTCATGGACGTGTCAAAGACGTCATTTGATCGTGGAAGACCTGCAAGTCTTCTTTGGACGTGTCAAAGACGTCATTTGGGCTTTGTTTGGTAATGGGATGGGGTTGGCCCAAATACTGTTTATCACGATTTTTCAAAAAAATTAACATCAAAACATTTTAACTTTTTCACTTTTAATATCAAATCATTCACTTTTTATTATTATTCAAATAAAAAAATCACTACAAAACAAAACTTTTTCACTTTTCTATACCACTTTTTCATTTTTTTTATACTAAACATTCTTATTTTTTTTCACATTAATCTACATCAATTATAGTGTTTAAGCCATCCCATTTGCCAAACACCCCCTTATCCTGGAAGACCTGCAAGTCTTCTTTGGACGTGTCAAAGACGTCATTTGATCGTGGAAGACCAGCAAGTCTTCTTAATATATATAAATATATATATAGTAAACGGTTAGGTAAGGTAAATGGTTCAAACTCATGGGTTTTTTTTTTTTTCACTTTATTATCATAGTAAACGATTACTTATCTCAAAAATTTAAGTAAAATTTAAAATGTTTGGGCAGAGCTAATTAAACCCCCAACAAAGTACTCAGAAAAATAAAAGAAAAAAGAAAGAAATTCAAATTTACGCAAACTGCTTTGCGGTGGGTTTAATTAGCTCCTTCTCTTATTTATGGGACTTTACTCACTTGATCCATTCCCACCATTATATTTTTTGCTTACTGTTTGGGAATGTGAAACATGTGAGTTAGTTACGAGCTCGGGGCCACAGCCCCCATCTATATATATAATGACACACAAAAGAAATTAATACCCTCCTGAATCCACCATTAATAACACTACCTCTTCCATTCTACATTTGTAATTTGTAAGGGTGTCTCTTATAACGGCCTCCAATGAGATTTCTGGTCTTTTCATGGCTTTTCTTGATGGCCATTTACTCACTTTTCCTCACCATTTCTGTGTTTGGGGCGTCTGCCCCATGTTTTGGCAATGAGCAGTCCTTGTTGCTGCAATTGAAGAGCAATCTTACGTTCAATTCTACTATGTCCACTAAACTTGTTAAGTGGAATCAAAGTGTTGATTGTTGCTCTTGGGTAGGCGTAACCTGCAAAGAGGGGCGTGTTATTGGTCTCGACCTGACCAGCGAATCCATCTCAGGTGGACTCGACAATTCAAACAGCCTTTTCAGTCTTCAGCATCTCGAGAGCCTGAGTTTGGCTTATAATGATTTCAACATTTCTCTTGAGATTCCATCAGAGTTTGACAAGCTTGCGAATTTGAGTTATTTGAATCTATCAAATGTTGGCTTTGCAGGGCAGATTCCTATTGCGATTTCGCGCTTGACAAGGTTGGTTACTCTTGATTTATCTTCCGATTATTACTTCCATCCACTGAAACTTGAGAATCCAAATTTTAAAGTGTTGATTCAAAACCTTTCGGAGCTTATGGAACTTAATCTTGATGGTGTACTTATATCAGCTCCAGGTAATGAGTGGTGTCGGGCCTTATCATCTTCACTCTTAAATCTGAGAGTGTTGAGCTTGTCATACTGCAATCTTTCAGGCCCGATTGATTCCTCCTTGCGGAATCTTCATTCCCTCTCAATTATTCGTTTGAATGATAACGACTTGTCTGCTCCAGTTCCAGAATTTTTTGCAGATTTCAAGAATTTGACATCCTTGGAAGTCTCTGATTCTGGGTTGAATGGAAAGTTTCCAAAAAAGATCTTCCAAATTTCAACCCTACGAACGCTCGATTTGTCATTTAACTTTCTACTTGAAGGGTCTTTGCCAGAATTTCCTCCAATTAATGGATCTCTTCAAACCATGACGCTCCAAGGAACAAATTTTTCAGGGACATTGCCACCTTCCATTGGTCACCTTAAAATGTTGTCAACAATAAATCTTGGGAGTTGCAATTTCATTGGACCAATTCCAGACACAATAGCAAGCCTCACACAATTAGTCCATTTGGACATGTCACACAATAGTTTCAGTGAATCAATTCCAAACTCAATGGGGAGACTCACAAAATTGGTCTATTTGGACATGTCTGGCAATAATTTCAGTGGATCAATTCCAATTTTCAGCATGACCAAGAATCTAGAGATTCTCGACTTGAGTGAGAATTCACTAAATGGCCCCATTCCAATTTCTCTGTTTTCTCTTCCATCATTGCGATCGGTATCGCTTTTCAAGAACCAAGTTTCTGGTTTCAACAATTTCGAATTTTCCAACAATATTTCTTCTCACTGCTTGCTGGAAAGAATTGATTTGAGTAACAACAATTTGGAAGGGCCACTACCCATATTTTTCTTGGAACTTCAGGGTCTTCAATTCCTCTCACTTTCTTCAAACCACTTTAATAGCTCCTTGCAGCTTAGTCTGATTCGGCAGCTAAAAAATCTTGTTTCTCTTGATCTTTCACACAACAAGTTGAAAACATTTCCTGATTTCTTGAGAAACCAATCCAGTTTAGAATTTCTAGACCTTTCAGACAACCAAATCTATGGAGAGATACCCAATTGGGTCTGGAAACTTCCTAATCTTTCTTACCTAGATCTCTCTTACAATAGTTTGAGTGGACCAATTCCAAACTCAATGGGGAGACTCACAAAATTGGTCTATTTGGTCATGTCTGTCAATAATTTCAGTGGATCAATTCCAATTTTCAGCATGACCAAGAATCTAGAGATTCTCGACTTGAGTGAGAATTCACTAAATGGCCCGATTCCAATTTCTCTGTTTTCTCTTCCATCATTGCAATGGGTACGGCTTTTCAAGAACCAATTTTCTGGTTTCAACAATTTGGAATTTTCCAACAATATTTCTTCAAACCACTTTAATAGCTCCTTGCAGCTTAGTGTGATTCCGAAGCTAAAAAATCTTTATTATCTTGATCTTTCACACAATAAGTTGAAAACATTTCCTGATTTCTTGAGAAACCAATCCAGTTTAGAATTTCTAGACCTTTCAGACAACCAAATCTATGGAGAGATACCCAATTGGGTCTGGAAACTTCCTAATCTTCTTGACCTAGATCTCTCTTATAATTTTCTGGTGACTTTGGAAGGACCTATCCTCAATCTTTCTCTTCAAACCCTAAACCTTCACTCAAATCAGCTCCAAGGGCAGCTCCCAATCATCTCATCTGTCGAATACTTGGATTTCTCGATGAATCATTTTCGTTCCTCCATTCCAGCTAACATAGGTCAGTCCCTTGCTTCCACTCTATTATTTTCTCTCTCAAGTAATAAATTCTACGGGAGCATCCCTAGATCAATATGCAACATCACATATCTTGAAGTTTTAGATCTGTCCAATAATTCTTTCAGTGGCACAATTCCTGAATGCTTGATTTCGATGAGTGGGACGACTCTTCAGATGCTGGATTTGAGAACAAATAATCTCATTGGTACCATTCCTGATGGTTTTCCAAACAATTGTGGTTTACAATTTTTAGGTCTCAATGGAAACCAACTGGGAGGAGAGTTACCTAAATATTTGGCCAATTGCACATCGTTGAAGCTCTTGGATGTTGGAAATAACCATATCGAGGGTATCTTCCCATTTTACCTGAAGAGCATAACTTTTTTGAAGGTTCTTATTTTGAGGAATAACAAATTTTACGGGCCCATTACTCATTTAAACCCTAATGCTACATGGCCATGGCTTCAAATTGTAGATATAGCCTTAAACAATTTTACTAGTAGGCTTCCAATAATCCCCCAATCTAACTGGGCAGCAATGATGGACGATGTGGCCGCCCAATCAGTGGGAGAACGAACCGAAGGAAGACGCTCAATCAATGATTATCAATATACAGTTACAAGTACTATCAAAGGTTTAGCATTGCAGTTGGTGGACATCCAAACCATCTTCACCATCCTTGACTTTTCTTGCAACAATTTTGATGGTCCTATACCTGAAGAAATTGGAGGGCTCGTGTTGCTATATATTCTCAACCTGTCCCATAATGCTTTGACTGGTCAAATCCCTCCATCTTTGGGGAAATTGAATAAACTTGAATCACTGGACTTGTCAAGCAACGAGCTTTCTGGTAAGATTCCTGTGCAACTTGCTGATGGCCTTATTTTCTTATCCGTTCTCAACCTTTCGTTCAATCAATTGGTGGGGCAAATTCCATTCACCAAGCAATTCGGTTCATTTTTAGAAAATTCCTTTAAAGGAAACAAAGGATTATGTGGTTTGCCTTTGAAATCAAAATGCACACATGTGGAGCCACAATTGTCACCTCCAACATATGAAGAATCTCATTCAAATTCTAGGATTGTGATTGAGTGGAATTACATAAGTGCTGAACTGGGATTTGTTTTTGGCTTTGGAATTGTAATTGGGCCCCTTATGTTTTGGAAGAGATGGAGGATATGGTACTCCAAACATGTTGATGACATTCTTTTCAAGATCTTCCCTCAAATATATCTTAGAAATGAACGTTGTCGAAGATGAGATCTGGAGCTGAGGCACTAGTCAGAGTTATCAAGCATAATGCATATGGGTTTATGGTGATTGACTCTTGTTTTTCCAAATTTTATATATATGGTATGTATGAAGTAAAATAAAAAATGGATCCATGTAATTGGATGTGTTAGAATATAGGATGCAAACATTGTATTAAGAATTAAGTTATAATGCTAATGAAGTACTTGCCTGATGTTATATTTTCTGGACTAGCTATGAGACACATGTGATGAGGATGCACAAATTGCTAAATTGCTCACCTCTAACAATCTAATTAAAAGCATTCTCATCCTCCTCCTTATCTCTATATCTCAAATCAACAATGGTAAGGATCCAGCTTGATTCCCCCACCATCTATATTTTATATTTGCCTATAAACCAATAAAAGATAGAAATAAAAAATGAATGGGCCAATGATACCACGAACATTAGGAGTGTTAGATTATAATTAAATAATTAAATTTACCTCATCATCTTACCTTAAGCTTTTAGAATAAGTGATGTCTTAACATGATATTAAAGCAGAAGTCATGAATTTGAACTATGTTTCAATCATTCACCTCTCATTTCAATTAAATATATTATATGTTGGACCTCACTTATTAAGGAAGAATTCTCAAACTTATGCATATTGCTTATATTTGAATAGTAAACAACTGTAGTACACTAGACTATTTGATTTGTAAACAATAGCAACGAAGGAGATTAATTTTATAATTTAGATTAAATTTCAGTTGTTTTATGGTATATATATATGTTGCTACTTTATATAATTTTTTAAAAGATTAATGCTATACTTCACACTACAACCATATTAAGTTGATGTGACATGGGCTAGTAGCTCTTGAATTTTTATTTTTATCTCTTTTTCAATTAAAGACTGATTTTAAAAGAAAAAAATTTACAAATGCCAATTCAATAATTGATTTTTAGTGCTACATCATTAAATTGTATGACATGGCAAGGACTAGGCAAGTAGCTCTTAGATTTTTGTTTTTTTTTTTAAAAAAAAACAAATGCTGGTCTAAGGGCTATTAAGCTTACCACATTAACATAGTATGAATATTGTGTGAAGTTTAATATTACTCTTTTAAATAACATGACATGAGATACGATACAATCAAATAAGAGTAATGTTACTTTTTATATTTATTTATTATTGACTGATATAGCGTGTTTTAAGTAATTTTTCATGTTAATTATTTACAAAAATAATTTAAAACATGCAACCGTAGTTAAAACATGACACGTCAGTTAAAACACGACATGTCTAATAACCAAGTGTGAAGAGTAGCTTACACAGTCATCTGTTCGCTTAAAGATAGGCTTGTGTTTACGAACCATCATCGATGGTTGTGAATTGTGATCTATAGTAGATAGGCCAGGTCAAGAAAAACCGGACCAATAGTGAAAGAACATGGCCAGGGGCATCGGACTCCAAATCCACAGCGCGACATGTCTCAACGAGAATCTTCATTGACACGAGCGAACAAATAATCACAGATTACTTGACGAACATGCATGGATTGGCTCTACCTCTGACACCATACACCACCCTCCCCTGTTTCTCTCACCTCTGTTTCAGATCTCTTCCTCACCTTTCGCTTCTCTCTTTGCAAAACCAAACCAAATCTTCGATACCCATCTGCAGCTTCTGGAATTACAAGCAGAAAACAAGAAGAAGAAGTATTTCCCCTTTGAGAGCGAGTCGTAGAGTGTCTCCTTATGAGGTTTTGGGGGTGTCTCCCTCTGCAACTCCGGATGAAATCAAAAAGGCTTATCGTAAACTTGCTCTAAAGTATCACCCAGATGTCAATAAGGAGGTAAATTTCTGCATTAAGCACTTAATCCAATATAAATCTTTGTGTTTTACTTTCTTGTTTATGGTTTACATGGGATTTTGGTGCTTATAATTCTAAGTAGAGGATTTTTATTGGGTAATTTTATGTTCTGATCAAATGGGTAAAAAATTAATGCTCTATCTTTACCTTCTTTTTTTTTTTTTTTTAAGAGAAAATGGTTTTTATTGATTTCTGAGGAATTTTATTTTGGTTATGTCAGGCCATTTTTATTTATTTTTGCTTTTCATGGTCGAAAAATTGAATTTGAAATACTTATCAAAAAGAAAAAGTGAAGGTGAAATCATTGGAGGTTTCAGTTCTATCTTATTAGGATATAGTCAGAAATAATTAGGTGAAAAACTAAGGAATTTTAGGTTTGGTTGGTTACCTTCGAAATATTAAGGACCTCTCTAAGGATGGCAATGAACGTTTATAGTTGACAGAAAGCCAACCACACAATTATGACACATTTAGCCAAAGGGAATCTCCAATAAATAAATCCAATATGCCATACATGAGGAAGAAATGATGAGTGATCAATTTGGACTACGAAGCTCAGCAGAAGTAATTAAGTATAGTTTGTAATTTCAGAGAAGACCTCTGCAAATTCTTTAGATATGTAAGATTGAAGTGGGTTCTAGTAGAAAGAGGAATAAATGGCTACAGTCTGTGTTCCAGTTTATCTGTGCCATGCACCTCCCCTCCCCTCTCCCTTCTCCAAATGCAGAAATTTTTGAATGGGTAAGAAATCGTATAGTTTGATGGTTTTTTGCTTCTTTCTTTCTTTCTTTTTTATTTTTTTTATTTTTATTTTTATTTTAAATGTAGTTTGATGGTTTACTGCACTGGATGTGCTCTCCCAAAGGCTGACTAATTATTTCCCCAAGTTGGGGTGTACAATTTTCGTATGTCTTGTTTGTAATACATAATTTCTGAAAGTCTCTAGGAAGCCATCGGTAGGGACTAAGCTTATACAAAAGCTCCTTCTACGTACAAACCAGCCAAAGATATTTGGTTACCAAAGAGCTTGTTTTTGTTTAAATGTTCATTTTTGGTGTGTTTAGCAATCTCCATTGCACTTCATATGCTTTCTTATTGCTTTTAACCTCCCTCTATTTATAATTAAGAAGTTAGAAGAGCACCTGTCTAGAAGTCAGTAACTATTTTTATGCTGCAAGACTTTAAGCGAGCACAGCTCCTCACCACAAATGATATTTGCCCTGTTGGGCTAGCATGAGGAACTTATTGATCATCCTTTGGTGATCTCAACTTGCTTCCCATAATTTTGACTTACATTCCTGATAGTATCAGCATACTCTTGTTTCTTATTATTGTGTGTTTGGATATTTTAAAGGAAGAAGCTAGAAATCTTTATTTTTTATAGGTTTTCTTGGCAGTTTATCTTGTACTACTGTAAATAAGGGAAATCAGGTCATCAACCTTCTATACTTTTCGTCATTTTGAATTTAAGATTCCATTTTTCGATTTGATAGATTTAAGACCTGAGCTTAAATGCTTAAGTTATTCTAAATTTGAGACCTCCGTCAGTATTTTTTGTTTTTTAGATATGTTATGAAAACAAAATTATGCCTCTCAGATAAAAAAATAAAAAGAAAAAAGAAAAAGAAAGAAAGCCAGAAAAAAATGCTCTACCATCACCATGGTTGCTCACAACCACCCTCTTTGTTAGGGGGTGGCTTGAGGGATGGCTCCACCCCTTTGACCAAGGTGGCTGCTAGCCACCCCCTCTGAACATGGTGGACAAAGCCACCCCCTAACAAAGAGGGTGGCTAGGAGGACAGCTGAGTCGTGCCACTCATCCATGGCTAGGTTGTGCAACCCATGGCCATCGCCGTGGTTGGGCTAGGTCACCCAGCCCAGTCACTTTTTTTAGTTCAGGCTTTTTTATTTTTTTGATCAAAGGAGCATAAGTGTACTTTTAAAGTCATTTATGATCAAAATGCTGACTAAGTCCACCCACTTTTTTTTTTTTTTTTTTTTGTTCTGGCTTTTTTATATTTTATTTTATTTTTATCTGGAAGGTGTAATTGTATATTCAGTCATTTCTGACAACGAGGTCTTGAATTTCAATGGGCCTAAACTCAAGTCTTACATCTATCAAATTGACAATTGTGGTCTTAAAGTCAAAATGACACAAAGCAAAGGGGTTTTGTGATTTGATTTCCGTAAATTTAATTCTAGTTTTGTGATTTCATGAAACAAACTGCCTAGGAGTAGGCATGCCACTTCGAGTAATATACTGCCTAGTTGAGTATGATTTATTTATGCACTTCCATTTTACCTCTTTCCTATTTTGCATTACAGGCGGTAAAGTGTATTGAAATTGCTAACCTAATTTGATTCTTTTGCTGGTATATAGATAGACCGTGCTAATACAGCTAAATATTTTGGTGCACAGGCTAATGCACAGGAGAAATTTATGAGGATTAAACATGCATACAATACATTACTGAGTTCTGAATCTCGGAGAAAGTATGACTCCGGAAATCGCAGATCTGATTATTCCTATTCTGGTTCTCAAAGAAGCCAAAGTAGGAACACACAAGATGAAGAAGAGTTTTACGGGTTTGGTAAAAACTTATAATCCTATTCAAATCTAATTGATCTTGTATGAATTTGTAAAGCTCTTATGCACATAGAGCCCCGTTTTCTTTTTTATCACTTATTATTTACATGATGAAGGTCGTCTACTACAATGCTAATTTTCTTTCACTGGTTGCCAGATAGCCCTTGAGAGATCTACCCAGTGAAAAATGAGATATTGCCACGGACATGGCACTATATACCGGTATAGGGACATGCTAGTTAAGTGGAACCTTTAATTAAGGAGATCTCTTGGGCCAAAGGACCAGTCAAATTTATCCTAACCGTCCAAGTAACTGCATTCTTCAGCAGAAAGTTTTAAAAGAGCATCTAGATAGACTACTATGTTTGTATCAACATATTAAGCCAATTTATTAATAAAAGGAATTCCCTAATGAACCTTTAGACCAAAAGTTTTTCTCCCTTATTACATCATCTGCATATACTTCTTCCTGTTTGGTAGACTCTAGTGGTCCATTTCCCCAGTACCTTTGATTTCCTTGTTTCCCTTGGCTTACTTGCATGTCATCCAACTTTTTGTCATGTGCAAAAACAGTTAAAAAAAAAAAAAAATCCTATCAGAAAAGATCTTGTGCCATTTTCCATATTTTCCATCTTATCCTTTTTCAGAGTTTGGTTTTGTTAGGTTTTTAATTGGCACATTCACTGTCCATAACAAGTGTCTTTGTATTTTGTGGCATTGGGTAAATTTGTACTTGGGATTTGTGATGAAGATTGCTCAAAGAAATCAAGTACAAGAACCTGATGTTTGGACATGATTGTTGGTGTCCGGACAGGGCCCTGCTAGATAGTTGTGTGTGCTGACCTGTGCGCACATGTCTGGACAGGAGGTTGGACAGAGAGTTGTGTGCAATGACCTGTGCGCACATGTCCGGACAGGAGGACTTCCAGCGAGCTCCTATGCGCAGATGCGTGCGATGGTGTTCGGACATGCTGACTTCATTAGAGCACTTGTGCACTGGTGCGTGCACTGGTGTCCGGATAGGATGACTTCCAGAGAGTTTCGTGCGCTGTTGTGTGCACAAGTGTCTGGGCATGATCTTCTTATAAGGCATGAAACCCTAGTGATGTCCGGACACATCATTAACCTGTCCAGATGTTGCCTTTGATTTTCATATGCAACTTTAGGATTCAAGGCAGACTATCCCAAGTCTATTTAAAGACTTTGAAGGCACAAATTTAAGAGAGCTAAGCAGCACTATTCACCTTTGGTTATTGAGTGTTCTTAAGCACCAAGTGCTTAGCATAGTGCCAAGAGATCTTGATAGTATGAGCATTGAAGCTTAATTCTCTTAGAGTATTCAAATCACATTGTTGTTTTACATCAACAAATGGATTGAACTCTACCGATGGGTTGGTAAGGAAGATCAAGAAGAAATATTGGCCAGTGAAGAGCTGGAGCTGCCGTGGGCAGAAGGCAAGTGAGGAGCTTGTCTGCACATAGATTGTCTTAGTTGTTATAGTGAGTTGTAAGTGTACTATGCTTGTGTATTGAATCTTTCTTAGTGTTAATTCCTTGGATTTGGTTGCCTTGTAGTGGTTTCACCTTTGAAGAGTTCAAAGAGTTTCCACTTCATCAACAAAACCTCGTGTTGTTGATGTGTGCATGTGGTTATTGCTTTTGAGTGGTTTGATTTAAATTGCTGCAGAATTTTTTTGTTTAAATTATTGCATAATTGTTGCTTGTGAGGGTTGGGGTCTAAATTCCATATCTCAGGTTTGTTCTCTACGTTCTTATAATTAAGCCCTTTATGCTGCAGGTAATTTTTTGATGGATGTTCAAATAACAATAGGTAGATATGTCCTCCCTGTGAGTCATCATATGGGCCATAAAGCTAACTTTCATTATGCTCAAGTTTTGTTGGGCAGCTATTTTCTTTTCCCTTTAAGGTTGCAAGTTTACTTCGACATAGTGCTTTAATTCTAGATTTGATGTTACAGAGGACTTCCTCAGAGATCTTCAAGGAGAATTCCAGAATTGGGAAGCGACTGCTGCTTCACAAGGAAAGCCAAAAAGCCTATGGGAAGAATTGGCGGTGAGACATTAATGTCTTTATCAGTTATAGTATGTATGTGATAATGTGAACATAATAATCTGATAACCTTCTCCCCAAATTTAAGTTATAACACAGGCATGCACCCACACTATATAGAAGAAACTTCTTTCACATGTTTCAGAATGATTTATATGTGAAAACTTGTCTAATCTGTTAAGGAAAATGACCTTAAGGGGAAACCTAAATTACATTATGTAAATTTGCACTTGGCAGGAAATTGGAGAAGAATTTGTGGAATTTCTTGAGAAAGAACTTAACATAAGTGATCAAGAGGTTGGATCTTACAGCAGTGATGAAGAACCTAAGAAAGGCAATTCTTTTAGAACGTCTGGGACAGAGAGAACAGAAAATGGTAACAAAGATAAAGCTGGCAAGGGGAGCAGCATTGAGGAGAATATTGATGAGATAGAAGCTACCCTTGCTCAATTGAAAAAGGAATTGGGTTTATAGCAGGGAAATGAAGCTTCGCGTTCACCCGCCATGGGAAGATGGTCAAGTTTTGTTGCCATCTTAAACGTTTGAGTAATCTCACTTTTGCATATCTTGAAGTGACTTTTAAGGCCTCATTTGCATCCATTTATAGAAGAGTTTCAGAGGGAAGGTATGCGAGAAGTAATAGGAAGACTTTGAGACATTGACCTTGTGGGACATGAGCTTGTACTGTTGTACATATGCTCTGCCCTTTTGAGCATTAAGGATATGTAATCGGACATAAAACAATTTCCTATTTCTTTTTTCTTTTTTTTCGTTTTTCGGCAAAGGCTAGTAGATTTTATGCTTAGAGTAGGACGATTTGTAATTAAAATTATTCTTTTGGCTATAACGAATAGCAAGTGATAATATCAATTACAACTGGTTTAGACATACTTTCCCAAGTTATTTTCTTTTCCTTTCTTATAAATTTTTGTTTTGCTAAATTGGTGCTGGGTTTCAAGTGACAAATAACTCAGTGTAATATGCCTATATAACAAATAATTCTTCTTGTACAACTTTTGACTTGTTTCCCAACAAGATTATTTTGAAAGTACAAATTTACGCTAAAAACTAGAAGAAAAAAAAAGCTGGCCTTGGGGGTGGCTAATCAACCAATGGCTATGGGGTGATTTAACTACATTATAATTTTTTAATGTAGTCGAACTACACCTAGTGGTTGAATCTGGAAGTGGTCAAACTACGCCTTTGCCCGATAACCCAATACTAGCCTTTTTCTCTTACTTTATTCAACCTCGCATTGGCCACCGGTTTAATATGATATTCTAGTGACCCACAAGGGCAGCACCACCACTATGGCGTGACAATTTTTTATTTTTTATTTTTTGTTTTTTGTTTTTTGTTTTTTTTAAAAAAACATAAGTGCTTTCCACTCTAATTGACTCATATATATATAGTTTCAAGTCTCTCATAAAGCCTCTACGAGATAACGAAAAATTCCAGCAGATTATCCCAAAACCTAACGAACAGAATGTCCTTTAAAAAATATGAAAACCGATTGCATCTCAGAACCTCTCCCCAAATCGGAAGAAAAATGCACCAGTGCCAGAGTTATGATCAACAGCATACTCGGCTCGTACTAGACCTAGCTTGACACCAGCACCATAAGAAGAGCCATGGCCCAGTCGCCTGTAGACCTCTGTTGGGTTCCCCTTGACATCTTTTGAGCTTCCTAGATCATTGCCGTGTTCTGCAAATGCATACACGTGTGTACCTTTTACAGGTATCCGGAGCTCAGCTGCTAGCTGTAAGGAAACATCAGGAAGAGGAATCAAATATTGGTTTACCCACTTAACACTAAAAATCTCATAAGCATAATCACAGTAAGCTTTTGTAATAATTTATGCTTTCTCTCACTCAAACATTAAGAAGGCCATGATGACTACATAAAGGATAGCTAATCAAATGCTTGTATCTCGAAATTCCTACCTCAACGATGTTTCTGGCTGCACCTATCTCACCCATGTTGTAACCCCTCACAGAATACGGACCTCCAAGGGTAAAAGCATCGTAACTTGGAAGGTCTCCCACACAGCCACCATAGTGGCCATGAAAGACAAGGACAGGTGGTGGTGATTTACCAGCACCTTCCTCCACTTCCTTCAGCTGAAAAAATCGTGTCAATGTTAGTTGGTGGCGGTTGAAGAACGGAAACTTGCTGCCGACACCAATGCCTTGGTCTACCTGCATTTTGTACACAAAATATGCACATTAGCCAGGAAAAAAAAAAACATTTCATGTAGAGAATTTGACAAACTGGTTGGCAATATCTATTTTTATAGAGACAAAAACTTTAAATTGTTCACCAACTCCAATCATCATAATAGCAATTATATCTGTTGAAAACCGGCAGCTAGCTGGGGCCAAGGACAGAAGTCTCCTCAACTTATCAGAAACTATCAATTTGTGGGAGGACAAACTTTCAAGAAGGCTCCTAACAAATAGAGTGAAATTAAGATGAACCTGCTTATATGGCTTCCTTCCTAAAGATCTTTATGCATTTTTCTTCCTTCCCTCACTCTTTTAAAACCCGGATTATAGAGTATCCAAATTAACTAACCAAGAAAAAGCTGTGTCACAAGCATCTAAGCTCACCTGAAATACATCCCTTGAACCAACTATAGCTCCATTTAAGAACTTGGTGTTATCTCGAGTAATATTCGCCTGAAGAAATGCCATTCGGTCAACACCAGTACCACTGAGGGTTGTAGGAGGTCCATCTGCACTAATTGCTCCACTTGGCAACACTCTTTGACCATTGGGACAGATATGACTGCTTTCATCACGTGTTGTTATCTCTTCCATTACAAGTCCATACGTGAACTTGCTCTGCCGGGTGAAATTCTGCAAGGCATATACATTAGATCACCACCATAAGTTTACTAAAAATTGCCCACAATAACAAAGCAACGGATAAAAAAAACCACCATACTTACCTCTGTAATATTGGTCTTAACGCCAGCTCGATCAACCCATATAGGAGGGACTTCATCCACCCCTGGCCCGCCAGTGAAGACTGGACTCAATTTACGGCTGTTGAAGCAGCTCACTCGCATAGTACGGTTGCGTGGATTATACACACCATCCAAATAAGGATGCACATACTCAAGTTTGAAAGCAAGATCATCCTGAGGACAGAATATACCTCGGACATTTTGTGATACTAGATCTTACGCAGATGATACACATATATGAGAAAATTATACATTAAGGTGAGCCTACCTGAGGATTCAAGAAGTTGCTAGTAGTCACTGAACCGTTAATGGATCTATTTAGCCCATTGAGATTCCGATGTTCAAAAGTAACAGTTCCACCAGGCTGCAATGAAGCCTAAACACACAACAGACACAAGGTAAGACAAAAGCAAGCACAACGAGAACTTCAAAACTGGAACCCCAAAAGTTTGATGGTTTGTGAACAAAGCAGACATATAAATAATAAAATAAAGTATACCAGAGTGGGGCGTCCTCCACGCCCAGGAACAATACTCCACTCTGTAGCAACTTCAGCTGTCTTCTGTTCTAGTTCCTTAAGCTTTATTTCAACAATGATCCCACCCTCGTTCTTCTCATCAGGCCGTGGGTTCACCTCAATGTTTGAAAACAAACCGAGCCCGTTAATGTTCCTCAGAGCTTGCTTCCCTGCCTCTATGTTAAAAACTTTCCCCGGCCGAAGCTGTCAGCCCATATCAAACATTCACCAATCAATCAATCAATCAATCATCCACTCCAAACCTTAGCAACCAATCACCCATTTACCAAAGCATATAACTTTAAACCCTATGAACCCCATAGAGCTTGAATTTAAGCAAACACTAATAAGCCAATCGCCAGTTCCAAAGCTTATGTACTAAACATGTAATAAATCCAAAAACAGGGAATTAGCCCTTGAATATCTCTATCTTAAAAACTTGGCCCGGTTGAAGCTGTCAGTCCAATTCAAACACTCACCAATCAATCATCCATTCGAAATGCTAGCTACGACTCACCCACTTAAAGTTTGAAACCAAGCATTTTGAAGCCAATGAACACTGTAAAGTTTGGAATTAAGCATACCACAGTACCACACTAACAAATCAATCACCAATTACAAAGTTCGCGTGCCAAGCATATAATCAATCCAAAAACAACCGGTTACTCATTTCACATCTCAATCAAAATAACTCAAAAACAAACAAAACGAACATAAACCAAGCCAAAAAAAAAAAAAAAAAAAAGTAGTACCGCTTTGGGCATTTCCCTTTTCACCACGGCGACTTGGGTATTCCCCTCCACGACATTGCCAAGCTTATCAAGGAACTGAATGTTCACCTGCGTAATATCCCCTTCCACCACCTCACAAACCACCTCCTTCGTATTCAAATTCCCAAAATTCACCACCTGCGCACACGCATACCCTTCGTCGTAGTACCATTTCTGTACCCGGTCCCGAATCCTCTGCAGCAGCCTCGCGCTAACCTTCCCCTGGTCACTCAGCATCATCATGATCTCCCGGTGCACCGGCGGCGGCAACAGGCACGGCTTGGCCCTATCGATCCTCCTCTTGTAGTCCCTCTCGAGGCTCCTATAGTACTCCATCTTCTCCTTATCGGTCATATCAGAGTCCATCTCGATCGGCTTCGACTGCGGCATCAGCCCTACGTTGATGCACCGGAACTTGTCCGCCGACTGCCAAGTGCTCTCCGTGAACGATATCGTCACTGCAATAGTGCCGTCCGGGTTGGTCTTCCCCTCCAGGTCGACCTTCTCGAACATTCCACAGGTGGCTAGGGTTTCGAGCTCTTTTTGGAGCTGGGCCTTCGTGTAGACCCCGCCCGGCTTCAGGGACACCATCTCGAAGAAAGAGTCCTCGGTGCCGACGGTCGCCCACCGTCGGCGATCGAAGAAAAGGATATCTGAGACCTTGTACTTCTTGAACCCACTCAGCTTGTTGAGCTGGACCACGATGTTCGCCGGAAGCCCATGCGAGTCCCATTCTTGGTTCTGGGACTCGTCAGCAATGGCCAATGCCGGAGAGAATAGCTCTCTCCAGAATCCTCCGCCATCTCCGCCACCACCACCACCACCACCGCCCGATCCTCCAAAGCCTCCTCCTTCGCCGCCAGAACCACCTAGATTGGGGGAGAGCGAGCGGAGGTGGAGTAGGAGGGACGAGGCGGAGGCGGCAGCGAGGGTTTTGAAAAAGGATTTGAGGGGTTTAGGATTTTTGGTCGAGGAAGAAGAAGAGGAAGAGGAAGAGAAAGAGGGAAGCGCAAAGTTACATTGGACGGTGCGTTTTGGTGTGGGAGGCGCTAATGCTCGCCGGGATGAGCTGAGAGGAGGAGTTGACTGGATGTGCGTCGGAGCGGCGAAGGAGGGCATGGCTTTCGGGGTTTGGAGTTGGAGATAAGGGGGGCAGAGAAGAGAGTCAGCGAGAGGGGTTTTGGCGATTTGTTTCGCTTTTTTTAGTGTGAGAAATGGGTTTAGTGGATTGTGCTGCTGGGAAAGGGAACGTGCGTCGGGCGAGGTTTACAATGTCTCCAAAAAAAAAGGTTTGAATTGGGGATTATGAAAGAAATTAAAATAAAAAAAAATACTAAATTTTTATTTTTAATATTTCATAATTATTTTATAATATTTGGATGATATTTCTAATTAATTTTTAAATAATTTATTTATTTAACAATGTTGACGTGATATTTTCAACTAATTTTTAAATTAATCATTGTTAAATAAATAAAAAATTCAATTATTGACTAAGTTGAAAGGTTTTTTTTTTTTTTTTAAAAAAAATCAATCTGAATAAAACTTTGTCCGATGCTAAGGCTCTCAAGCTTAGATGTGCCATTTACCATCGACTACTACTTTCAAACTCTCCCTCCTCCTCATCAACCTTCCCCGCCCTTCCCTCAACCCCCTAGTACGGATTGAGATTTCCTAGTACATCCTTGTTCCGTGCGCATGGGTCTCATGCGCCTCTGCCTCCTCGCCCTAATTCTCCCACCACACCGGAGCTGCAGATCTATGAATTTTTTGTTATTGTTAATAGCTTCCAATCTCCTTGTTACAAGTGCCTTGCCTTTTTTTTTAGAGACTACATGAATCAATGACCTTTGTGCTTCATTTGTCCAGCATCCCTTCTATTGGACCTTAGTATGAAGTTCCTCGTCAATGACTAGTTGATCATCCTAAGAAGGCTCTCTCGTTCATTTAGGGTGGCCCTCTTCTTGGCCTTTGGTTCAAAGGCCATCATTCATGAATTAGGATCCACAACAATTAATTGCTGTCCAAATTGTTATAGCAGTTATGGTAAAAGAGCTTATATAAAATTTACTTGCTCAAAAAAATTTTAGGTTGTTTAGCCACCGATTCAAACAAGTAAATTTTATATAAACTTCTCACAATAATTGCTAGCAATTTAGGTAACAGGAGATTTCAATCCCACCATTCACTGAATGGCATGCAAATCAGTCCTATATATATATATATATGCCCGCTTGATTGGGCCAGGTCCCTGGCTATTGGAGTTGCTCCTATTTCCATCACAAGAAATTCCTGTCCCAATGCATAAGGCTTAGGAAGAGGAAGATCCGAAGATGCATGGTTGCTCTCCTAGCTAGCAAGCTAGCCTGGTCAAAATTGTGAGTTCCACGTACGTGGCAAGCAAAACTCACTACATTCTGTGTTCCACGTGTAATAATGGAGCCCACAAGATGACATGTGGCTCTTGTTAATTGTCCATGCAAGAACCCCCGAAGCCAGCGCTTAATCATGCATCATTCAATATTCCTGCTCCATCTCTTAAATTTCTGTCTGGGACGAACAAATAAAGCAGCATCGGCATTATCACAAACACTTATTTGAAGGCAATAACCATAATTATAAGATCCCTTTTTGCTGTGAATTTGAGCAATTATGGCTCAACTCGACCGCATGCAAACACACGGTGACAATCATAAGATTAACCCCCGCGGCCTCACTGTTCAACAAGTTCTCCGAGGTAAATTCCTGAACCAGACCCTCAAACCAGTGGATTTTGTTTGAGCATGCATGGTAAATATTCTTATGAACATTCTATGCCTTGAATATCAGGCTTCTGATCAGTTTAGATAAATGCACAGGAGGAGTTTCAAAGTGGTCACCAACCTCTTCATCACCTACATTTTGGAAGGACCATGACCCAGAAGAAGATTATGGGCACCATCACAAGAAATCTGTTCTGGCCAAAGTGAAGGAGAAGGCCAAGAAATTTCGACGTTCCCTCAGCAAGAAGAAGCATAGTGAGGATGGTAACACCACACCCTCTTGGGGTGTCAGCTTGGATGACGATGATGATGATGAAGATGCTGAATACCTTGGAGCCCCAAGTATTATCATACCCTTATTTTTTTACTTAATATATAGATGACCTGTTCCATTTTTTTTTGTTTGTGCGTTAATCTAAGGTTTTGTTTGTTTCTACGGAAAACTTTTTTTTTGGTGTTGGGTAGTGAATACGGTTGAATATCTTAGTCAAACCAAAAACATTTTCGATTGACCAGGATAACCTCCTTTAAGTTGCGTAAAATGATTTTCCTTTTTTATTTTCGTAAACAATTTTTTTTAGTTAGAACTTTTCTTTCTCGATTCACAGTACCAGATTTCATTTTCACATTCTCTGCATTTGTCGGAGGTCGATGGCTGCCTCCACCTCTGGCCATCGTTGTTGTTACCATTGCCGTCACTTATTTTTTGTACGAGCTAAATGCTGAAAATGTTTTCAGCTGAAATCATTTTCCTGAAGTTTTAAGCTAAATAATAATTTTGCTAAAAACATTTTTTATTAGAAAAGATTTTACGACAATACAAATAGAGCCTTATTGATGTAGCGCGACTTAGTGAGCTGCAAAGAAAAACAACAATAAAGAACGAATATATATTTCTAGATCTTAAGTCTATCAAAGATCTGAGAAATCTTCTCTAAACGCTAGATTCTATTTAGGGTTTGAAGGAAAAACTGAAGAAAGCTCAACTCTGAAGCTTGTTATTAAACAAAACTCAAATAATATCAAAAGCTATATTCTAAAATCTATAAAACATGTATTTATAGGCTCCCAAACCTTAAGCATAATAGTAATATGAAATAAAGTCGGTTTTAACAAATCTACGATGACCGTCCGGACAGAACATACCCATGTCTAGAAGTGCACCATAGAAACAAAGAAACGTAAGCTAAAACATAGATGTGTCCAGACCATGAGGAATCTGTATCCGGACATGATTTCCAGGGAGCTCTTTGCAGCTCGTTTTGACCTAGTAAACATCGAAATTAGCCAAATCTCGTGAAACATGACTTTGTAGATCTTTGAAGTAGCTTTCCAACGCCACCAAGCGTGCTCTACTCCGATGTCCAAAACTCAAGTACTTATGATCTTTCTAATAAAGCTGGTCGAGTATCCGTTCCGCCCTACACTTATTTTAATACTTTTTTGTGAAGTGAAATGCAAACCTTGGATGTGGTTTCCTGACTCCCCTTATCAAACAATCCTACGGCTTGCTTGGAGGATTCTCTTAATTTCTATATAGTATTGTTTCATTTTCAGTGTATGAATCAGAGCTGGCTCCTGAAGGGTACAAGGAAACCGCGAGGCAACATCCAAGAGCAGTTCACTTTGTTTCTGAGAAGCATGTTTTGGCATGCAGTGTCAATCTTGGTGCTGCTGATGATCAGCAAGAAAAGGAGAAGCCTACAATGGCGGAAAATGTCACTACTGCACAGAAGTTGTCACCATTGGATGAAACCCATCCGATTGCTTCAAAATTCCAAGGCCTCACTGTTTCAGCCCCAGCTGGCTCACAATCCGTTTCAGGGGAGGCAGCTCCACTGCCCATGTCGTGCAGGACCTGCAGGTGGCCAGCTCCACAAACTTGCTCATCCCCGGTGGGGACTCCACAAACTTGTTCAGCCCCGGCAGCTCCACACAGCGGAAATGCTAGTTTTGGAGAGCAAATTTGGGATAAGGGTGTTTCAGTGAAGGAGTATTTGATTCAAAAAATTGAGCCAGGGGAAGATGAGAGAGCACTTTCCCAAGTGATATCGGAGACGATGAGTCCCAGGAGAATTCCTGGTGATTTTGGTGTGGTGGAGAAGGTGAGAGAGGCTGTGACTTCTTTGCTAAGGAATGAGTCCTGCAAATACACACCTGCAATTTCAGCTACATCACACACGCAGATTTCCGCCAACAATGCACTTTCAGCGGCTAAAAACTCACCGTCACACGCACACCTTCCGATCTCCACCAATGCTCATGAGGGTAACTTTTTTTTTTTTTTACACGAGCTATTGTTTTCTAGAGCATGTTATAATAATTCATATCACATATATGGGTCTTTGTCTAATATTATTGCAGTTGGCGAAGGAGAAAATCATGGAAGAATACTCCAAGCCAATTGAGATAAGAGGAATCAATGCAAATTTCTGATCGAGTTTTAGGTATCAATAAGTAGTTTGCCGAGATGATCATTTCCTGTACGTGTTTGAATAAGCCATGTATGATACATATATGGTACTCACCAATAAACAGTTTCTGCAGCTCTAGAAGTTCAAAAAATTTCAAATCAATGCAACAAATTAAGACCTTTCCTGTTTATGAATTTTCAGTGCTAATGTAGTTTTACATAATAATAATAATAAAAAATGTTATGGAGATTGATATATTGGGAAGACTTTTAGTGCTCATAATATAGCATGTTGAAATACTACAAAACTTAAAAGCTTAAGTCTTTTAGTTTGGACCCTCATTCATGCTTACAACTTGCACATTTGTTCCTACTCCAAGAACCATTGTTAAGCTCATGCCACTGTGCCACTCCACCATTTCGCATACCATCATCAACTCTGTATCGCTTGTTAGGAAAATTGATACATTGTGAAGTCTTTTAGTCAACCCATAATATAGCATATTTAGACACCACACAATCTAAAAGCATAACCCAATGAGTTTGGGCCCAAAATTTCAAAATTTGTCAATGTAGCCAATTATCCATTAACCATTTCCGTCCAATTTGACTGAAAATTGGTCACATGTATTTTTTTGCCTTAAATTTTCAAAATTGTCCTAATGTATTTTAGCAAATTTAAAAAATGCTCCCAAGTCAAACCAAAAACAAAAAAAAAATAAAAATTTGAGGGTGGGCGAACCATCACCCCTTTGGCCACAAAAGGTTTGGGGGTGGTCGGCCACCCCCCCATGGGTCGTGCCACCCCCAATCCGGCCTTTTGGCGTGGTCATAGCCACCCCCAAACGGTTTGGGGGTGGTTTCGGCCACCGCATTTGGCCCCTTGGGGTGGTCGGCTACCCCCGATGGACTGAGCCACCCTACACGGCTGGTTTGGGGGTGGCTCTTGGCCATTTGGGGGTGGTCGAAACCACCCCCATTTGGCCCAGCCACCCCCAATTTTTTTTTTTTTTTTTTTTTAAATAAAAAAATAAAGTTGTAGGGGTAATTTAGTATTTTTTTAAATTTCTGTTAGAGAAAACCGAAATTGTTAACGGATGGGCCACAATGAAAAATTTTGAAACTTTGATGAGGTGCATTACATTTTTGAAACATTGAAGGTTAAATTGAAAATAGTCTAAAACTTGGAGGAGATAAAGTGTAATTTCTCCTTTGAGATAATAACAATTTAACACGATATCAAAATAAAGGTCTTAAATTAAAACCTTATCCTCATAATTCATTCAATTTCAATCGAATATTTCGATGAACATTGTCCCCTTCCTAATGTTCACCGAAATATTGTTATCGATCTTGTGCCTTCCCAAGCAAACACATACACATTGTCCCCTCCTTTACACGGAACGTCAACATCAATTGCCAAGACCTTCCTAATAAGACATGATCCACATCCGTTTCAAGCATGACATACAAATATCGTAAACTTTAGTATTTGTGTCTTGATGGGGCTGAGTCAGACTCCAACTTAGTCGGACTTGAAGGCGCACCTGCGATTTCTACCATTTAAGTCTCTTATGTGTGACTTCCAACGAGCTGGTGCTACTATAGCCCGGCCATGTAAGGATTGAACAGTTACAAGTTGGTTTTTCCCGTCCATCTATTTTAGAAAGAAAGAAAAAAAAAAAAAAAGGCTTAGGTTCAATTCTAGAGTTCTGAATTCTCATCATCCCTTCAGTGTAATAATCAGAGTTTGAAGCTAACCATTAATTAGGTTGTAGAAGCTTGGGGAATCGACAAGAACATTAATTAACTGCGGGCCTGCACAAGATGAATGATAAACATATACTAGGTCTACCATGAAAAGGCCTTTGGCATGACAAAATTGATCATTTGATTATGATGGATTGATACATATCTTTTTCAATTACGTGAAGATGATGGGACCAAAAAATGTTTTTGATAGGCTCTCGTAACTTATTTCAAGCACACCCTGACAAGAGATTTTGGGTAAAATCAAAGCACATGCTGGTTGAATTTTGGGAAAAATCAAAGCACATGCAGGTTGAATTTTTTCTGAAACATGACTTCGCAACCAATTTATTACACCTATGGTTGATGTGAAAGTATTTAAAGTGATTAACACTTCACAACTGATGTGATAAATGAGTGTAAAGAACAGGATTATTTATTTATATACGATTGCCTATATATAAGCCAAATCACTTTTTTTAAACCGATTTTTTAAGACATAATTTGTAAACCGATTTTTTAAGAGTGAACCATTTCTTACTTAAAAAACGAGTCATTAAATTAGTGAAATTAATGACATTTAATTATATTTCAAGAGTTTTCCATATATAAATTATTTAATAAATTAAGTATTATCAATGTCCAAATCAAATAAGGAAACAAATAATACAAATCAAATCATATCATATATCATAGCTGAAGCCTTCTTTTGAAGTGCCTTCAAATCGCGACATGTGGCGTGAACAAATTTTTTTAAAAAACTAATCCGATTTTTTAACTCATTATTTTAATAAGTGAACAGTTAAAAATTGAACGGTTCATATTTTTGTTCTTTCTCTATCTCTTTTTTTTTTTTCCTCTCTCTCAATGTCTCTCTCTTTTCTTTTTTTTTCCAAGTCGTTCACTCTCATTCCACATCTCTCTCTCTTGAACCGGCTCATATCTCTCTCTCTCTCTCTCTCCTTTTTTCTCCTCTCTCTCCACGTCTCTCTCTCTTTTCTCTCCAAGTCTTTCACTCTCATTCAACATCTCTCTCTCTCTTAATTTTTTTTTAAAAAAAAAACTCTCTCCCTCCGCTCTCCAACGTTAATATCTCTCCTCTTTTTTCTCTCCATCTCTATCTTTCTCTTTCTCCACTCTCCAACATTAACAAAAACATAATTTATTGGCCTAAAAATTCAAATTGGAGGTAATTATTCTTCTTAACCCTTTTTTTTTTTTTTTTTTCAAACCAACAATGTTTTAACATATTCTAATTTATATAAATTAAACTAAAAGTAAAGGTCATATGTTTTAATTCATCTGAATGTTTATGGTTTTTTTTTTTTTTTTTTTTTTTGTGCAATTTACTCGGATTTTCAAGCATATTTTTAAGTGTTTTTTTTTCCTCTACTTTTGAAAGCAATATTATTATTATTATTATTATTATTATTATTATTATTATTATTTTTAATATTTGGAATTATAATGGTTTTATTTGTATTGAAATAAGATAGATGATTTATTTGATTGCATTAAATCTTGATTGAAAGATTTTGTTTTATTTTGTATTCATAATTTTTTTTTTCTCAAATGTTCAGAATTATGTGAATTTTATTTGTATTTAAATATAACCTTTAGCATGTCTTTTTATTGAAAGAGTGATGATTGATTTTTTAACATGACTATTTTAGCCCGTAATTAATTAAAAAAAAAATGAAGATGCATTTAAGTTTTAAAATCAAATATAATAAAGAACCCTGCACATAGCGCGAGTTATATGCTTGGGTATCTATGTATAAATTGATACATAGATACTTCTTCTTCATTTTTGTAGAGGTAACCAAAAAGAATTTTCCTTCCAAAATGCTTCTTCTTCATTTTTGTAGAACGCTTATCATATTATTGTTGGATTTATCTTTGTGTATCTATGTATAAATTTTTCACGACTGTAAATTAATTATTTTTATGTTTGTTTCTCTAGAAAGTTTCATTGTATTAAAATATAATAGGTATCACGCCAATAAGATTTTATGTTTTAATTCATTTGAATATTTTATTAGATTTTTTTTTTTTTTTTTGTGATTTACTCGAATTTTCTAACATTTTTTTTTGGAAGTGTTGAAAGAAATTTATTTGATTGCATTAAATATTGAGTGAAATGTGTGTTTTATTTTGTATTAAAAAGAAGAGAGAAGATTTTGTTTATTTTACTCTATACTTTTTCTGAAATGATTAGAACTTTATGGGTTTTATTTGTATTACAATATAATAAGTATCACATCAACAATATCAGAGTTTCCTACTAATTTTCTATTAATATTTTGATCATCAGAATTCAAGTGTCCTTCTTGCTATTTTTTATTTTCTTTTATACTTTTCATTAAGTAGATGTTTGGTACATTTCAAAAAAAAAAAAAAAAATACATGTTCAGTAATTTACTGGGGCATAACCTTTAGTATGTATTTTCATACACCTATTTTAACTTATAATGAAAAGTAAGATGGGATGCGTTTAAGTTTTGAAATTAAATTATAATGAAGAATCCCGCGCATAGTGCAGGTTATGTGCTAGTGAAAAATAAAGTTGGGATAAGTAGTTGATCTGAACTATTGAGGACGAAAATTTCTCATAGGTGGGGCTGACAATTTAACATAAAATAAGCAAATTCATATTGAGTGATTGAATCCGCTTAATTAAATGGGTCGGTTTAGGATTGACTTATATAGTATTATACCCATATCTTGATACAATCCGAACTCGATACGCGACATAAGGGCTGCCAATTTTTGACAAGAATCGAGAACCTAACCCGTGAACACGAATTGTCACCCATACTCACATGTATGGCTAGCAATTTTTGATACGACCTGCAAATCCAATATGAATCTGACACGAAATTAGTAGAATATGATTAAAGAGTTTGACTTGATCGAATTATAATTGATTTATATATATAGTCTTTTGCCAATTTCTTGATACAACCTAATTAAATCCCACACGCAATACAAAAGGCCAACCCCTAGTGACATTGGCCATAGGCATGATGAAAAAGGTTTCTTTCATCCCCATTGAAAATATTGTCATTGAAATTTTTCTTCTATTCATTTCAAATGGTTGTACGATTGCATAGACTTTATAGAAAAGATACCAAGGAAAGATTGAGACAATTTTATGTACTTGTCGTTGCTCTAGGCAAGAAGCCATAATTGGGAGAATTATTTTTCTATTGTCCTTCGAAAAAAGGCTATAATGATGAGATCATGACATCTGGAGTACCATCAAAGGGAAGTTCTCTTTGGAGGGAAAGTCGTTGGTTCCTTATGACTAAGGGTTTAGATGTTCACATTTTGGCTGGTGTAGCTTTAGAATCCAAAACTTTTCCAATCACAATTCCTAGTTAAATATCCTTTGCCTGGTTTGATGATACTTTTTTTTCTTCAAAAAAAAAAAAAAAAAAACTGAAAAATTAAAGAAAGAGGTAGAAAATTTCGGCAATGGGTTTCCACGAGTTTGTGACATTTAAACAAATAAACACCGTCTGTCTACACTTTTAGGAAAAAAAAAAGAATGGCATTCTGTTTACAAAAAGCAGGCTTGTTCCCTATTTTCCCAATGGCTACATTTCTTAGATCACTTCTGATACTTCTCTATGTTTCCAATATTCCCTTGGCCTTTGCTCAAGATGAAAACCAATTTATCTACAATGGCTTCCAGCAAGCCAAGCTGCAGCTTGATGGAATCGCAGTATGCCACAGCAATGGTCTACTGCAGCTAACCAACCTTTCATACCGACAAACTGGTCATGCTTTCTACCAATTCCCTCTAAAGTTTAACACAACTTCATCCACTTTAACTTCATCTCTTTCATTTTCTACCAACTTTGTGTTTGCCATGTTTCCCGAGGTGAATAACCGTGGTGGTCACGGCATTGCCTTCACCATCAGTCCCTCGAGAGACTTCTCCCATGCTCAAGCAAATCGGTTTCTGGGGCTCTTCAATATTTCAACTAACGGCCTTTCTACAAACCACATCTTGGCCATCGAGCTTGATACTGTTCAGAACACTGAGTTTCAAGATATTGCAATGAATCATGTGGGAGTCGATGTGAACGGCATGATATCAAATGAATCAGCTCCTGCAATGTATTTTTCCAATGAAGAAGGGAAGAATATAAGGTTGGATCTCATGAGTGGGAATCCAATGCATCTCTGGATAGACTATGATGAAGCAGAAAAGTTACTCAATGTAACACTCGCTCCAACCACAATCCCAAAACCAGGCCGGCCTCTATTGTCAACACCCATTGATTTGTCTGAAATTCTCTTGGAATCCATGTATGTTGGTTTCTCTTCAGCCACAGGTACACTTGCAAGTTCCCAGTACATTCTTGGATGGAGCTTTAATAAAAGTGGACCATCACAAAGCCTTGATGTTTCAAGCCTCCCTCCACTTCCAGAGAGGAAAGGGAACGAGAAACCAGGCCTAGTGATCATTTCTTCTATCATAGCAGTTGCAGTTGTGCTGATAACCGTCGCCGGAGCTGCTGCTTACATTTTGAGGAGGAAGAAATATGCAGAAATACGAGAAGATTGGGAAGAGGAGTTTGGCCCCCACCGGTTCAGCTACAAGAATCTCCACAGAGCAACCAAAGGTTTCAAAGAAACGGAGCTTCTTGGAGAAGGAGGTTTTGGAAAGGTTTACAGAGGAATACTTTCTTCGTCTAATCTACAAATTGCAGTGAAGAGAGTCTCTCATAATTCCAAACAAGGCATGAAGGAATTTGTGGCTGAGATTGTTAGCATGGGAAGATTGAGGCATAGAAACTTAGTGCAGCTCCTGGGTTATTGCAGGCGAAGGGGAGAACTCCTCTTGGTGTATGATTATATGCCCAACGGAAGCCTTGACAAGTTCTTGTATAGCAATGAAAAACCAAATCTTAACTGGGTTCAACGATTTAGAATCATCAGAGGAGTAGCATCTAGCCTTCTTTACCTCCACGAGGAATGGGAGCAGGTTGTTCTACACCGAGATGTAAAAGCAAGCAATGTTCTATTGGATGCTGAATTAAATGGAAGGCTAGGAGACTTTGGCCTTGCCAGATTATACGACCATGGCACCAATCCTCAAACCACCCATGTGGTAGGGACTGTGGGTTATTTGGCTCCGGAGCTTACTAGAACGGGAAGGGCAACCACTTGCAGTGATGTGTTTGCTTTTGGGGCTTTCATGCTGGAAGTGGCTTGTGGAAGGAGGCCGATAGAGGTACCGGCCCTGGGACTGCCTGAACGGATGATTTTGGTTGATTGGGTCTCTGAGTGCTGGAGAAGAGGAGCTATCCTTGATGCTAGCGATCCAAGATTGGAAGGGAATTATGTGGTGGAGGAAATGGTATTAGTTTTGAAACTAGGTCTATTTTGCTCATTTGCAATACCAGCTGCAAGGCCTAGCATGAAGCAAGTGATGCAGTTGTTGGATGGTGATGCTGATCTGCCCGAATTACCACATGACAGTGCTTTTGGTGCATTTTCAATTGATGAATCATCTGATTTCAAGTCGTTTCCTTTTACCCTGGCTTCTACTCCTTCCAGGTGTAGCACTGATTCAATCCTGAAAAGTGGTCGTTGAATCAGCCGGGTGTCTCATGCTACGGGTAGATTAGATCTTGGATCTATGCTTGGAATTAAATCTGGACATTGAAAAAACAAGGGTATATGTACTGTAGTTTTCTTAAAGCACCTTATATTTGATGCATATGATGTAAATGGTTTCTTTCACTGAATCTAGTCGTTGAAAATGGTATTATGCAGTAGTCTGCCTAAGCTTTACATAGTACAATAAAATCAATTCACTTGTTGCAAGCTTTATAGATCGTTATTTGAGCAGTATTTGCAGAAACCAGATTGAGTTGCTCATCAAGTTTTAGTACTCTGTAGAGGTTTTTCCTTTCTTTTATCTCTTTGAAAAAGAAAACTACTTGCAATATCTTTGTTTACTACAAGAAAACAGAGATATAAGGCAATCAGGTTTGAATGCTGCTGATGTATGCATATGCTATGGAAATTACATAAATTTATTCCAAATCAGTACGAAGAAAATATCTTTCAACCCATTTAAAATATGAGTAATTCTAAAAAGCATACTTGTATTCTACTGGGAATGATGTGGTTATTAAAATTACTATTGGACTTGTGATCGATCATTATTGAATTTTGATCAAAAGTCCAATGTTGATTTTAATAGCCACACCATTCTCAGTAGGACACAAGTAGGCCTTCTAGAATTACTCTTAAAATAGTATCATGTATCTATAAATATTTTAAAAAAACATTAAATTCTTAAGTTCATTAATTGCAGTTTACTAACTTAGATTAATATTTTAAATATTTATAAACACTTGGCACTATTTTAAATAAGTTGAAAAATAAAATTTATTTCCCTATGGAAGTACATGTGTTAGCCGGTGAATTCTTTGATTCAAGGAGATACTTTATCTTGTCCTGTAAATTGACATTTAATTTGGCGTTAACCAACCAGCCTGTGAAGAGACGTTGCCACTAGCTAAGGAAAACATCTCTGCCCTTCAAGAAAATATCTGCTCACAAAAGGGAAACTAATACAATACAAGAAAGCTCTAGCATACTTGGCAACCAAACTGTGAATTAATAAGAAAATATCCCATAAAATCCTCATTGTGACTCAACGGTCATATTGTCATCTAGTCTAATCATATATATATATAAAAGCCGAGTTTTGGCTCAGAGAGAGCTTAGAATTGCGACACGTGTCTTTCTATTAACCGTTTAGTGTTTCTCCTATTTTTTAATATGGTTTAATAGTTTTCCGTTTAGGTTTAGGCGGTTTCATTATTCCAAGAGTTTATTTCAAAACGTTTCCTTATATGAATTTCATTATTAAGTGACTATAATTAATGTAAGATAATTATGGTTATTTAATTTTTAAACATTAAACCGGTCCTTTAAGTTAAAAACCGGTCCTCTAAGGCCATTAAATTAACTAAATTAATTCATGTTAGGAATACAATGAGTTTAATATGCCTAATACGTTGAATAGAAAGAAAAAAAAGAAGGTCAAATTAAATCTATCATTAAATTCTCTTTGATTTCTACCTCTCTTTTTACATTTAAAAAGGGTGCATGCCATAGCCTTTTAAGTCCATGAGTCTGCTCTTGAAGGCAAAACATAGGGCAAAATTTATGGTGCTTCCTTCTTTAACATATATATATATAAAAGCCGAGTTTTGGCTTAGAGAGAGCCTAGAATTGCGACACGTGTCTTTCTATTAACCGTTTAGTGTTTTTCCTATTTTTTAATATGGTTTAATAGTTTTCCGTTTAGGTTTAGGCGGTTTCATTATTCCAAGAGTTTATTTCAAAACGTTTCCTTATATGAATTTCATTATTAAGTGACTATAATTAATGTAAGATAAATATGGTTATTTAATTTTTAAACATTAAACCGGTCCTTTAAGTTAAAAACCGGTCCTCTAAGGCCATTAAATTAACTAAATTAATTCATGTTAGGAATACAATGAGTTTAATATGCCTAATACGTTGAATAGAAAGAAAAAAAAAAAGGTCAAATTAAATCTATCATTAAATTCTCTTTGATTTCTACCTCTCTCTTTTTACATTTAAAAAGGGTGCATGCCAGAGCCTTTTAAGTCCATGAGTCTGCTCTTGAAGGCAAAACATAGGGCAAAATTTATGGTGCTTCCTTCTTTAATAGTCACTAGCAACAACATTCAAGTAAATACTTTTGTTTTGTTTTGTTTTTTTTTAACCACTTTGAATGTATTATGGAGATTTTTTGTTTTGTTTGTTTGATCCACTCCAATTTTCAGACATGTTTTGGAAGTGCTTTTTTCTTCTTTTAAAAGCAAAAGAAACATAAATTTATTTCATTATCTTTATATTTATTTCTCGATCTGAATCTACGTTTTGGTGGAAATATAAATTTGTTTCTCTTTTGTTTGTGAAAGGAGAGCATAAATTTATTTGATTATCTTTATGTTTGTTTTTTGAGAAAGTTTATTTGTACCTGCCATGCTTTGCTTTATGTTTGTGTGGAGATTTGAATATGTTTATGCTTTGTTTGTGAAAATTATTGGTTAAGTTCTTCATTTGATTGTTTTATGGTTGAGTTGTTCTTCGATCGAACACAACTCTTTTGGAACACTCAAAAGATTACTATAGATATTTTGTTCACTTTGATCTCTATATTTTTTAGAATATTCAGTTTTATATGAATGTTATTTCTATTGAAATATAATAGGTATCACACTAATAATAATATCGAAGATTTATGCTAATTTTTTATTAACGCGTTGATAATCAAAATCAAGATTTTCTTCTTGCTATTTTTTTTTAAACTTCTTTCATTTTAACATGTTTCCGATCTACGTTTGGAAGGAGATTTGAATATGTTTATGTTTTGTTTGTAAAAAATTTTTGTTGAATTGTTCATGATTTGAATGTTTTATGAGTTTTTTTTTTTTTTTTTTTTGTGATTTAATCAAAATTTAAGGCAGTTTTTGGAAGTGTCTTTTTTACTATTAAGTAAAAGATTGCCAAAATTAATTTCATTGTTATGCAGAAAGAAAAACATAAACTCTTTTGAAACACCAAAAATATAATAATTAAGTATTGAACAATATGTGCAACGATTTATTTCATTGCATTAAATGTTCAATGAATTGTTTTATTTTGTTTTCATCAAAACAATGATTTTGCTCACTTTGCTCGGTATATTTTTTGGAATGTTCAGAATTATATGAATTTTATTTCTATTGAAATATAATAGGCGTCGTGCTAGCAATATCGGAAATTCATGCTAATTTTCTATTAATGTTTTGATAATCAAAATTTAGGTTTTCTTGCTGTTTTTTATGTTAATATACTTATTTAATTTTAAACTATGAATAGAAAGATTTTTACATGTTTTAATTTATATGGTTTGCAAAAATTTCGTGCTCTTAGTACTTAGAGCGTAACGCTTTTGTTTTTTTAAGAGTCTTTACGCTATAGATAAGTTTGTTGATGATGAATGTCAAAATGTTCAAAAAATAAAAAATAAAAAATAAAATACATATACTTCTAAACATTCGAAAAAAATACTGTTTTTTTTTTTTTTTTTTTTTAAAATACAAAATAAAACAAAATCTTTCACTCAACATTTAATGCAATCAAATAAAACATTTCACATTAGGTTTATTGCTTAATTACCACATATTTGGTGTTTCCAAAAAAAAAAAAAATGTTGCTATTTCTAGACAACAATCAAATAAAGTTTTGTTTTCTTTTAAACAATACCAGAAGATTATCACTCTCAAAAAAAAAAAAAAAAAAAGTCCATAAAATATTCAAATGAATTAAAATATAGGACACTTAATTTTATTTTAATTCATATAAATTAAAAACATGTTAAAAAAAATTTTCCCACAGGTATAATTTAAATACAAAATAAAACCAAATATTTCTCTCAACATTTAATACAACCAAATAAATCCTCTCACATTTAGTTCAATGCATTTTTTGTACAACAATCAAATAAAATTTGGATTTGTTTTGCTTTTAAAAGCAGAAAATTTTCCTTCAAAAAAAAAAAAAAAGGGCAGAAAAATTACTTCCAAAATATGTTTAGTAAACCATACAATCAAACAAACAAAAAAAAATCCCATAAAACATTCAAATGAAAAACAACTCAACCAAAAATTTTCGCGAACAATATAAATTAAAACATGTAAAAATCTTTGTTCTCATAAGAGTAGTTGAAAATTAAATAAGTATATTAACATAAAAACTAGCAAGAAAACCTAAATTTTGATTATCAAAACATTAATAGAAAATTAGCATGAATCTCCGATATTGCTAGCGTGACGCTTATTATATTTCAATATAAATAAAATTCATATAATTCTGAACATTCCAAAAAATATACCGAGCAAAGTGAGCAAAATCATTGTTTTGATGAATACAAAATAAAACAATTCATTGAACAAAATAAATATGTTTTAAAACCCCTACGTTTTAATTTTCATCACTTTTTTTTTTTTTTTTTCTATCATTTATGCATCCACTAATTATTATTACTTTTTTCCTTCCTGTCATTTTTAAAAACGATCCGTGCATTGCACGGGTTTCAAGCTCGTATAATATATAATAGGAGAGTTTTAGACAGGAGAGTCTAAGAGTTTGACACGTGGCATTCTATTTATCTGACAAATCATTATGTTAAATGAAACTGTGCGTTTAAATATTTTTAAGTTTTAAGTAGAATAGGCTAATATCATAACATGTGTCATTCCATTTAAAATGAAAACACGTGTTTTTTTTCAAAGTACCCACTTTCTCAATCACAACTGCCATATCTAATCTAATCTAATATATATATTTAATCTAATCTAATCTAATCTAATCATATAATCATCATCATGTATATGAAACCGGAGTTTTGACTTAGAGAGGCTACTATTGCGACATGTGGCGTCTTTTTATGAAGACAATTGTCCATGTTTAAGTGTAAAACAAACGTTTAGTTTGTTTTGTTTTGAACAAAAACAAAGCTTTGGTGAAACGTTGTACCTTCAGTTATTTTGAAAAAATAACTTATCCAATAAACAGTAAATCAAACCTCTTTTAAAACCACGTATCTAAATCAAACCTCTTTTCCATACCTCTCTCCTCACTTTGCTTCTCCTAAACGTCTATGGCATGCGGTTATTCCAATATAGAGCATCTCAAGGGGACAACTATGGAGAAGAAGATGGCTTCGGGATGTTCTACATGATGCAGGGGGACCTCCATGCCTGCATTCCCACAACCAACAACTAATACACGCTCCCCACTATAACTCTCTCCAGATTTGTAGTCACAAGCATGCATGACGTCGCCACCAAACTCTTCGAAGCCTTCAAACTTCGGCACCACTTTCTCTACATTCTCACCGTTGGCTGGCCACCACGAGCCACCGGCAAATGTACTCAACTTGATCGCCAAGGTTGTTTGAACTGCTTTCTCTATTGGTTTGGATCCTCCACAAACCAATAATTTCGGCATACTTAGTAGACTACATTGTTTCATTGAAGTGGTTCGTATAGGATTCAAGGTAGTCGATAAACTGATATTTTGTGGGATATTCTGAAAACTCCTCTGGGAATGGAAAGTTGGGTAGTTGGCAAAATTATTTGGGGAGATGAAGCTAGCTTGAGGCGATTGTATGTTTGGTTTTGCCACAAAGAGGCAAAGCAAAAGCAATCAGAAATTAAGAGAGAAAGAAAAAGGAGAACCATCACGGTTTGACTCTCATCCAATCGAGTTTTGAAGGTTCTCATTTTTTTCACTTAAATAAATTTGGATTTTTATTTTTTAAAAATTCTTTGTGATGTATATTTCGGAAGTTGTTGGTGTCAATTTGATTAGGAAAATTACTCTTTTCAAATTCGTCAATTTTAACTTGGTTTAAAACACCATGTTTTACACTTTCACTCCAACACCACTTCCCCTCATTTTCAAGCATAGAAATTTGGATTTTTTTTTTTCTTTTTTCTTTTTTGGTGATGTACATTTCGGTAGTTGATGCCAATTTGATTAAGAAAATTACTCTTTTCAAATTCGCCAGTTTTGGACTTGGTTTAAAACACCATGTTTCACACTTTTACTCAAATACCACTTCCCCTATTTTTCACGTATAGAAATTTGGATTTTTTTTTTTTTTTGTGATGTATATTTCGGTTGTTGTTGGTGCAAATTTGATTAAGAAAATTACTCTTTCAAATATGTTTTGGACTTGGTTTAAAATGCCATGTTTCACACTTTTACTCAAACACCACTTCCCCTCTTTTTCACGTATAGAAATTTGGATTTGTCTTTTTCTTTTTTGGTGATGTATATTTCGGTAGTTGTTGGTGCTAATTTGACTAAGAAAATTACTCTTTTCAAATTCGTCAGTTTTTGACTTGGTTTAAAACACCATGTTTCACACTTTTACTCAAACACCACTTCCCCTCTTCTTCATGAATAGAAATTTAGATTTTTTTTTTTTTCTTTCTTTCTATTATATTCTTCATTTGTGATGTATATTTCGGTAGTTGTTGGTGCTAATTTGATTAAGAAAATTACTCTCTTCAAATTCGTTTTGGATTTGGTTTAAAACACCATGTTTCACACTTTCACTCAAACACCAGTACCACTTCTCCTCTTTTTCACGTATAGAAATTTGGATTTGTTTTTTTCTTTTTTTTTTCAAAGCCAGAAAGAGGGATTTGGATTTGGTTTAAAACACCATGTTTCATACTTTTACTTAAACACCAAATTCCCTCTCATTAAACATAAGTTTTAAACTAAATATCAGATTTATATTTCGAATGTAAGTTTTGCGTTGAACTCTCAAATATATTTGTCTCACCCTTAACTTCGACGAATTTTCAATTTCTTTTCCTAATCAATAGAGATTCATGAGGATGTATTTTGTTTGTTAAATGTACGTTACTTTACATTTGCAGGCCGCCTTAAAAAAGAATGATAAATAAACCATTTGTTTCTTTATTTTTTGTTGTTTTGTGTTATTTTTTGTACTAACTTTTATATTATTTTTTTAACTTCTGTTCTAAAAGTAGTTTCATTTATTATTATATATTGAGATTTGAGAAGATGTTTTAAAAAAAATTATGTATTTGACAAGACTTTTTTTGTATACATGTGAATTTAATTGAAACCAAGAAAGTACACAGAAAAGAAATTAATTTATTTTCTATTATATTACTATTTTTCATTTTTCTGCAACAAATACAAAAAGACAATTAATTTATGTTATATTAATATTAATTTTGATTAAGTCCTGAAAATTATATTTGCAGATCATGTTGAAAGATAATGGTAAATAACGTAGTAGAGAATGATAAATAATCCATTTGTTATTTTTATTATATGTGGCTCTACACTCTGAATTCCATTTTTTGTCCTTATTGGTTAATTAAATTTTTATATTATTTTTTTGCTTTTTGTCTAAAATTAGTTTCTTTTATGTTATAATTAAATTGATCACTTATTTCACTAATTGGTTTATGTTTAAGATGACCAGGATAAGTATTAGAATATCATCTTTAAGAATCATGTGTTAACTAGCCTACTGAATTTAGTTTCGATTTATCCATTACAACTGCTCTAACAACCGATCGAGAATATATATAAAATTCTAATCCATATTGCAACGCATTCCATGCATGTGAATGTAAGTTTTTTTTTTTTTAACTTTTTTTATTTATTTATAATTTTTAAATTTTGTTCATCCATTTTAATGAAGATTTTGTTTATTTTATATTTATTAAAAAAAATTGTTTATTTTGCTCTCTATTTATTTCGAATGTTCAAAATTATATGAGTTTTATTTGTATTGAAATATAATAGGTCTATATTTTAATTCATTTGAATGTTTTATGGGATTTTTTTTTTTTTTTTTTTTTTACTTTTTCATTTTGTGTGACTTACTCGGATTTTCATGCATTTTTGGAATTTTTTTTTTCTTCTCTTCTTAAGAGCAAAAGAAGGAAAAAAAAAAAAAATTATTTGATTGTTGTACATAAAAGGAACATAAACTCTTTCAAAGCACTAAATGTATAATGAAGTATTAAACCTTACGTGAAATGATTTATTTGATTGCCTTAAATTTTGAGTGAAATTATTTGTTTTTGTTTATTTTGCTTTGTATTTTTTTTTTTCTAAATGTCCAGAATTTATGAATTTTATTTGTATTAAGATATAACATGTATCATACCATGTGTTCTCGATCTCTCGATAGATATCAAGGATCGATTTTAATTGTTGTTAATTTGCAATTAGTTTATTTGATGAAATATGTGTTTTTCTTTAAAAAAAATGTTTGGGTTATGAAATTTGCATTTGAAGGCGTGTGTTCAGAGAGAATGATAAATGATGTAGCAAAGAAGTAAATAGTCTATTTATTTTTATTTTATTTTTTGTGGTTATGTGCTTTTGATTCCATTTTTTTTGTCTCCATTTTTTGTTTTAATTTTTATAATATTTTTTTACTGTAAATGTAGTTTTTTTTTTAACGTTATATATATGAACGATTGTCAAAAGAAAAAATATCTAATTGACATGACTACTTTCTATACCTATGAATTTCATTTGGATTGAGAAAAGTATATGGACAAAAACTTTATAATGCAAAAGTATCACTACAAAAAAACCATTTTTTCCTGACATGAGTTTCCTGACGTGTTCCAGTGTCCGACACGTCAGGAAATTTTTCTGACGGGTCGTTTCTGACGCGTGTCGAGTGTCAGAAACGTAGGTGTCAGGAAAAAAAATTTCCTGACGTGTGACTAGGCAACACGTCAGAAAATTCTGACGTGTTACCCACTCACACGTCAGAAAATTTTTCTGACGTTGCATTTTTGCCACGTCAGAATTTTTCTGACGTGGCAGAAATAACACGTCAGAAAATTTTCTGACGTGTCATTTCTGCCACGTCAGAAAATTTTCTGACGTGGTAGTTCTGACACACGTCAGAAAATTAAAAAATTAAATAAAAATTAATTAATTTTTTTTTAAATTTTTTTTTTCTGGAATTTTTAATTATTAATTAATTAAATTATTATTTTTTTTTTTTGAATTACTCTGCACGCACGGCAGCTCCCTCACGCTGCCGTACGTGCAGATCTGTGTTTCTCCAACACAGATCAATCTGCACGATCTGCACGATCTGCACCATGGTGAGCTCTCATTTTTCTTTCTCTCTCTTCTAATTTTCTCTTCTTCTTCCTCTTCTTCTTCTGATCTTCTCCTTTTGTTTTTTTTTCTTCTGCTTCTCCTCTTCTTCTCTTATCCCTTTCTTTTTCTTTTGCAGCTTCTCCTCTTCTTCTCTTCTCCCTTTCTTTTTCTTTTTCTTTTTCTTCTTCTCTTCTTCTGATCTTCTCCCTTTCTTTTTCTTTTTCTTTTTCTTCTTCTCTTCTTCTGATCTTCTCCCTTTCTTTTTCTTTTTCTTTTTCTTCTTCTCTTCTCCGGCCTTTTCTTTGTCTTCTCCTTCTTCGGCTTTCTTCAATCTGTGGACAGAAGGGAGATATATTGAGGGAGTGGGAAAAACAAATGAGGAGGCATGGCGCGCTGGGGAAAGACAAGATAAAAAACAAAAAAATTCAAAATTCAAACGCCCGCCAGGATGGCTAGAGGAAATTTCTGAAAATTTCCTGACGTGCCAGGTGTTGCACGTCAGAAATTTCTGACGTGCTACACCTGGCACGTCAGGAAATCACTCTAAAAAAAATTATTTGAAAAAAAAAATATCTGCACATATATATATAATAATATATTTAAATATATTTTCTGACGTGGTGAATTACCACGTCAGAAAATGCTGACGTGGCACAATGCCACGTCAGAATTTTCTGACGTGGCAATTCACCACGTCAGAATTTTCTGACGTGGCAGTCCGACACGTCAGAATTTTTCTGACGTGGTAGCTTTTGCCACGTCAGAAAATAAATAATTTTTAAATATTTAAAATCGTTAAAATTTTCCAGACGTTCCAATTTTTAGCACGTCAGAATTTTCTGACGTGTCAAAACAGACACGTCAGAAAATTCTGACGTGCCACTGTTCACACGTCAGAAAATTATTTTCTGACGTTTTAAAATTCACCCGTCAGAAAATTGCTGACGTGGCAAAAAAACTTATACTGTAGCCACGTCAGAAAATGTCATTTTTTTTGTAGTGTATGGTTGGAAGAAAAAAAGCTCTATTTGATGGACTTCATCCTATACCTTACAAATTTCATTGCTTATGTTTTTGTTTATGCTTTTGAGTGAAGAAGAAAGATAAATGATATAATTCATTTATTTTTTAACCATGATTTAATGAAAGTTGTTTATTTTGGGTAGCCAATTAATTAATTGAATGAGGAGAAAGAAATTAGTTAGTGTAATTTCTCAAACTTCTCTCTTTGAAAGTATTTTAAATAAACTTCTCTCTCAATGCATTTTTTTTTTTTTTGTCATTTATACATCCACTAATTATTATTATTATTTTCTGTCCTATCATTTTTAAAAACAATCCGTGCATTGCACGGGATACAAGCTCGTGTATATAATACGTGTAGCAGACTGTAAAATCAAGCATAAACTCTTTATTATTCACCAATTATGAACTGTTATATGACCCCTATCAATTTGTAAATGATTTTCTAGTAAAAATTGTAATACATCAAACATTTTCCAACATATATTGATTAAGGTAAGCAGCCAATAGACTTACAAAGAAAAAAAAAACCGTAGACCTGCAATATTCCTCCATGTGTTGCTCAAGAATCATTTTTTTCGTTGTGCTGATAAAAAGATAAGGATGATCAAAGTTGCCTTTTGGGGCATCGATCAAGCTTTTCCTCCGACCTCCTCCTCATTTGAAAATTTAGACCAATTTAAATTCTTTGACCAGACAAACTCTGGAAGCAAAACCAGTTGTTGGTTGGCACGGTAAATTGTAAAGCGACAAAAATATAGGTGCATCAAATGCATAACACCGAAACAAAAGCAGGTGGATTTAATGTAACATTGCTGGCTGCCACACACGGAAACATTAACCCATCGACAGAGGACAAAAGGCTCACTTCACATGAGCTTGAGAAACTTCACAAAAAGAAAGCTTTTCCTTTTTCTCCCAATGGCTACAGTTCTTAGATCGCTTCTTCATTTTCTGATGCTTCTCTATGTTTCCAATACTCTGTTGGGCCTGGCTCAAGATGAAGACCAATTCATCTACAATGGCTTCAACCAAGCCAAGCTCCATCTTGATGGAATCGCAGAAATCCACCCCAATGGCCTGCTGCAGCTAACCGACCGTTCAAACAACCAAGTTGGTCATGCTTTCTACCAAGTTCCTATAAAATTCAACACAGCTTCATTGTTAGGAAATTAATCCTATTTCCCAAGACCCGTGAGATGCGAAAAATAAGAAGAATGCGGAATAACAAAGATAAGCAATCACACACGACACAAAGATTTAAGTGGTTCGGCTTAACAAGCCTACATCCACTGGCGGAGACGACCCAAAGAAAATCCACTATCAAAAGATGGAGTACAAAAATAGTAGAGAGAAAATCACTCAGATCCCAAAGCCCCAATACACCCAAATCTCACTATCACACAAGAGAGATTATTCCCAAAATAGAATACAAAAGACAGATGTACAAACTCTTCTTTTGCTGGAACGGATGGCGGCTGATCTCTATTTTCTTCTCTCACTCTGCAGCACCCTTTTTCTTCTAATCACTTGTTTTTGGCTCCTCCAAAAACCACCAAGAAGAAAACACCCTTGCTGCCCTTGTACCTCCTTCTCTCAAATTCTCTCTTTTTCCTCCTCCCTTTGGTGCTTCACGTTTTTGGCACACACAAATTCACCTTGTGCTTTGTTCCTTATATAGAAGCTTTAACTCTCCTTTTACATGTTGGTCTAGGACTCCTACTATAAATCAAACAAGGAGTCCAATTACACATAGGAGAAGGACTCCAAATCAAACTTGGACAAAAGTCTCCTAAACCCAAAAGGAGTAAACCGGTTGAACCAAAAAACCTCTCCTACTTGAAGAAGGAGACAAAATATTGGGTCCCACCATGACTTTTAATTCAAGTCATACTTAACAATCTCCACCTTGACTTGAATCCCATCAAGTCTACCAAAACGTGTCTCGTCCGATTGTCTCCGCCTCAGCCCCCAAGGGCAATCACACTCTACAAGTGTCACTCAAGTCCAAGTACCTCTTGAACTTGAGCATAGGACTTGGTTTAGACATAGCACCATGCCTCCCTATCTGTCCTGTCGACCATACAGCTTTATCCGATGACTCTTTCTTCCTGTAGACCCATCTACACCCTTTAGCCTTCTTTCCTTTGGGTAATTCTCCAGATTCCCAAGTTTTACCTCTCCGTAGTAACTCCACCTCTTTCAGTGTACTATTCTGAGTAGACGATGGATCTCCACTACAAGCCGTTAGAGCAAAAGAAACCATATCTTCAAAGCCATACCTCTTTGTTGCTTTTCGATCCTGTTTCTCTTTGCCTCTTGCTAAAGAATAAGACTCTTCCCGGTGCTGTAAGTTTCTTGAAGATTTTCTGTCATCACATTCATCCGTGAGTGAACACTGTTTATCAAGCTCCACCTCCACGAATTGTTTCTCTTTCTGCACTGTACTTTCAGAAAGCTCATCTAAGTTAACAAACTCAGACTTCTTCAGTTCATGCTCTGTAACTTCAGGTTCTGCACTTGACTCATCCTTGTACATAGCACACTCATTAAAAGTCACATTCTGACTTCTAATAATCCTTCGATTTTGATCATCCCAAAATCGATAACCGAAGGCCTCATCTCCATATCCAATGAAGAAACACTTTCTAGATTTACCATCTAGTTTACTCATAGCATCAGACTCAACTTGGACATACGAAGCACAACCAAAAACTTTCAGATGTGAAAGATTTGCCTCTTTTCCACTCCAGACTTCTTCCGGTAGTCTATGGCTTAGGGGAACGGAAGACCCCCTATTTATCAAATATGCAGCAGTGCTTACTGCATCAGCCCAGAAAGTCTTTGGTAACCCAGCATGCAACCTCATACTCCTAGCACGCTCATTGAGAGTTCTATTCATGCACTCAGCCACGCCATTCTGCTGCGGCATTCCTGGGATAGTTTTTTCCATTCTAATCTCATTCACTGCACAAAACTGTTTAAACCCCCTATCTTCGTATTCTCCTCCATTGTCTGATCTCAAACGCTTGAGCTTCAAGCCCGTTTCAGTCTCAACCATGGCCTTCCATTTCTTAAAAGTCTCAAATACATCAGATTTACTTTTCAAGAAATAAACCCATACCTTCCTGCTTGAGTCATCAATAAATGTGATGTAATACCGCGAGCCTCCAAGAGATGCCACTGGTGCGGGACCCCACAAATCCGTGTGTACCAGCTCCAGCTTTCCAAGATTAGGTGCTTTGCCAACTTCCGCGAAACTCACCTTCTTCTGCTTCCCTAGGATGCAGCCTTTACACAAATCAGAATCAACTGACTTCAACCCCAGTAGTTTCCCTTTTGACATAAGTACCTTCATCTCTTTCTCGCTCATGTGCCCAAGCCTTAGGTGCCATAGTTTTGAGTCAGCAGTCGTATCTACAACAGCATCTGTATCCTTGCTGTTCGTGGTCATATAGAGAGTATTTGTTTTATGACCAGTAGCCAAAATCATGGCTCCCTTGCTGACCTTCCACTTTCCACCGTGGAAATAAATAGAATGCCCTTCCTCATCAAGCTGTCCCACTGAAATCAAATTCTTTTTCAGCTCCGGAACATGCCTGACCTTTTGCAGCTTCCATACCGAGTCACTGTGAACTCTAATGCGAACATCGCCTAGGCCCACAACATCCAGCGCCGTTCCGTCAGCCAAATACACCTTCCCGAAATCTCCAGCAACATAGTTCTCGAGAATTTCACGGATCGCTGTCGTATGAAAAGATATTCCCGAGTCTAAGACCCAAGAATCAAGGGGACTGTCAACAGAAAGAAGTAGGGCATCATATACTTCTTCTGTCACTACGTTTGCATAATCATTCTCAATCTCCTTCCGCAGTTCCCTGCAATTCTTCTTGTAGTGGCCAGTCTTGCCACAGTTCCAACACTCAGGTTGTCGGTCGAATCTAAATTTGCTTCTCCCTTTTCTGGAATTTGATCTGCCTTGACCAGAGTTTCTATCTTGTCCTCTGCCCCGAGTCTCGAGGTTTAAAGCAGCACCAGAACAAGAGGCTTCACCCGCATCTCTTCTGCGAACCTCTTCACTGAGAATCAAATCTTTGACGTCTTCATAGCTCAGTTTACTCTTTCCTACAGAGTTACTCACAGCCATCCTCACTGCTTCCCAGCTATTTGGCAAAGATGCCAAGACGATCAACGCGCGAACCTCATCATCAAAATTAATTTCCACCGAGGACAATTGATTTGTGATGGTGTTGAACTCATTGAGATGATGTGCCACCGAAGCTCCTTCCGCCATCTTTAGGTTGAACAATTTCTTCATCAGATGCACCTTGTTGTTAGCCGACGGCTTCTCATACATGCTTGACAAAGCCGCCATTAGACCTGCTGCTGTCTTCTCCTTTACAACGTTGTGTGCAACTGATTTTGACAGTGATAACCTGATAACTGCTAGGGCTTTACGATCAAGCAGAGCCCACTCGCTATCATCCATGTCGTCGGGTTGTTCTTCCAAAAGAGGTTGATGAAGATCCTTCCCATAAAGAATATCTTCAATCTGTACCTTCCAAAACCCAAAATCTTTGCCGTCGAACTTCTCGATTCCCATCTTTCCTTCTTCACTTGCCATCGCTCCCACTCGAACCAACAGCTCTGATACCAGTTGTTAGGAAATTAATCCTATTTCCCAAGACCCGTGAGATGCGAAAAATAAGAAGAATGCGGAATAACAAAGATAAGCAATCACACACGACACAAAGATTTAAGTGGTTCGGCTTAACAAGCCTACATCCACTGGCGGAGACGACCCAAAGAAAATCCACTATCAAAAGATGGAGTACAAAAATAGTAGAGAGAAAATCACTCAGATCCCAAAGCCCCAATACACCCAAATCTCACTATCACACAAGAGAGATTATTCCCAAAATAGAATACAAAAGACAGATGTACAAACTCTTCTTTTGCTGGAACGGATGGCGGCTGATCTCTATTTTCTTCTCTCACTCTGCAGCACCCTTTTTCTTCTAATCACTTGTTTTTGGCTCCTCCAAAAACCACCAAGAAGAAAACACCCTTGCTGCCCTTGTACCTCCTTCTCTCAAATTCTCTCTTTTTCCTCCTCCCTTTGGTGCTTCACGTTTTTGGCACACACAAATTCACCTTGTGCTTTGTTCCTTATATAGAAGCTTTAACTCTCCTTTTACATGTTGGTCTAGGACTCCTACTATAAATCAAACAAGGAGTCCAATTACACATAGGAGAAGGACTCCAAATCAAACTTGGACAAAAGTCTCCTAAACCCAAAAGGAGTAAACCGGTTGAACCAAAAAACCTCTCCTACTTGAAGAAGGAGACAAAATATTGGGTCCCACCATGACTTTTAATTCAAGTCATACTTAACATTCATCTCCTTCATTTTCTACCAACTTTGTGTTTGCCACAGTTCCTAAATTCCCAACTGAAGGTGGTTTAGGCATCGCCTTCACCATCAGTCCCTCGAGAAACTTCACCCATTCTGGAGAAAATTGGTATCTGGGGCTCTTCAATGCCTCAAGTAACGGCCGTCCTGCAAACCACATCCTGGCAATCGAGCTTGATCCTACTTGGAACCCAGTATTTGGAGATATTAAAGTGAATCATGTGGGAATCGATGTGCTAGTTTTGGAGAGCAAATTTGGGATAAGGGTTTTTCAGTCAAGGAGTATTTGATTCATAAAATTGAGCCAGGGGAAGACGAGAGAGCACTTTCCCAAGTGATATCGGAGACGATGAGTCCCAGGCGAATTCCTGGTGATTTTGGTGTGGTGGAGAAGGTGAGAGAGGCTGTGACTTCTTTACTAAGGAATGAATCCTGCAAATACACACCTGCAATTTCAGCTACATCACACACGCAGATTTCCGCCGATAATGAACTTTCAGCGGCTAAAAACTCACCGTCACACGCACACCTTCCGATCTCCACCAATGCTCGATCGTGAGGGTAACTTTTTTTTGTTTTTTTGTTTTTTTTACACGAGCTATTGCTTTCTGGAGTTTGTGATAATAATTCATATCTGATATATGGGTCTTTGTCTAATATTGTTGCAGTTGGCGAAGGAGAAAATCATGGAAGAATACTCCAAGCCAATTGAGATCAGCGGAATCAATTCAAATTTCTGATCGAGTTTTAGGTATCAATAAGTAGTTTGCCGAGATGATCATTTCCAGTGTTTGAATAAGCCATGTATGATATATGGTACTCACCAATAAACAGTTTCTGCAGCTCTAGAAGTTCAAAAATTTTCAAATCAATGCAACAAATTAAAACCTTTCCTGTTTATGAATTTTCAGTGCTAATGTAGTTTTACATAATAATAATAATAAAAATATTATGGAGATTGATATATTGGGAAGTCTTTTAGAGAGCCTATTCTATAGATGTTGAAACACTACACAATTCAAAAGCTTAAGTTTATAAGTTTGGACCCTCATTCATGCTTACAACTTGCACATTTATTCCTACTCCAAGAACCATTGTTAAGCTCATGCCACTCCATTCCGCATGCCATCATCAACTCTTATATCGCTTGTTAGAAAAATTGATACATTGTGGAGTCTTTTAGTCAACCCATAATATAGCATATTTAGACACCACACAACTTAAAAGCATAACCCTATGAGTTTGAGCCCAAAATTTCAAAATTTTTCAATGTAGCCCATCCGTTAACCATTTCCGTCCAATTTGACTGAAAATTGGTCACATGCCAGGCACATGTATTCTTTTGTCTTAAATTTTTAAACTTATCTTCATGTATTTTAACAAATTTCAAAACTGCCTCCAAGTTAAACCAAAATAAAAAATTTGGGGGTGGGCAAGCCATCACCCCCTTTGCCACCCCCAATCTGGCCTTTTGGGGTGGCTACAGGGTTTGGGGGTGGTTTCGGCTGTTAGGAAATTAATTTTATTTTTCAAGACCCGTGAGATGCGAAAAATAAGAAGAATGTAGAATAACAAAGATAAGCAATCACACACGACACAAAGATTTAAGTGACCGGTTCAGCTTAACAAGCCTACATCCACTGGCAGAGACGACCTAGAGAAATTTACTATCAAAAGATGGAGTACAAAAATAGTAGAGAGAAAATCACTAAGATCTCAAAGCTCCAATACACCAAAATCTCACTATCATACAAGAGGGATTATTCCCAAAATAGAATACAAAAAACAGATGTTCAAACTCTTTTTTTACTGGAACATATGGCGGCTGATCTCTATTTTCTTCTCACTCTGCAGCAACTTTTTTCTTCTAATCACTTGTTTTTGGCTCCTCCAAAAACTAAGAAGAAAACCTACACTTGGCTTTTCTAATTTCCTTGTGCGACAACCCGTTTGTGCTTGCTGCCGATGTACTCTCCTAATATCCCTCTCTCACGTTTTGTCCCACATGTAAAAAAAAAAACCAGTGGTCCCACACATGGGTTTAAAGGCGATCTCCACCTTTTTTTTTTTTTTTTTTTTTTTTTTTTTTTTTTCTCTAATTGAATAAGGAAAGGGCTACAGGGAAGGATCTTTCCCACTTCTGATCCGAACGGAAGGAGAAGTGGGAGATCCTGAAAACGAGAAAGGGGTGGGCTCCCCAACAATAAACCCAACAACAAAACAGAAATAAAAACTAAAGGGAAGGCCACCCCAACAACAAAGCCCAAATGGTAAAAAACAGTGCAAATACAAGAACAAACTCTGGATCCAGTCCAAAAGGACCAAACAGCAGGCAATGGTAATTACCAATGATCCCAAAAGAATCATAAGCAAGCCGGGCCTATTCCAGGACCGCACAAGGCGGTGTAAATCGCAAAGAAACTCCGTGAAGAGATCATTGCAGGTAAAACAACAACCACTGTTAAATAGTTGTTGCAGAGTTTGAAACCCATCATGTCCACCAAAAATTAATCTCCTCTTATGTCTTCGCCTTAGCCCTTAACGGCAATCACACTCCATAAGTGTCACTCAAGTCCAAGCGCCTCTTGAACTTGAGCATAGAACCTGGTTTAGACATAACACCATGCTTTCCTACTAGTCTTGTTGATCATACAGCTTTCTCTGATGACTCTTTCTTTCTGTAGACCCATTTGCACCCTTTAGCCTTTTTTCCCTTGGGCAATTCTGCTGATTCCCAAACTTTACCTCTCCGTAGTGACTCCACCTCTTTTGGCATACCATCCTGAACAAACGATGGATCTCCACTACTAACTGTCAAAGAAAAAGAAACCATATCATCAAAGCCATACCTCTTTGTTACTTTTCAATCACGTTTCTCTTTGCCTCTTGTTAAAGAATAAGACTCTTCCCGGTGCTGTAAGTCTCTTGAAGATTCTCTGTCATCACATTCGTATGTGAGTAAACACTGTCCATCAAACTCCACCTCCATGAATTGTTCATCTTTATGAACTGTACTTTTAGAAAGCTCATCTAAGTTAACAAACTCAGACTTCTCTGATTCCTGCTTTGTAACTTCATTTTCTGCACTTGACACATCCTTGTACATAGCACACTCATTAAAAATCACATTCCGACTTTTAATGATCTTTCGATTTTGATCATCCCAAAATCGATAACCGAAGGCCTCATCTCCGTATCCAAGGAAGAAACACTTACTAGATTTACCATCGAGTTTACTCTGAGCATCAGACTCAACATGGACATACGAAGCACAACCAAAGACTTTCAAATGTGAAATATTTACCTCTTTTTCACTCCAGACTTTTTCCGGTAGTTTATGGCTCAGGGGAACAAAATGCCCCTTATTTATCAAATATGCAGCAGTGCTAACTGCATCAGCCTAGAAAGTCTTTGGTAACTTAGTATGCAGCATCATACGCCTAGCACGCTCATTGAGGGTCATATTCATGCGCTCAACCACACCATTCTGCTGTGGTGTCCCCGAGATAGTCTTCTCCATTCTAATCTCATTCACTTCGCAAAACTGTTTAAACCCCTTATCTTCGTATTCTCGTCCCTTGTCTGATCTCAAACACTTTAGCTTCAAGCCCGTTTTAGTCTCAACCATGGACTTCCATTTCTTAAAAGTCTCAAATACATTAGATTTACTTTTCAAGAAATAAACCCATACCTTCCTGCTTGAGTCATCAATAAATGTGATGCAATACCACGTGCCTCCAAGATATGCCACTAGTGTGGAACCCCACAAATCCGTGTGTACTAGCTCTAGCTTTATAAGCTTAGGTGCTTTGTCAACTTTTATGAAACTCACCTTCTTCTGCTTCCCTAGGATACAACCTTCACACAAATCAGACTCAACTGACTTCAACTACAGTAATTTCCCCTTTGACATAAGTACCTTCATCCATTTCTCGCTCATGTGTCCAAGCCTTAGGTGTCATAGTTTTGAGTCATCTCTTGCATCTGCAACAACAACTGTATTCTTGCTATTCGTGGTCATATAGAGAGTACCTGTCTTATGACCACGAGCCAAAATCCTGGCTCCCTTGCTCACCTTCCACTTTCCACCATGGAAATAAATTGAATGCCCTTCATCATCAAGTTGTCCCACTGAAATCAGATTCTTTTTCAACTCAAGGATATGCCTGACCTTTTGCAGCTTCCATATTGAGTTACTGTGGACTCTAATACGAACATCGCCTAGACCCACAACATCCAACATCGTTCTGTCAGCCAAATACACATTCCCAAAATCTCCAACCACATAATTTTCGAGAATTTCACGGATCGTTGTCGTATGAAAAGATATTCTTGAGTCTAAGACCCAAGAATCAAGAAGACTGTCAACAGAGAGAAGTAGGGCATCATATACTTCTTCTATCACTACATTTACATAATCATTCTCAGTCTCCTTCCGCAGTTCCCTGCAATTCTTCTTGTAGTGGCCAGTCTTGCCATAGTTCCAACACTCAGGTTGTTGTTCGAATCTGGATTTGCTTCTCCCTTTTTTGAAATTTGATTTGCCTTGACCAAAGTTTCTGTCTTGTCCTTTGCCCCGAGTCTCGAGGTTTAAAGCAGCACCAGAACAAGATGCTTCACCCGCATCTCTTCTACAAACCTCTTCACTGAGAATCAAATCCCTGACGTCTTCATAGCTCAATTTAATCTTCTCTGTAGAGTTATTCATAGCCATCCTCACAGCTTCCCAGCTATTTGGCAAAGACACCAAGACGATCAATGAGCGAACCTCATCATCAAAATCAATTTCTACAGAGGACAATTGATTTGTGATAGTGTTGAGCTCATTGAGATGTTGTGCTACCAAAGTACCTTCTGCCATCTTTCGGTTGAACAATTTCTTCATTAGATGCACCTTGTTGTTAGCCGACAATTTTTCATACATACTTGATAAAGCCGCTATTAGACTTGCTATGGTTTTCTCCCTTAGAACATTGTGTACAACTGATTTTGACAATAATAACCTGATAACTAAGAGGGCTTTACAATCAAGAAGAGCACATTCGCTATCATACATGTCGTCGGGTTGTTCTCCCAAAAGAGGTTAATAAAGGTCCTTCCTATAAAGGATATCTTCAATCTGTGCCGTTGAATTTTTCGATTCCTATCTTTCCTTCTTCTACTGCCATCGCTCCCACTTAAATCAAAAGCTCTGATACTAGTTATTTGGAAATTAATCCTATTTCCCAAGACTCTGTAAGATGCAAAAAATAAGAAGAATATGGAATAACAAAGATAAGCAATCACACGCGACAAAAAGATTTAAGTGGCCATTCGGCTTAACAAGCCTACATCCACTGGCGGAGACAACCCGGAGAAAATTCACTATCAAAAGATGGAGTACAAAAATAGTAGAGAGAAAATCACTCAGATTCCAAAGCTCCAATACACCCAAGTCTCACTATCACACAAGAGATTATTCTCAAAATAGAATACAAAAGACAAATGTACAAACTCTTCTTTTGCTGGAACATATGATGACTGATTTCTATTTTCTCCTCTCACTTTGCAGCACATTTTTCTTCTAATCATTTGTTTTTGGCTCCTTCAAAAACTAAGAGGAAAAACCCACACTTGGCTTTTCTAATTCCCTTGTGCGGCACCCTCTTTGTGCTTGTTGCCCTTGTACTCTCCTAATATCTCTCTCTCACGTTTTATCCCACACATAAAAAATAAAAAAATAAAAAAATAAAAAATAAAAACCGGTGGTCCCACACATGGGTTTAAAGGCACCTTTATATAACATCGGCCGCCCCCATTTAGCCCCTTGGGGTGGTCGACTACCCTCGATGGACCTTGGGGGTGGCTTGGCTATTTGAGCCACCCTCAATTTTTTTTCTTTCTATTTTTTTAGTTTTTTTCTTTCAAAAAAAAATAAAAAATAAAATTGTAGGGGCAATTTAGTATTTTTATTATTTCTGTTAGAGAAAACAGAAATGGTTAACTGATGGGCCATATTGAAAAATTTTAAAACTTTGATCCGGTGCATTACATTTTTGAAATGTTAGAGGTTAAATTGAAAATAGTCTAAAACTTGGGGAGATAAAGTGTAATTTCTCATTTGAAATAATAACAATTTAACACGATATCAAAATAAAGGTCTTAAATTCTTATCCTCATAATTCATTCAATTTCAATCAAATATTTCGATGAACATTGTCCCCTTCCTAATGTTCACTGAAATATTGCAATCGATCTTGTGCCCTTCCTAAGCAAACACATACACATTGTCCCCTCCTTTACACATAACATCAACATCAAATTGCCAAGACCTTCCTAATAAGACATGATCCACATCCGTTTCAAGCATGACATACAAATAACGTAAAGTATAGTATTTGTGTCTTGATGCTTGATGGGACTGAGTCAGGTTCTGACTCAGTCGGACTTGAAGGTGCACCTGCAATTCCTACTATTTAAGCCTCTTCTGTGCGACTCCCAGCGAGTTGGTGCTACTATAGCCATATACAGATTGAATAGCTACAAGTTGGTCTTTCCTGTCCATCTATTTTAGGGAAAACAAAAAAACAAAAAAAAAGGGCTTAGGTTCAATTCTAGAGTTCTGAATTCTCATCATCCCTTTAGTGGAATGGAATAGGATCCTCTCTAGTCTATAAAGGATTGGAAGATATCTAGTTCATGGCTGCGATTTCTTTTCAGAAATCCTAGAGCCATAAATGGGACACTTGTCCCATTAACAAAAAATAATAATAAAAATATTATTTAAGATAAAAATAAAAAAAATAAATAATAATAATAATAAAAAAAAAGGGTAGCTAGCCACCCATCTTGGCCATAGGGGGTGGTCGGAGCACCCCAATGGCCGGCCAAAGGTGACCAGACCACCTCATGGCCCTTGAGGGTGGTTCGGCCACCCCCAACGGCCAATTTTGTTTTTTTTAGTTTGGTCATTGGGGGGTGGCCCAGCCATCCCTAACGGCCAAACGAATTTTTCTTTTTATTTTAGTTAGGCCATTGGGGATGGCCGGACCATGGGTGGCTTCGCCCACCCCAGACTGGCCAGTTTGGGTTGGCCGAAGCCACCCCAAGCCAACAGGGTTGGTCCGGCCACCCCATAACCGCCCCTTAGTTTTTTTAAAATATTTTTTAATTTTTCATTATTTTAATTTTTAATTATTTTTAAAATATAAATAATATTTTTTTTTTATTATCTATATTGTTATTATTATTTTTCTAAAGAGATCTTAATTATTAACGAGATATTATCATAATTTAAAGCTAACCAATAATTAGGTTGTAGAAGCTTGGAGAGTCGACAATAACATTAATTAACTGCAGGCCTGCACAAGATGAATGATAGACATATACTAGGTCTACCATGGAAAGGCCTTAGGCATGACAACGTCGATCATTTATTATGATGGATTGATACTTATCTTTTTCAATTAGGTGAAGATGATGGGACCAAAAAATGTTTTTGATAGGCTCCCGTAACTTATTTCAACCACACCCTGACAAGAGATTTTGGGCAAAATCAAAGCACATGGAGGTTGAATTTGTTCTGAAATCAGCATCCCACTTCATAGTGAGGGAAGTTAACTAGAAGGAGTAGACCCCTTTCTGCAAACTTTGAATCAAAGATGACTTCACAACCAATTTATTATACCTATGGTTGATGTGAAGTATTTAAAGTGAATAACACTTTATAACGAATGTGATAAATGAGTGTGAAGAGTAGGATTACTCGATCGCCTATGAAAAATAAAGTTGGAATAAGTAGTCAATCTGAACTATTGAGGACAAAAATTGCTCATAGGTGGGATTGACAATTTAACATAAAATAAGCGAATTCATATTGAGTGATTGGATCTGTTCAATTAAATGAGTCGGTTTAAGATTGACCTATATAGTATTATACCCATATCTTGATACGGTCCGAACTCGATACGTGATATAAGGGCCGACAATTTTTGACAAGAATTGCGAACCCAACACGTAAACATGAATTGTCACCCATACTCACATGTATGGTTAGCAATTTTTGATACGACTTGCAAATTCAATATGAATCCAACACGAAATTAGTAAAACATAGTTAAAGAGTTTGACTTGTTTAGTTAAATTAATTGAATTATAATTAATTTATATATATAGTCTTTTGCGAATTTCTTGATACAACCTAATTAAATCCCATGCGCAATACAAAAGTTCAACCCCTAGTGATATTGGTCATTGCATGATGAAAAAGGTTTCTTTCATCCCCATTGAAAATATTGTCATTGAAAATTTCTTCTATTCATTTCAAATGGTTGTACGATTGCATAGACTTTATAGAAAAGATACAAAGGAAAGATTGAGACAATTTTATGTACTTGCCGTTGCTCTAGGCAAGAAGCCATAATTGGGAGAATTATTTTTCTATTGTCCTTCGAGAAAGGGCTATAATGATGAGATAATGACGTCTGGAGTACCATCAAAGGGAAGTTCTCTTTGGAGGGAAAGTCGTTGGTTCCCTATGACTAAGGGTTTAGATGTTCACATTTTGGCTGGTGTAGCTTTAGAATCCAAAACTTTTCCAATCACAATTCCTAGTTAATCCTTTGCCTGGTTTGATAATACTTTTTTTTTTCTTCAAAAAAAAAAAAAACTAAAAAAGAAAAGAAAGTGGTAGAAAATTTCAGCCATGGGTTTCCACGAGTTTGTGGCATTTAAACAAATAAACACCTTCTGTTTACACTCAGAAAAAAAAAGAAAAAAAGAAAGGGCATTCTGTTTACAAAAAGCAGGCTTGCTCCCTATTTTCCCAATGGCTACATTTCTTAGATCACTTCATTTTCTGATACTTCTCTATGTTTCCAATATTCCCTTGGCCTTTGCTCAAGATGAAAACCAATTTATCTACAATGGCTTCCAGCGAGCCAAGCTGCAGCTTGATGGAATCGCAGTAATCCACGGCAATGGTCTACTGCAGCTAACCAACCTTTCATACCAACAAACTGGTCATGCTTTCTACCAATTCCCTCTAAAGTTTAACACAACTTCATCCACTTTAACTTCATCTCTTTCATTTTCTACCAACTTTGTGTTTGCCATGGTTCCTCAAGTGCAAAGTCTTGGTGGTCACGGCATTGCCTTCACCATCAGTCCCTCGAGGGACTTCACCCATGCTACAGCAAATCAGTATCTGGGTGTCTTCAATTCTTCAAATAACGGCCTTCCTGCAAATCACATCTTGGCCATCGAGCTTGATACCGCCAAGAACCCTGAACTTGAAGATATTGATAAAAACCATGTGGGAATCGATGTCAACAGCCTGACATCAGTTGAATCAGCTCCTGCAACTTATTTTTCTGATAAAGAAGGGAAGAATATAAGCTTGGAGCTCACGAGTGGGAATCCAATGCATCTCTGGATCGACTATGATGAAGCAGAGAAGTTACTGAATGTAACACTAGCCCCAACCGCAATCCCAAAACCAAACAGGCCTCTATTGTCAGCATCCATTGATCTGTCTCAAATTCTCTTGGAATCCATGTATGTTGGTTTCTCTTCAGCCACAGGTACACTTGCAAGTGATCACTATATTCTTGGATGGTGCTTTAATAAAAGTGGACCAGCGCAAAGCATTGATGTGTCAAGGCTTCCTCCACTTCCCCGACAGGGGAAAAGAGCGAAACCAAGCCCAATGATCATGACTTCTGTCATAGCAGTAGCACTTGTGCTGATAACCGTTGCTGGAGCTGCTTACATTTTGAGGAGGAAGAAATATGAAGAAATACGAGAAGATTGGGAAGAGGAGTATGGCCCCCACAGGTTCAGCTACAAGAATCTTCATAAAGCAACCAAAGGTTTCAAAGACACGGAGCTTCTTGGAGAAGGAGGTTTTGGAAAGGTTTACAGAGGAATACTTCCTTCTTCTAATCTACAAATTGCAGTAAAGAGAGTCTCCCATGATTCCAAGCAAGGTATGAAGGAATTTGTGGCTGAGATCGTTAGCATGGGAAGACTGAGGCATAGAAACTTGGTGCAGCTCCTTGGCTATTGCCGGCGAAGTGGGGAACTCCTCTTGGTGTATGATTATATGCCCAATGGAAGCCTCGACAAGTTCTTATATAGCAATGAAAAACCAAATCTTAACTGGGTTCAACGATTTAGAATCATCAAAGGAGTAGCATCTGGCCTTCTTTACCTCCATGAAGAGTGGGAGCAGGTTGTTCTACATCGAGATGTAAAAGCAAGCAATGTTCTATTGGATGCTGAATTAAATGGAAGGCTAGGAGACTTTGGCCTTGCCAGATTATACGACCATGGCACCAATCCTCAAACCACCCATGTGGTAGGGACTGTGGGTTATTTGGCTCCAGAGCTTACTAGAACGGGAAGGGCAACCACTTGCAGTGATGTGTTTGCTTTTGGGGCTTTCATGCTGGAAGTGGCTTGTGGAAGGAGGCCGATAGAGGTACCGGCCCTGGGACTGCCTGAACGGATGATTTTGGTTGATTGGGTCTCTGAGTGCTGGAGAAGAGGAGCTATCCTTGATGCTAGCGATCCAAGATTGGAAGGGAATTATGTGGTGGAGGAAATGGTATTAGTTTTGAAACTAGGCCTGTTTTGCTCATTGGCAATACCAGCTGCAAGACCTAGCATGAAGCAAGTGATGCAGTTGTTGGATGGTGATGCTGATCTGCCCGAATTACCACATGACACTGTTTTTGGTGCATTTTCAAGTGGTGAATCATCTGATTTCAAGTCGTTTCCTTTTACCCTGGCTTCTGCTCCTTCAATGTCTACGACTGATTCAATCCTGAAAAGTGGTCGTTGAATCGGCCGGGTGTCTCATGCTACGGGTAGATTAGATCTTGGATCTATGCTTGGAATTAAATCTGGACATCGAAAAAACTAGAGTATATGTACTGTAGTTTTCTTAAAGCACCTAATATTTGATGCATATGATGTAAATGGTTTCTTTCACTGAATCTAGTCGTTGAAAATGGAATTATGTAGTAGTCTGCCTAAGCTTTACATAGTACAATAAAATCAATTCACTTGTTGCAAGCTTTATAGATCGTTAGTTGAGCAGTGTTTGCAGAAACCAGATTGAGTTGCTCATCAAGTTTTACTACTCTGTAGAGGTTTTTCCTTTCTTTTTTCTCTTTGAAAAAGAAAACTACTTGCAATATCTTTGTTTACTACAAGAAAACAGAGATACAAGGCAATCAGGTTTGAATGCTGCTGATGTATGTATATGCTATGGAAAAGAGATAAAATTTCTCCAAATCAGTCTGGATGAAATATCTTCAAACTTATTCAAAATATGAGTAATTCTATAAGGCTTACTTGTGTCCTACAGAGAATGATGTGGCTATTAAAATCATCGTTGAACTTGTGATTGATTATTATTGAATTTTGATCAAAAGTCCAATGGTGATTTTAATAGCCACATCATTGTCAGAAAGACACAAGTAGGCCTTCTAGAATTTTTCTTAAAATAGTGTCAAATGTCTATAAACATTTAAAATAAATATTAAATTCTTAAGTCATTAATTACAGTTTACTAACGTTTTAGATATTTATAAACACTCATACTATTTTAAATAGGTTGGAGAATATTTTTTTCATACTTATTTAGAAATTTCTGTCCCTCTGGAAATACATGTGTTAGCTTGTGAATTAATTAATTCAAGGAGATACTTTTTGTCCTGTGAATTAACATTTGGCGTTAACCAACCAGCCTGTGAAGAGACGTTGCCACTAGCTAAGGAAAACATCTCTGCCCTTCAAGAAAATATCTGCTCACGAAAGGGAAACTAATACAATACAAGAAATCTCTAGCCTCTAGCATACATGGAAACCAAACTGTGAATTAATAAGAAAATATCGCATAAAAATCCTCATTGTGACTCAACGGTCATATTGTCGTCTTGTGTATATAATACGTGTAGCAGAATGTAAAATCAAGCATAAACTCTTTATTATTCACCAATTATGAACTATCATATGACCCCTATCAATTTGTAAATGATTTTCTAGTAAAACTTGTAATACTTCAAACATTTTCCAACATATATTGATTAAGGTAAGCAGCCAGTAGACTTGCAAAGAAAAAAAAAACAGTAGACCTGCAATATTCCTCCATGTGTTGCTCAAGAATCATTTTTTTCATTGTACTGATAAAAAGATAAGGATGATCAAAGTTGCCTTTTGGGGCATCAAGCTTTTCCTCCGACCTCCTCCTCATTTGAAAATTTAGACCAATTTAAATTCTTTGACCAGACAAACTCTGGAAGCAAAACCAGTAGTTGGTTGGCACGGTAAATTGTAAAGCGACAAAAATACAGGTGCATCAAATGCATAACAGCGAAACAAAAGCAGGTGGATTTAATGTAACATTGCTGGCTGCCACACACGGAAACATTAACCATCGACAGAGGACAAAAGGCTCACTTCACATGAGCTTGAGAAACTTCACAAAAAGAAAGCTTTTCCCTTTTCTCCCAATGGCTACAGTTCCTAGATCGCTTCTTCATTTTCTGATTCTTCTCTATGTTTCCAATACTCTGTTGGGCCTGGCTCAAGATGAAGACCAATTCATCTACAATGGCTTCAACCAAGCCAAGCTCCATCTTGATGGAATCGCAGAAATCCACCCCAATGGCCTGCTGCAGCTAACCGACCTTTCAAACAACCAAGTTGGTCATGCTTTCTACCAAGTTCCTATAAAATTCAACACAGCTTCATCTCTTTCATTTTCTACCAACTTTGTGTTTGCCATGGTTCCTAAATTCCCAACTGAAGGTGGTTTAGGCATCGCCTTCACCATCAGTCCCTCGAGGAACTTCACCCATTCTGGAGAAAATTGGTATCTGGGGCTCTTCAATGCCTCCAGTAACGGCTCTCCTGCAAACCACATCTTGGCAATCGAGCTTGATCCTAGTTCGAACCCACAATTTGGAGATATTAAAGAGAATCATGTGGGAATCGATGTGAACGGCATGAAATCAAATGAATCAGCTCCTGCAATGTATTTTTCCAATAAGGAAGTGAAGAATATAAGCTTGGATCTCATGAGTGGGAATCCAATGCATCTTTGGATAGATTATGATGAAGCGGAAAAGTTACTCAATGTAACACTCGCCCCAACAACAATCCCAAAACCGAACCGGCTTCTCTTGTCAACACCCATTGATCTGTCTCAAATTCTTTTGGAATCCATGTATGTTGGTTTCTCTGCATCCACAGGTGTAGTTTCAAGCTACCAGTACATTCTTGGATGGAGCTTTAATAGAAGTGGGTCAGCACAAAGCCTTGATGTTTCAAGCCTTCCTCAAATTCCACGACAGAGGAAAATGAAAGCGAAACCAGAACCGATGATCTTGGCTTTTCTCATAGCAGTAGCAGTTTTTCTGATAACGGTCATTGGAGCTGCTTACATTTGGAGAAGGAAGAAATATGAAGAAATACGAGAAGATTGGGAAGAGGAGTATGGCCCCCACAGGTTCAGCTACAAGAATCTCCACAAAGCAACCAAAGGTTTCAAAGACACGGAGGTTCTAGGAGAAGGAGGTTTTGGAAAGGTTTACAGAGGAATACTTCCTTCGTCTAATATACTAATTGCAGTAAAGAGAATCTCCCATGATTCCAGACAAGGGATGAAAGAATTTGTGGCTGAGATCGTTAGCATGGGAAGGTTGAGGCATAGGAACTTGGTGCAGCTTCTTGGCTATTGCCGGCGAAGGGGGGAACTCCTCTTGGTGTATGATTATATGCCCAACGGAAGCCTTGACAAGTTCTTATATAGCAATGAAAATCCAAACCTTAACTGGGTTAAACGATTTAGAATCATCAGAGGAGTAGCGTCTGGCCTTCTTTACCTCCATGAGGAGTGGGAGCAGGTTGTTCTACACCGAGATGTAAAAGCAAGCAATGTTCTATTGGATGCTGAATTAAATGGAAGGCTAGGAGACTTTGGCCTTGCCAGATTATACGACCACGGTACCAATCCCCAAACAACCCATTTGGTTGGGACTGTGGGTTATTTGGCTCCGGAGCTTACTAAAATAGGAAAGGCAACCACTGGCACTGATGTGTTTGCTTTCGGGGCTTTCATGCTCGAGGTGGCTTGTGGGAGGAGGCCTATAGAGGTACGGGAACTGCCTGGACGGGTTAGTTTGGTTGATTGGGTCTCTGAGTGCTGGAGAAAAGAAGTTATCCTTGATGCTAGTGATCCCAGATTGGAAGGTAATTATGTGGTTGAGGAAATGGAATTGGTTTTGAAACTAGGCCTGTTTTGCTCACATTCAATGCCAGAAGCTAGGCCTAGCATGAGGCAAGTGATGCAGTTCTTGGATGGTGATGCTAAACTGCCGGAATTACCACATGACAGTGCTTTTGGTGCATTTTCAAGTTATGGATCATCTGATTTCATGTCATTTCCTTTTACCCAGGCTTCTGCTCCTTCCATGTCTACAACTGATTCGATCCTGAAAAGTGGTCGTTGAATAGGGTGTCTCATGCTTTGGGTAGACGAAGTCAGAGTGCATCACCATCAAAGTTCTGGATTATCATCATCAAAGTTCTGGATTATCAATATATTATGAAGCTTGTTGATGTCAAGACTATCATGTTATCAATTGTTTTCCTTATTTCCTTATCCCTTAGTCTGCTGCTTAAGGAAAACATGTCTGCTTCTTATCCTTTATTGCTCTGTTTCTGTTGATCACGTCTGCTTTATGTTTATCCAATAAGTCGGTAGATCATTTTTGGGTAGTGTTTGCTGAACCAGATTGAGTGGTTCATCAAGTTTTATTACTCTGTACAAGTTTTTCGTTTTTTTTTTAATCAAAGGAAAAAAAAAAAAAAAAAAAATTACTTATCTGAAAGCCCCTCTTTACACTAGCATATTTCAACCCCCAATTCGTTACACTATGGCACACCTTGAGGATAATTGCTCTATTCAAGCATCCAGAAAACTTCCATTGAATTGTGAAATTTAGGCAGCGAGAAGAGGTTGCGGGGTTCACTTGTCCTAAACTGGTGAATCCCGCACCCCAAGGGTTCTTGGGGTGCAGCTCTCTGATGCAACGTGACATTGTAGGTCGCAAAGACAAACAATAAGCAAGTAACAATTTTTCTTAAAAATATTGAGTTCATTAAGGATGCAAGGACAAAACATAAAAGAAACTAAAACTTTGGGCTTTCTTATTAAAAAATTGGATAATTATTACAAAGCTACGTTTTTTGGTCAATAAAACATGTATTTATAGGTTTCAAACTCCGAACCCTAGTAGTAATAGTAAATAAGTCGGTTTAACAAAGCCGTGTTGCTCGTTCCAACAGAACATAGACTCTTTCAAATGCGTGTGAGATAAAACTTAAAGAAAACACAACCTTTAATCCTCGTTTGCAAGTTCATTCGAACGGGCTAGCGAACAAGAGCTTCTGTGACACCCTTGGAATGACTTATTTGCAAGCTCGTTCGGACGGGCTCATGAATGAGAGCTTTTGTGACTTCCTTTAAACAGCCCGGTTTGACCTAGTAAACATTAGAATTAGCAAAACCTTATGAAACTTGACTTTGTAGATCTTTGGATTAGATTTCCAACGCCGCCAAGCTTACTCTAATCTGATGTCCGAAACTTGAGATTCCATCCTACATCACTCCCTTCTCTTAGGCTGTGTGAATTTCACAAAATTGAGACAGCCTAATTACATAGAATCTGTATCCACGCCCAAGTATAAATACACATACACGTATGGCCTATTCTCTCTTTCTAAACTAGCAAGTTGATATATGACAGCTTATGAAAGAGCAAGTTGATACAAGCAGTGCATCTGAATTATTGAGGTTGAAAATTGGTCACAGAAGGCGATAGCATGAACAGACAACCTTTCCAAGATTCTGGATGCACATAAAAATCTCATCTACATTGAAAATTTTCTTATATTTATTTAAAGTGATGGTGAGATTGCCATGACTTTAAGGAAAAGGTATGAAGAAAAGATTGAGACTACCTTGTCCATGCATTATCTTGACAATGTACATGGCTTTATATACACAGTACATGTACTTGAATTTATAAGGCAATTACAAATAATAAGAAATTTCCTTATTTCACTGATTGACAAATTTCCTTCAGCTTCAATATTTGGATTTTCTTTTCTGCAGATTGAGAGCTGCATATTCTTTCCTTTCAAGGTTGTCTAGCAATATGGTAGGATTTGCTGATTTGGCTGATCTTGTTGATCCTTTCCCATTGTGGCTTGATATCATGGCTGTCATGGAATGATTGGCAGCAGCTCTATTTGGAAAGCCATGATTTGCTTGATGGACAGCAGCTTGATTTGGAAGGGAGAGTTGCAGCAGCATGATGAGCTGCAACACACTCAACAAAAGCAGATGAGTAATTTTATTAGTCTCCTCTTATGTCATTTTTGTGTTCTTAAAAAATGAGGTGACTTTTAAAATTACCATTTGATCAAAATCTAATAATGATCAATCACAAGTCCATTGGTAATTTTAAGAGTCACATCATTCTTAGAAGAACATAAAAGTAATACAAGAGAGATTTGTAGCATTACTCGCAGTAGCATGATCAGGACCTGAACCATCAAGGTCCTATGCTTGAAAAAAATATGTATGATGAGTATTGACATCTGGACCATCAAATGTCAATGGGGAGGTTAAAAAATCGTTTTCCTAATCACAGCTTTTAGTGGATCCTCTATCCTCTTTGGAGGGCAGTTGGCTGGTTGCCCATTCCAATGGGAATTCAGATGTTAACATTTTGGCTGGCGTGAGCTTTTTTGGATCCAAAGGACTATTCTGCAAAGAAGGAAGGAAAGTTCATTTTTGGATCCAAAGGACTATTCTGCAAAAGTATTAACAAACAAATTGTTCCAGTTTCAAAATTACCAAGCCAATACTAATGCTACTCTTCATGCCTATTTCGCATGTTTTAAGTGACGTTTCATGCTAGTCACTTAAAAACAAAGAAAACCACTTAAAATAAAGCACGTCAATAAATGTAAAATGTGTGTGATAAATGAGTGTGAAAAATAATATTACTCAATTAATAAACGGGCTTTAATATCTTGATCAATCATCCACCCCAAGGGCTTAAACTAATAGGTGGAGAGACCCTACAAGTATATGTACACATATATAACTCAAAGGATACACCAATCTAATATAGGATTCCTTATAACATTTCATCTCAATGGAATTGCAAAGTTTACTCCAATTGTGTATTGCAGCTAAATAGAACTTACAAGCAACAACCTTACTACTGCTGTGGACTAAAACAGTGGACCCCTTGTCTCCCCGAAAGTCATTTTTAAGGGTACATACACAATAATGCTAAAAAGTATATTTTTATCCCATAATGCTGAGATGGCAGTTTCAATGAACTCTTATTTAAAAGTAAAATTAAAAAAAATTATTGGTGTTAATAATTTACTCATATTTATTCTATAAATTCAATAGATCAACCATTAGAGTTATGAGGTCTATCATTGACTTATGTTCGGTCCATATAAGTTCACAAATTTAATGGTTAATTTGTAGAATGAAATTGAAAAAATATAAGAAAAATATTGATACCAATCATTTCTAAAAAATTAATGATTAATTGGAATGGACATGTCATTGGTATGAAATAATTGTGAAATAAATATGTAATTTCAAGCATTACTCTAAAATAAAAATAAGGATGATCAGAATGCATGGGGAGTCAATCTTAAAGTTGTTTGCAAAGATAAGGATGATCACCCTTCCTAGATGAGAGGCTATCCTCTTTGTGAGGTAATTGGTGGGTTACCACGACTCCAGTGAGTTGCAACACAGATACTGACGTTCAACAGTGACAAAGAAGAAAAACTCATTTTTAAGTCAAAAAGTGATTTTGACAAAAATTTCATTTTTTAAGCTTTTTGTCAAAAGTGCGTTCTGACATTTTTTTTTTTTACTTTTAAAAACGCTTTCAATTTTTTTTATCAAACATATATATATATATATATATATATATATATATTTTCAAATTGACTTTTTGAGTATTAAACGCATTTTTAAATCCTTTAAACGCACAACCAAACAAGCCCTTAAACAAATAACCCTCGAACTTATACCAATATCTCCTTTACACTTAAAAAAATTATAATTAATCCCCAAATCCTACTTTTCGGATTTTTTATTTAAATCAGTCCAAAAGAAAAAAAAAAAAAAAAACTTAGATTATCAAAAAAAAAAAAAAAAAAAAAACATGGTTATCAGGAGACCCATAGCCAAAGAGATCCACCGCTGGCCGTGGGCCTCCATGAAAATGCAAGTGGTGGTGGGCCTCTGTGGGAGGAGACCCATGGCCGTGGGTCGGTCCTTGCCGAGATTTCTTTTATCCTTTTCTTTTTTTAAAAAAAAAAATAAGGGCATATTGATATATTCATACATCTTGCCGGAGATATAAGGGCCAAGTAAAAGAGTAACTTTTTAAAATTTGAGAAAGATATTGCAATTGATGCATATAAAAGTTCATGATTATAGGTCCTCAAGATGTAACTCAATCAATTGGGAACTATGCCTTATGAAGCGGAGGATACTAGTTCGAATTCTTCCTCTCCCTTGTGTGGACATGTTAAAAAAAAAAAAAAAATCATGATAATAGGGTAGCCTTTTGTATAAAAAAGGAAGCCTTTTCCCTCTTTGCCCAATGGGCCATGGAGACAGATTTTAGGCATTTGCTCAAGATGAAAAGCCAATTCATCTAAAATGGCTTCCATCAAGCCAATCTGCATCTTGATAGATTAACAGAAATCCACCACAATGGTCAACAATTGACACCAACAAGCGGCCCCGTCGTTGAATCGGCTGGGTATCATGCAATGGGGTTGTCTAGATCTTGGAGGATGGAGAGAAGACAAAGAAGAAACTTGTGAAGAATATGATATATAATACACTTTCTTTCACTAAATATAGACTTGAAACTATTTATTCAATTGTTGCAAGCTTCATAGATTGTTAAAACAAAGTACTGATTAAGATAAAAATTATGTGTTAATTACACCAAAATTAGGAATACTTCTCCATATGGAGAAAGCAAGCAATACTGGAAATCAACAATTCTCCCACCCCACCCTCATACAGCATTTGTATAGCCTAGCATGTAGAAGGCTAGAAATGGCTTAGGCTGATCAATACTGGCAGCTGCCATTGTCACTCCTAGCTGTTGGATCAAAGTTGCTTGCAGATGGATCTGTGCAACCTTCAGGGACGGGTACACTAATTTGTTGGGCTGCCTTGCCTGCAATTTAGCAATCAATCAAAGTTAAAGACTTGACATATTTGAAAGCCCCATAAGAAGCTCCAGGGATGAGGGGGTGCTAACCATAGAAGGTTCCCCGATTGATGGAATCCTCGTTTGCATCTCCAAGAGCTGCTTGACTCAAGTACGTGTCTGCCAATTGAACTCGCTTCACATTCTCCTGCTCCATGACAAGCATGTTGCCATACTCGAGGAGCTTTTCAATAGTCATTTTGGGCTGCTCGAAGGTTGGGGGACCCTCTTTTGAGTTAACAAGCTTCTTCCCGATGGTGTCAACTCCAACTCCTGATATCCACTTCCTCACTTCATCATCATAAACTCGAGCTCTAATGGCACCGAAGAAGTCTGCAGGATGGTTGAACTATATATGATGATCCCATTTCTTAAGCTAAACTTTGTTCACTGACATCCATATTAATCAAGTAATATCAATTTTATATGCCAACAACTTAACAATTTTGGATTAAAAACATCAAACACTAAAACATGACAGCCTGCATTCCTTCCTGCCTTGTTCATGAATGATACCCCAAGAAAATCTTTATGAAAATTGTGTTACTACTGCTTACCGATAGATTGGCCAGGGAATGTATCAACAATCTTGACGACATCCTCCTCGGCAACATTGTCACTCCTGAAGATACCTAAGCAAACACCAATCCGGTCCTCCCGGGTTGGAGCCCAGTAGAATTTCTCCATACGGCCATCACGAATGAGAGGAGCATACAATGTGGAGAAGTCGTTGCCGGTGACGATGATGGGAACGCGGGGATTGTCCTCCTTGTTGTACATGCCCGGAAGCTGGACATTTGTTGGGTTATCAGCAATGTTCATAAGGGTAGCATTCACCATCTGGTTGTTCACAGTGTATTGAGTAGTTCCACCCATTCTACCCGCACCTGCATCAAGATCATTGATAAAGAGGCAGCACATTTTCCCCTTCCTAATGATGTCAGCCGCCTCCCGATACCTTTGCCTGATTAATTTTGCTGGCTCTCCTGCATTCCCACTTTCCAGTTCTCCAGCACTCATCATGATGGGGCTGAAATTTCATGGCCAAGCAATATAAAATGCAGGAAGAAAGCATATTTTGTATTACAGTATGGAGATAATATTGAATTCCGGAAGCAATCTGATGTAAGCTCACTTAATTCCCATCTTGGAAAAGACAAGCTCACACTGGAAAGATTTGCCCTGACCTTTGCCTCCCCAGACACCCAGAATCAGAGGAACCTAATATGAATTCAAGATAATCATCCAAGCTTTCAGATTCAGAACCAATAGATAAGTGTCAGTGTAGAACATATAAAACAGAAAATTAAATGTTCCTAATGTGCGCTACAAAGTTGCCTTTCTTAAAAAGTAATTTGTCCCCGCCAATGCTGATCAATTGCTATGAACTGTAACCAAGATACGCGACCAAACCAGAATATCCTTAGAGTTTCTATTCTAGTAAGAGAGAGACACTAATTTTAAAACTTTATAAGGCTTTGAAAGAGGAGAGAATTTTTTGCTTAAACAGGCCCACTGGGTCTAGTTCTCCACACCATACTAAAACATACACCAAAATATTGCTTGCTTTAAAGCAATAGTTTGGTGTGAAATCGATATTATAAATTCCAACTTCAATTTATCTTTTTTCCATGTGGAACTTTAGCTCTTTAAAACATTTACAAACCATATATAAATATATAATATACTGATTTTGAAAGCCCTTTTAACAATAAGAACTTTCAATGTTATACGAGAATTCAGTGACTAACCTTGATGTTAGGCAGGGACATGAAGTTTTTGGTGATGTGAACCACAAGCTTGTCCATGAAAGCTGGAGCTATGTAGAAACCGTCCTTTGTGTTATCGAAATCGTATCTGAAACATAATTGGTCAGTCTAGCATGAATAAAGTCCCATCAAAAATAAGGATTTCTTTATGTTTGTGTTGCTTACTGACGAAGTCCGGTACTAAGGTATTCATATGAGCTCAGCACAGCATCGTGTGTTCCCAACCCCGAGGGAGCTTGGAAGAGAGAATCAACCATTCCCTTTCCTCTGGTGATGTCTTGCTGGTCATCAGAAGTGTCAAAGGCAAGGCCTTTCCACTTGTCCTTTGCGGTCTGCTTCCCTTCATCGATTTCAGCAACAACCTTAAGATTTCCAGATGCAATTTTCGGGTGGGTGAACCTTGAGCTCACCTTCTTCAAACTGCTGCCCAGGAAGGCTGAGCTTGGAGCCAAGCCTCCAGAACCAGAGCTGTTCAAGCTCAACTGCATCACACATAATTAATCCCCTTTAGGACCAACAAACCACATAATTCAACATAGTCCCACAACAAAAAGACTGCAGTTTCATATGTGAGATCGATGGAATACAAATTTATTATCAACTAAGAAGAAGCTCCCAAATATATACCAATTTAAACAGACCCAGGTCTAAGAACACTAGATATATGTCAAAATGCTTAAGTTTCAACCATTAGCCAATATAAACCGAAAGGACCCATTTGAGATCTTCTACAATAAATTTTGGGGAATAAGCCAAAGAGAGTAGAATCAATAGCATTTTTCCAAAGAAAAGCAAAAAAACAAATGGCGGGAAACATAGTACCGGAGTTCTGTTAACACTTCCGACTGTTGAAACCGTGGCAGCCATGGATTGCTGGTGGTGGGTATGATATGGAGTTGTGATTGGGGTATGATGATTGAGTTATTTAAGTGTTGAAGAAATTGGAAAAGATGATCAGTTTGGTTTTTGGATTCCTAACGGCCACAAGTATCGGATTGGCTGAGTGAAACGTGGCAGTCTCTGAGGCACCCGATGGTCGGTTCTGGACAAAACAGGATATCCCATTTCTCAAACTACTGAAGTGACCGTTTGGTATAGTTGATATTTATTTTCTTCTCATCAGTTAGGGCCTGTTTTGGTATTTTACTTAAAAAGAGTAATTTCTAAAAATGTATAATTTCAAAATATCATTTTTAAAAATGTTTGGTAAAATTATAATTTAATTTTTAAAATCGCACAACTTTGCATGCAATTTAAAAATGTAGATTTTTTACGTTTTTAAAATCTTAATTTCTTAGAAATACACTTCCAAATGATTTTTTTTTTTTGTAATTTGGTTAAAATTATACTTTTTGATCTGTAAAATTACAATACTGTCGTTCAGGATGGAGCCAAAATTCGTCGACAACCCAAGACCCAGCTAATTAATACGAGGCCCACTACTACTAAAGCCCAAGAGGGCCTACTGTAAGGCCCGTTACCATTAGAGCCCAAATTAGGGCCTACTTCCAATATAGCCCAAAGAGAACCCAACATTGGCAGAGTGGCAGTCGTAGGTCGTGGGGCTTTTTCTTTTTTTTTTTTTCTTTTTTTTTTTTTTTTTTTTTTTTAATTTTTAAATTTTATTATTTTTATTTTTATTATTATTATTTTTTTAATTATAGGTAGGGGCTTGGTGTAACAAAGCAAGCTCTCTCCTCAATACAGCCTCCACAAGTCCAAGTCCTTCACTTGTATCGCCCTAAATAGGACTGTAATCGAGCTGAGTTGAGTTTTAAGATTTCAAAATTGACTTGTTTATAAAGATGCCTATTTAAGCCGAGCTATGAAATGTGTGTTAAAGCTCGGCTCGTTTAAAGTTCTGACGAGCTCTAACTCAAGCTCAAGTTTGTTGAGAATGTTATTCGAACTTGAACTCGAGTTAAACTATTAAATTTTTTAATGTATGATCTGGGTAGAGTTTAAGCCTGAACTTTAAAACAACCTATAGACATTTATCTATAATATAAATATAAATATTAAGTAATTTATATTACATATATTACTTAATTACTAATATACATACTTAAATTTATATAACTAATTTTTAGTAATAAATTTATATATATTTGTTATTTGTATATATATAAGACATATGAACGAGCTAATGAGTCGGGCAAATGAACTGGTCAAGCTTTAAACGAGCTGAGCTCGTGAGCTTCTATCGAGTTTTCTCGAGCGAGTCGGATTATGTATCATTTACTAATTGAGCGAGTTTCTACAGTAACAAGCAGGTTTATACAATATCGAGCTCGAATTCGAGTCGAGTTAAACTGAGCAGGTATTGAACTTTAAAAGTGCATTTTAACTATTTTTGAAAATTTTGAACCAAACATGTCAGCTTTTTATTTGGCATAGCTTTCTATGTATTAAAAATACCTTTTAGCCTCCTTAATCCTAAACACGCTCTAAGTGAGTGCACTTCACCAACGGTTTACAGTGTGGCACTCCACTGTTAACCTATTGTAAAAAGATGCTTTAGAGCACGTTCATATGTGTAAAGCTTACATTTACAAGTAATTATTGTAAAAAGCGGCTTTAAAGCATGATTGAGATTATGTTTGAAAAATAGAATTTTTAAATCAAAAAACGTTTTTTTGACAAAAGTTTCATTTTAAAACTTTTGCCAAAAGTGTACTTTTGATCATTTTTTAGCTTTTTAGACTCTTAAAGCACTTTCAATATTTTTTTACCAAACATGTAATTTTTTAAACGGACTTTTTGAGTGTTAAACGCAATTTTAAATCCTTCAAACACACCCGGAACGGTGTCAAAGCCCATTGTCAAAGACAGTGGCATGGATCACATTATTTGTTTGTGTGAATAGAGATTTTGATATGAAATCTTGTTTCCATGCATGCCTAGAACGGTAGAAGATACTATAGCAATAATATACCTAAAAATAGGGATCCTAATTGATATTGTTAATTAACCCATAATTGAGATCACCCAATTATAACTATAATTTGTTCAATATTTAAAAAAACAAGATCGAGGTCTTACTTATGAGGTGGGCATCTAGACAAAAATTCCCTACAAACAAGCTTCTAAGAATGATATGTCATTTAGACACGTGAGACATGTTTTCCGTAACTTAACACTAATATTGCAATTAGGTGAAGATGACGGGACAAACAAAGGTTATTACAATAGCTTATTTAAATGACCCCTTCTGTTAAAAACCAAAACAAAAACAAAAACCAAAAACAAAAAACAGAAAACAACAAAAACAAAATCAAAAACAACAAAAAACCGGACCCTTGGCAAGTGATGCCAATATCGGCCGGCTTGATATTTTGGGCACAATGAAAGCCTTGCAGGTTGAATATATATTTGCATGAAACCAGCAAACAAAACTTCCCTTTCTATCATTTATTTATCATATGGACGAAAATTCACTAAAGGTCTACACCCCACTCTGCAAACTCTGAATTATTAAAGCAGATAAAATGTAAGCTGCTTTCAATTGCTTTCCGAGATTGACAATCGATTGCTTCCAAGGATTCATTGTAATGCAAGTTGATGTTTTACTCAGTTAATGTTGTCTTTTCAAATTTCTGGTTTGATTATGAAAGATCAAGTTGATATATATATATATATATATATATATATAAGCTGCTCGATCGCATGCAGTTGATCTGAAGCATTGAGGATGAAAGTTTCTCACAAGAGGCCAAAGCTAGTTAGCATGAACACTAATAAGTTTTACAAGGTCCTGTGTTAAAGTATTGATTAAGTGATTAAATTTATCTTTTCTTATCAGCTTAAATTTATAGGATAACTGGTAATTTAACATAATATTAGAGCCTACCACAGGATGAATGGAGCCCACACTACTTATCTCGTGACAAAGACCAGTAAAAATACTGGTTTGCACGTGAGAGAGGGTGTTGAGCAATGATCCTACATTGCCAGTGGAAAAGATCTTGGACATGTTTATAAGGAATGTGCAACCCTCTTTTATTAAACTAGTTTTGTGAAATGAGTTAGGCTCATGAATTTTTTCGCTGTATGCACATCAAAATTTCACCCACATTGAAAATATTTGCAATGCATTTTTTTTCTTCTATTATGTCCAAGTGATGGTAAGATTGCCAAGAGTTTACTCAAAAGGTATTTACGAAGCAAAGACTTTACCTATTTTTTGTCAGGCTTATTTTACTTAAAAAATCATATATTCTGCATTTTGGATTGAGACAATCTTGGTGGTATTAGAAAGCTTATTCAGAGGACTAGAATTTTGTATTTTATGAAAATTCGTAATTTCAATGTTTACTAGGAGAAAGTTGTTGTTCTGTATTTTTTTTTTTTTACCGTAAAGTGTTTTGTTTCGTTTATTATTATTTTTTAGGGTTTTGAATTTAGGCCTTAGTGGCCAGTTCATGCATTTTGATGAGTTTATTGATATAAAACACTCGATGAGTAGGTTTTTTGTTTCTTTTGCCTCAATTTCTTGATATAATATTGATTTGAGAAGAATTGTGATTCTATTGTTATTTGCTATTGCGAACCCACTTTGTCACCCTACATCAATTGACATTGGCATATATGTGATATAACTCTGGTTTTTCATTATAATTTAAATTTTAAATACTACTTGCTAAAATGTCTTAGAAAAGAGTAGAGAAAAATATAAATAATAATAATGAAATATATATATATATATATATACATTTTAGGAATACATTAAAAAATTACTTGTCAACATTTTAGACGGTCATTTATCTCAATTCCAGCTATTCTCTTGAAACATTCAGTTTATATAATATATATGACCAAACATATGTCATCTCTTTGGAGGGTGATTTGTTGGTTTCAATAACTGGCTGGCTCTTTGTTTCACTTCTAACGGCTAACCTGAAGAGGTTTCTGAATGCTGATGTTTTCTATTTGAGGGAGGATTCGTTGGATGAAATCTTTCAAAACCATCGTCAACGGACGTAGGTGGCAGCAAGGGTACTGGTGCATATAACCCTTTTTTGTGGTTCACATTTTGTCTGCTACAAAACTACTTTTCCAAGTAAACAATCTTCTTTCTTCTTTGGGAGGTAATTGTTTGGTTAACAATGAATATGGTATTTGTTTGTTTAACGTGTCTCATTTCTCACAAGCTTCACACATTTTTTTCACCTCTTTTTGCAATGGCAATAGTTCTAATTACATAACTTCATTTTCTGATACTTCTCTATGTTTCCTGTTTTTCCTTGGCCGTTGCTCAGGATAATGGCTTCATCTACAATGGCTTCCACAATCAAGGACTCAATCTGGGTCTCGATGGAATCGTAGAAATCCGCCCCAATGGTCTATTGCAGCTAACAAACCTTTCACGCCAAGAAGTTGGGCATGCTTTCTATCACTTCCCAATAAAATTCAACACAACTAATTCGTCTCTTTCATTCTCTACCAACTTTGTGTTTGCCATGGTTCCTGAAGTGGATGACCTTGGTGGTCATGGCATGGCCTTCACCTTCAGTCCCTTGACAGACTTCACCCATGCTCTGTCAAATCGGTTTCTGGGGCTCTTCAATGATTCAAAAAACGGCCTTCCTGCAAACCACGTCTTGGCAATCGAGCTTGACACTGTTCCCGAGTCTGAATTTGGAGATATTACAAAACATGTCGGAATTGATGTGAACGGCATGAAATCAGTTGAATCAGCTCCTGCAATGTATTTTTCCAATGAAGAAGGGAAGAATATAAGCGTGGAGCTCATGAGTGGGAATCCAATCGATCTTTGGATAGACTATGATGAAACAGAGAAGTTAGTGAATGTAACACTTGCTCCAATCACAATCCCAAAACCAAACCGGCCTCTGTTGTCAACACACGTTGATTTGTCTCAAATTCTCTTGGATTCCATGTATGTTGGTTTCTCTGCAGCCACAAGTATACCTGCAAGTTACCACTACATTCTGGGATGGAGCTTTAATAAAAGTGGACCAGCACAGAGCCTTAATTTTTCAAGCCTTCCTTCACTTCCCCAACAGAGGAAAAGGAAGGAGAAACCAAACCTAGTGATCATCACTTTTCTCATGGCAGTAGCGCTTGTGCTGATAACTGTCGCTGGAGCTGCTGCTTACATTTTGACAAGAAAGAAATGTAAAGAAATACGAGAAGATTGGGAAGAAGAGTATGGTCCCAACAGGTTCAGCTACAAGAATCTTCACAGAGCAACCAAAGGATTCAATGACACGGAGCTTCTTGGAGAAGGAGGTTTTGGAAAGGTTTATATAGGAATACTTCCTTCTTCTAATCTACAAATTGCAGTAAAGAGAGTCTCCCATGATTCCAAACAAGGTATGAAGGAATTTGTGGCTGAGATCGTTAGCATGGGAAGACTGAGGCATAGGAACTTAGTGCAGCTCCTTGGTTATTGCCGGCGAAGTGGGGAACTCCTCTTGGTGTATGATTATATGCCCAACGGAAGCCTTGACAAGTTATTGTATAGCAATGAAAAACTAAATCTTAACTGGGTTCAACGATTTAGAATCATCAGAGGAGTAGCATCTGGCCTTCTTTACCTACATGAAGAGTGGGAGCAGGTTGTTCTACACCGAGATGTAAAAGCAAGCAATGTTTTATTGGATGCTGAATTAAATGGAAGGCTAGGAGATTTTGGGCTTGCAAGATTACACGACCATGGTAGCAATTCCCAAACCACCCGCGTGGTTGGGACTGTGGGTTATTTGGCTCCGAAGCTTTACAAAACAGGGAGGGCAACCACTTGCACTGATGTGTTTGCTTTTGGAGCTTTCATGCTTGAAGTGGCTTGTGGAAGGAGGCCGATAGAGGTACCGGCCACCCAGGGACTGCCTGAAGGGGTGATTTTGGTTGATTTGGTCTCTCAGTGCTGGAGAAGAGGAGCTATCCTTGATGCTAGCGATCCAAGATTGGAAGGTGATTATATGGTGGAAGAAATGGAATTGGTTTTGAAACTTGGCCTGCTTTGCTCACATGCAATACCCGCTGCAAGGCCTAGCATGAAGCAAGTGATGCAGGTTTTGGATGGTGATGCTGATCGGCTGAAATTGTAATTAATAGAGTTTTCAAAATCAGTATATTAGTATGCATATGTATATCTAGTTTGTAGCTTGTGAATGCTTTAAATGGGAGGTATTAAAAAGTTTTGGAAGAAGAGGGATTGTAGTATTAGCATTTATAAAGCCTAACTCATACCATTCTATTGCTTTATAGTAAGAAATGCTTGGCTGTATATGCTTGTGTGTATGCTTTATAGTACGGTGCAAAACAGCTGCTAATCGTTTTTCATAAAAATTCAAAACACTTTCTTAAGCCATAAATTGTTGCATTATTTCAATTATTTTTTTAATTAACGTAGCGTACTGAATTATAATCTAGGACCTTTCTTTTAAACATAATTTTACACCATACACCAAACGGCAATTCATCATTCTTTTCACTTTTTCCTGTGTAACAACCTAGGAAGAAGCGCAGCACTAGCACTACATGAGGACGTCAGGAGTTTGAGATGGAGAGTTTGTAACAGAGCTTGCTCTGTTTCTCCTTGTCTTGGGAGAACTTGACACGAGATCTGAGTTTGGCAAGAGATGGGGAGAAAGAAACTTTGAGAGGAAAACAACCAAACCGAATCTAATTTTAGAGATTCAACATTTTCACCAGTCACGCTTGTGGTGTTGTTGTTGCTGGGTTTAGCTCCAAAGCGACAGTGGTTATGTGGTTTTCGATCTTCAGCCAACCGAAATGGAGAGAGAGTGAGAGAATGAACTAGAGAAGGCCAAAATAAGACATGATGATTTGTCAGAATTCAAGAATTCTAGGGTTCATAGTCATTTTATAACTTGGAAAATTTATCAATAATTTCTAGCGATTTTAATTTAAACACTAGGAATATTTCTATGGTTCCTATCTGACAACTCATTAAATCAGTTAAAGTTGGCTGCTGCACATGTACTAAATTTAGCTTTACTTCAGTTTCAGTTTGAACTTATTCTGTTCATTCTGTTTATTTTGTTTTTGTCTAACTTGAAGTTACTTAGTTCTACATTCTTGTTGTCAATGTAACTGAGTATATAAGTTGAATTCATTCATTGTAATCATTAAGATTGAATATACAGAGAATACATCTCTACAATTCTTTCTGTCAACTTGTTCAATCTTCTCCAATCTTCTTCTTCTTTCTCTCTTCCTCTTCTTCTCTTCTTTTCTCTCATCTGTTCATCATTACTCTATTTCATTGCTGATTCAACAGAGCAAGCTCTGCTTGACATGGTATCAAAGCCTTTCACAATTTTGTGAAGCTCATCTCTTCAATGGCACCAGAACTTGTTAAATGTTAATCCTTCTTCTTCTGCTTTTCCAAACACCAACACCATTCCAAACAATCAGTCCATCGATCCTTCCAATCCCCTTTTTCTTAACATTGAAAAAGGTAAAAGGCTAGGTTGGTAGCAAAAGGGTACACCCAATGTGAAGGGTTGGATTATCATGAAACCTTCTCACCCATGGCCAAAATGACAACAGTTAGGGTTTTCTTTGCACTTGCAGCAGCTAAGGGTTGGTTGCTTCATCAATTGGATGTGACTAATGCATTTTTACATGGGGACTTAGATGAAGAAGTATACATGACTATGCCTCTTGGTTTTGGTGCAAAGGGAGATACAAAGGTTTGTAAATTAACAAAGTCTTTGTATGGTTTGAAGCAGGCATCAAGGAATTGGTTTTCTAAGTTCTCTACCACCTTAGTTGATCTTGGTTTCATTCAATCTAAGGCTGACTACTCCTTGTTTACGAGGCTCAAAGGTTCTTCATACATTGCTCTCTTAGTCTATGTTAATGATGTGGCCATAACAAGCAATGATTCTAAGGCTATTTCTGAATTTATCAGAGTCTTAAATGATAAATTCTGATTGAAAGATTTAGGACCTTTAAAGTATTTTTTGGGACTTGAAATTTTTAGAAGCACATAAGGCATTTATGTATGTCAAAGAAAATATGCCCTAGAAGTTCTTGAAGATTCAGGCCTCTTAGCTTCTAAACCGGTCTCTTTTCCCATGGAACAAAATCTTAAACTATCCAAGGATGCTGGTGATCTCCTTTCAAATTCTACATGTTATGGGGGATTAGTTGGCAGATTACTCTATCTTACTATAACTCGGCCTGACATAGCATATTCAGTACAAGTCTTGAGTCGGTTCATGGACAAACCAAGACAAACTCATTTAGATGCTGCCACCAGGGTATTGAGATACATAAAGAACTCTCCTGCTCATGGGCTTATGTTTTCGGCACAATCAGATTTTCATTTGAAGGCCTTTTCAAATTCAGATTGAGCAGGCTGTGTAGATACTCGAAGATCAATTATTGGATTTTTTGTGTTTCTTGGTAATTCATTAATCTCTTAGAAGTCCAAGAAAGAGCAAACAATTTCAAGATCTTCTGTTGAGGCAGAATACCGTGCAATGGCATCTACTTGTGAATTAATGTGGCTATTTTCTTTACTTCATGATTTTCATATACCTCATTTAAAGGCTGCCTTGTTATTCTGTGATAGTAAGTCTACTCTCCACATTGCAGTCAATCCAGTCTATCATGAAAGAACAAAGCAATTAATTGTCACTTGATTAGAGGAAAGATTCAACTCGAAATTCTTAGAACTTTACATGTTTCCTCTCAAAATCAGTTAGCTGGTATTTTTACAGAAGGACTTTGACTTAAGGATTTCTCTCATTTGTTGTCCAAGATGTCTGTTAAAGACATACACCATCCATCTTGAGGGGGAGTATCAGACAACTCATTAAATCAGTTAGAGTTGGCCGCTACACGTGTACTAAACTTTAGCTTTACTTCAGTTTCAGTTTGAACTTATTCTGTTCATTCTATTTATTCTGCTTTAGTCTAACTTGAAGTTAGTTAGATCTACATTCTTGTTATCAATGTAACCGAGTATATAAGTTGAATTCATTCATTGTAATCATTAAGATTGAATATACAGAGAATACATCACTACAATTCTCTCTCTCAACTTGTTCAATCTTCTCCAACCTTCTTCTTCCTCTCTTCCTCTTCTTTTCTCTCTTCTGTTCTTCATTACTCTGTTTCACGGCTGATTCAATAGAGCAAGCTCTGCTTGACAGTTCCTGATAAACAATGAGAATTTTTGTTTAATAAGTTGCGTGAATTTAGGTGCGCTTTAAACAAACGACAATAATAATATAATCAACGGAGTTTATTATAAATGCCGACAAAAAACAAGACTACCCTAATTGATATTGTTGACCCACGATTGAGACCGCCCAAATAACGATAACTTTGCTCAATAATATTCCATTCAGAAAGAAGGTCTTACAAGGTGGGCATCTAGAATTTCCAACGACTCTTATTGTCTTTTATGACATACATATATTGCAAGTAGGTGAAGATGACAGGACAAAACGAAGTTAATTTAGTGCAGTAGCTTATTTGAATGACCCATTCTGCAACACTCCGGTCCATATTAAGAAGATGAATAATTTCCATAGAACGAATAGTTTATAGAAACACTCATTCAAAATTTGACTAATCCTATTGCCTTGACATTTTGAATACAATGAAAGCACAAGCGAAACCAGCATCCAAAATTACCCTTTCTTTCACTGATCATATTGACGAAAATTCACTGAAGGTCTAGACCCCACTCTGTAAACACTGAAGACTGCCTAACCACACCACTGTCTGCAAACTTTGAAATATTAAAGGAAATATGTAAGCTTTCAATTGCTTAATTGCTACGAAGAATTCATTGCAATGCAAGTTGATGTTTTACTCAGTTAATATTGTCTGAGTATTTATATATGATGGCTTCAAGTTGATATATATAGCATGAACAAAAATAAGCTTTCCAAAGTCCTGTATGCACATCAAAATTTCATCTACATTGAAAATACTGGCACTGGAATTTTATTCTATTTTATTTCAAGTCAGGGTAAGATTGCCAAGCCTTTATTCAAAAGGTATATATATGAGGCAAATCCTTTATTCAAGAAGGTACTGGCAAATAATTTTCTATAGCACGTGGTCTGGAAAAAATATTAATGTAGTATTGATATTGACCAAACCTCTGTCCTCTTTGGTGAGTGCTTTGTTGGTTTCAATGAATGCCGTGCTCTTTGTTGGTTTCAATAAATGCCGGTCCTCCTTAGAGAGTGGATTCCCTTGATGAATCTCTCAAATCATGGTCAACTTAGGAGGTGTGGTGCACATCTCCTATTTTGTGGTTCACATTTTGGCAGCAAAGAAGTCGGTCTGTCTTCTTTATGAGGTGTTGAAGCTCCTTCTTGTCCAAAGATTTTAAATTTTGTAAGTCAGGATTTGAGACATTTAAACAGATAAAAGCCTTCTGTCTACAAAGAGGAAGATCTTTCACCTCTTTTTCCAATGGCAATAGTTCCTAGAATATCACTTCATTTTCTGATACTTCTCTATGTTTCCTATATTCCCTTGTCCCTTGCAAAAGATGAAACCTACTTCATCTACAATGGCTTCCATGATAAAGCCAATCTGCGTCTTGATGGAATCACAGAAATCCACCGCAATGGTCTACTGCAGCTAACCAACCTTTCACGCCAAGAAGTTGGTCGTGCTTTCTATCAGTTTCCAATGAAGTTCAACACAACTTCATCTCTTTCATTTTCTACCAACTTTGTGTTCGCCATGGTTCAACAGGTGAAAAATCTTGGTGGTCACGGCATTGCCTTCACCATCAGTCCCTCTAGAGACTTCTCCCATGCTCAAGCAAATCGGTATCTGGGTCTCTTCAATATTTCAAATAACGGCCTTTCTACAAACCACATCTTGGCCATCGAGCTTGATACTGTTCAGGACCCTGAATTTCAAGATATTGCAATGAATCATGTGGGAATCAATGTGAACGGCATGAAATCAAATGAATCAGCTCCTGCAATGTATTTTTCCAATAAAGAAGGGAAGAATATAAGCTTGGATCTCATGAGTGGGAATCCAATGCATCTTTGGATAGACTATGATGAAGCAGAAAAGTTACTGAATGTAACACTAGCCCCAACCACAATCCCAAAACCGAACCAGCCGCTCTTGTCAACACCCATCGACCTGTCTCAAATTCTCTTGGAATCCATGTATGTTGGTTTCTCTTCAGCCACAGGTACACTTGCAAGTGATCACTACATTCTTGGATGGAGCTTTAATAAAAGCGGACCGTCACAAAGCCTTGAAATTTTGAGACTTCCTCAACTTCCCCGACAGGGGAAAAGAGCGATACCAGGCCCAATGATCATGACTTTTGGCATAGCAGTAGCACTTGTGCTGATAACCGTCGCTGGAGCTGCTTACATTTTGAGGAGGATGAAATATGAGGAAATACGAGAAGATTGGGAAGAGGAGTATGGCCCCCACAGGTTCAGCTACAAGAATCTCCACAAAGCAACCAAAGGTTTCAACGACACGGAGCTTCTTGGAGAAGGAGGTTTTGGAAAGGTTTACAAAGGAATACTTCCTTCTTCTAATGTACAAATCGCAGTAAAGAGAGTCTCCCATGATTCCAAACAAGGGATGAAGGAATTTGTGGCTGAGATCGTTAGCATGGGAAGATTGAGGCATAGGAACTTGGTGCAGCTCCTGGGCTATTGCCGGCGAAGAGGGGAACTCCTCTTGGTGTATGATTATATGCCCAACGGAAGCCTTGACAAGTTCTTGTATAGCAATGAACAACCAAACCTTAACTGGGTTCAACGATTTCGAATCATCAGAGGAGTAGTATCTGCCCTTCTTTACCTACATGAAGAGTGGGAGCAGGTTGTTCTACACCGAGATGTAAAAGCAAGCAATGTTCTCCTGGATGCTGAATTAAATGGAAGGCTAGGAGACTTTGGCCTTGCAAGATTATATGACCATGGTACCAATCCTCAAACCACCCTTGTGGTTGGGACCGTGGGTTATTTGGCTCCGGAGCTTACTAGAACAGGAAGGGCAACCACTTGCACTGATGCTTTTGCTTTTGGGGCTTTCATGCTCGAAGTTGCTTGTGGAAGGAGGCCAATAGAGCTACCGGCCCAGGGACTGGCTGAAGGGGTGATTTTGGTTGATTGGGTCTCTGAGTGCTGGAGAAGAGGAGCTATCCTTGATGCTAGCGATCCTAAATTGGAAGGTAATTATGTGGTAGAGGAAATGGTATTGGTTTTGAAACTAGGCCTGCTTTGCTCAAATGCAATACCAGCTGCAAGGCCTAGCATGAAGCAAGTGATGCAGTTTTTGGATGGTGATGCTGATCTACCAGAATTACCACATGACAGTGTTTCTTTTGGTGCATTTACAAGTAATGAAGCATCCGATTTCATGTCATTTCCTTTTTCCCAGGCTTATGCGCCTTCCTCTTCCATGTCTAGCACTGATTCAATCCTGAGAGTTGGTCGTTGAATTTGCTGTCTCATGCTATGTGTAAGCTAGATCATTTATGCTTGGGACCAAATCAAGGAGGGCCACATAGAAAGCTTATAGATCACTTGAAGGTGGGAGAGAAGAGAAAGAAGATCACTTGGAGGTGACAACATACATGGCAACTCCTCTAGAGATAACAATTGCAAAGACAGTGATAGTGAATTATAACTGTAGTCTTCGTGTTTGTATAGATTACGATTGTAATCGTTTATCTCTATCTTGTGTGTACCTTGATACTCATATATACAAGTAAGGAAGAAATCCCAATTCTATCAGCTTTGATGGTATCAGAGCAATAAAGACTTACAGTCGTGCGATCCTTCCCTTTATTTTTTCTACTCTTTTTCTTTCAGCACTTTTGTCAAACACTTGGTCTTCTTATGGCTACTCCACTTTCTTCGTCCACCAAGGGTTCCACCAATTCCAATTCCAATTCCTCCTCTTCTTCCTCCACTGCTCCACCAGCCTCCATCAGTGGTAGTCTTGTATGCTTATAACTATTACTCGGCCAGGTGAGTCAATTTATGTCTTCTCCTTAGCATCTTCACATGGTTGTTGTTTGTAAAAATCATTCAATATCTTCTTCAGGTTCTCTAGCACTACATAATGGATCTCCTCTTAAGCTTATTGCCTATGGTGATGCTAATTGGGCTACATGTTCCGACACCCATCTTTCTACATCTGGTTGGCCCATGTATATTGGTCTTTGCTTTGATTTCATGGAACTGCAAGAAATAGGAACAACTTTCTAAATTTTTCACTAAACTGAATATCATGCTATATTTGTTGCACCACATAAGAAAAAAACAATGGTACATAAAGTGCAATAATTATAAAAAGTTTTACGTTGATTTCTTATTAGGTAAAACTAAAAATTTCAGTTGTAGCTTACAAATGTATGATATCATAACCTAGTAACCCCATGTGGGCCATACGGTACTGAGGCACTACAAACTACGAGGCGTGGACGAAGACATTAAGGATTTGAGTAGAGATTGTGATCACGATGGCGTTAAGGATTTGAGTAGAGATTGTAATCACGAAGACGTTAGTGATTTGAATAGAGATTGTGATCACGAGTACATTAAGGATTTGAGTAGAGATTGTAATCACGAAGACGTTAGTGATTTGAATAGAGATTGTGATCACGAGTACATTAAGGATTTGAGTAGAGATTAGATATGAGTAGAGATTGTAATCACGAGGACATTAGGAATTTAAGTGGAGATTGTAATCGCGAGGATGTTAAAGATTTGAGTGGTAATTGTGATCACAAGTACGTTAGGGATTTGAGTGGAGATTGTGATCATAGGTGCTAAGTCCGACGTTTTTTTTTTTTTTTTTTTTTTCACATGTCCACATAAGAGGGGAGGAGGGGAGATTCGAACTAGTGACTTCTGCTTTATAAGACGTGGTCTCTAGTCGATTGAGCTACTCATTGAGAACGTGCTAAGTCCGACACTGATTTCTTACTAGATGACACAGAAATTTATAAATAAATTTAAGACATTCCAATTGCAATTTCATTAATCCTTTCTTTACTGCTCATTTTCATGCAAATAATACATGTGTTATTCAATTGTAACAAATCATGAGCCAGAGTTTTACTCGATTCGTGAGACTTTTTAACAATCAAATCACTTATTTTCCATTTAATAATAATAAAAAAAAAATCACTTATTTTCCACACATGTGCACTCATTTTTTTCTGGTTGCTATAATTAAGTTTTGAAATCAACCTGATTTCATTTTTGAGATCATACAAATTGCATCTTGATATGGGAGACAGCTAGACGCGGCAAACATCTCGAAACACGACAACACGTGGAACTCGCTTGGTCGTTTTTACAGGTATAATATTATTATAGGAAAATTTATTTTCAAACCCTCTTATCTAATCTAATATTCTAATATATTTCAATAAAAATTATTTTCATTCCATTTTTCTAGGGTTAAATTCACTTTACCCTTAAAATTTCAACGTTTTTCAATTCGAATCTCAATGTTTAAAAATTGACAATGTACTCCTTAATATTTTAAAAAATTTTAATTTAGACGCTCTGTTATTAATTTCCATCTAATTGGACGGAAATCATCTTACGTGTATCTCACATGGGATTTTAATGCTCTCTATTTCAATTTTGCCCCCATAAAAACTTATAAAATTATGTAATTACCTTTAGTTTCATAGGCTTTAATGAGAATAATTACGTAATTTCATTAGTTTTAATACCGGTCAACAATATTCCTATTTAGTTGGGTTTCATCGATACCAATTTTGATGATTAAATTCATAGTTTTGATGTTGTATTTATCAAAACTCTTAAAAACATTATATGCATTATTGCCCGGGTTACAAGCTAGTTGTTACGAATTTATTTGGGTTTCATCAATACAGGTCAACAATATTCCTATTTTACATATATACTATTGCTACATGCAGTATCTTAGACGCATGGAAAGAAAATTCCATCTAAAATGAAGAGGTCTGACAAGGTGGGCATTATAAAATTTCCAACGACTCTTGTTTTGTCTTTTTTGACATACATGTATAATATATTGCAATTATATGAAGATGACAGAACTAATTAATTAAACAAGTTTATCCAAATGACCTCTTCTGTCAAACCCCATTTTCTTTTTTCTTTTTTTAACATAGAAAATAAACCCCAAACACAGCTGTCTGTAAATTTTGAATTAAAGATAGCATAAGATGTAAGCTTTCAATTCCCTTCCAATGTCTACCATTAAGGGGTTGGTTTAATGACTAGAAAGTGATTAGTAAACACTAAGATATGGTTTGAATGTCGAAATGAAAATTTTCATATATGACTTTAATAGTTGGTCTCTCCCGCCTGATATATATATATATATAGTATTGACATTGACCAAACTTCTGACCTCTATGGAGGGTGATTTGTTGGTTTCAATGAATGCAGGGCTGTTTGAGGGTGTGTTCTTTCGATGAATCTTTCAAATCATGGTCAAAGTAGGTGGTGCATATCCCCTGTTTGTGGTTCACATGTTGGCAGCCTTCTGAGTTAAACCTGTATCATTTCTCATTGAGATTGATTGAGACATTTATGCAGATAAAGGCCTTCTGTCTACAAAAAAGGAAGTTTTGTTCTTCCTTTTTTCCCACTCTTTTTCCAATGGCAATAGTTCTTAGAATATCACTTCATTTTCTGATATTTCTCTATGTTTCCAGTATTTCTTTGTCACTTGCTCAAGATGAAAACAACTTCATCTACAATGGCTTCCATGATAAAGCCAATCTGAGTCTTGATGGAATCGCAGAAATCCACCCCAATGGTCTTTTGCAGCTAACCAATCTTTCACGCCAAGAAGTTGGTCGTGCTTTCTATCAGTTTCCACTAAATTTCAACACAACTAATTCATCTCTTTCATTTTCGACAAACTTTGTGTTTGCCATGGTTCCCGAGGTGAATAACCTTGGTGGTCATGGCATTGCCTTCATCATCAGTCCCTCGAGAGACTTCTCCCGTGCTCAAGCAAATCGGTTTCTGGGGCTCTTCAATATTTCAACTAACGGCCTTTCTACAAACCACATCTTGGCCATCGAGCTTGATACTGTTCAGGACCCTGAATTTCAAGATATTGCAATGAATCACGTGGGAATCAATGTGAACAGCATGAAATCAGTTGCATCAGCTCCTGCAATGTATTCTTCCAATAAAGGAGGGGAAAATATAAGTTTGGATCTCATGAGTGGGAATCCAATGCATCTTTGGATAGACTATGATGAAGCAGAGAAGTTACTGAATGTAACACTAGCCCCAACCACAATCCCAAAACCAAACCGGCCTCTTTTGTCAACATCCACCGACCTGTCTCAAATTCTCTTGGAATCCATGTATGTTGGTTTCTCTTCAGCCACAGGTACACTTGCAAGTGATCACTATATTCTTGGATGGAGTTTTAATAAAAGTGGGCCATCACAAAGCCTTGATGTTTCAAGGCTTCCTCCACTTCCCCGAGAGAGGAAAAGGAAAGAGAAACCAAGCCATATGATCACGATTGCACTCATTGCAGCAGCATTTGTGTGGATAACCGTCACTGGAGCTGCTTACATTTTGAGGAGGAAGAAATATGAAGAAATACGCGAAGATTGGGAAGAGGAGTATGGCCCCCATAGGTTCAGCTACAAGAATCTCCACAAAGCAACCAAAGGTTTCAAAGACACGGAGCTTCTAGGAGAAGGAGGTTTTGGAAAGGTTTACAGAGGAATACTTCCTTCTTCTAATCTACAAATTGCAGTGAAGAGAGTCTCCCATGATTCCAAACAAGGGATGAAGGAATTTGTGGCTGAGATCGTTAGCATGGGAAGATTGAGGCATAGGAATTTGGTGCAGCTCCTAGGCTATTGCCGGCGAAGGGGGGAACTCCTCTTGGTGTATGATTATATGCCCAACGGAAGCCTTGACCAGTTCTTGTATAGCAATGAACAACCAACCCTTAACTGGGTTCAACGATTTAGAATCATTAGAGGAGTAGCATCCGGCCTTCTTTACCTGCATGAAGAGTGGGAGCAAGTTGTTCTACACCGAGATGTAAAAGCAAGTAATGTTCTATTGGATGCTGAATTAAATGGAAGGTTAGGAGACTTTGGCCTTGCCAGATTATACGATCGTGGCACCAATCCTCAAACCACCCGTGTAGTTGGGACCGTGGGTTATTTGGCTCCGGAGCTTACTAGAACAGGAAGGGCAACCACATGCAGTGATGTGTTTGCTTTCGGGGCTTTCATGCTGGAAGTGGCTTGTGGAAGGAAGCCTATAGAGCTACAGGCCCAGGGACTGGCTGAAGGGGTGATTTTGGTTGATTGGGTCTCTGAGTGCTGGAGAAGAGGAGCTATCCTTGATGCTAGCGATCCAAGATTGGAAGGGAATAATTATGTGGTGGAGGAAATGGTGTTGATTTTGAAACTAGGTTTGCTTTGCTCACATGCAATACCAGCTGCAAGGCCTAGCATGAAGCAAGTGATGCAGTTTTTGGATGGTGATGCTGATCTGCAGGAATTACCACATGACAACGCTTCTTTTGGTGCATCTACAAGTAATGAAGCATCCGATTTCATGTCATTTCCTTTTTCCCAGGCTTATGTGCCATCCTCTTCCATGTCTAGCACTGATTCAATCCTAAGAGTTGGTCGTTGAATTGGCTGTCTCATGCCACATAGAACACCTATAGATCACTTGGAGGTTGGAGAGAAGAGAAAGAAGAAACTTGCACTATACCGTCTAGGTTTCAAATGTAAGAATTTAATGTCCCATATTACATGGCCCATATGAAAATTAATTAGACTTTTAATGTTATTTAATTCTAATCTTATAAAATTGTTGGTTAATTACGAGAAATGGTTTCCCATTTAATGAACTCTTGCATTGATGAAGTGGAGTACTTATAGGTTAGGGTTAAATTCACTTTATTCCTTGAAATTTCAGGAATTTTTCAATTCGAGCTCTAATGTTTAAAAATTAGCAATTTACCTCATAATGTTTCAAAAATTTTCAATTCAGACCCTGTTCCTAACTTCCTTCTAATTGAACGGAAATCATGCCACATGCGTCTCATGGGATTTTGATGCTCTTTATTCTAATTTTTCCCTCATTAAAACCTATGAAATTACATAATTACTCTTAATTTCATAAGTTTTAATGATGGTAATTATGTAATTTCATAGGTTTTAATGAGGGCAAAATTGGAATAGAGGGCATATATCGAAATTCGCACGTGGGATGATTTTCGTCCAATTAGACCAAAATTAGTAACGAATGTGTATATTGCTCATTTTTAAATATTGGGGTTCGAATTTAAAAATTACTAAAATTTCAGAGGTAAAGTGAATTTTCCGCTATAGGTTAATAAGAAAACGTAGCGTGATGTAACTTAAGAGGATGAAGTGAGAAAAACTATTTTCTAATGTTTACATGTCAAGATGTCATGAAAATTTGATTGCTAAGAATTAATTTGGTATGTTCTTTGTGAAAATCATTTTCCATAATTTTGATGAAAACTGAGCAGAGTGAACGCAAACGAATTCTGGCCATTTATTTGATTACGGTCAACGATATCCACGTTAAACGTGGTTGAACGATTTTCTGCCGGTTTGCTAATTTACTCGGTAGCCATTAGACGGTTGACTTTTGAGTTTTGACTTGGTAATCGTAGGTGCATGGTTGGTTTTGAGTAGAAACCGCGTGCCAAAAGATTGAATTGTTGTTGCTGTTAAAGATACAGTGGCCCGTGTTACACGGTATATATATATATATATATAAAGAAATTTGTGCTATTTTGTTATTACAAGCATGTGTCTGCATCTTGGACTTATAAAAGGCTCATGGTGGGGGTGTTATGAAAGTAGAATTCTATTGCAGGAAGAGGACGTTGGCATGACTCACAAGCACGAATTCCGTCAAGTTCTGGAGATTATCTTTGCAATAGTTTAATTAAATAATGATGCTATTTTGTTATTAAAAGCATGTGTCTGCATCTTGGACTTATAAAAGGCGGCCGGGTGTTATGAAAGTAGAAGTCTATTGCAGGAAGAGGAAGTTGGCATGACTCACAAGCACGTATTCCGTCAAGTTCTGGATATTATCTTTGCAATAGTTTAATTAAATAATGAGAGTTATCTTCTATTGTTATCCATTTAGTACAACTATATAGTTATATATGTTTATAGTTTGTGTGGTGTAGCAGTACTATCTGGCTATCTGCAGTTATTTTAGTAGTAGTTTAAAGTAGGAGTTTACTTTCAAGTTGTGTTGGAGTTTTACTCTAAGTTTAAGTCGTTATATTGTTCTTATTAAAGGGTGATCAATGAATAAAGAAAAATCAGAAAATTAATCTCGAACATGACGTTTGAAAAAGGTTTTAGGTTGTCTTAGAATGTAAAATGTCTAAGTTCACTCATAACCTAAAATCTATTCTTGTTACATATTCACGTAATAGGGGAGAGTTTTGTTTCGCAAAATTATTGGAGTTTTTTTTTTAAAAAAAAATTCTTTGTTTTCTCCTTTGCATCTTCGCCTGGCTGCTATTTGTCAAATCATTCAATATCTTCTTGGTTCTCTGACAGTACATATATAGATTACTCTTTCAATTCCTACTGGATCTCCTAAGCTTCTTGCCTATAGTGATTGGTTCATATATATATCATATCATGTAAGATAAGATAGCATGGAAGTGCAAGAAATAGGAATAAGTTTCTAAATTTTTCACTGAAACTGAACAATATCATATTAATGTAACAGCACAGAAAGTTATTCGCCCTACATTAAGAAGATAAATTACTTACATGGGGTGGTGGATTATAAAGAGATTAATCATAAGTGTTAAATCACACAATAATTTATTATTAAATGAAACCGAGCTTTATAAATAAATTTAAAGAATTTCAATTGTAACTTAACTAATATTTTTGGAGTGATCGATAGCTATTTAGTGCATATGTGAATAGCGTTTTTTCTAAATCATTACAAATAAAGTGATCATAGCATAAATATTGCTTAGATTTCAATTTGTGACGACCTTGAGAAAGCAATATCAAGAACTAGTTATGTTGTTTTTCTAAATATTGATATTTAATATTCTTTCCATGTTTTTTTCTCAATAATCCTAATAGAAAATGTTGACCCATGAATGAGACCCAAATAACTATAATTTTCTTCCATTTAAAAAGAAGAGGTCCTACAAGGTGGGCATCTAGAATTTCCAACACTCTATTCTTGTCTTTTTTGACATACATATATTTATATTCTAAATATATATATATAAAAAAATAAAAAATAAAAAAAAAAAAAAAAAAAAGATTTTTCCTTCAATTTCAAGACCCAGCTGATATTTATATCCTAATTTTCTGTCAAATTGCCATTTTATTTATTCCCATGATAGACTAGGAAATTATTAGTTTTAATTCGAATTGCTTTCTTTAGATATTAGGTTCTATATTAGTTCATTGTTTCCTTCTTAAAGGGATTCAATTGTCTTTTAAGTCATAAGTTTTATTTAAAGAGTGTTCATTATATGTAAAAGAACAACTCTTAACAATGAAATATTGAAATATGTGAAATTTTTGAATTTTTTTTATGTGTTTATGCTACATGTAGCAAAACAGGTCGGCGGGTTGACCTATTTAAAATCTATAATGACACACGACCCATTTAGGATAAACTCAAACATGACCCGTTTAGCTAACAGGTCAACCCCACCAAACTTGGACACAACATGATAATTTCGCGGGTCACCCGACACGACCCGTTTAGCTTTTTTTAAAAAAATAATAATAAATTTTTTTAAAAAAAAAAAATTGAAAGTTATGAATCGGGTCATAAACGGGTCAATTGACCCATTTATAAAAATAAACAACATTAACCCATTTATGACCTAAATACGTTAAAGGTAAAAAAAATAAAATAAAATAAAAAATTAACAATAATTATATTTTTATTTCACAATAATAACGTGACAGCTCCTTTTAACTTTTAAATTACTTATTGTTAACAAATAAAAAATTAATTAAAATAGTCACATCGACATGCAATATATAGCAACTTTTACGGAATTAAAATGTAATATATAGCAACTTTTATTTATAGAGAATTACTTCTTTTCTTTTATCCAATTTTTTTCTTTTACAATGAATTCTTTTCGATCTTTTATCCACATTATGCCAAACCCCTTGACCTTGAAAGTGATGTTACGCCTTTGACATTTTGGGCGCAATTCCATTCCATGAAACTAACATCCAAAACATCCCTTTCTTTCATATATATATATATATATATATATATATATATATAATTCCATTCCATGAAACTAACATCCAAAACATCCCTTTCTTTCATATATATATATATATGTATGAAGCAAATTAAGACTTTATTCAAGAAGGTACTGGAAAATCAATTTTCTATCCTTCTAGTTTGAAAAAAAAAAAAAAAAAAAATTAAATTAAATAAATGGAGTTTTGACATTGACCAAACCTGTCCTATTTGGTGGGAGATTTGTTTATTTTGATAAATGCCAGGCTATTTGTTTTACCGACAATCTCCAAGAGGTTTTTTTTAAGACAGAAATTTCCTCCAAATAGTTAATTAATTGGATGAATCTTTCAAATTATAGTCATTAGTCAACATAAGTGGCAGCAAGCGTGGTGTTTTTTTTTTTTTGAACAGAAATTTCCCTCAAACTATAATCATTAGTTATTTAATTGGATGAATCTTTCAAATTATAGTCATTAGTCAACATAGGTGGCAACAAGTGTGGTGCATATGGCCTATTTGTTGTTCACATTTTGGCTGCCGGCGGCCATGACTATGTGAACAGTACACAGATACTGCAAGTTTAGCTTAAACAGAAAATTTGTCATGTTTAGTCGGATTTAATTCCCTACCTTAATTATTTGGTCATTAATTACCTGTGCCATTTGTCAGGAGTTTGGGATGTTTAAACAAATAAAAGCCTTCTTCTGTCTACAAAGAGAGTTTTTTTTCTCCCCTCATTTTGCAATGGCAATAGTTCATTTTCTGATACTACTTCTCTATGTTTCCTGTATTTCCTTGGCCCTTGCACAAGATGAAAACGAATTCATCTACAATGGCTTCCTTGAAGCCGATCTGCGTCTTGATGGAATGGCAGGAATCGACCACAATAATGGTATTTTGCAGCTAACCAACAATCTTTCACGCCAACAAGTTGGTCGGGCTTTCTATCAGTTTCCAATAAAGTTCAACACAAGTTCATCATCTCTTTCATTTTCTACTAACTTTGTGTTTGCCATGGTTCCTCATTTGCCAAATCTTGGCGGTCATGGCATTGCCTTCACCATCAGTCCCTCCACAAACTTCACCCATGCTCTAGCAAATGGGTATCTGGGCCTTTTCAATGATTCAAATGACGGCCTTCCAACAAACCACATCTTGGCCATCGAGCTTGATACTGTTCCCGACCCTGAATTCTTAGATATTACAGAGAATCATGTGGGAGTCGATGTGAACGGCATGATATCAAATCAATCAACTCCTGCAACGTATTTTTCCAATGAAGAAGGGAAGAATATAAGCTTGGATCTCATGAGTGGGAATCCAATGCATCTTTGGATAGACTATGATGATGCAGAGAAGTTAGTGAATGTAACACTCGCCCCAACTACAATCCCAAAACCAGACCGGGCTCTGTTGTCAACACCCATTGATTTGTCTGAAATTCTCTTGGAATCCATGTATGTTGGTTTCTCTTCAGCCACAGGTACAATTGGGAGTGACCATTACATTCTGGGGTGGAGCTTTAATAAAAGTGGACCAGCACAAAGCCTTAATATTTCAAGCCTTCCTTCAATTCCCGAACAGAGGAAAAGGAAAGAGAAATCAAGCCCCGTCATCATGATTTCTCTCATAGCAGTTGCAGTTGTGCTTATAACCGTCGCTGGAGCTGCTGTTTACATTTTGAGGAGGAAGAAATATGAAGAACTACGAGAAGATTGGGAAGAGGAGTACGGTCCCCACAGGTTCAGCTATAAGAATCTCCACAAAGCAACCAAAGGTTTCAAAGACACAGAGGTTATTGGAGTAGGAGGGTTTGGAAAGGTTTACAGAGGAATACTTCCTTCGTCTAATCTACAAATTGCAGTAAAGAGAATCTCCCATGATTCTAAACAGGGGATGAAGGAATTTGTGGCTGAGATCCTTAGCATGGGAAGATTGAGGCATAGAAACTTGGTGCAGCTACTGGGTTATTGCCGGCGAAGGGGAGAACTCATCTTGGTGTATGATTATATGCCCAATGGAAGCCTTGACAAGTTCTTGTATAGCAATGAAAAACCAAACCTTAACTGGGTTCAACTCTATAGAATCATCAGAGGAGTAGCATCTGCACTTCTTTACCTCCATGAAGAGTGGGAACAGGTTGTTCTGCACCGAGATGTAAAATCAAGCAATATTCTATTGGATGCTGAATTAAATGGAAGGCTAGGAGATTTTGGGCTTGCAAGATTACACGACCATGGAACCAATTCCCAAACCACCCGTGTGGTTGGGACTGTGGGTTATTTGGCTCCGGAGATTTACAGAACAGGAAGAGCAACCACTTCCAGTGATGTGTTTGCTTTTGGGGCTTTCATGCTGGAAGTGGCTTGTGGAAGGAAGCCAATAGAGCCAATAGAGGGCTTGGGATCGCCTGAACGGGTGATTTTGGTTGATTGGGTGGCTGAGTGCTGGAGCAAAGGAGATATCCTTGATGCTAGTGATCCAAGATTAGAAGGTAATTATATGGTGGAGGAAATGGAATTGGTTTTGAAACTAGGCCTATTTTGCTCACATTCAATACCAGCTGCTAGGCCTAGTATGAAGCAAGTGGTGCAGTTTTTGGATGGTGATGCTGATCTGCGGGAATTACCATATGACAGTGCTTCTTTTGGTACATTTACAAGTAATGAATCATCTGATTTCACGTCATTGCCTTTTTCCCAGGCGTCTGGTCCTTCCATGTCTACCACTGATTCAATCCTCAGAAGTGGTCGCTGATTTGCTGTCTCATCTCGTCTCGGGCATGGGTAGTGAACATAGCACTCCACGTAGGACACTCGGGCAACCTCATGATCCTATTCCACGATACTTGGATATGAGGGAAGCAGCAGATGATCAGATTGCTAAGGAGATTATCAAGGAAGAGAAGGATCAATGCAAAGATTATCTATCCTAGCTGTAGTTCTCTTAGTTGTGTTATCTTTATCTCATCTTATGTATTACGTCTATCAGTAGCTAAGCTCTTATATCTTGTTTTTTCCTTCTTATTATTTCGTTACTAATCGCAGTATATATAAGACAAGGAGAGGAGCAACATAGATATTCCTTGAGAATTGTATTAAAGGTTCATCACGGGTCCTAATTGGAGTTCATTATCAATCTATCGTTCTTATCAATTTGGTATCAGAGCATGGCTACCAACCTGTACCGCATTGAGAAATTGGAATTTGACAAAGAAATGTTGAAGATGACGAGGCATCTTTCCATGAGTTTAGAGAATTAATTTCCAAGCTAGTCTAACGAGAAGGGAAAGTCATCGGCAAAAAAAGACAACAAGGAGAAGGGATCAGTTCATCTGCCAAGAATAACTCTCGACACTCGAGTGGAACCAAGACGTTGAGTGGAGAACAATCACCACCGTTACCGTATGGGTTTCGTTCGGCTAAGCTGGATTTTTTCCGTTACGCGGTGGATGATCCCACAATTTGGTTGGACAAGATCAATACTTTGACTACCAACAAAAGTGTGTGCCTAATATTATAGTTTGAATTTGCAAGCTTGCAGCTCAGGGAGTTAGGTCATTTGGGAATTTTAGATTTAAGCGTTCGAGGTAAATAATTAAACTAAGTATAGAAGTAGATAAATTAATTAGTGAAATTTTGGGGTCTTTGTGTCTCTATGCTGCGTAGTAGCTTATTTATTTTATAGAGAAGAAGATGTAGGTTCTTCTTTTCTTTTATCCCCCACGCTATCTTCTTTTCTTTTGTCAAAAAAGAAAAACCACACAAAAAATTGACCCGTTGAGAAGTGCTGCTTAAGACATTTTGGGCACAATGAAAGCACATGTAGGTTGAACTTGCGCATGAAACCAGCATTTATCATTTGGGGACAAAAAGTCTCTGAAGGTCTAGAACGCACTCTTCAAACACTAAATCAAAGGTCACCTCAAACACTAAATCAAAGATGACCTGTAACTTCAGACCAACAATTGCAATTACCGATTAATATTATGGCCGACAAGTTTTTACATGACTCATAAATTCAACACGAATTTAATATGAAATTAGTAGTTTAGAGTTGAGGGGTTCGACCTGTTTAATTAAATGAATCATGTTAAGGTTACCCTATATAATCTTATACACATGCCACGACATAACTCAAACCCGATATGCGACATTATGGTTGACAATTTTTGACACGATCCACTAACCTAACAAAAAATTAGCGAGTTGGTATTGAAAAGTCTGACCCGTTTAATTAAATATATCAAATTAAGGTTAACCTACCTAATCTTATACCTATGCCTAAACTAGACTTTACCTAGAGACACAGACATGAATTGATAGGACCCCTAACCAACACCTCATAAAGATAATATTGTAAGCTTTAAGATTGAGTGTAAGCTTTCAATTGCTTAATTTCTAAGGTTGACAAGCGATAGCTACCAAGAATTATTTGTAATGCAAGTTGATGTTTTACTTGGTTAATATTATCTATTCAAATTTCTTGTATGAGTATTTGAGAAGGGATTCACAAACTCCCAAATAATTACTCATAAGTGTTCATTTTCTAACATGACAGTGAAAATTAATATTTAATAAAATAAAATAAAAAGTACATATAGCATTATTGCCTCATTAATGAGTAAGTACTTGAGAGTTCCCTTGAGTATTTATATATGAAGCGATTGATATCAAGTATTAAGGATCAAAGTTTCTCACAGGAAGCCATATATAGCATGAACTAAAATAAACTTTCCAAGGTCTAGCTTGTATATGTATGTACATTTCATCCACTTTTTTTTTTTTTTTTTTTTTTTTGAAAAAATACGCATATTCCCCTTAAATTATCATTCTATTGTCAATACCTTATCCCCTCTCAAAAATACCAATTGTGTCAATGTCCCCCTTAAACTATCAATAATATTAATATCTTCCAATGATAAAAATGTCCTTCATAAAATTTTTAAAAAAATATATATTAATATTATATTTAATTAGCATTGGAAATTTTTTTGGTAGTTTATGGCCAATAGGGTTGGTAGTTGGTAGTTGGTAGTATATATACTTTTCTTTTCTTTTTTTTTCCGATGAATACATTTCATTCATGTTGAAAATATTGACACTGGAATTTTTCTTCTATTTTATTTGAAGTGATGTTTTGCATAAGGTTTGAGCAAAGACTTTATAACTGAAAAAATCAAATTTCTATCGCACGAAGTTTGAAAAAAATAAAAATGGAGTATAGACATTGACCAAACCCGTCCTCTTTGGTGGGTGAGACCGTGAGACATGTTGGTTTCGATAAATGCCGGGCTCTTTGTTTCGCCGCGCGCTAACCCAATGAGGTTTTTCTTAATTAATGCTGATGTTTTTCCATTTAGGCTGGATTCATTGGATGAATCTTTCTTTTTTTCTTTTTTTGGTTAGAATCTTCCAAATCATGGTCAACGTAGGTGGCAGCAAGGATGGTGCATATCAAATAAAAATTCCAAGTAGAAAATCTATATATCTTCTTTGTGAGGCAATTAATTGATTGAAGACAGATTCTAAATGTTTAGCTTTGTTAGAATAATTTCTCTATAAATCATATACATTGTTCAATATAGTATAAAAATATAGTCCTATTCTTGTGTTTACATTATATTTATATATTTCTACAAACATGTGTCATTTCTTAGGAGTTTGAGACATTCATCTGTCTACAAAGAGGAATTTTTTATTTTGTTTTAGCACTTTTTGCAATGGCAATAGTTCTTAGATCACTTCTTTTTCTGATACTTCTCTATGTTTCCTATATTCCCTTGGCTCTAGCTCAAAATGAAAAGGGCTTCATCTACAATGGCTTCCATGATCAAGCCAATCTGGGTCTTGATGGAATCGCAGAAATCCACCCCAATGGTCTACTGCAGCTAACCAACCTTTCACACAATGAAGTTGGTCGTGCTTTCTATCAGTTTCCAATAAAATTCGACACAAATTCGTCTCTTTCATTTTCTACAAACTTTGTGTTTGCCATGGTTCCTGAAGTGGATAACTTAGGCGGTGAGGGTATGGCCTTCACCATCAGCCCTTCGACAGACTTCACCCATGCTTATGCAAATCGGTTTCTCGGGCTCTTCAATGATTCAAATAACAACAATACTGCAAACCACATCTTGGCCATCGAGGTTGATCCTGTTCCAGGCGCTGATTTTGGAGATATTATAAATCATGTGGGAATCGATGTCAACAGCATAGACTCTGTTGAATTAGCTCCTACAACGTATTTTTCCATTGAAGAAGGGAAGAATATAAGCTTGGAGCTCCTCAGTGGGAATCCAATGCATCTTTGGATAGACTATGATGAAGCAGAAAAGTTACTCAATGTAACACTCGCCCCAACCACAATCCCAAAACCAGACCGGCCTCTGTTGTCAACACCCATTGATCTGTCTGAAATTTTCTTGCAATCCATGTATGTTGGTTTCTCTTCAGCCACAGGAACAGTTACAAGTTACCAATATATTCTTGGATGGAGCTTTAATAAAAGTGGACCAGCACAAAGCCTTGATGTTTCAAACCTCCCTCCACTTCCTGAGAGGAAAGGGAAAGACAAACCAGGCCTAGTGATCATGACTTCTCTCATAGCAGTAGCAGTTGTGCTGATAACCGTCGCCGGAGTTGCAGCTTACATTTTGAGGAGGAAGAAATATGAAGAACTACGAGAAGATTGGGAAGAGGAGTATGGCCCCCACAGGTTCAGCTACAAGAATCTCCACAAAGCAACCAAAGGTTTCAAAGACACAGAGGTTATTGGAGAAGGAGGTTTTGGAAAGGTTTATATGGGAATACTTCCTTCGTCTAATCTACAAATTGCAGTAAAGAGAATCTCACATGATTCCAGACAAGGGATGAAGGAATTTGTGGCTGAGATCGTTACCATGGGAAGACTGAGGCATAGGAACTTGGTGCAGCTCCTTGGCTATTGCAGGCGAAGGGGAGAACTCCTATTGGTGTATGATTATATGCCCAACGGAAGCCTTGACCAGTTCTTGTATAGCAATGAAAAACCCAATCTTAACTGGGTTCAACGATTTGGAATCATCAGAGGAGTAGCATCTGGGCTTCTTTACCTCCATGAAGAGTGGGAACAAGTTGTTCTGCACCGAGATGTAAAATCAAGCAATGTTCTATTGGATGCTGGATTAAATGGAAAGCTAGGAGATTTTGGGCTTGCCAAATTATACGACCATGGATCCAATCCTCAAACCACCCGTGTGGTAGGGACTGTGGGTTATTTGGCTCCAGAGCTTACTAGAACAAGAACGGCAACTACTTTCAGTGATGTGTTTGCTTTCGGGGCTTTCTTGCTCGAAGTGGCTTGTGGAAGGAAGCCTATAGAGGGCCTGGTACTGCCTGAACGGATTTTGGTTGATTGGGTCGCTGAGTGCTGGAGAAAAGGAGATATCCTTGATGCTAGTGATCCAAGTTTGGAAGGTAATTATGTGGTTGAGGAAATGGAATTGGTTTTGAAACTAGGCCTATTTTGCTCGCATGCAATACCAGCTGCGAGGCCTAGCATGAAGCAAGCGGTGCAGTTTTTGGATGGTGATGCTGATCTGGGGGAATTACTACATGACAGTGCTTCTTCTCGTTCATTTACAAGTAATGAATCATCAGGTTTCACGTCATTTCCTTTTTCCCAGGTTTTTGCTCCTTCCATGTCTACCACTGATTCAATCACGAAAGGGTGATCGCTGATAGTGCCCCTAAATTTCAATTATTTTGTAGGAGATTTTAATTTAAATAAAATAAAATTGTTTATTCACTCATATATTTATGAGCATTGGGCATATGACCTATTTACATGTTTATCCTTTAAGATTATTATTTATAATATGCGTGTAAATGGTCTATAAATTGCATTGAATATGATTCATGATGTGATAAATGAGGTAATCACATAGAATATCTCAAACCATAAACCTTGGAGTTTACAATTTAATGTTTGCAGCCAGTAATGAGTAATTTTATGAGTACAATCTTAGACATTTAGACTGATAATTAATAGAATTCTGTAATGGACAAATTGCTTGTTCCTTGAATCACTAAATCATGCATGTGTAAAATTCATTCGTTAATTTATTTTCCATTCAACAGATTTGTATATAACTCAGGGTCTTATAATATTTACAAATATTTTTTTTCTGGGTAAAATAGAGTTTATTAAAACAATTAAACCATAATGATTCGTATGGAGTGTATCTCGTCCCAAATGGTAACTCAATCGATTAAAGTTCACATCTTATGAAGCGAAGGTTATCAGATCGAATTCCATTCTTTTTATGTGGGCATCTAAAAAAAAAAAAATGAAGTGTATCTCATAATTTCATAAACGTGAAAATAATTGTTTGTTCAATTGTAATGAACCATATCGCATCACTAAAAACATACAATCACATATCAAAGCACCTCAAGGATATTTATATCACTTCCTCGGGGATGATTTAAGGAACAAAGAAATACAAGGAGATACTTGTTTGGCCATTGTTCTCAAGAAAAAGGCAAACAGATCAAATTTCACAGCTTAAAATCTGTCAAAACATGGGACATGGGAGACAATAATGACTAATGACTCAAGGACATGCAAACATTAGTTTATTGAGAATATATCATATGGAGTTGGATCTTTCTAATTATGGCTTTTGCCTTTATTTTTCTGGGATGGATGGATGATGGATTAAGCTTGAATGGTTTGTTCTTTTTCTTTTTTCTTTTTTTTCATGCAAGTTTAAGTCGCATATTCGGTGTTGATCCAAAATTAACCAAGGGGAGTGGCTCGATCATCTCCGACTTGGAGCCCATTCATTTCAGTTTTCAAACATATGGGTATTCGGCCTGAATAGTTGAAGCCCATTTGCTATTATCAGGTTAAGCCGATTTCAGAGTTGTTACTTTCTTAGCTGAAATGTTTTAGTAGTATGAATATTGAGGATAAAAGATATATGGATAAAGTTGAATTGGAGGTTGGGTCTAATGGTCTATACTCGAAATAGCCCATTTTCTTTTTAGATAATTCATTTCCATATCCGTATGTTTACCCATTCACCATTTTCCATTTTATCTTCCAGAAAAATTCCATAAATCATATTTCCATACTTCATCAAAACATCCATTAAATACATCCCAAAAACATAAATAGAGTTTGCATTGATGTTGTAATTCGAAAAAAAAAAAAAAAAAACAGTCAACGTTGATGTCTTTTATATATATATATATATATATATATATATATATATATATATATAAAACATGAAAAATAAAAATGTTCACGAAAATGTAATGTAAACTAAATATTGAAATTGAAGAAGATTATAATAAACTTCAAAATACTTAAAATACTTACAAATTATGAAGTGATGGACTTGATACTCGAATTTAAAATGCTGGAGAACAACGACATGGAGTATATGAAAAATATATAAGAAAGTTTCTAAAGAGTATTTTTGGCGAGGCCACCCTAGATTCTTACCAGGGGCGGTCTTGGCCACCACCGATGGCACGCAGCCACCCCCATGCATGAGGCCTCACTGGTCCACCACAAGGCCCTCCGAGGGTGGCGCGGCCACTCACAAGATTTTTTATTTAATATATATAGTTTTTTTTTTTGAAAACCTTGTCTATTCTCTCAAGAATAGCTATTCTTCTCCTTTTTAGATGAATAGCTATTCTTGTATGTAAGAGCATTTCTAATGAATGAGCTAAATTTTTATGTAAGATGACTGCTCAAAATTCACTTTATTTAGTTTAGTTAATGAATTTTTAAATGCTTTCTACATTCTATTAGTTATATTTTTATTTATATCATTTATTTTTTATTTTTTATTTTTTTTTGTAAGGACTGCATTTTTTCTAAATATCCTATTTTTCAACTTTTGAGAAAAAAGAGATGTGGAAAGAGAAAGAGTAGGAGAAAATTTTGGACAAATTGAGACGTGGAAGAGAAATAGCATGAAAAAGTTTGGGAAAAGAGAAAACATTTGAGAACAATAAAAAAAATGAAATGGCTCCTGAGAAAAGAGCCGCTACATGTAGCATTTTTTTGGCTAATCTAATAAAATATACATTTTGCATTATTTTTGGCTAATACAATGTGAGGAATTTTTTACAAATCTAATTAGTCATTTTAGATAAAAGTATAATTTGGCTCATTCATTGAGAATGTTCTAACGGATGTGGAATAACTATTCCTATAAATAGACATTTACCAAATAAAAGAATAACTATTCCATAAGAATAATCATTCTATTTCAAATGTCTATTTCTTAAATAAAATGGGGCCTGAGTGTAAGCTTTCAATTGCTTAATTTCTAAGGTTTTTCTAAGGTTGACAAGCAATAGTTACCAAGAATTCTTTGTAATGCAAGTTGATGGTTTACTCGGTTAATATTATCTATTCAAATTTCTTGTATGAGTATTTAAGAAGTGATACACAAACTCTCAATTACTTATTTGATCATAAGTACTCACTTTTTAATGTAATTAACAATGAAAATCAACATTTAATAAAATAACAAATAAAAATACATATAGTATCAAATGATGATTTTCATTGCTACGTGAAACAGTAAGCACTTGAAAGTTCTTTTGAGTATTTATATTGACACCGAAAGTTTTATTCTATTTTATTTCAAGTGATAGTAAGTTTGCAGAAGGTATATATATGATGAAGCAAAGGCACCTTTGGCAAGAGCCCGTTACTATTCATCCAAAAAATTTAACTCTCTTAACATTCTTACTTTTTACATCACATTAATTATTTTTTACAACCGTTCAAATAAAAAAAAAATCATTTCAAAACAAAAGGTTTTCACTTTTGCATTCCAAGTATTTTTACTTTTTTCTCACGTCCATCAATTTTTGCTGTAACTATCGGATGTGAAAGGAAGCCAAAGATTTTATTACTGGAAAAATCAAATTTCTACCGCACGTAGTTTGAATAAAATGAAACTGGAGTATAGACATTGACCAAACCCGTCCTCTTTGGTGGGTGAGATATGTTGGTTTCGATAAACCCCAAGAGGTTTTTCTCAATGTTATGTTTTTTTTCTTTTTAGTCGCATGCAGTCCTTTTCCATTGCATGAATCTTCTTTTTTCTTTTTTCTTTTTTTTTTTTTTATAGTTAGAATCTTGCAAATCATAGTCAACGTAGGTGGCGGCAAAGGTGGTGCATATCAAATCAGACATCCAAGTAGACGATGTATCTTCTTTGTGAGGTAATTGATTGATTGGCCATGACATGTGAACAGAGAAACCACTTCTTTTCCCTCCCTTTCATTATTTTTATATATTTCTACAAGCATGTGTCATTTCTCATGAGTTTAATTCATTTAAACAAATAAAGGTCTTCTTCTGTCCACAAAGAGTAATGAGAGTTATCTTCTATTGTTATCCATTTAGTATAACTATATATATAGGTTATATATGTTTATAGTTTGTGTCGAGTAGCAGTACTATCTGCAGTTATTTTAGTAGTTGTTTAAAGTAGGAGTTTACTTTCAAGTTGTGTAGGAGTTTAAGTTGTTATATTATTCTTATTAAAGGGTGATCAATCTCGAACCTGATGTTTGAAAAAAGGTTTTAGGTTGCCTTAAAATTTAAAATGTCTAGATTCACTCATAACCTAAAATCTATTCTCATTACATATTCACATAAAAGGGGAGAGTTTTTTGATCGAATTTGTCTTTTAGCAAGCTTTGGGAAGGACATCATCAATTTTTTAGTAGTTTATGAGGGATATTGTCATTAATTAAAGTTTGGAGGACATTTTCAATTTGGTAGTGATTTTGGAAGGTTACATGGACTTTTCCCTCTTTTTTTTTTCTTTTTTTTTTTTCCTTTTTTTAAATTTTATTTGTTTTCCCCTTAGCATCTTCGCCTGGCTGCTATTTGTCAAATCATTCAATATCTTCTTGGTTCTCTAACAGTACATATATAGATTATTCTTTCAATTCCTACTGGATCTCCTAAGCTTATTGGCTATAGTGATTGGTTCATATATCATGTAAGATAAGATATCATGGAAGTGCAAGAAATAGGAATAAGTTTCTAAATTTTTCACTGAACAATATCATATTAATGTAACATTCCATAAAGTTATTCGTCCTACATTAAGAAGATAAATTGCTTACATGGGGTGGCCGGTGGATTATAAAGAGATTAATCTGTAACACCTCACCTCAATGACAGACAATATTGTTCGCTTTAAAACGCGTTGTTGTCATTAAGAGTGTAGTATACATTTAAGCACATCCTCATCTTCATATTCAAGCGATGCGGGACTCAGAGTGCCCGCTAGCGACCTCCATAGGCTTGTGCACGCTCCTCCCATATCAGGCTGAGCAATAGCTCTGATACCATTTGTAATATCACACCTCAATGACACACAATATTGTCCGCTTTTGGCTCTCCCAAACTAGACTTCCCAGGACGTCACCCATCTTGGTACTACTCCAGCAGAAGCACGCTTAACTGCGGAGTTCTGATGGGATCATGGCCATCAAGACTTTAAAACGTGTTGTTGTCATTAAGGGTGTAGTATACATTTAAGCACATCCTTATCTCTATACCCAAGCGATATGGGACGTCACATAATCATAGGTGTTAAGTCATACAATGATTCATTATTAGATGAAACTGAGCTTTATAAATAATTTTAAAAAACTTCAATTATAACTTAACTAATATTTTTGAAGTGATCGATAGTTAGTTAATATATATGTGAATAGCGTTTTCCCTAAGTCATTACAAATAAAGTAATCATAGCACTAATATTGCTCAGATTTCTATTTGTGACCACCTTGAGAAAGCGATATCAAAAACCAGTTATGCTGTTTTTCTAAATATTGATATTTAATATTCTTTCCATGTTTTTTTCTCAATAATCCTACTCCACAATGTTGACCCATGATTGAGACCCAAATTATTAACTATAATTTTCTTCGATTTAAAAAGAAGAGGTCTTACAAGGTGGGCATATAGAATTTCCAACAGTCTTTTCTTGTCTTTTTTGACCTACATATATATTGGACTAAGGTGAAGATGAGAGGACTAAAAGAATTTTATTGCACTAACTTATTTAAATTACCCTTAAGTAGGGCTGCAACCCCTATTTTGGTGTACAACAATGAAAATATAAAAAGAAAGATTAATTTTTCCTTCAATTTCAAGACCCAGCTGATATCTATATCCTAATTTTCTATCAAATTTTGGAATTTTTGCAAGCTACATTATGGCGGCTTGTTTATTTTATAAGTAATGTTAACAAATAAAAAATTAATTAAAATAGTCACATCAACATTATAGAATTAAAATGTATATATAGCCGAGAATTACTTCTTTTCTTTTATTCAATTTTTTTCTTTTACAATGAATTCTTTTCTTTTATCCACACCATGCCAGACCCCTTGACAAGTGATGTTAACGCCTTTGACATTTTAGGCGCAATTATATGAAGCAAAGACTGTATTCTAGTTTGAAAATAAATAAATAATTAAATAAATGGAGTATTGACATTGACCAAACGTGTCCTATTTGGTGGGAGATTTGTTTATTTTGATAAATGCCGGGCTGTTTGTTTCACCGCTAATCTCCAAGAGCAGACAGAAATTTCCTCATAACCATAGTCATTAGTTAATTAATTGGATGAATCTTTCAAATCATAGTCATTAGTCAACATAGGTGGCAGCAAGTGTGGTGCATATGGCCTATTTGTGGTTCACATTTTGGCTGCTGGCGGCCAAGACTATGTGAACAGTACACAGATACTGAAAGTTTAGCTTAAACAGAAAATTTGTCATGTTTAGTGGGATTTAATTCCCTACCTTAATTATTTGGTCATTAATTACCTGTGCCATTTGTCAGGAGTTTGGGATGTTTAAACAAATAAAAGCCGCCTTCTGTCTACAAAGAGAGTTTATTTTCTCCCCTCATTTTGCAATGGCAATAGTTCATTTTCTGATATTACTTCTCCATGTTTCCTGTATTTCCTTGGCCCTTGCACAAGATGAAAACGAATTCATCTACAATGGCTTCCTTGAAGCCGATCTGCGTCTTGATGGAATGGCAGGAATCGACCACAAGTAATTACTTGTAAGTGCTCATTTTCTAACATGACAGTGAAAATCAACGTTGAATAAGATAACAAAAAAAAGTACATATAGCATCAAATCGTGATTTTTACTGCCACATTAAAGAGTAAGCACTTGAGAGTTCTATTGAGTATTTATATATGAAGCGATTGATCTCAAGTATTAACGATCAAAGTTTCTCACAGGAAGCCATATATAGCATGAACTAAAATAAACTTTCCAATGTCTAGCTTGTATATGTATATATATGTATGTACATTTCATTCACTTTTTTCTTTTTTTTTTGAAAAAATACGCATATTAATATCATTCTATTGTCAATACCTTATCCCCTCTCAAAACTACCAATTGTGTCAATGTCCCCTTAAACTATCAATAATATTAATATCTTCCAATGATAAAAATGTCCTTCATAAAATTTAAAAAAAAAATATTAATATTATATTTAATTAGCATTGGAATTTTTTTGGTAGTTTAGGGCCAATAGGGTTGGTAGTTGGTAGTATATATACTTTTCTGTTCTTTTTTTTCCGATGAATACATTTAATCCCTCTTGAAAATATTGACACTGGAATTTTTCTTCTATTTTATTTGAATTGATTTTTGGCATAAGGTTTGAGCAAAGACTTTATTACTGAAAAAATCAAATTTCTATCGCTTTGAAAAAAATAAAAATGGAGTATAGACATTGACCAAACTCATCCACTTTGGTGGGTAAGACAGTGAGACATGTTGGTTTCGATAAATGCCGGGCTCTTTGTTTCGCTGCTAACCCAATGAGGTTTTTCTTAATTAATGCTGATGTTTTTCCATTTAGGCTGGATTCATTGGATGAATCTTTCGTTTTCTTTTTTTGGTTAGAATCTTCCAAATCATGGTCAACGTAGGTGGCAGCAAGGATGGTGCATATCAAATAAAAATTCCAAGTAGAAAATCTATATATCTTCTTTGTGAGGCAATTAATTGATTGAAGACAGATACTAAATGTTTTGCTTTGTTAGAATACTTTCTCTATATATCATATACATTGTTCAATATAGTAAAAATATAGTCCTATATATTCTTGTGTTTACATTATATTTATATATTTCTACAAACGTGTGTCATTTCTTAGGAGTTTGAGGCGTTCATCTGTCTAGAAAGAGGAATTTTTTATTTTATTTTAGCACTTTTTGCAATGGCAATAGTTCTTAGATCACTTCATTTTCTGATACTTCTGTATGTTTCGTATATTCCCTTGGCTCTAGCTCAAGATGAAAAGGGCTTCATCTACAATGGCTTCCATGATCCAACCAATCTGGATCTTGATGGAATCGCAAAAATCCACCCCAATGGTCTACTGCAGCTAACCGACCTTTCAGCCAATAAAGCTGGTCGTGCTTTCTATCAGTTTCCAATAAAGTTCAACACAACAAATTCATCATCTCTTTCATTTTTTACCAACTTTGTGTTTGCCATGGTTCCTGAAGTGGATAACTTAGGCGGTGAGGGTATTGCCTTCACCATCAGCCCCTCGACAGACTTCACCCATGCTTATGCAAATCGGTTTCTCGGGCTCTTCAATGATTCAAATAACGGCAATAAGGCAAACCACATCTTGGCCATCGAGGTTGATCCTGTTCCAGGCGCTGAATTTGGAGATATTATAAATCATGTGGGAATCGATGTCAACAGCATAAACTCTGTTGAATTTGCTCCTGCAACGTATTTTTCCATTGAAGAAGGGAAGAATATAAGCTTGGAGCTCCTCAGTGGCAATCCAATGCATCTTTGGATAGACTATGATGAAGCAGAAAAGTTGCTCAATGTAACACTCGCCCCAACAACAATCCCAAAACCAAACCGGCCTCTGTTGTCAAAACCCATTGATTTGTCTGAAACTCTTTTGGAATCCATGTATGTTGGTTTCTCTTCAGCCACAGGTACACTTGCAAGTTCCCACTACATTCTTGGATGGAGCTTTAATAAAAGTGGACCAGCACAAAGCCTTGATGTTTCAAGCCTCCCTCCACTTCCAGAGAGGAAAGGGAACGAGAAACCTGCAGGCCTAGTGATCATGACTTCTCTCATAGCAGTAGCAGTTGTGCTGATAACTGTCGCCGGAGTTGCAGCTTACATTTTGAGGAGGAAGAAATATGAAGAACTACGAGAAGATTGGGAAGAGGAGTATGGCCCCCACAGGTTCAGCTACAAGAATCTCCACAAAGCAACCAAAGGTTTCAAAGACACAGAGGTTATTGGAGAAGGAGGTTTCGGAAAGGTTTATATGGGAATACTTCCTTCGTCTAATCTACAAATTGCAGTAAAGAGAATCTCACATGATTCCACACAAGGAATGAAGGAATTTGTGGCTGAGATCGTTAGCATGGGAAGACTGAGGCATAGGAGCTTGGTGCAGCTCCTTGGCTATTGCCGGCGAAGGGGAGAACTCCTGTTGGTGTATGATTATATGCCCAACGGAAGCCTTGACAAGTTCTTGTATAGCAATGAAAAACCAAATCTTAACTGGGTTCAACGACTTAGAATCATCAAAGGAGTTGCATCTGGGCTTCTTTACCTCCATGAAGAGTGGGAACAAGTTGTTCTGCACCGAGATGTAAAATCAAGCAATGTTCTATTGGATGCTGGATTAAATGGAAAGCTAGGAGATTTTGGCCTTGCCAAATTATACGACCATGGCACCAATCCTCAGACCACCCGTGTGGTAGGGACTGTGGGTTATTTGGCTCCAGAGCTTACTAGAACAGGAAGGGCAACCACTTTCACTGATGTATTTGCTTTTGGGGCTTTCTTGCTCGAAGTGGCTTGTGGAAGGAAGCCTATAGAGGGCCTGGTACTGCCTGAACGGGTGATTTTGATTGATTGGGTTGCTGAGTGCTGGAGAAAAGGAGATATCCTTGATGCTAGTGATCCAAGATTGGAAGGTAATTACGTGGTTGAGGAAATGGAATTGGTTTTGAAACTAGGCCTGTTTTGCTCACATGAAATACCAGCCGCAAGGCCTAGCATGAAGCAAGCGGTGCAGTTTTTGGATGGTGATGCTGATCTGGGGGAATTACTACATGACAGTGCTTCTTCTCAATCATTTAAAAGTAATGAATCATCTGGTTTCACGTCATTTCCTTTTTCCCAGGTTTCTGCGCCTTCCATGTCTACCACTGATTCAATCACGAGAGGTGATCACAGATAGTGCCCCTAAATTTCAATTATTTTGTAGGAAATTTTAATTTAAATAAAATAAAATTGTTTATTCACTCATATATTTATGAGCATTGGGTATATGACCTATTTACATGTTTATCCTTTAAGATTATCATATATATATATATATAAAAGCCGAGTTTTGACGTAAAGAGTGCTTAGAATTACGACACGTGTCTTGAACCCATGTTTTAGAGAGTGCATATAATTGCAACACGTGGCGTTATAAAGAATGAACAAGTTTTGTGCATTTAAAACCTAGAGGTTTTATTCGTAATGCATTTAATTATTTTAATGAAGTAAACAAAAGGTTCTGAAATTCTCTCTCTCTCTCTCTCTCTCTCTCTCTCTTTATTCGTAATATATTTAATTGTCTTAATGAAGAAAACAAAATGTCCCCAAATTTTCTCTTTCTCTCTCTATTTTTCTTTTTATCTTCTCTTACTTTCTGTTTTCGTTTGTGTCCCTTATAATTTTTTCAAATTTATATATTATTTTTATTCAAATATATATAAAAGCCGAGTTTTAACGTAGAGAGTGCTTAGAATTACGACACGTGTCGTGAACCCATGTTTTAGAGAATGCCTATAATTGCGACACATGGCGTTTTAAAGAATGAACAAGTTTTGAGCACTTAAAACCCAGGAGTTTTATTTGTAATGCATTTAATTATTTTAATGAAGAAAACAAAAGGTTCCGAAATTCTCTCTCTTTATATATCAATATTGTGAGACAATTAAAATGTAGGAATTTTATTTGTAATATATTTAATTGTCTTAATGAAGAAATATTATTTGTATTGAAATAAGATAGATGATTTATTTGATTGTATTAAATCTTGATTGAAAGACCAATTTTTTTAAAGAGTAAACCGATTTTTTAACTCATTATTTTAAAAATTGAACGGTTTATATTTTTTCTCTCTCTATCTCTCTTTTTTTCCTCTCTCTCTCTCTCTCTCTCTCTCTCTCTTATCTCTCTACAAGTCATTCACTCTCATTCCACATCTCTCTCACCTGTTCATATCTCTCTCTCTCTCCTTTTTTTTCCTCTCTCTCCACGTCTCCCTCTCTCTCTTAATTTCAAAGAAAAAGACATCTCTCTCCCTCCACTCTCCAACATTAATATCTCTCCTTTTTTTTCTCTCCATCTCTATCTTTCTCTTTCTCCACTCTCCAACATTAACAAAAACATAATCTATTGGCCTAAAAATTCAAATTGGAGGTAATTATTCTTCTTAACCATTTTTTTTTTTTTTCCAAACCAACAAAGTTTTAACATATTCTAATTTATATAAATTAAACTAAAATTAAAGGTCTTATCTTTTAATTCATTTGAATGTTTATGGATTTTTTTTTTTGTCTAATTTACTCGGATTTTCAAGCATTTTTTCTCTACTTTTGAAAGCAATATTATTTTGCTTCTTTTTTTCTTTTTTTTTTAATATTTGGAATTATATAGGTTTTATTTGTATTGAAATAAGATAGATGATTTATTTGATTGCATTAAATCTTGATTGAAATACCAACTTTTTTAAAGAGTAAACCGATTTTTTAACTTATTATTTTAAAAAATGAACGGTTCATATATTTTTTTTTTCTCTCTCTCTCTCTCTCTTTTTTCCTCTCTCTCTCTCTCTCTCTCTCTCTCTCTTTTATTTTATTTTATTTATTTATTTTTTCTCTCCAAGCACTCTCATTCCACATCTCTCTCTTGATCCGATTCATATCTCTCTCTCTCTCTCTCTCCTTTTTTTCCTCTCTCTCCACGTCTCTTTCTCTTTTTTCTCTCCAAGTCTTTCACTCTCATTCAACATCTCTCTCTCTCTTAATTTCAAAAAAAAAAGACATCTTTCTACCTCCACTCTCCAACATTAATATCTCTCCTCTTTTTTCTCTCCATCTCTATCTTTCTCTTTCTCCACTCTCCAACATTAACAAAAATATAATCTATTGGCCTAAAAATTCAAATTGGAGGTAATTATTCTTCTTAACCATTTTTTTTTGTTTTCCAAACCAACAAAGTTTTAACATATTCTAATTTATATATACAAGCCGAGTTTTGACGTACACTACAAAAAACACATTTTTTGCTGACCCATGGTTACTGACGTGTCAGACGACCTGACACGTCAGTAAATCTTGCTGACGGGGCTTTCCTGACGTGTTTCGGTCGTGAAGAATGTGGGTGTCAGGAAATCGGAATTCCTGACGTGTCGAAATTGACACGTCAGGAATTACTGACGTGCTGAATTTTCACACGTGAGTAAATCTTCTGACGTGTGAAAATTGACACGTCAAGAAATTACTGACGTGTCAATTTTTGACACGTCAATAATTTCCTGACGTGTCAATTTTTGACACGTCAAGAATTTCCTGACGTGTCAAAATTGACACGTCAGGAAATTCCTGACGTGTCAAAAACTGACACGTCAGGAAATTCCTGACGTGTCAAAAATTGACACGTCAGTAATTTCCTGACGTGTCAAAAACTGACACGTCAGGAATTTGGTTCAAAACGAACCAAATTTGCCGACGTGTCAATTTTTGACACGTCAGTAATTACTGACGTGTCAATTTTTGACACGTCGGCAAATTTGGTTCGTTTTGAACCAGATTTTTTCCCTCCCCCCTATATTTTTTGTGATTTTTTTCAGGACTATACCCGAATTTTGTGTTACGGTTCACCTGATATTCAATCTATCCATCAAAACCATGCAAATAATATACAATTTTTCCATCAAATAACATACATCATATCCATTAACATCAATCACAAACTACCCATCAAAACTAACTTCAACACACCATAATAACACAAATAACATAATATATATACACCAATCACAAATATATATATAAACTAACTTCAACACACCAAAAATGTCACATACTAACATAATATACACAAATACAATTACATCAACTTATACACAACTGTGAATAGCCTCAAATTCTCGACCAGACTAGCGATCATTGACATCCATAGCATCCTCTCGACGATGTCCATTACCTGCAAATGATAAAACAAACAATATTCACCAATAAAACAACCACCAAACAAATAATCGATTGAGCCCGAATACAATTATAGAACTTCCATATAGGTTATTAATGTTGGGGGTTCAATGGAAGATATGATAAACACAAAGGGAAAGCGCCCTCCCTAGCATTGAGTGCATTTATATCTATTTATATTTAGAGTTACAAAATTAAGTTTATGAAGAACTGGTCTTGATGATATTGATATGCATGTATTGCTTCGTGCCATGCAGTTATATCCATTTATACGTGCATGAATAACTCTAAATAATTATCTCAACCAGCAAAACTCTAACCCACATCCATCACCAAACCAACCATGATATATAAACCAAATTTAAGCAAGATTTACAACATCATTAATTATTTAGAATGACTACAACATATCCAAATTCTAAATATATATATATATAGGGACAGTTATAAAACTAAATTGACTATTAAAAAAAGTCAGTACCTGATCCACTGTCGACCGACGATCGCACCATCGCAAAGGGTGGGGAAGCATTGTCTGGTGGGGTGTGAAACCGGATCATTTCCTCAAGTTGGCGAAAACGGGCGTCAAACCTTGCCTGACGTTCAGCCTCCTGTTCAGCTGCCTGTCGCGCTACCCGGGCATTGTTCTCAGCCATCTGCTCCGCCACTTGCTGGGCTACCCGCGCATTGTTCTCGGCCAACAACGCATCCATCTCTTCCTTGTGCTTCGCCCTCTCCGCGTCAAGCGCTCTATCAAGTGTGTCTTGTGATATCGTGGAATACCTGACGTTTCCTGACCGTGCCTGTGACGGTGTATAGTATGAGTGTATGGTCCCCCGCACAGGCAGAATATTTGGTCCGGCCATCCGAACCCTACCGGCATACTCAGGCTTATTTCCCATTGCCTGGGCGAATGCGTCGTTTGGCGCCCACCTGACCGTTCCTTCTGTGATGCTAGACGATGCTGCAGGGTCGGTGGGTATAAGCTCATTCATCTTTTCCTGAATGTCACATTAATTATTGAGTCAGTGGGTCGCACAACTGTTAATCGCAAATAATTTATCAAATATACAAGCAAAACAACATATGAAAAGTGAATATCATACACATCTCTCCTTCACAATATCATTCGGATATCCACCGCCCTTCTTCGTGTGTGACTTGACATAATTGTGTGCACGAGTGGGTTGATGGCCCAAACGTTCGGCCTGCATTTAAAATAGGTAATTCATTTATTTTTAAATATATCAATACGATATAATGTTAGATATATATAGGATAAATTACACACGTACCTCCTCATGTGTCAACCTGGCATAGCTCATTGATCCGGTGCAATGTGGTGAATCATTTAATGCTCGCAAGCTCTTCATTTTCGCCGCATACTCCTACACAGTTAACACTTTTAATATGTTAATACCAATACAATTACAATAAATGACAGTACACAACACTAAGAATTTAACTCATGACCTACCCTATTCTCCTGGGTACACCATCTCTCCAATAAGATATCCAGATCGACGGGATTGTACTCGCCTAGCGTCTGTCCCCCCAGTCTTGCCCGTATAGTGTCCGGCGTATCTTCCTCCGTAATGGCACATATTTTTTTGAGCTCGTGCCTCTAAGTCCGCAGCTTGGAGCCCATATCCTTAAATGCTTCATTTTTTACTGCTTCCAAGTTGTACTCGGGTGGAACGAAAAAGTATGCCTGCACAAGTTCAACATTGATAAATTAAAAAATAAAATAAAATATGTGTATATGCATTTACTTACTAAACACACATATATATAGCGTACTTAGAGTGTATATATACATATATACATTACTAGTGTTTAACTTATTATTAAAAAACATACCATCAAGGCGTCCCAAATATCCTCCTTGGTACGGTCCGGTACCTTCGTCCAATCGTCTGGTATTCGGACGAAATTTCCGCTCCTAACTATGTCTCCGGTCATCCGTCTGAACCGCACGGCACTAAATCCAACGGGCTGGCATGATGCATTGTACTCCAAAATGATCCGTTTGCCGGGGGGGACTCCCGGCCGCCTGTGCGAATCAAGAATGGTAAACACCTCAATAACGGTGTTTCCTTCAGAATCAGTACCTAACAAATTAAAAATTAGTTAGGTAAGTTATTTCGAATTCAATACTAGGTAACAAGTAAATTAAAACCAAATCAACAACGACATTAAAGTATATACACTTACTTATGATCCGGACCTGCCGAGGGCGTAACCGAGCGTCGGGAGCAGGGTTGGTGGGCTGCGGGTCATCTGTGGCCTGTGCCCCACCTGCCATGTGTTCCTGGGCCTCTGTCTCAGTGTCCTCCAGACCTGCTTTGTAGTTTTTAATAATGTTTAGAATTCTATGAAATTGTAGTTGTAGTTAAATATAATTGATATTGCACCAATATAGTTAGAAACTTTCAATCTTTTGAATCTTTAAAAAAACAGTCGGGCGTACCTGCGCTATGCTGGGTGTAAAGCCGCTCGACATCGCCCTCATAACTCTGTCGTAACTCGCTGTACGGGTACGAATCAACCCGAAACCCGGTTTGGGCCATGCCTGCCCGAGTGTATGGAGCATGGACAGGGGTCTCCCCTTCCATCGTACCTGGAAGAACTGGTCGATATCCTTCCTGTATCCCAAGAAGCTGAGCAACGTCTTGTTGCTCGCTGTCATCAAGTTGGACTGCCGGAGACCCAGGCGACGTAGACTGCCGCACTGCGGACGAGCCCCTGCGTGCTTTCCTTTTCCCCCTTGTACTCATGGTACCCTGTAAAAAACACCACAAACCCAATTAATTTCTTAAACAATGTATGAAATATTTACTACATTAAGTATGCATGAATAATAGTGCTACATGAGATATATATCAGATTTTAGCAAATGCACAGCTTAATTAAGTGTGTTGATGTAATGTGCATGTAGTGAACAACTACCAATCAAAACATAAATATAAAATTAATTATACTACTATACATACGCTTCGGTTGGATCTAAGTCGTGTCTGACGTATTCGATATGATCTTGTAGATCGTGATCAACATTTCTGGGCAAAATAAGAGGCTCACACTCGTGGTAATTGACACATGAATCTTGATGTCCTTCAACCTGACCAACGTCGTATATGTTTCTAGGCTTGGTCCTTACTGCGCAAGCCCAATCTGGGCACCTATCATCTTGTACGTAAAATACCTGGTCAACTTGTGAAGTTAGCACATACGGCTCATCAGAAACCAGGTCTCCCGTGTGGACAAGGTTTTTGAAGTTGACAAGTACTATACCATACTCATCCACCTTGTACCCCTTGTCCCTCGTGTTGTCTGCCCAATCACACCTAAACATAACGTACTTAGTCCTGTCGTAATACTCAACCTCAACTATTTCCGTTAACTTCCCGTAGTACGTGTCGCCATCAAGAGTCGGCACACACACCCCGCTGTTCTGAGTCCTCTTTCCGGCATCAGATGCAATAGTGCGAAACAGCTTGCCGTTAACCACATATCTATTGTATCTGACTGCTGCCTCCCTCGGCCCTCTACAATGCATTACCAATTTGTCACCAAGTTCATTCCTGGATCGCTCGTCCAATCGATCGACCTGTGAATATATTACGTACAATGGAAACGCACGGTTACTAGCTTTAGTTGATTTTAAAAATTGCACGCAAATAACTCCGAAAATTGTGATAAGGTAAACATCACATCATTCTTACGTAGTCACGGTACCACTCGCAGAACAAGTCATAATGTTGGGTCTCCAACTGAGCCTCTGTTGTTCGTCCCCTATTGCATGATCGCCTAAGCGTATCTATGTGCATCCTACAATTCGAAATTATGTTAATTATAATTCAATACGAGCAATATTGTCACAAGTTCATTGAGCATGCAATGTACCAACAAAAGATCTCTACTTACATCCGCAATTGATGAAACTCGTCCAAGTTGAACATAATATACCGGTGTATCTGTGTCATTGTGATTCGGTCGAGTCAGACTCGTGTTCCATTTCCCTTTGAACCATCCAGATTTCTTTGTATCCTATTGTGACAGGTTGGTGTATTCTCTAAATATCTCGAACAAAACGTCACCAACTCAGTTGCTATGTAGCCCTCCGCAATGCAGCCCTCGGGAGCCGCTTTGTTGCGCACATTAGATTTGAATACTCCAAGGCTCCTAAATATGAACCAATACATATTTTCAGTTTAGTTAGTACTTGTCATGTATTGGCACCTGAAACCAAAAAATAGAAATATATCCGTAAACAAATTTTACCTCTCTGCCGGATACATCCATCTATACTGTACAGGTCCACCGAGTCGGCATTCACGGATAAGATGCACGACCACATGAACCATGCTCGTAAAGAAGCTGGGGGGGAAAACTTGTTCCATCTTGCACAACGTGATACAGATGTCACACTGTAGTCGGTCAATATCCTGTTCGGTCAATGTTGTTGAACATAGGCACCTGAAGAATGTGGACATCTCAACAAGAGGTCTAACCACATTGCTTGGAAGTGAACCACGCAATGCAATAGGTAGAAGCTGCTGCATCAGTACATGACTGTCATGACTCTTTAACCCCGATATCGTACGGTCCTTAAGTCGTATACAACGAGAAATGTTCGAAGCATATCCGTCGGGCACCCTTACATTTCGTAACACTTTCAAAAAATGTGTTTTATCATCCTTGGACATCGTGTGGGTAGCTTGTTGATAATAGGTCTTACCATCCTGCGGGTCCACAAATGTATGAAGTGTACGTCTCAAGCCCATTTCTTGCAAATCTAAGCGGGCGGCGTGGTTGTCCTTCGTTTTCCCTGGAATGTCCAGTATTGTACCAAGTATGTTGTCCATGACGTTTTTTTCTATGTGCATAACATCAAGATTATGCCGCAATAAATTATCTTTCCAATACGGCAATCTAAAGAAAATACTTTTCTTCTTCCACACTACATGGCCATTATTCGTCTTCTGCTTTTTTCTTTCTTTTTTCTCAGCCTCCCTTGCCTGACCGGCGTTCTCATCCCCAAACACCATCCCTTCTAATTGGCTTATGACTTCATCTCCACTTGGCACATCAGGGGCACATTCTAGTTCTACGTTGCCGTCAAATGTGCTTTTGTTTCGTCTCCATGGATGATCCATGGGCAAGTATCGCCTGTGCCCCATATAACACCATTTATGGCCATGTTTTAACCATTTTGACCATGTCGAGTTCATACAACACGGACATGCCTTCTCACCCTTGGTAGACCATCCAGACAAATCTGCATATGCTGGGAAGTCATTAATTGTCCACATCAACTGCGCTCGCATAACAAAATTATTTTTCTTTGAGACGTCATATGTGCGAACCCCTACATTCCATAGTTCTTGTAACTCTTCAATTAAGGGTTGAAGGTAGACATCTATATCCATTCCAGGTGAACTTGGGCCCGGGATAATCAATGATAGTATAAAAGATGTGTGTTTCATGCACATCCAAGGAGGCAAGTTGTAGGGTACAACCATTACAGGCCAAGTGCTGTGCGATGTAGTCATATTCCCAAATGGATTAAATCCATCAGAGGTTAGTCCGAGCCTTACATTCCTGCTATCCGCTGAAAACTCATGATGTAAATTGTCAAATGACTTCCATGCTAAGCCGTCGGCTGGATGCCTCAATACGCCATCCTTAGTGCGGCCTTCTGCATGCCACCTCATAAAACGTGCTGTATGTTCTGACATAAACAACCTCTGTAGTCGTGGTATGAGTGGAAACCACCGCAACACCTTCACCGGACGTTTCTTGCCCGATGATATGGGTTGACCGTCCTCATCTAAATTGATTGCTTCCGTCCATTTAGATTCTCCACATACGGTACATGAATCCAACTCTTTATTGCCCTTCCAGAATAGCATACAGTCATTACGGCACGCTGGAATCTTCTCATAGCCTAGTCCCATGTCTCGCAAAAACTTTTTCGCCTCATATGTATTAACTGGCAGAGTTTCACTAGTCTCGGGTAGCAACTGATTGATGAACTCTAGGAAAGCCGAGAAAATCGAGTTACTAACTCCACCAACACACTTCAAGTTGTACAGGTGAACAGTGGCACTTAATTTGCTATGTTTTGTCCCAGTATGAAGTGGCTTCTCCGCCTTTTTTAGAAGGGCATAGTACTTTAGTGCATCGCCTTCAGCGGCTTCTTCGGTCACAATTTCCTCACCCCCTTGCACTACGGCCTGAGGCTCACAATTGTCTTCCCTAACTACTTCGTGCATGCCGAATAAATCACGCAACATTCCGTGCATGTCTCCACCCTGATTTGCGGATGCACCCGCATCTGAGGCCGGGCGATTGGAATTAGACCCGGTATCAGGACCCTGTACATGCTTCTCACCGTGATAGAACCAAAGTGTGTATTCCGGCATCATTCCTTTTCCCCCTGTCAAGTGGTCGAATACGAAACCCAGCGGGTGGCGCCGGTTATTTCGACAAACCTTACAAGGGCAATAGATGAATCCATCAAGGGTTCTACAGTTACTAACTGCAAACTCCACAAACATTCTACACCCGTCTCTGTATTCTCTCGTACCCCTAGACTTTGTCATCCAACTCTTGTCCATTTTTATCTACGTACATGAGTTAGGAATAAATACATAAGACTTACAAATTGTATACATACTTTCAAGCACATGCATGTATATAAACATAAACCGATACCTAAATATTTGAACCACATTAGAAATATAAACCTATACATTCTCGTATAGGGTTAAATTGTTTATGTCCAAAAATATATACATATTCATGCGTATCTACATTCAACCGTACTGAAGGGTGTATTTATAACCCTTATCTATTATAATTAATCTACAAAAACCAAATAAAAAAAAAATACTTGATCCAAAATTTAAGCATTTTCTTTGGTGGGGACCCTAAACAAATTAATTATAGCTAGCTTATAACTTATAAGGTTGTTCTAGTACATCTACCGAGCTAGGTTCGTTACGAGGACCCTAAATACAATAAATATAGCTTAAATGTCGTTAGCCTTTGGCATGAATTAGTAGGTGATGACATGCATGGGTCATACAACTCTTTTGTTTGGTGTATTTATTTATTTTGTATATGATATATATAAAGGTTAAAGGAATTTTGAGTGTATTGCAAATATGGCAAATGTTTTGGTAATATATATTTTTGGTTCGGACGTTTCTTGGGTTATTGACACATTAGATTAATTTCTTTCATATTAATCACAATTTTAACAAAATTCCAACTAGTTTTTAGGTAATATAAATTTTAATGCGTTATATTTCAACAAGAACAAGCTATATAAGTTCCTCAAATTAACCAAAATTTTATCCGTTTTGTATGGTTTTTTTTTTTTGTTTGAAAAAATAATATATGTGGGATAGAATAAAGTAAGAATCAAATTGAATATATTTTGCAAGTGTTTTAGGTTATGTGTTTAATTATGATTAGATTTGTTAAAAAAACTCAAAACAAAAGTGCGAAAAAATAGTCTAAAAAACAAAGTCATGACTTTTTACTTATTCAATATAGCACGTCTATTTAAGTTTGACAAGGTTTGCACTTTTGCCAACTCTTTTTCCCGTTAAATCCATGTAATTCGGATTGAATCCTCGCGTTGTGTGACTTTATAACTTACAAATTAATCCATAACGTTTATGGTTAAAAGAATATTAAAAAACTCATTAACGTTGAATATTAATTAAACAAAGTCTTAAACTAAATCTCTATAAATATTATATATCACCACGCACTACACGTACTAATTAATTAGAAGGTCAAACGATATTGAAATGAATGATAGATTAAAATTCATATAATGTTTTATAAATTCTTTACTAATAAGCCAACCTTTAGCAATTATATTTTCAAACAAAAACCTAGCTAGCATGAGAAACATCATTTTGCATGCATGTGCATATCCAACGTACAATAAGTAATTAATTATTAGATATTCCTAAAAAGAAAAAAAATTTCAGCTCAATTAGATGCTCACAAATACTCAATCCAGTGCATTATTGAAATATATGACAGAATAAAACATCAAATTTATAAAACAACACAATATTATGCAATAAAACAATATTCTGCAATATTAAAACAATATTATATATAAAATAAATCAATATTTATAGTTATAAAATAAAACAATATATATATATACATATATATATATATATATACCTGCAGGAGAGATGGTGGAGATTGGCGGAGCAGATTGGCCGGAGAATCGCCGGAGACGGCAACGGCGAAGTGGACGTGGCCGCCGGAGAGAGCTAGCTAGGAGAGAGAGTGCTACGTTGCTGCTGCAGAGAGATAAATTAAGCTTATCACAGAGAAAATGAAGGAGGAGCTAGAAGAAAATGAGGAAGAGTGAGGGAGGAGATAGAAGAAAATGAAGAAGAACCATACCTGCAGGGATGGCGCGCGGGAGAAGAGAAGTGTGCTGCGTGCGTGCGATAATGGAATAGCAGGGGAAAGAGAGAAAATATCAGCTGGGAAAATCAAAAGAAAAAAAGAAAAAAAAATGATGATTAAAACAACTGTGTATGCGTGCGATGGGACGGCCAGCAGGCGCTGGCCTTCCCAACGCACGTTCCTGACGTGCCACATAGGCACGTCAGGAATTACTGACGCGCCACATGTGGCACGTCAGTAATTCCTGACGTGCCTAAGTGGCCCGTCAGGAATTATTTAATATATGTATATATATAAATATGTTTATATATATGTTATAGTATTAATTATATATATTAATACTAATATAACTAATATTTGTCTGTTTTGTATGTATATATATACATGTACGTTTATATGTTTATAATTAATATAGCATTAATTATATTAATACTAATATAATTTATGTTTTCCTCTTTTGTATTTCATTTGAGTTCTCATGTATTTGGTTTTATTTTATGTACGTGAATAGTGCAGTTACTCTTACAAACAACAATTTCAATTTAACGTGCATGGCTCAAACCTAAATAATATATAGCGTGCATGATTTATATATATATATATATATATATATATATATATATATGTGTGTGTGTGTGTGTTTGTCAAAACTTTAATATCATCTATCACCAATATTGTTACTTTAATTATTTTAATTAATGAAATACCAAATTTGGTATCTCATAATTAAATGAATGAGATCGAGAAAAATGCATGTTATATATATATATCCTTTAGTCTAATTTGAACCATGCATGCACGTTAAATAGCCATGTTATATATATATCCTTTTGCATGGTTTTGCTATATATATATATACGGTATCTCGAGTAAAACATGGCTAACAGTTGGGAATTTTCTTATTTTTTTTTTTAATTTTGAATGTTCAAATGGCATGGGTTACGGTACGTCTTATAAAAGAGAAGTATATATATATATTAAAGTACTGGCCGGTGTTTCTTTTCTAAAAATTAATTTTATTGAATGTTAATTGGAATTCAATCATATTGTACAATATTAAATTAATCTGATAATGTTGGGATCAATCCTATATATATATATATATATATATATGTATAATATATATATATATATTATATTTACTGACGTGTCTCTTTGACACGTCAGCAATTGTTGACGTGTCAAATTGACACGTCAAGATTTATTGACGTGTCAATTTGACACGTCAATAAATCTTGACGTGTCAATTTGACACGTCAATAAATCTTGACGTGTCAATTTGACACGTCAATAAATATTGACGTGTCAAGTTGACACGTCAACAATTGCTGACGTGTCAATTTGACACGTCAATATTTATTGACGTGTCAGTATTTGACACGTCAGTAAATAATCAGCCAATTATTTATTAATTTTAAAATGATGTCACAATTAAATTTGGTTCAAATTTACTGACGTGCCAAAGTAACACGTCAGTAAATACTGACGTGTTGTTTTCAACACGTCAGTAAATATTGACGTGTACATTTTAACACGTCAGTAAATAATTTGCTGACGTGCTACTTTTAACACGTCAGCATTTACTGACGTGCCAAAAAAATGTTACTGTTTGACACGTGAAGAAACGACCTTTTTTTTGTAGTGGTAGAGAGTGCTTAGAATTACGACACGTGTCCTGAACCCATGTTTTAGAGAGTGCATATAATTGCGACACGTGGCGTTATAAAGAATGAACAAGTTTTGTGCATTTAAAACCTAGAGGTTTTATTCGTAATGCATTTAATTATTTTAATGAAGTAAACAAAAGGTTCTGAAATTCTCTCTCTCTCTCTTTCTCTCTCTCTCTCTCTTTATTCGTAATATATTTAATTGTCTTAATGAAGAAAACAAAATGTCCCCAAATTTTCTCTTTCTCTCTCTATTTTTCTTTTTATCTTCTCTTACTTTCTGTTTTCGTTTGTGTCCCTTATAATTTTTTCAAATTTATATATTATTTTTATTCAAATATATATAAAAGCCGAGTTTTAACGTAGAGAGTGCTTAGAATTACGACACGTGTCGTGAACCCATGTTTTAGAGAATGCCTATAATTGCGACACATGGCGTTTTAAAGAATGAACAAGTTTTGAGCACTTAAAACCCAGGGGTTTTATTTGTAATGCATTTAATTATTTTAATGAAGAAAACAAAAGGTTCCGAAATTCTCTCTCTTTATATATCAATATTGTGAGACAATTAAAATGTAGGAATTTTATTTGTAATATATTTAATTGTCTTAATGAAGAAATATTATTTGTATTGAAATAAGATAGATGATTTATTTGATTGCATTAAATCTTGATTGAAAGACCAATTTTTTTAAAGAGTAAACCGATTTTTTAACTCATTATTTTAAAAATTGAACGGTTTATATTTTTTCTCTCTCTATCTCTCTTTTTTTCCTCTCTCTCTCTCTCTCTCTTATCTCTCTACAAGTCATTCACTCTCATTCCACATCTCTCTCACCTGTTCATATCTCTCTCTCTCTCTCTCCTTTTTTTTCCTCTTTCTCCACGTCTCTCTCTCTCTCTTAATTTCAAAGAAAAAGACATCTCTCTCCCTCCACTCTCCAACATTAATATCTCTCCTATTTTTTCTCTCCATCTCTATCTTTCTCTTTCTCCACGCTCCAACATTAACAAAAACATAATCTATTGGCCTAAAAATTCAAATTGGAGGTAATTATTCTTCTTAACCATTTTTTTTTTTTCCAAACCAACAAAGTTTTAACATATTCTAATTTATATAAATTAAACTAAAATTAAAGGTCTTATCTTTTAATTCATTTGAATGTTTATGGATTTTTTTTTTGTCTAATTTACTCGGATTTTCAAGCATTTTTTCTCTACTTTTGAAAGCAATATTATTTTGCTTCTTTTTTTTTTTTTTTTAATATTTGGAATTATATAGGTTTTATTTGTATTGAAATAAGATAGATGATTTATTTGATTGCATTAAATCTTGATTGAAATACCAACTTTTTTAAAGAGTAAACCGATTTTTTAACTTATTATTTTAAAAAGTGAACGGTTCATATATTTTTTTTCTCTCTCTCTCTCTCTCTTTTTTCCTCTCTCTCTCTCTCTCTCTCTCTCTTTTATTTTATTTTATTTATTTATTTTTTCTCTCCAAGCACTCTCATTATTCCACATCTCTCTCTTGATCCGATTCATATCTCTCTCTCTCTCTCTCTCTCTCTCTCTCCTTTTTTTCCTCTCTCTCCACGTCTCTTTCTCTTTTTTCTCTCCAAGTCTTTCACTCTCATTCAACATCTCTCTCTCTCTTAATTTCAAAAAAAAAAAGACATCTTTCTACCTCCACTCTCCAACATTAATATCTCTCCTCTTTTTTCTCTCCATCTCTATCTTTCTCTTTCTCCACTCTCCAACATTAACAAAAATATAATCTATTGGCCTAAAAATTCAAATTGGAGGTAATTATTCTTCTTAACCATTTTTTTTTGTTTTCCAAACCAACAAAGTTTTAACATATTCTAATTTATATATAAAAGCCGAGTTTTGACGTAGAGAGTGCTTAGAATTACGACACGTGTCCTGAACCCATGTTTTAGAGAGTGCATATAATTGCGACACGTGGCGTTATAAAGAATGAACAAGTTTTGTGCATTTAAAACCTAGAGGTTTTATTCGTAATGCATTTAATTATTTTAATGAAGTAAACAAAAGGTTCTGAAATTCTCTCTCTCTCTCTCTTTCTCTCTCTCTCTTTATTTGTAATATATTTAATTGTCTTAATGAAGAAAACAAAATGTTCCCAAATTTTCTCTTTCTCTCTCTATTTTTCTTTTTATCTTCTCTTACTTTCAGTTTTTGTTTGTGTCCCTTATATTTTTTTCAAATTTATATATTATTTTTATTCAAATATATATATAAAAGCCGAGTTTTAACGTAGAGAGTGCTTAGAATTACGACACGTGTCGTGAACCCATGTTTTAGAGAATGCCTATAATTGCGACACATGGCGTTTTAAAAAATGAACAAGTTTTGAGCACTTAAAACCCAAGGGTTTTATTTGTAATGCATTTAATTATTTTAATGAAGAAAACAAAAGGTTCCGAAATTCTCTCTCTCTTTATATATCAATATTGTGAGACAATTAAAATGTAGGAATTTTATTTGTAATATATTTAATTGTCTTAATGAAGAAATATTATTTGTATTGAAATAAGATAGATGATTTATTTGATTGCATTAAATCTTGATTGAAAGACCAATTTTTTAAATAGTAAACCGATTTTTTAACTCATTATTTTAAAAATTGAACGGTTCATATTTTTTCTCTCTCTATCTCTCTTTTTTTCCTCTCTCTCTCTCTCTCTCTCTCTCTCTCTTTTCTCTCTACAAGTCATTCACTCTCATTCCACATCTCTCTCACCTGTTCATATCTCTCTCTCTCTCCTTTTTTTTCTTCTCTCTCCACGTCTCTCTCTCTCTTAATTTCAAAGAAAAAGACATCTCTCTCCCTCCACTCTCCAACATTAATATCTCTCCTCTTTTTTCTCTCCATCTCTATCTTTCTCTTTCTCCACTCTCCAAAATTAACAAAAACATAATCTATTAGCCTAAAAATTCAAATTTGAGGTAATTATTCTTTTTAACCATTTTTTTTTTCCAAACCAACAAAGTTTTAACATATTCTAATTTATATAAATTAAACTAAAATTAAAGGTCTTATCTTTTAATTCATTTGAATGTTTATGGATTTTTTTATTTTTTTTTTGTCTAATTTACTCGGATTTTCAAGCATTTTTTCTCTACTTTTGAAAGCAATATTATTTTGCTTTTTTTTTTTTTTTTTTAATATTTGGAATTATATAGGTTTTATTTGTATTGAAATAAGATAGATGATTTATTTGATTGCATTAAATCTTGATTAAAATACCAACTTTTTTAAAGAGTAAACCGATTTTTTAACTTATTATTTTAAAAAGTGAACGGTTCATATATTTTTTTCTCTCTCTCTCTCTCTCTCTCTTTTTTCCTCTCTCTCTCTCTCTCTCTCTCTCTCTCTCTCTCTTTTATTTTATTTTTTTATTTATTTTTTCTCTCCAAGCACTCTCATTCCACATCTCTCTCTTGATCCGATTCATATCTCTCTCTCTCTCCTTTTTTTCCTCTCTCTCCCCGTCTCTTTCTCTTTTTTCTCTCCAAGTCTTTCACTCTCATTCAACATCTCTCTCTCTCTCTTAATTTCAAAAAAAAAAGACATCTTTCTACCTCCACTCTCCAACATTAATATCTCTCCTCTTTTTTCTCTCCATCTCTATCTTTCTCTTTCTCCACTCTCCAACATTAACAAAAACATAATCTATTGGCCTAAAAATTCAAATTGGAGGTAATTATTCTTCTTAACCTTTCTTTTTTTTCTTTTTTTTTTTTTTTTCAGACCAACAATGTTTTAACATATTCTAATTTATATAAATTAAACTAAAATTAAAGGTCTTATGTTTTAATTCGTTTGAATGGTTATAGATTTTTTTTTTTTTTTTTTTGTGTAATTTACTCGGATTTTCAAGCATATTTTTAAGGTTTTTTTTTCCTCTCTACTTTTGAAAGCAATATTATTTTGCCTTTTATTTTTAATATTCATAATTATATAGGTTTTATTTGTATTGAAATAAGATAGATGATTTATTTGATTGCATTAAATCTTGATTGAAAGATTTTGTTTTATTTTGTATTCATAAATTTTTTCTCTCTCAAATATTGAGAATTATGTGAATTTTATTTGTATTTAAATATAACCTTTAGCATGTCTTTTTATTGAAAGAGTGATAATTGATTTTTTAACATGATTATTTTAGCCTGTAATTAATAAAAAAAAAAAAATGAAGATGCGTTTAAGTTTTAAAATCAAAGATAATAAAGAACCCTGCGCATAACACGAGTTATATGCTAGGGTATCTATGTATAAATAGATATATAGATACTTCTTCTTCGCTTTTGTAGAGGTAACCAAAAAGAATTTTCCTTCCAAAATGCTTCTTCTTCATTTTTGTAGAACGCTTTTCATATCATTTTTGGATTTATCTTTGTGTATCTATGTATAAATTCTTCACGAGTGTAAATTAATTATTTTTATGTTTGTTTCTCTAGAAAGTTTCATTGTATTGAAATATAATAGGTATCACACCAATAAGATTTTATGTTTTAATTCATTTGAATATTTTATTAGATTTTGTTTTTTCTTCATTTTGTGATTTACTCAAATTTTCTAGCATTTTTTGGAAGTGTTGAAAGAAATTTATTTGATTGCATTAAATATTGAGTGAAATGTGTGTTTTATTTTGTATTAAAAAGAAGTGAGAAGATTTTGTTTATTTTACTCTGTATTTTTTCTAAAATGATTAGAACTTTATGGATTTTATTTGTATTACAATATAATAAATATCACATCAACAATATCAGAGTTTCCTACTAACTTTCTATTAATATTTTGATCATCAGAATTCAAGTTTCCTTCTTGCTATTTTTATTTTTTATTTTATACTTTTCATTAAGTAGATGTTTGGTATATTTCAAAAAAAAAAAAAAAATACATGTTCAGTATAGTAATTTACTGGTGTATAACCTTTAGTATGTATTTTCACACACACATTTTAACTTATAATAAAAAGTAAGATGAGATACGTTTAAGTTTTGAAATTAAATTATAATGAAGAATCCCGTGCATAGCGCGGGTTACATGCTAGTTATTTATAATATGCGAGTAAATGGTCTATAAATTGCATTGAATATGGTTTATGATGTGATAAATGAGGTTATATATAATCACATAGTTTATCTTATACCATAAACCTTTGAGTTTACAATTTAATGTTTGCGGCCAGTAATGAGTAATTTTATGAGTAAAATCTTAGACATTTAGACTGATAACTAATAGAATTCTATAATGGACAAATTGCTTGTTCCTTAAATCACTAAATCATGCATGTGTCAAATCCATTCGTTAATTTATTTTCCATTCAACAGATTTGTATATAACTCATGGTCTTATAATATTTACAAATATTTTTTTTGGGTAAAATAGAGTTTATTAAAACAATTAAACCAAAATGGTTCATATGGAGTGTATCTCGTCCCAATGGGTAGTTCAATGAATTGAAGTCCACGCCTTATGAAGTGAAGATTACTAAATCGAATTTCATTCTCTTTATGTGGGCATGTAAAAAAAAAATGAAGTGTATCTCATAATTTCATAAACATCAAAATAATTGTTTGTTCAATTGCAATGAACTATATCTCATCACTAAAAACATACAATCACATATCAAAGCACCTCAAGCATATTTATATCACTTTCTAGGGGATGATTTTAGGAACAAGGGAATACTATGAGACACTTTTTTGGCCATTGTTCTCAAGAAAAAGGCAAGCAGATCAAATTTCACAGCTTAAAATCTGTCAAAACATGGGAGACAATAATGACTAATGTGTCAGGGACATACAAACATTAGTCTAATGAAAATATATCTTATGGAGTTGGATCTTTCTAATTATGGCTTTTGCCTTTATTTTTCTAGCTTTTATTTTTCTTGGATGGATGATGGATTAAGCTTGAATGGTTTGTTCTTTTCTTGTTCTTTCTCTTTTTCTTTTTTCTTTTTTTCCTTTTTCATTCAAGTTTAAGTCGCATATTTGGTGTTAATCCAAAATTAACCAAGGGGAGTGGCTCGATCATCTCCGACTTGGAGCCCATTCATTTCAATTTTCAAACATATGGGTATTTGGTCTGAATAGTTGAAGCTCATTTGCTATTATCAGGTTAAGCCGATTTCAGAGTTGTTACTTTGTTAGCTGAAATGTTTAAGTAGTATGAGTATTGAGGATAAAAGATATATCGATAAAGTTGAATTGGAGGTTGGGTCTAATGGTCTATACTCGAAATAGCACATTGTCTTTTTAGATAATTCATTTCCATATTCGTATGTTTACTCATTCACCATTTTTCATTTTATCTTCCAGGAAATTTCCATAAATCATATTTCCATACTTCATCAAAACATCCATTAAATACACCCCAAAAACATAAATAGAGTTTGCATTGATGTTTTAATTTGAAAAAAAAAAAAAACAAAGGGTCAACGTTGATGTCTTATTACGATCAGAGTAGACAACAACGAGCAGACGCTAATATATATATATGAAAACATGAAAAATAAATATATTCACGAAAATGTAATGTAAACTAAATATTGAAATTGAAGAAGATTATAATAAACTTCAAAATACTTCAAATACTTACAAATTATGAAGTGATCGACTTGAAACTCGAATTTGAAATGCTGGAGAACAACATGGAGTATATGAAAAATATCTAAGAAAGTTTCTAAAGAGTATTTTTGGCTAGGCCATCCCAGATTCTTATTGAGGGTGGTCTTGGCTGTTGGGGTTATCCCACATTGGTTTTGGAAGGAGTTGGTAGTCAGTTTAAAAGAGAGATCACCCCAACATTGGACCACAAGGCCCTATGGGGGTGGCGCGGCCACCCACAATATATATATAGTTTTTTTCGAAAACTTTGTCCATTCCCTTTATAACAGTTATTCCTCTCATTTTTTAGATGAATATTATTCCTGTCTGTTAAGGGATGTGGAATAACTATTCCTATAAATAGATCCTTACCAAACAAAAGAATAACTATTCCATAAGAATAATCATTCTATTCCAGAGGTCTATTTCATAAACAAAATGGGGCTGAGTGTAAGCTTTCAATTGCTTAATTTCTAAGGTTTTTCTAAGGTTGACAAGCAATAGCTACCAAGAATTATTTGTAATGCAGGTTGATGTTTTACTCGGTTAATATTATCTATTCTGAAAAACCTAAATACGACTCCAAAAGACACCTATTCAAATGTCTAGGTGTTTCACAAAGATTATGCGGAATAAGATCTAACCTAACAGTTAATATTCAACCAAACACAGATAAGTAATGAACAATCAAGAGCACAGATATTTGGTTACGAAGAAGAAACCATTTAAAGAACTTTCTAAATGTAAGACCTCTCCGGAGCAGCCAAACCTAGGAAATCAATCCACTATAAGAAGAATAAGGAATACAAGAAGGATTACAAAACCTTTGCAATTGACACTTCCTTGCACACGACAAGCGACCCACTTGACTTCTACCGCAGTAGCCCTTTCCAGAACATCTGGCATAATTCTTTTATATGATTTCCTTTTACTGGAACTCCGATAGACTTCTCAACCGTAAATTTATCAAATGAACAACTAAAACTCTAAGAGATTCAATTTAACGCTCACCCCATATGATCTTTCTTAGCACAGCCTCCGACGAACTCTCTGGGGGTGAAAAATGTGTCTCTCTCTTCTATAATGATGTATATATATTAGTACATCAAACCCTAGACCTGGGTCCACTAAAAACATGTTTTTGGGCATAATAGGTACGGAGTGTCCGGACAGGTTAATGGGCTGTCCGGACACTGCTTTACCGAGCAAAAATAAGGTTTCTGGAATTGCAGTCTGGACACGGGGAAGGCCGGTCCGGACCCGGCATGCAATGAGTGAAACAGCATTCTGAAAATGCTGTCCAGTCTTGATCAACAGCTCCGATCGATGTGCGTTTGCGGTCCAATTGAGCTGAAATTTTGTAGAGACGTTCATGACACATGAATCTACATTATGAACAGTGGAGATTTGATTCTGAACATTTTATATCAGTGTTTGAGCCTGTAAACATTAGTCTCTGCATTTTGGAACTGAATTAAGCCAACACAAGAATTAACATATTCAAATTTCTTGTATGAGTATTTAAGAAGTGATACACAAACCCTCAATTACTTATTCGATCATAAGTACTCACTTTCTAATATAACAATGAAAATCAATATTTAATAAAGAGGAAAATTTACCTTACCCTCTGTTTTTCAATTTGAACCCCAATGTTTAAAAGTTGGTAATGTACCCCTAAATGTTTCAAAAAATTTCAATTCAGACCATTCGTTATTAATTTTCGTCTAATTGGATAGAAATCATCCCACGTGCATCTTACATGGGATTTTGATGCCTTCTATTCCAATTTTGCCCTCATTAAAACCTATGAAATTACGTAACTACCCTCATTAAAATTTATGAAATCGAGGAGGTAAAGTGAATTTAACCCTTTAATAAAATAACAAATGAAAATATATATAGCATCAAATGATGATTTTCATCGCCACGTTAAGAAATAAGCACTTGAAAGTTCTTTTGAATATTTATATTGACACTGGAATTTTTATTGACACCGAAAGTTTTATTCTATTTTATTTCAAGTGATAGTAAGTTTGCAGAAGATATCATATATATATATATAAGCCGAATCACTCTCAGAAGTGCCTTAATATTGCAACATGTGGCATGAACCCTTTTTATTTTAATGCTAAACCGATTTTTTAAAACATAATTTGTGAACCAGTTTTTTAAAACTGAACCGGTTCTTACTTAAAAAACCAGTCATTAAATCAACTTAATTAATGACATTTAATTATATTTCAAGAGTTTTCTATATATAAATTATTTAATAAATTAAGTATTATCAATGTCCAAATCAAATAAGGAAACAAATAATACAAATCAAATCATATCATATATAATAGCCGAAGTCTTCTTTTGAAGTGCCTTCAAATCGCGACATGTGGGGTGAACCAATTTTTTTTAAAGACTAAACTGATTTTTTAACTCATATTTTAAAAAGTAAACAATTAAAAATTGAACGGTTCATATTTTTGTTCCCTCTCTATCTCTCTTTTTTTCCTCTCTCTCAACGTCTCTCTCTTTTCTTTTCTTTTTTTCCAAGTCATTCACTCTCATTCCACATCTCTCTCTCTTGAACCGGTTCATATCTCTCTCTCTCTCTCTCTCTCCTTTTTTTTTCCTCTCTCTCCACGTCTCTCTCTCTTTTTTCTCTCCAAGTCTTTCACTCTCATTCAACATCTCTCTCTTAATTTCAAAAAAAAAAAAAATCTCTCTCCCTCCACTCTCCAACATTAATATCTCTCATCTTTTTTCTCTCCATCTCTATCTTTCTCCTGCTCCACTCTCCAACATTAACAAAAACATAATTTATTGCCTTAAAAATTCAACTTAGAGGTAATTATTCTTCTTAACTTTTTTTTTTTTTTTTTCAAACCAACAATGTTTTAACATATTCTAATTTATATAAATTAAACTAAAATTAAAAGTCTTATGTTTTAATTCATTTGAATGTTTATGGATTTTTTTTTTTGTGTAATTTACTCGTATTTTCAAGCATATTTTTAAGTTTTTTTTTTTTTCTCTACTTTTGAAAGCAATATTATTTTGCTTATTTTTTTTTAATACTCAAAATTATATAGGTTTTATTTGTATTGAAATAAGATAGATGATTTATTTGATTGTTTGAAAGAGTTTTTAACATGACTATTTTAGCCTGTAATTAATAAAAAATAAAAAAATGAAGATGAGTTTAAGTTTTAAAATCAAATATAATAAAGAACCATACGCATAGCGCGAGTTATATGTTAGGGTATCTATGTATAAATAGATACATGGATACTTCTTCATTTTTGTAGAGGTAACAAAAAAGAATTTTCCTTCCAAAATGCTTCTTCATTTTTGTATAACGCTTATCATATCATTTTTGGATTTATCTTTGTATATCTATGTATAAATTTTTCATGACTGTAAATTAATTATTTTTATGTTTGTTTCTCTAGAAAGTTTCATTGTATTAAAATATAATAGGTATCACACCAATAAGAATTTATGTTTTAATTCATTTGAATATTTTATTACTTTTTTTTTTTTTTTGGTGATTTACTCGAATTTTCTAGCATTTTTTGGAAGTGTTGAAAGAAATTTATTTGATTGCATTAAATATTGAGTGAAATGTGTGTTTTATTTTGTATTAAAAAGAAGAGAGAAGATTTTGTTTATTTTATTCTATATTTTTTCTGAAATGATTAGAACTATAAGGGTTTTATTTGTATTACAATATAATAAGTATTACATCAACAATATCAGAGTTTCTTACTAATTTTTTATTAATATTTTGATCATCAGAATTCAAGTGTCCTTCTTGCTATTTTTTTTTTCTTTTATACTTTTTATTAAGTAGATGTTTGGTACGATATTTCAAAAAAAAAAAAAAAATACACGTTCAGTAATTTACTGATGTATAACCTTTAGTATGTATTTTTACACACCTATTTTAACTTATAATGATAAATAAGATGGAATGTGTTTAAGTTTTAAAATTAAATTATAATGAAGAATCTCGCGCATAACGCGAGTTATGTGCTAGTATATATGATGAAGCAAAGGCACCTTTGGCAAGAGCCCATTACTATTCATCTAAAAAATTTAACTCTTTTAACATTCTTACTTTTTACATCACATTAGTCACCTTTTACTACTGTTCAAATAAAAAAATCGTTACAAAATAAAAAATTTTCACTTTTGCATACCAAATATTTTTACTTTTTTCTGGCATCAATAATTCTTGCTGTAACTGTCCGATGCCAAAGGAAGCCAAAGACTTTATTACTGAAAAAATTAAATTTCTATCGCACATAGTTTGAAAAAAATGAAAATGGCGTATAGACATTGGATAAGGATCCACGGCAATTTCAAAAAAATTGCTGTGTCCCAATTTTAACAATCCAGGCCGTTCGTTACAAGAAAGGCTTGGAACATGCCACGTGTTTTATAAAATATTGGATTCCAAAATTTGAACCCAGGGTTTCGAACTCTCCTCTCAGTTCTCGCTCTTCTTTGGTCAATTCTCGTTCTTCGGCTCTCTCTCCATTGTCTCCATAGCAGACATCATGCCGGCATAGGCAAGCTTTTCTCTCTTTTATTTATTTTTGGTTTATGGGTCTGGATTTCTCGCCAACTATTTTTCTTGTTGCAGAACTTCCAATTTTGAATTTTCTCTCTCGATACTCTTTATATATTCAAAAGCATCAAGTTTGGCAAAGAAATCTGAGTTCTTCTTAATCAGCAGATTTGGCAATTTGGTCCCTCAAGTTTCTCTTCAACCCCTTCCTGTGTGTTTTCTCAGACTGATTTTTTGAATGGATTTAACGAAATGGAGTGATGAGGGTTTTACACTGCCTCAAATCAGCTCTCCATCTTTCAAGAAAATCGGTTGTTTAACAACAAGAAAAATAGTCGAGAAGATTTTTGTGCTCATTATTTTCTTTGGAAAGATTTTTGTGGCCTTCAGTCATCAGTTGGCGAGAAGTATTAACCAGTAAAAAAAAATGGGGAGAGTAGAAGAAGAGGAGCGTGGGTAAAGTGAAAAGAAAGAAAGTGAAATATATAAATAATAAAAGCGGTCTAGACGTGACATTTTCTTGGCCGTAAATGTCAAAATTGCTGATCTGGCAATTTCTCCGATCCATAGACATTGGCAAACCCTTCCTCTTTGGTGGGTGAGATATGTGGTTTCGATAAACCCCAAGAGGTTTTTCTCAATGCTATGTTTTTTTCTTTTTTAGTCGTATGCAGTCCTCCTTTTTCATTGGATGAATCTTCTTTTTTTGTGGTTAGAATCTTCCAAATCATAGTCAACGTTGGTGGCAGCAAATGTGCAGCATATCAAATCAAACTTCCAAGTAGACGATGTATCTTCTCTGTGAGGTATCTGCTTTTTTTGTGGTTAGAATCTTCCAAATCATAGCCAACGTTGGTGGCAGCAAATGTGAAGCATATCAAATCAAACTTCCAAGTACACGATGTATCTTCTTTGTGAGGTAATTGATTGATTGGCCATGACTATGTGAACACAGAAACCACTTCTTTTCCCTCCCTTTCATTATTTTTATATATTTCTACAAGCATGTGTCATTTCTCTTGAGTTTGATACATTTAAACAAATAAAGGCCTTCTTCTGTCTACAAAGAGGGATATAATTCCTTCTTTTCTTTTTTTAAGTACTTTTTGCAATGGCAATAGTTCTTAGATCACTTCATTTTCTGCTACTTCTCTATGTTTCCTATATTCTCTTGGCCCTTGCTCAAGATGAATGATCTCCACGTAGGACACTTGGGCAACCTCATGATCCTATTCCACAATACTAGGATATGAGGGAAGCAGCAGATGATCAGATTGCTAAGGAGATTATCAAGGAAGAGAAGGATCAACGCAGAGATTATCTATCCTAGCCGTAGTTCTCTTAGTTGTGTTATCTTTATCTCATCTTATGTATTACGTCTATCAGTAGCTAAGCTCTTGTTATTTCCTTGTTATTATTTCGTTACTAATCGTAGTATATATAAGACAAGGAGAGGAGCAACATAGGTATTCCTTGAGAATTGTATTAAAGGTCCGTCACCGGTCCTAATTGGAGTTCATTATCAATGTATCATTCTCATCGACGTGGTATCAGAGTGTTAAATATATTGTTGAATATATTGCGAGCGGAAGAAGGAGAGACAGAAGAGAGAGAGAGCGGAAGAATATAATAGACTACATCTCTTCTATATCGAGTCTGATTGATTGATGTGAATACAGAGGCCTTTATATAGAGAGAGGTTATGAATGATAAATAAAAAATCCTTGACTAATTAAGGTAAGAAATAAACCCTAATAGGAAAAACAATAAACCCTAGAGAATAATATAAAATATTGTAACATCCTCCATCAAACTCAAAGTGTAAGCTTGAGATTGGGAAAAAGAAAGGAAGAGAAAGATGAATTCGCCGAAAAAGCTGCTTGTGCCGAAAGAGTTGCCGGAGTGATGCCATAAAAGTTGCTAATATGCAATAGTAGATTCTGCCACTGTGATGGGCCTTGGGCCTTGATTGAATTAAGGCATGCATTTGGACAGGAAAACCATATGCTAGTAATGGACTGTCTCGCTTGGTCGGCTGAGCTAAGTAGAGTCGTCTCGCCTAATCGGGTGAGCTAAGTAGGGTCATCTTGCCTGGTCGGCTAAACTAAATAGGGCCGGTTGAAGGGGATAATCACACCCGAAAACCCGTGGACTGTTGAAAGGTTTGACCCAAAAATTCTGACTAGTAATGGATCAATGGCCTGAGGAGAGACTGCAGTGACCGGTGATAGTTGCGGTTGCGAAGGCATAAGTGGGCCGGTTGAAGGGGCTTGTTTGGCCAGAAATGTAATGACCCAGGAAAAAGCGCTAGCCACATCTGCATTATTACCCCAAAAGGACTAGTCAATTTGAAGCTTCCATAGAATTTATTATAAAGCCTAGTTTTCCCTAGTAACTAGACAATGTGGACTTAGCACCCATGACTATTTTTATAAACCACTCACTCTATGCGGGCTTCTTCTCATCTTCCCAATATGGGACCGAGTTGTTACAAACTCTCCCTCTTAAATTCCTAACGTCCTCGTCAGGACCATGTCATGCAATGCTCTAGTATCACATGACCTGGCGTTATACCATTTGTAACGACCCAGGGAAAAGCGTTAGCCACATCTGCGCTCTCACCCCAAAATGACTAGTTAATTTGAAGCTTTCCTAGATTTCATTATAAAGCCTAGTTTCACGTAGTAACTATGCAATGTGGGACTTAACACCCATGACTATATTTATAAACCACTCACTCTATGTGGACTTCTTCTCATCTTCCCAAGATGGGACCAGGTTGTTACACGAAAACCCATGGACCGGAGGAAAGATTGGTCTGACCCTAGAATGCCCACCACAAGAAGATTGAACCGAGTTGAGCTGCGCCGAAAAAGGCTGTGGAACCGAATTGAACAATGCACGAACCGACTCGAACCGCATTAAACAAACGCCTTAACGTAAAAAAATCTCATTTTGTGCTATATAGATATGCCAAAAGCAAAAAAAAACAGACCACAAATTTGAAAGGAAGACAAAAAATTGAGTAGCAAACACCGGGTCAACTTTGAGTCCGGTCAAAGTCAACAGTCAACACTGAAAAAAGACAAAGTCAAAAGTCAACGCAAGAAAAGTCAAGCCTGACAAGGTGCTGGCATGGCAGAGGCTCTGACGTGGCCAATGTGCTTACATGGCAAAGGTGCTGGCATGGCTAATATAGAGGTACAGGGATTGCCTGGACAAGTAAGTTTGGTTGATTGGGTCTGTGAGTGCTAGAGAAAATGAGATATCCTTGATGCTAGTGATCCAAGATTGGAAGGTAATTATGTGGTGGAGGAAATGGAATTGGTTTTGAAACTAGGCCTGTTTTGCTCACATTCAATACCAACTGCTAGGCCTAGCATGAAGCAAGCGGTGTAGTTTTTGGATGGTGATGCTGATATGGGGGAATTACTACATGACATTGCTTCTTTTCGTTCATTTAAAAGTAATGAATCATCTGATTTCACGTCATTTCTTTTTTCCCAAGTTTCTGCTCTTTCCATGTCTACCACTGATTTAATCTCGAGAGGTGGTAGCTTATAGTGCCCCTAAATTTCAATTCTTTTGTAGGAGATTTTGATTTAAATAAAATAAAGTTGTTTATTCACTCATATATTTATGAGCATTGGGCATATAACATATTTACATGTTTATCATTTTAGATTATTATTCAGAATTTACATATAAGTGGTCCATAAATTGCATTGAATATAATTTATCGTGTGATTAATGAGATTATCACACAGAATATCTTAAACCATAAACCTTGCAATTTACAATTTAATGTTTGCAGCCAGTAATAGGATTGTGTATTCCATTTGATAAGACTTTAACACATCAATCATGATGATTTATCTTGATCATGCTATGTGTAACTTTTGATTAATGTGTTTGTACAAATACAATGCACTAAACGGACTACTGGAGTTGTCATTCCTTTATAACACTATCAAAAGGAATTATGTAAAACTCCGAAAGGTCTTACTAAATTGATACAAAATCCTGACATAATCGCAAACTAAAGCATAAAGTGAATGTCACTTTGATGCATTAGGAGTAAAATCTTTACTACAATCAAAATTCTCGGTGCGTTGGATAATCACATATAGCATTGTAGGAACTCCATCCTCGATAAGGAATCGAAGTCCTAATGGGTTGTTTTGGGTGTGGGTTTCGGACTGGACAGTGAGGGAGAGAAGTGGAAAAAATAATTAAAAATAATATTTAGAGAAAGTAGATAGTAAATTGATAATATGGTGGAGTTTGTATTAAAAAGCAAGTAGCTAAATGAAAACAATGCATGTTTTGAGTAGCAAAAATAACCTCTATGGCTAGAGTTACTCTTATGCGCTATAGTTTCAAGAATCTATGAACATAGATTTGTGTGGGCTGCTTACCCTATTTCTCACTATAATAGTCAGATGAATGAGAGTGAATGCACTCAGCAATTTTAATGGATATAATTTTAGTGTCAAAATGATGATCAATGGAACTTCACAAAATTAATATGGTGTTAGCAGGGTGATGATTCGTCATAATTTGGGTTACAAGGCCCGAACTCATAAGTTTATCAGATTAATCTTCCTATTTAAACTGGTAAATTGTTTTTTTTTTCTTCTAAATCTGATTTTGGTCTTTGAATTTGGGATCTTTGGAATCTAAGAGGTCCAACCCAGAGCTCCAAGCAAATGGGTTTTGATCCATAAGTCTGGTCCTGAAAGAGCACTACAAACTACGGCTAGTTCATCTCCCAAGTCAAAACAGATTTCTTTTGTTTCTCTTTATGCCTTTTGACAATATCAAGTAGAGTATTTAATCTCTGGTTCACTACCACCAAGATTCTAATCTAGTTAATGAAAGCCCAGTAGTCTTCTAGCTGAAAAGCCATTACCTGAAGTTGCAACTTCTTGATGAGCTTCATTAATGTACAATAATAAGATTGCTTTTATGAAATGATAAGACAGATAGGTTGATGAAGTTTAAAAGGAGATGATCTTCCATTGCCATGCCAGGATACAAGTCTACAGAGTAACCAAAATTCTTGGCGTATTGGAGCTCACCTATTCATTTCGACAGATATGAGCTTTCACTTCGAAATTTTGGTCTCAATCTCTTCCAAGCTCAAACCTTTGGTCTCTGGGACAACGAGCACTACAAACACAAGTGACAACAAAGCAATAGCCCCGAAAAGAAGGAAGAGGTTTTCCGCTCCTAGAAGCTCCTGCAATATTTAGCAGAACTCCATATTCAGTCAATCACAGGAGAATGAAAACTATGAACAATGAGATACCAGCTTTGAAAGAAATGGATTGATAAAAGCAAATCAATACCTTCAATGGTAAGAAAGCAAAGGTCACAAGGGCATTGGAACCAAAGTTAGTAAGAACTGCTAGACTGATCCCTCGCCCTCTTGTCCGGATTGGGAATATCTCCGACACCATAAGCCAACTGATCGGCCCAAATGATATCTGAAATACCATTCAAAGAACAGAAATCTAATAATGAATCAAAATTCCCATCAACCGTGTCAGGAAGAAAAAATTGTCACTGCTCATCAGGTATTAACTGCTTTCCCTTTCATTTTTCTTTCTTTTTCCCAGAAAATTCTAAAACTCAAGGTAGCTCTCTAACATAGAATTTTCTATGGATGTTAGAAGATGAAATTCAGCCACGATAGACGTGCTCCTTATTGTTATATTCGAAAGAAATAGTGCAGTAAATTCCAACATTTAAAAGAGAAAATGGTTACCTGGTAGCAACCAACATAGAGAAGAAGACCAGCTACAGCAACAAAAGGGAATCCTCCAAGAAATTTATAATAAGCAGAAAGTAGAAGTAAAGAAACAGCCTGTGGTAATTTGAAGAAAAACATAGTCAAGCTTTCATCATGTTTTTTTTATAAATGAACATTAAATAATGCATGATACGTAGCAGATTGATAGTCATTTGATGCATACAATGCCGCTGACACCTCCAATTAGCAGGGGTCTTCTCCCAAGATTATCTACTTTTAGGATAGCTATCCATGTCATCAGTAACTGAAGAAGGAATCATTATTAATCATTATTAGCATTACCAGGAGGTATTAAGGCAGGGAGACTCTTTCCCTCATGTTCAAAGACTTCAAAGATTATTAAACATACTTTGAACACACCAATTACAACTGAAACTCGGGTAGCATCAGAGGCCGCAGAGAATCCAGCAGTCTTGAATATTAGAATCACAAAGAATATCATTACGTTAGGAAAAATGAGATAAAGGGATAGCATTTAATCCAAAGAACAGATTTGAGTTCAACCATGACGTACCTGAAGTATTGAACCTGCATAATATAGAACACTTGGTTGCCCAGTTATCTGTCACAGTCAGGTGGTAAATTGGCTTACCAACAAGAAAAAATCCACATTTCTTCATTACATGCTTGTTTGAACTTGAGTTTAAAGATAAATGTAAAAACAAATTCATAGCAGCAAAAAGGAAGAAATACCTGTTGAAAAAGGACCAAACCTCCACCGATTAGAAAGGCTTTCAAACTTGGGCCTTGAAAAACCTCCAAGAAACTGCCCTCAGATTCCTGATCCTCATATGCATATTTCAATGACACAAAGGTGTCTTCTATTTGCCTCTCAGACAATTTGTCACCAGGAGGACGGCCCCTTAGTTTGCTCAGGGCAATTAAGGCCTTCTCTTTGTAATCTTGTAAAGACCCTTTACCTTGAACAGCCCTAAGAAGTAACCAGCGTGGAGATGGTGGAAGACTCCACATGCCTAGTCCCATAATTAAAGCAATTGGTGCACTAACTCCAAACATGTAACGCCACCCTCCAACTACATCAACCTGAAGGCTTCCAACCACATAACCCAACTGCAGAAAATTTCATTTTCTAGCTCAGTTTATTTCAGACAAGAAAGTGAACATAGAGAATAATATAAGAGTAAAGAATACCAGAATTCCCAGAACTATGAAGAGTTCATTCAAAGATACTAGAGTGCCACGAATCTGAGATGGGCAAGTTTCTGCAATATAGAGAGGAGCTCCATGCATGGTCTGCCAAATTAACTCACATATAAGAAGGTCAGAGCATGACTAGGTACATAATAGCAGCTAAGACTGCAGAAAAGAAGAGGGGGAGTTTCAAAGAAGCCCACCAAACCAATACCAAGGCCATAGAGCAGCCTTCCTATTAAAAGGACACTAAGGCCTGGAGCATAGGCAGTGACCAGACCACCAAGCGCATATAGCACAGCTGATATGATAAGTTCTCGCCTCCTCCCTTTACGAGAAAACCCATTATATTGGAAAGAAAATCATAAAAAAAAGGTCCAAAATTCAGGAAAGAGTAAATAAGGACATACCAAGGAAGTCTGCAATTGGGTAGGCAAGAATTGAACCAGAAAGAGCTCCATAAAGTGAACCACTGACCTGTATTCAATTCAATATTAAAAGAATGGATTGAACATAAAACAAACTGCAAGTATCCAGAAAAATGGCAGAAGTAATGTAACTCTGATCCTCGAACCATACCACAAGCCCAAGCTGAATGGCCGAAATGTTGAACCAAGTTGTTCCACTGAGCTCAGGTGACTAACAATCATCATTGTAACAACAAAAAAAATGTATATGCTTAAATCGGCTGTATAAGACACACCTAAATGAATCGATGGTTATCAAAACAACAAGAAAGATAACTAAACGCAAATTAAATATATATGAAAGAAGTCAATAAACAAAACATGCACCTGCAATGAGAGGGCAGCACCAGAGGTGGCACCAATGTCATACCCAAATAACAAACCTCCCAAGGCTGGGAACAAAAACCTAAAATTGCAAGAACAAAGTTAAATTTAGGCAATGATTTGTTTATTTTTCAGAGAAACATATTCACACTAAAACCTCATTCACGACTCTTTTCTTGATTCACCCTATTCTCTTCAAATTCAAAACAACGAAGATATAAATCCCACTACCATGAATTACGCATGGTTAGCTACAGCCTACAACTTTTTAAGTACTAATTAATCTTGCTTTCACACCAAAACTAAAACAGAGTAATTCAATATGGTAATCAGGTTGAAGGTCCAATTTTGCGATTGCATTCATACATCCTGAAAACCATAGCTTGAAGTAAACAATAACAAATAAATGACAATATTCTCACATGCAATGCAAGAGGCTAGAGCTAACCAATACTTTTGGATTTTAGATACCCATCAAATTCATCCAAACTACAGAATACCCATTATCAAAAAAAACATGAAATCAAGAGAAAGTGGTAGAGACGCACGGTAAAATCACAGAAGACCAAGCAAATTCCTCCTGATACGTTGCGTCAGAGGCAAGCGACTCATCCTCTTCCCCAGAAGCATACTCTTTCTGTACTCCCACCTGCCCACCAAACACAAAAACTATCAACCAACAAAACATAGAAGAAAAAAAAAAAAAACAAAAACAAAAAACGAATGGGAGATCTTGGGTGCTCACATGGAATCTGAGTTGACGGCCAGAAAGCAAAGGTAATTTTGAGAAACTGGGAAATTTGGCCTTGAAATGCGCGTTGCAAGTTGAACATGATTGTGTGCTAATTTGGGTGTAAGAGATGAGAGCTTGTGATGGCTTTGTCCGCCGAGTTGGGTGTGACTGTGAGAGCTTGAGGTTGAAGAGAGGTGGAGTTGAGGCACTGCAAGCCATACCAGGCAGTTTGACTGAAAGTGTATGATCAAAGGGTAACGGTTTGATGGCTCCCGCTTTATCTTATTCTATTTTTGTTTGGGGGGTGGTGGTGGGGGCGGGGTGGGGGGTTCAAATTTTGATACTTCGAGTGACTTCGGAGTTTTGACCTTCAATCATATGGATTAGGATGCACTCAATTTGCTAATAATTTTAGCAACAAAACAATATAATTTTTTTCACTTTTTATATCATATCTTTCACCTTTTTATTATTATTCAAATAAAAAAAATAACTATAAAATAAAACTTTTTTCACTTTTTTATATCAAACATTCTTACTTTTTTTTTCACATCAACTACAATGCCAAAAAAAAAAAGCTTTAACTTGGAAGAATTACTTTCATATAAAGATTTCTCATGTTACTGTCCGTAAATACCGTGGATCCAAGGGTGGAACTAGCGCTTTGCTTCGGAGGACAAAGTCTCGTCAAAATTTTTAATTTTTTACTCTTACATATCTTCATTTTTTAGTTACGTTTCCCTCATCTCAAATTCTGATTTTGCCTTGTATTGATCCTAATGTATAAGATTCACTTGTTCTAATAAATTTAAGACGGTCAAGTCACGTATTCAAACAAATTGATCTCATATAAACTATCATTCGTGCTCTCTTGTACATGATGTTTAAATTGCTAAAAATCTGTATAATTGTTAGGGGTGAACACCAATTTCAAATGCTCAGCGGAATGAATCTATCCCTCTTTGTGCAAATTAAATAGTCACAGTAGCAGAATAATAATCAAACAACACACAAGCAAGACACCATGATTTTTACGTGGAAAACCCTTCAATGCGAAGGTAAAAACCACGAGACCTAATCCAGTCAAATCTTACACTATCAACAATAATGAGTTTATAATTGTCTTCCCTTGAAAAATATCTATAGGTTATCACCACATCAAGAATATATGCATTCTTGGATTAAACATAAATTCATCACCCTAAAGTGGATTCCAACAAGAATAAAGAAATATCTCACCAAGTAGGTATTAGCAACCAAGCGACTGGAGAGGAAGTTCAACGATCGACACCAGTCAATACGTAGCACTCGTCGTCAGGAACAACATACTAAAATTTCATCAAGATCGGATCACAAACAACCTTCAATCTTTGACGGATGTAGTGAAGAAAAACCTTTTTCTTCTCTTCTCTTTTCTCTCTCTCCATGCGCCACCATAGCTCTCCTTTCTTCTCCTTATTTCTTTTTGTCTTTTTGTCTCACAAAGATACACGTAGGTGTGTTCCTTTTATATAGCAAACAAAAGGGTAACAACCATTTTGTTTACTAGTCCACATAGGTTGGTCCCCATATAAAGGAGGACCACCCCAACAAATCTCCCCCTCTCGATTATGTGGGGGGCTCCACTAAGCCTGCCACGCTTCTGCATATTTCAAGCTTTTGCATAGGCAATGATTTAGTCATTATATCTGACCCATTGTATTAAGTATGAATTTTCTCAATCTGTAGCAGCTTATCCTCCAGTGCATCATGAATCCAATGACACTTAACATCGATATGTTTCGATCTTGAATGCAAAGTTGAATTCTTACTGAGATGGATGGCTTTCTCACTGTCACAGTAAAGCACATGCCTCTCTTGTTATAGACCCAGTTCTTGTAAGAACTTTTTCATCCATAACAATTCTTCAGCCGCTTCAGTGATGACAATGTACTATGCCTTTGTGGTAGACAAAGCAACACATTTCTGTAATCTAGATTGCCATAACACTGCTCTCCCAGAATAAGTAATCAAGTACCCTGAAGTAGATTTTCTGGAATAAATATCCCCAACCATATATGCGTCTATAAACCTATCAAGCACCTGTTTGCCATTGCCGAAGCACAAACATACTCTTGAAGTACCTCTGAGATACCTGAGAATCCATTTCACAGCTGCCCAATGTTCTTTGCCAGGATTAGAAAGGAACTGACTGACAACTCCAACAGCAAGAGCGATATCAAACCTCATACACACCATGGCATACATCAAGCTACCCACAGCTGATACATAAGGCATTTTCTTCATTTCATCTTTATCTTTCTCACTTGTATGACTTTGCTTTGAACTTAACTTCAAATGACCTGCAAGTGTAAAGCTCACCGGTTTTGCATTGCTCATGTTGAACATGTCTAATAAATTCTCAATATAACTCTCTTGTGATAGCCACAATTTTTCTTTCTTCCTATCACAAGAGATCTTCATACCAAGGATCTGCTTTACGGGTCCCAAGTCCTTTATAGCAAAGGACTTACTCAACTCTTTCTTCAGTCTGTCAAGTTTACTAGTGTCACGAAAAACAATCAACATGTCATCCACATATAGCAAGAGAATAATAAATTCTCCATTAGAGAATTTCTTCACAAATACACAATGATCTAATGTAGTTTTGTCATACCCATAATCAATCATAAAAGAATCAAACTTCTTATACCACTGTCTCGATGCCTGCTTGAGTCCTTACAAACTCTTTTTTCAACCGACACACTAAATGTTTTTTGCCTTTAGTTGTGAACCCATCTGGTTGCTCCATATAAATTTACACCTCCAATTCACCATGGAGGAAAGTAGTCTTCACATCAAGTTGTTCGATTTCCAAATTCATTTTGGCGGCCAAACCCAAAACAACTCTAATAGACGACATCTTTACCACGGGTGAAAAAAAATTCATCAAAATCAATGCCCTTCTTTTGACCGAACGCCTTTACAATTAGTTGTGTCTTGTACCTTGGTTGTGATCTGTTTGGTTCAATATTGCATCTGAACACCCATTTATTCTTGAGTGCTCTCTTGCCCTTAGGCAATTCCACCAAATCATATGTGTGATTTTCATGCAAGGATTTCATCTCATCTTGCATGGCTTCTAACCATTGATTTTTCTAGTCATGTAGTATAACCTCTTGATAACTTTCTGGCTCTCCCCCATCAGAAAGTAACACATACTCATTAAGTAAATACGTTTTGGAAGGCTGTCGGTATCTAGTAGATCTCCTCAACTGAATCCGGATGGTTTTGAAGAAGCTTGCTCTAGGTATTCTTCTGACTCCACACTATCAATTGCAAGCTCACCATTTTCACCAACTATATCAACCTCTTCTTCTTGTACATCTCCCATGTGTTCATTATGAATCACACAAGGAGGAAGAATTGGATCCAAATCAAGATGGTATTCACTGAGGGACTCTGCCTTTTTCTGATCCAAGTCTTCAATGGTTTGATCTTCAAAGAAGAAGACATCTCTACTTCGTATGATTTTCTTATTAACTGAATCCCACAATTTGTAACCAAACTCATCATGCCCATAACCCATGAAGATACATTGCTTGACTTTACTAGCAAGCTTTGACCTCTCATCTCTAGGAATATAGACAAATGTCCTGCAGCCAAACACTTTCAAGTGCTCAAAATAAACACCATTCCCTGTCCAAACCCTTTGAGAAATGTCACCATCCAAAGGAACTGATTGTAGTGACCCAAATAATCAATTAGGCTTAGGACAAGTTAATTAGAAGGTTAATTGGACTTTGAGTCACTAGGGACACCTAGAGGGGCATTTTTTAAATTTTGGATCTCAGAGCTACAGTAGACGAACGCTCATGTGGGGGACCACACACGAGCGCTCGCCTGACAATCATACACGAACGCTTGTGTGGGGACCAAGTCTAGTGCTCGTTGACTTTTTGTTGACTGTTGGTTTTTACCCGCGCGTGTCACATGCCACCTAATCCCTCTGAGCAACAGTACACGAGCGCTTGCTCCCTGTAGTACCACAAATGCTCGCCCCTTTCCTGTTATTCACCATTTTGCCCTCAGCCTTTTTCCTTATAAATAGAACCTTACCCCATTCAATTTTTCTCACCCCAAAAGCTTAGAAAAACTCTATCATTTGGTTTTGTGAGAGTGGTGAGATTTTTGAGCACTTGGAGGAGTTTACTTGGAGGACTTGCTTGGTTGAGGTAATCCTTACCATTTCCTTGAGTTTCGTTCTAATAGCTTAAGTTTTAATATTGGTTAGCGCTTCCACTTGCATAGATTAATCTTACTGTTTAGAGACGTTGTTATAGTGTTAGAAAGCCTTTTGATAGCATAAGAGACCATTAGAAAGCTCAGGAAAGAAGTGGGTCAAATGAGGTTCTACTTGAAACTCACTAGACGAAGGCCGTCCCTAGGTCGAGCGCTAGCCCAGGACCAGTTCAGGGAATTGCCTTCTGGCCGAGTACTCGGTAACCCCTGTTTTCGAGCCTAGGGTTTATTTTAGTGGACTTAGGACTAATAGAAAGTTTTCCATAGATTTGGAGAACCCGTAGCCTTTGGAAGTATACTCGGAGAATCTAGTTGATCCAGGTGAATTTTAACTCACATAATGCTTGCTATTATTTTCTCACATTTGCACGTCTATTTTGTATACCAAAACATCCATATTTACAACTCTCTCAAAGATATATTTTCTGCTGCACATGAACTCTAGCTTTTGTGAAAAACGCCGTACTTAATATGTTAACGAAAGTGAGACTTGTAAAAAGTATGCATGTAAAATACAAACAAGATAAATTGCATCGTATGACATGGTACACCGATACATGCGGGATAACGACCATGGGCTTACTATACATGTTAACTTTATGGTCAAATGTGTGTATTGTTATATGGGCCTTGAATCCAATGATTATTTTGTGACTGACGCAGCCTTAACGGGCAGTCACTACAGGACAGACATCATTAGTGGTGTTAGCCACCTAAGATCGGACTCGGTCGTGCTACTAGTGTTATGGACAATACCGTACAATATCTGGGGCACCGATGTTGTATTACAAGTCCGTCGGGATAGCATCAACCCTATTGAGAAGGGGTAATATCTCGGGTAGACGATACTGTTGAACTATCACTGTTACTCATGATTATAAGAATGCATCATATATCTATATCACGCCTATGGAAAACTGTCATGGTTAAACTGTTGCATACTTTATTAAATAGAATTCATCACTAAACTCGTATGGGTATTATATGCATTAACATTCACTAAGTCTTTAGACTTACCCCTGTTTTTATGTTTTCCCCCTTCCATTACGTATAATTGCGTGGTTTAACTAGCTTAAACGAGGATGTCTTCGGATCCGACATGAGTGTTTGCGCAAGACCTGATTCGAGTAATTTTTTAGGATATGGAATCTGAGTGGTTGAAGTCCATGTGGGATGATGGAGGAATCATCCGAGCTGACATGATCGAGATTATTATCACTTTAGTCTTGCTTAAGCTTAGGATTTGATATGTTGATCTTTTTTTAGATAATTATGTTATGGGATATAATCTTTTATTTTGATGATGGTCTGATGACCGATACATTTGGTGACTATCTTTATATTATGAGGTACTATGTTTACTCTGGTGTATGAATGTGTGGATGTTTTGTTACTATTCTCTATTCCTATAGTTTAGAAATCTTCCACTGAGGTATCTCGCTTAAGAGAGGTTGTGATCCCTGAGTCTTGTCCCGTGAGGATAGGGCTGGGAGACGAACCATAGAGTTAATTACCAGTTAATTAACTTTCGGGCATTACATTGATGGAGAAAGATTTATCAAGTCAACTGCTGTCCTTATTGCCTCACCCCAAAAATGTTTAGGCAATTTTGCATGAGAGAGCATACACCTGATTCTCTCACATATGGTTCTGTTCATTCTCTCTGCTACGCCATTATGTTGTGAAGTTTTGGGCACAGTTTTCTCAAGCCTAATGCCATAGCTTTTGCAATACTCTTCAAACGGTCCTTTGTGTTCACCATCATTGTCTGTACGGACGCATTTTAACTGCCTTCCAGTTTCTCTTTTAACATTCACATGAAAGACTTTGAATACACCTAGTACCTGATCTTTGGTATTCAAAGCAAAAAACCCACACCTTTCTAGAGTGATCATCAATAAAAGTCACATAATAAAATGCACCTCCTAGAGTTTTAGTGTTTGTAGTGCAGACATCAATGTGAATTAAATCAAGAATATTAGATTTTGTTGATGAAGAAGATTTTTGAAATGAAACTCTTCTTTGTTTTCCAACAAGACAATGAGTACAAGGCGTTAGTGATGTACCTTTATTATTAGATAGGAGTTGTTCCTTGGCGAGAATCTAAAGTTCATTCTCACTCATGTGACCAAGCCTCTTGTGCCATAGCTTAGTAGAGTTTTCATTCTAAACAACAATTGCATCTCCCTTGACTAGACTTGCATATGTCTTGTAAAGAGTATTAATCTTCTTTTCCTTAGCTAAGATAAGAGAACCCTTGCTCAGTTTCCACTGTCTACCTCCAAGGTAATTGCAGTAGCCTTCATCATCAAGTTTCCCAATAAAAATCAAGTTGAAGCGCATTTCAGGAATAAGTCTGACATCCTTGAGAATCAATTTGCACCCAATGTTGGTTTCTAACTGTATATCTCCCATGCCCACAATTTTACACTTTGCTTCATTTCTCATCCTGACCCAACCAAAATCGCACTGGTGTAGGAAGAGAAAAAATCTATATGTGGAGTAATATGAAAAGATGCTGATGTATCAACTACCCACGTAGATTCATCACATGTGAGATTAGCATAAGCTTCATCAAAAACAAATACCACATCACCATTAGATGCAACTGTTGTAGTGTCTTTTTCTTTTTGAAGTTCTTCATCTTTTTCTTTCAACTGCTCCCTTTTTAACTTTCTGCAATCTCTTCTTATATGCCCAAGCTTACCATAGTGAAAACGTTTTATGTCTATTTTTTAGTAGAACTTTCCTCTTGACTTATCACGATTGTCATATCTGCGAGGTTTTTTGCTTTTACTTCTCCCCCGCCTTTCTATAACAAGTGCCTCTAAATGAAAAGAAATACCTTGCTCTTTTCTTATTGCCACTCCATTGAACATGTTGTCTTTTATCATACACATAGTTATCAGAAAAGAAACAACACAAGAGAGAACGGACTTGAGAAATTAGATTCAAAAAAGATACTAGTAGGCGGCTGACCCGCAACCCCAACTCCAACGTTTTGAGATAGGTAAAATCATCTTATTGTAGGCCTTTGATTCTTGTGAGTATTTGATTCTTTATTGAGTGGGTCTTGATGTTATATTTTTGTTATTGATTAGGGTAATAAATAGGGGTGTAGTCTATTGGAGTATAAAAGGAGTAAGTGTTTAGTATGGGTTCAATTGAGTGACCATTGACTGATGAATAGACTATATTAAATTGTAGTAATTACCGATGATGATCCATACATGTAATCTACTGTAAGTATTCTTACTTACTGAGAGTGATATTGATATTCAATAATACAGATCCTTGTAATTTTATAAAATGTATGGCCTTTTGATATAATGATTCAACAATAATTTATATTATCGAGACTCAATTGATTCTCACTACTTCACAGTTTTTGTAGTGCTTGCAGGAATGGACAATTAAGATAATTCTGTAGTTGTGATTAGAGGTTCATTCTTGAGATGTACAAAATATCAAGTAGGTGAAGTTTGTCTAGAATTCAGACAGTCAGGTAGATTTGTATAAATGCCTTGCTCGACATAGTTTTGGGTATTTTATATAAACAATAGTATTGTAGATGTATTGTTTTATATTGATAAATTAGAAGCTGTGGAATATTATACAGATTTCCGCTGTGGGATTATTTAGATATATTTGTTGTTGCAGCGTAACACTCACGAATTTACAAGAAAGAGAAGAAGAGAAATACCGGGGTGTTACAAAAACCCTCCAATGCGAATGTATAAATCACGGGACCTAGTCCAATCAAATCTTCCACGGTCAACAATAATGAGTTTATAATTGTCTTCCCTAGAGAAATATCTAGAGGTTATCACCACATTAAGAATACATGCATTCTTAGATTAAACATAAATTTATCCCTCTAAAGTAGATTTTAACAATAATAAAAAAAGATCTCATCAAATAGGTATTAGCAATCAAGTGACTGGAGATGAAGTTCAACAATCGACACCAATCAATATGTAGCACTCGTCGTCAAAAACAAAATACTAAAATTTTATCAAGATCAGACCACAAATGATCTTGGTAAACCTTTTCCTTCTCTAATGGATGCAGTGAAGAAAAACCTTTTTCTTCTTTTCTCTTTTCTCTCTCCTTGCGCCGCCGCAGCTCTCCTTTCTTCTCCTCATTTCTTTTTGTCTTTTTGTCTCACAAGACACACGTAGGTGTGTTCCTTTTATATAGCAAACAAAATGGTTGTTACCCTTTTGTTTGCTAGTCTACGTGGGTTGGTCCCCACATAGAGAGGACCACCCCAACAATAATTTTTGCATTATTGTTGTTCTTTAAATTGAAACATATATAGCAGAAGGGTTGCTACCTTTTTGTTTGTCGTTTAATAAAGTTTATTGAAACATATTTTGTCCATTAAATTGGAAGCAAAGAATCAAGCATCGGTGCTAAGAAAAAGAGAAATGCTTGCATATGGACGAATCATCATAAATTATTAAATCTTGTTCTTCACGTTATGTCAAATATTCAGGAGAAGGATTGAGGTAGTAATGTAGCCGGACAAATTGAGTTGTAGTGTATATTTTGTAAATGAAAAGGGTTAAATACTAAAAATTTCCCTAAGGTTTCACTTTTTCTTTTTTTTTTTTCTCCTCTAAGGTTTGATTTTTATTACAGGAGGTACCTGTGGTTTTGATAAAAACCAAATTGGTCCATCTAGTTGACTTAACAGAAATCCACGCCACTGACAAATAGACCAATTAAAATTTGACACCTGACATAAGTGGCCACATCATTAGTTATGACGTGGCCACCTAATTAAATTTTTTTAAAAAAAAATTTAAAAAAAAAAAAAAAAAATCTACGGCCACCCCTTGGCCATTTGGGGATGACTCGGCCACCCCTTTTGGCCATGGGGGTGGCCCAAACCTCCCCTAAGGTGCCAAGAGGGTGGCCAAAACCACCCCCAAACGGTGCAAAAGACATTAATGCCCATAATTGTTTAAGATGACAATGCAATAAGTAAGGTCAAAGTAGTAAATTGATCCGTTCAAAAGACATTAATGCCCATAACTTTTTGAAGATGACAATGCTATAAGTAAGGTCAAAGTAGTAAATTTTGCATCAAACAAAATTTCACTAATCCTGTGCTATCGGGGCTTGTTATATATAAAGATTTTAATATTATTTTGCTGGATTTTTATTATGGAGAAAACTATGCACTATATCGACTGTCATATTGTTTCAATTTTGTTTGATGCCTCTAAACTCTTATAAGTACGAATTTTTTTGTTACTCATTTATGTTATGCACGTGGTTATTATTGTCGTTCAATTTAATTAGCATTATATTATTAATTTGCTGACAATGCAATATAAACTACTATATTTTCATTGGTCCTCATTCCCGCTTTGACCTAATCAATATATAAGAATTCTTGGTTTCATCTGTGCATGCTACATGAATTTGTAAGCGTTGTTGTGCCATTATAGTATACAAATAATGTACCACGCATTTAAAACCAATGACAGAAATTAGCTACAAACTAAAAATGATTCGTCTTTAGTTAACTCTTACGGACCGATGTCATAAATTCAAAAATTCGAATTTTGATCATTCTTTTGGGATGGCATTTGGTGGGGCAGGGTATGCTTTGAGTTATCCTTTGGCAGAAGTGTTGATGAAGAATTTAGATGTCTGCATAAAGACATATCCAACATTGTATGGGAGTGATCATATTTTGCAGTCCTGTATAGCTGATTTGGGAGTCTCTTTGACCCAGGAAATGGGGTTTCATTTCAAAGTAATTGAATCATCTGATTTCACATCATTTCTTTTTTCCCAAGTTTATGCTCCTTCCATGTCTACCACTAATTCAATCCCGAGAGGTGGTAGCTTATAGTGCCCCTAAATTTCAATTATTTTGTAGGAGATTCTGATTTAAACGAAATAAAGTTGTTTATTCACTCATATATTTGTGAGCATTGGGCATATAACATATTTACATGTTTATCATTTGAGATTATTATTCATAATATACAAATAAGTGGTCCAAAAATTGCATTGAATATAATTCATCGTGTGATTAATGAGATTATCACACAAAATATCTTAAACCATAAACATTGCAGTTTACAATTTAATGTTTGCAGCCAGTAATAGGATTTAATGTGTTTAAGCAAATACAAATGCACTAAACGGACTACCAGAGTTGTCATTCATTTATAATACTATCAAAAGGAATTATGTAAAACTTCAAAAGGTATTACTAAATTGATTCTAAATCATGAGATAATCGCAAACTCAAATATAAAGTGAAGGACACTTTGATGCATTAGGAGTAAAACCTTTATTGTGGTCAAAATTCTCGCTACGTTGGATAATCACATATAGTATTGTAGGAACTCCATCTTCAATAAGGAATCAAAGTCCTAATGGGTTGTTTTTGGTGTGGGTTTCAGACTGGACAGTGACGTAGAGAGAAGTGGAAAAAATAATTAAAAATAATATTTAGAGAAAGTAGATAGGAAATAGATTATATGTTGAAATTTGTATTAAAAAACTAAAAGCTAAATGAAAAAGGGTGTATTTTGAGTCTAGAGTTGCTCTTATGCGTTGTAGTTTCAAGAATCTATTAACATAGATTTGTGTGTTGCTTGCCCTATTTCTCACTATAATAGTCAGATGAATGAGACTGAATGCATTAAATAATTATAATGGATATAATTTGAGTGTCAAAATGATGATCAATGGAACTTTACAAAATCAATACGTTGTTAGCAGGGTGATTCGTCATAATTTGGGTTACAAGGCCCGAAATCATAAGTTTATCAGATTAATCTTCCTATTTAAACTGGTACTTTTTTATTTTATTTTTTCTGCAAAATCTGATTTTGATCTTTGAATTTGGGATCTTTGGAATCTAAGAGGTCCAACCCAGAGCTCCAAGCAAATGGATTTTGATCCATAAATGATGTAGGACAGCCCACCCGAGCACCTCCCCGAGATGATATTTCTCCATTACCCGAGCACTGTTCAACAAAGCAATATATGTTCAGCCAAGCACTGTTCACCCGAGCATCACATCCAAGTGTCTCTACTCCCGAACATAAAACCCCGGGAATCAAACTTTCTGACATCTAACAAAGCTGCCAGAAGGAATAATGTAAAAAATGGGCCGCAATGTCAGAGCTGGAAAGGCCGCAAAGTAATGCCAAGGCCGGAATTAATGTCAAAACCAGGGTCTGACAACTGTAAGGAATAATATCATAACCGACCCTGCCAACACCATGCGCCAATGAAAAGCTTCTGCCGGTTAAGAAGAACCAATAAGGAGCCATTGCAGGATTAGGGGAGCCAATAGCAAGCTGCCATTGTTAGGGCCAAGATTATTTTAATATTTCTTTAATAGTTTATTATTTTCTTTTCCTATAAATAGTAGGACTTGTAAACATTTTCACAATGCAACTTGTATCACTCAAATATATCTAAGAATTCTCTCAATTTTCTCTAAGGAGAACTTATCCTACAATCTGAAGATTGTGTTGTGTGTCAATTTGCGGATTGAGCACTGATTTATCAGGTTAGGAGACGAAGCTCCTAACCTTTTGGTTGCCAAGTCTTCCGCTACGTCAAGAAAGAGCACTACAAACTCCAGCTAGTTCATCTCCTAAGTCAGAACAAATTTCTTTTGTTTCTCTTTCTGCCTTTTGACAATATCAAGTAGAGTATTTAATCTCTGGTTCACACCCACCAAGATTCTAATCCAGTTAACAAAAGCCCAGTAGTATTCTAGCTGAAAAGCCATTACCTGAAGTTGCAACTTCTTGATGAGCTTCATTAATGTACAATAATAAGATTGCTTTTATGAAATGATAAGACAGATAGGTTGATGAAGTTTAAAAGGAGATGATCTTCCATTGCCATGCCAGGATACAAGTCTACAGAGTAACCAAAATTCTTGGCGTATTGGAGCTCACCTATTCATTTCGACAGATATGAGCTTTCACTTCGAAATTTTGGTCTCAATCTCTTCCAAGCTCAAACCTTTGGTCTCTGGGACAACGAGCACTACAAACACAAGTGACAACAAAGCAATAGCCCCGAAAAGAAGGAAGAGGTTTTCCGCTCCTAGAAGCTCCTGCAATATTTAGCAGAACTCCATATTCAGTCAATCACAGGAGAATGAAAACTATGAACAATGAGATACCAGCTTTGAAAGAAATGGATTGATAAAAGCAAATCAATACCTTCAATGGTAAGAAAGCAAAGGTCACAAGGGCATTGGAACCAAAGTTAGTAAGAACTGCTAGACTGATCCCTCGCCCTCTTGTCCGGATTGGGAATATCTCCGACACCATAAGCCAACTGATCGGCCCAAATGATATCTGAAATACCATTCAAAGAACAGAAATCTAATAATGAATCAAAATTCCCATCAACCGTGTCAGGAAGAAAAAATTGTCACTGCTCATCAGGTATTAACTGCTTTCCCTTTCATTTTTCTTTCTTTTTCCCAGAAAATTCTAAAACTCAAGGTAGCTCTCTAACATAGAATTTTCTATGGATGTTAGAAGATGAAATTCAGCCACGATAGACGTGCTCCTTATTGTTATATTCGAAAGAAATAGTGCAGCAAATTCCAACATTTAAAAGAGAAAATGGTTACCTGGTAGCAACCAACATAGAGAAGAAGACCAGCTACAGCAACAAAAGGGAATCCTCCAAGAAATTTATAATAAGCAGAAAGTAGAAGTAAAGAAACAGCCTGTGGTAATTTAAAGAAAAACATAGTCAAGCTTTCATCATGTTTTTTATAAATGAACATTAAATAATGCATGATACATAGCAGATTGATAGTCATTTGATGCATACAATGCCGCTGACACCTCCAATTAGCAGGGGTCTTCTCCCAAGATTATCTACTTTTAGGATAGCTATCCATGTCATCAGTAACTGAAGAGGGAAAACCATCACAAATGAATCATTATTAGCATTACCAGGAGGTATTAAGGCAGGGAGACTCTTTCCCTCATGTTCAAAGACTTCAAAGATTATTAAACATACTTTGAACACACCAATTACAACTGAAACTCGGGTAGCATCAGAGGCCGCAGAGAATCCAGCAGTCTTGAATAGTAGAATCACAAAGAATATCATTACGTTAGGAAAAATGAGATAAAGGGATAGCATTTTATCCAGAACAGATTTGAGTTCAACCATGACGTACCTGAAGTATTGAACCTGCATAATATAGAACACTTGGTTGCCCAGTTATCTGTCACAGTCAGGTGGTAAATTGGCTTACCAACAAGAAAAAAATCGACATTTCTTCATTACATGCTTGTTTGAACTTGAGTTTAAAGATAAATGTAAAAACAAATTCATAGCAGCAAAAAGGAAGAAATACCTGCTGAAAAAGGACCAAACCTCCACCGATTAGAAAGGCTTTCAAACTTGGGCCTTGAAAAACCTCCAAGAAACTGCCCTCAGATTCCTGATCCTCATATGCATATTTCAATGACACAAAGGTGTCTTCTATTTGCCTCTCAGACAATTTGTCACCAGGAGGACGGCCCCTTAGTTTGCTCAGGGCAATTAAGGCCTTCTCTTTGTAATCTTGTAAAGACCCTTTACCTTGAACAGCCCTAAGAAGTAACCAGCGTGGAGATGGTGGAAGACTCCACATGCCTAGTCCCATAATTAAAGCAATTGATGCACTAACTCCAAACATGTAACGCCACCCTCCAACTACATCAACCTGAAGGCTTCCAACGAAATAACCCAACTGCAGAAAATTTCATTTTCTAGCTCAGTTTATTTCAGACAAGAAAGTGAACATAGAGAATAATATAAGAGTAAACAATACCAGAATTCCCAGAACTATGAAGAGTTCCTTCAAAGATACTAGAGTTCCACGAATCTGAGATGGGCAAGTTTCTGCAATATAGAGAGGAGCCCCATGCATAGCCTGCCAAATTAACTCACTTATAATAAGGTTACAGCATGACTAGGTACATAATAGCAGCTTAGACTGCAGAAAAGAAGAGGGGGAGTTTCAAAGAATCCCACCAAACCAATACCAAGGCCATAGAGCAGCCTTCCTATTAAAAGGACACCAAGGCCTGGAGCATAGGCAGTGATCAGACCACCAAGCGCATATAGCACAGCTGCTATGATAAGTTCTCGCCTCCTCCCTTTACGAGAAAACCCATTATATTGAAAAGAAAATCATAAAAAGAGCTCCAAAATTCAGGAACGACTAAATAAGGACATACCAAGGAAGTCTGCAATTGGGTAGACAAGAATAGAACCAAAAAGAGCTCCATAAAGTGAACCACTGACCTGTATTCAATTCAATATTAAAAGAATAGATTGAACATAAAACAAACTGCAAGTATCCAGAAAAATCGCAGAAGTAATGTAACTCTGATCCTCGAACCATACCACAAGTCCAAGCTGAATGGCCGAAATGTTGAACCAAGTTGTTCCACTGAGCTCAGGTGACTAACAATCATCATTGTAACAACAACAAAAAATGTATATGCTTAAATGGGCTGTATAAGACACCTAAATGAATCGATGGTTATCAAAACAACAAGAAAGATTACTAAAGCAAATTAAATATATAGGAAAGTACTTTTTTACTTATCAAAAATATATATATATATATATATATATATATATATATATATATAGGAAAGAAGTCAATAAACAAAATACGCACCTGCAATGAGATGGTAGCACCAGAGGTGGCACCAATGTCATACCCAAATAACAAACCTCCCAAGGCTGGGAACAAAAACCTAAAATTGCAGGAACAAGGTTAAATTTAGCCAATGATTTATTTATCTTTTCAGAGAAACATATTCACACTAAAACCTCCGTCACGAATCTTTTCTTGATTCAACCTATTCTCTTCAAATTCAAAACAACGAAGATATAAATCCCACTACCATGAATTAGGCATGGTTAGCTAGAACTTTTTAAGTACTAATCTTGCTTTCACACCAAAACTAAAACAGAGTAATTCAATATGGTAATCAGGTATTCAGGTTGAAGGTCCAATTTTTTGATTGCATTCACACATCCTGAAAACCATAGCTTGAAATAAACAATAACAAATAAATGACAATGCTATCACATGCGATGCAAGAGCTAACCAAACGTATTGGATTTTAGATACCCATCAAATTCATCCAAAATACAGAATACCCATTATCAAAAAAACATGAAATGAAGAGAAAGTGTTAGAGACGCACGGCAAAATCACAGAAGACCAAGCAAAATCTTCCTGATACGTTGCGTCAGAGGCAAGCGACTCATCCTCTTCCCCAGAAGCATACTCTTTCTGTACTCCCACCTGCCCACCAAACACAAAAACTATCACCCAACAAAACATAGAAGCAACAAAGAAAAAAAATCCAAATGGGAGATTTTGAGTGCTCACATGGAATTTGAGTCGACGGCCAGAAAGCAAAGGTAATTTTGAGAAAATGGGAAATTTGGCCTTGAAATGAGCGTTGCAAGTTGAACATGATTGTGTGCTAATTTGGGTGTAAGAGATGAGAGCTTGCGATGGCTTTGTCCGCCGCGTTGGGTGTGACTGTGAGAGCTTGAGGTTGAAGAGAGGTGGAGTTGAGGCACTGCAAGCCATGCGAGGCAGTTTGACTCAAGTGTATGATCAAGGGGTAACGGTTCGATGGCTCCCGCTTTATCTTATTCTTTTGTGTTGGGGGGTTTTTGTGGTCAAATTTTGATACTTCGAGTGACTCTGGAGTTTTGACCTTCAATCATATGGATTAGGATGCACTCAATTTGCTAATAATTTTGGCAACACACTGTAAGAACATTAAATTCTTTTGAGAGCAAATTGTGAGAGCCCATATGATGTCCCAATTAGGATTTACAATAATTACTTGTCAAATATGAGAGATATTATGTACAACATGCAATCCTCAGATAGTTGAGCGGTTCAAAATTTATTTAGACAAATAACTTTTATATAAAGGTTTTTTTCATAGTAGTATCGATAAATATTGTGGATCCTAGGGTGGAACTGCCAGAGCATCTTTAATAGAAGTAGGCAAAATAGCTACTGAAAAAGTACAATTTTTTATTTTAGCTACTCATTTTTTCATACACACTCCAAATATTCTCTATTCTACTATCTATTTTCTTTAAATATTATTTTGCGTGGAAAAGGTTGTGAAAGAAATAAGAGGAGATAGAGGGTAAAAGGAAGAAAGGAAGAAAAAATAATAATAAACAAAATTTATAGTATGAATAGTGAATAGGCTAATCAACCTATTTACTATTCATACTAGAAGAAAAAACTGCAAAATAGCTATTCTGTTTGAAAGGTAAAAAGGCTAATAATAGTTAAATCTGACTATTATAAAAGATTTACCTATTCTCTTGGAGATACTCTTAGCTTGAGAGAACAAAAGTCCCCCCAAAATTTGAAATTTTTTATCCTTAAAAACTTCATTTGTTAATTACGTCCCCTCATCTCAAATTATGATTTTGCCCCTGTATTGATCCTAATGTATAAGATTTATTTGTTTTAATAAATTTATGACTGAAGTCATCTATTCGAACAAATTGATCTCATATAAACTATCATTCCTGGTCTCTTGTACATGATGTTTAAATTACTAAAAATCTATATAATTTTTGCATTATATGTGGTTTAATCATGTTTATTGAAACATACTCTGTCCTTTAAATTGGAAACGTACAACTCACTTGTTTTGGAAGCAAAGAATCAAGAATCAATGCTAAGAAAAAGGAAAGGCTTGAATATGGACGGATCATCATAAATTATTAAATCTTGTTCTTCACTGTAGGTCAAATATTCAGCCTCTCCTGTATAAGGAGTGAGGTATGGAAATGTAGCCGGACAAATTGAGTTATAGTGTATATTTTGTAAAAGAAAAATGTTAAATACTATAATTTTATTTAATAATCAATTTAGCAATACTAACATGACTTTCTATAATCATTTGAATTTTATTTTTATTTAACAATAATTATAAGTATCACATCAGCATTGTTGGATAAATGTTCAATAGAATTATAACAACTAACATTGCTTTCTATAAAAATGTGTCTGATAGTAGAGACGAACGGGGGATCGATCACCATAGAAAGAAATTATGGTCGTTTGATAAAGGGTTTTGTTGTTAATTTTTTGTTTAAATAATAATATAAAGAAAAAATGAGTTTAAATTTTTTTAGAGAAAAAAGTGAAAGAAATTGTTTAGTAATAATTTTAACTCTCCTTTTTTTTTTTTTTTTTTTTTTTTTTTTTTTTTTTTAGAAATAAAAATAAAGAAGGAGATAGCTAGTTGCTAAATGGCTTATAAAGAGGGAGATAGCTAGTTGCTAAACGGGCCACCACTTCTGCCATATAGTTTCCGTTTGGCATTGGCCTGTAACTATTTAGTGGTGTATTACTGTAACAAAAATTAATAGATGTAAAAATAATAATAATAATAATGTTTAAAATTGAAAAATGAAAAAATTTTATTTTGTAGTGATTTTTTTATTTGAATAATAATAAAAAGTAATTGACATGATGTGAAATGCAAAAATGTTAAAAGTTTAATTGGTTTTTTTTTTTTTTTGGTTAATAACTTTTTTAGTACTTGGGTTTTAATATTTTTATTTTTTCTCGCCTAGATTTTAAAAAATAAAAATCTAGTACCTCAGATTTTAGAAAGGGAAATGTTAGGTGTTCTTCTATTGTTCTTCTAGTGTTCTCCTAACTGTGATGTGGCTTTTAAAATTACCGTTAAATTTAAGATTATCATTATTAACTTTTAATCTATTGATAATTTTAAAAGTCACATTACAGTTGAGAGAATATTAAGAGAACAGTAGTAAAATACTAAGCATTTCCCTTTTGGAAAAGACCAAATCACCACCTTCAGTTTAAAAAATTCTATAAGGGTGGTGATTCAGTCATTTTCAAAATTTAAAATACTAATTTTGTCATATTTTAAAACCTAGATAAAAAAATTAAAATAATCTCAAAACTCATCTACCAACAAAAAAGTTAATATCCTCCCCCACCCCACTTTTTTCTTTTTTCTTTTTTTCTTTTTTTTATATGAATAGTTACTATCCATGTTCAAATTAGTGGCTGTTGCCAAACACAGCCATAAATATCTTTTTTCCTCGTTTCCTTACCACACGGAACCCGCCGACACCCACACCGATTTTTATTGGAGAATGAATAGTGCGTGATTCACTGAATTGGAATCATCTTTTTCGTTTTTCAAAGATTTTACACATCTCTTTATCAATTATAAGAAAAGGTGTTCTCTTGTTTCATTATTAAATATAAAGATTTCAATATTATTTTGCTGGATTTTTATTATGGAGATAAGTATGAATTTTTGTTAATCATTTTTGTTTAATCTCGTACCATTTCATCTATATTTTATCATATTGAGCTGTTATGCACTTGGTTATTATTGTCCTTCAATTTAATTAGCATTATATTATTAATTTGCTCACAATGCAATATGAAAACTATTATTATAGTTTCATTGGTCTTCATTTCTGCTATGACCTAATCAATATATAAGAATTTTTGGTTTCATCCCTACATGCTACGTCAATTTGTAAGCGTTGTTGTGTCATTATGATTATAATTTCTATAAAGGAGGTGGTGTTTGTCCTCACCAATAAGAAGCTATCACCTAAAATTATTGTACAAACCCAAACAAGAACAAAAACACTAAATTATTTTAGTTTATTTAATGTTTTTTTTTTTTTTTTAAGAATATGGGAAGGGCGAAGGTGACCGCGCGAGCCACCCGCAATCCATCTGGGGTGGACGGCGAGCCACCCCCATGGGCTGAGGTGGACGGCGCAGCCACCCAACCCATGTGGGTTGCTCGCCGGCCACCCCAAGTGGCCTGGGGGTGGCCGCAAGGCCATTCCAGCCTCCTGTACAATCTTATAAAAAAAAAAAAAAAAATCAAAAAACCATAATAATCTAGTATTTTAGTACTTATTTCATTTGCTGCAATAATTCTATGTGACCATTTCCTATTAGTGAGCACCAACTCCTTATAGAAGTCGCTCTCGTGCCATTATAGTATACTAATGTACCACGCATTTAAAACCCATGACCGAAATTAGCTACAAACTAAAAATGATTCATTTCGTATATAATTAACTCCTACAACCGACCTCATAAATTCTAAATTTTATTTATTAAAAAAAAAAAGAAAAGAAAAGCACATGATGAGCTGGAAACGGTTTGATTGGTCTCAGGTGTGGGTGTGTGTACACAATTATTCAAAGAAAGACAATTAGCAGCGCTAGCTGCTAATCATCTTTCAAAAGTGGGAGAAGAGTACGGACAGGCGTTACACACACGCTCTCTCGGCCTTTCCCCCTTCCTTTCCGGGAGGAAAAAAACGCCTGAAGACATAAAATAAAATAAAAAAGCCCTCTAGAAAAACTATTGTCCACACAAAATGGGGAAAGAAAGAGCATGGCTCTGTAAAAATAAGCATATGACCGTTACTTTTACCTGCCATTCAAAATCGAATTTTGCCGTTTTTGACTCTTTTAACCGACCCCATACTTTCCGCTTTACTCAAGAAAAGGTCGTCATTTTCCACCATCTCTTTTAGCTTCTTATTCCGATCCCACAGCTTTTTTGAGTTATTCAAGATCCCATGCAAATTCACAAATCAACAAATTCCTAATCAACCAATAATGGATACCGCTAGCAGTATTGGCTCTGCTCAGAGAGAAGTCAAGCCCAAAGCAGGGAAGGCCCCCACCAGGCTACAGAAGCACGCCCCGGCATCTCTTCAGCTTGATAAGATTCCCGCCACCGGCCCTTTCTCTGGCCCCTCTGGTGAAACTCCAAAGGCGATTCCTTTGCTGTCGCCGCTCGTTCTATCCCCGGAACCATTGCCGGAGACGGTGGAAAAAAGGTTGTCGGAGAGCGAGAATGGTCATGAGAAGAGAAGTCTGTGCTCACCAGCAGGAGGGTGGAAACATCCGGCCGTGGCCACCTTCACCGAGCCGCCAAACCTGCTTGCTCTGCTTCAATCACAATGCGTACTGGTGGACAATGTGCAGTGACATTTTGGTGCTACAGCTGTACATTGATTAATGTTCTTCTGATCAATCAGTATTTTTGTCGTGGTAGGTTTGTCAGTTTTGACGTTGCCGGTGTCTGCAAATAGGGATAATTTCCTCCCTATATATCCACCATTTTTCTGCTTCTTTTTATTGCATTTTCTTGAAGATGGCATGCTTGTCGTCATTGATTTCTGCGAATGTTTCTAATGATGTCAGTATGTGATAGATTGTACGTTTTTATTTCTCCCTTTAATGTATATCTCTTTCTAACAAAACCATTTTTTTTTTCGTCGATTTCTATGAGAAAACCAGTTAACAGACAATTTTAGAAATAAAAGAGTTTTTTTTTTTTTTTTCTTTCTTTCTTTCTTTCTTTCTTTATTACTATGGAAAATATTATTAACATGAGATCGTGCAATTTTGATTTTTAAGGGGAAACTTTCTCCTACAAGCCTTGCACAAGAAACCAATCAATAAAAAGGATCCTTCAGGCAGTTGTCATTTCTGCTTCTTTTTCTTCTTTTACATTTTTCATTCAAAATAAGAATAGTTCTAACATCCCAGAGCATAATGTTCTTACATAACATAGTCTAAAATTATGTAAATACAACGTCATAGATATAATCAGTAAAATCTCACAATTAAAAACTATCTATGACAGCAGCCTCTGCTAACCCATGTACAACTTATCTTTATGGAACAAATCTGCTCCGGCTTTCAGAAGCAAACTAAATATAAGATATAAGTAGCCCAAATTTCCTTAAAACTTTATTTTACCAGCCATGAGAGATAATTTCACATTGAAATTATCCCTCCTCAGCTCAAAAGCCAGGAGCAAAAACAAAAACAAAAACTATAATACACCCTACTCCTATATGACATAGAAATTGGATTGGCAATCGGTGCAGTTAGACCGACGGGTGGGACTATAGCGGAGCAGATCTAACGAACTGAAGTTATATCAGTGACGACGTCGCTGGCACTCCAGTGCGTGGGACTCACCCACCGACATGTGGCCGACAGATTGATGCATGAAGGTCGGCGACTGGAAGAAGGGTGGCTAGTGAGCAATAACATGGATAGACGGAACTGATGGAAAAAACTAGATTTGATTTTGACGAAAATAATAAATCTAGAAACCCAATCAAATTCGGTGAGATGGCAGTGGATGAAAAAGAAAAAAGAAAATAAGAAAGGGAGGAAGAGAAAACAAAAAGATAGTAGAGGGGAAGGGGAGAGGCTCCCTCCTCTCCTTACCATCAAGAAAATACGAGTTAAAAGAAAATCGCAGCTGTCATCTCATAATCTCATCTAAAACACAACCATAAATATATCCATATATTTTGGGCTCTTAAGAGCTTAAGAGCTCAACCACATATTGCATTTGACCCAAAAAAAAAAAAAAAATTAAAAAAAAAGGTCAAACCTTTGAGTTGGGAAAATTCGTTGATTAAATAAAGAAAAAAAAATTTTTAAAAAAGGTCAAACCTTGTGAGTTGGAAAATTCGTTGATTAAATAAATTATAATGCTATAAGGACCAAGGTGAGAGGTCCTTGTGGACGGGTTTGACAATCAAATTTGATTGTTCAAAATCAAAAGTAAAGTAATATTACTCTTCACACTAAGATTTTATACTGATTAATATGTCTTGTCTTAAATAGCTTTTCATGTGTGAAAATCTAATGTAAAAAGTAACATTACTTATATATAATAGCAATGTTACACGCTATACACGCATCTCACGAAACTAATGTGACAGCATCCATCAACCCTTAAATCAATTCTCATTAAATATAAAAAATAAAAATTATAAGTTGATGAACACTATCATATCAGCCCAATGAGATAAAGAGTATAATATTTAACATTATTGTAGAAATAAATACAAATTGCCAAGTGAGACCTCTAGGTCTGCCCCTTTATAAGGGGACTTGGCTGCAACTTGTTGGGAGGGGGGTAACAAAACTACAAATAAACCTACTGCAATTCGTAGATTAACCAAAATGTTAAAGAATACAGAGTTTATGGAACTACATATTCCATTAGAGAAATGGTAAACTTCTGCAAATGCCTCAAGTGACCATCCATTTAAAGGCCGAAAAAGCTCATTTGCTTTATGTACAACGGGCCAACATCCATCCCATCCCAGTCTTAAAAGTATCAAGCATCTCTCTCTCTCTCTTCAAGCTCTCAATTAATAATAATAATTAAGGAAAAATTACTGAACACCCAATGATGCCTCTGGATTTGCTCTGCAAGAACAACTGCCAGAAAATGGCAGAATAGATGCTCTCCAATAAAATCAGAACTCGAATTCTCCCGTTGCCTGCAGAGGATTGGAAGCATTCCAATGAAAACTTTAAGCTAGGGTCCAGTACAGGATGAAAACAGAAAGCGTAATAGAATTCCCATCAATCATTAGAGGAAAACTAACCTTGTTAAAGAGAATGTCTTTATTGTTTATGTGCATAATGCCATCCTTCAGCGAGCATTTCCACCTGCTTTTGGTACGCGTCACCTGCCCCCCCAAATGTATAATAGAAAAGTAAAAATGGCAGCCCAATATGTTTTAGGTATCTATTTTATGCATGATCTCACACACACAAAGACTACCTTATCAAACTGAGCCAAAACCAAATGCTGTGTGTTTTGCTCCTCTACTTCGTCTACATCATCTAAATCATCATCGTCATTCTCATTCAGTGGGGGCTCATCGTCATCATCCTCTGCAACATCATTTTGAACAACTGGAGCAGGAGTACCTGCTGGCTGGTCTGAAAAAAAAATAAAAAACAGGTAGCTCCAACATTAGAGAGACAAACTTATGCCACACCAATTTTAACCATTTCAAACTTTTAATCATAATCTGTATCGCATATATTCACAAGATTTACCATTAGGAGCCGGTGTGTTGGCTATGTTGTAGTCTTCATTGAAAACTCCTTGATAATTGTTGTATATCTGTAGGATGAGAGGGGAGGGGAGAAAACAAAAGCTAGTGAGAAAATGCAACTTTAAAAAAATCAGGGTAGAGAGAAGCCCTGCCAGTCATATTTCAATAGTTACAGCAAAAAGCACAGAGGCAAAATTATCCATCCACTCATTTGGAAAAGAGATCAAGCACTCAATATTTTTTCTTGTAGCACTCAAGATACTTGGGAAATTTTAAACCATCCAATCAATCTGTCAAAGTTCCAGCCCACCTACACACTGAACTATCCATTTATCCCAACTTTTGAAAAATTAATTATAAATTTTCAGCTGACAATGCCCCAGAATATGCATTTTAGGCTGTCATCACTCAATTGGAAATTCTTTCTTCTATACATGATCAAATCCATGAAGCACTATGCTCCTTGTGGTCCAATACGGAACCAACTCCCTTTACAAGCAATCAAATATTATGGCACTTTGTAGCCCAATGCTTCATTTGTTGGCCAAGATAGAGGGAGAAAAAAACAATCTTTTTTGATTGATAGGTTACACATGCACCCAGTGGATTATAAACCCATGACCTCACCACCCTATTCTTAAGAGGGAGAGGAGGTGCCATTTGAGCCAGACTTCATTGGCAGAAACAATCTTTTCCCCTCCTTCCCAGCAACCAGAATTAAGGTATGAATCAATGGCTTAATGATGAAACATACAAATGCAACTTCCAAATAAAAATGAACAGGCGAAAACCCACCCACCCACCCACATTTAAATTAAGATCCCACATGACTGCGATCAACCAATCAATCCACTTTTAAAGCAAAAGCAAAATGAAGGATTTCTAAGAATACGTAAGGCAGATAAGTCCTCAGTCAGATCACAAGATCAGCCTCTACAGGCAACCCAATGAAAATGCCTCAAACATAAGGTTTTACTCATGATACCAAAAATTAGGCTAGGATATCAAATAGAAGTGCTAGGGCCGTTAGAAGTTGGTATGCATGTCAGATACATACATATACATACAAAAGGGACCAAAAAAAAAAAACAATAAAAGCGGAGTATTTGTTAGCATACTGTGTCTTACAAACTGCAGAACCATACTTACATTGGGAGTAGAAAGGACGTCATCATAAGGATCAGGAATTGGTCCATCAAGTTGAGGAATCTTTGAACATGACCTTGCCACATGTGCCACAACCTCTTTATTTGCAGTGGTAAGTATGCCGTGTCCACCCAGAGAAGTGCTGCCTCCGCTTAACTGAAAGGTTACAATCAAATGAGTCTAACACTGCATGAAATCAATAAGAGAGTATGCCATTCACTGGAAACATGAATTCTGAGATTGCAAAAGCGGCGCCATTATAGAAGGGTCCCATTTTCTAACAAAAATCAAAATCCTATAAATACAGTTATGAAAAGTTATATTTTACAACAATAAATGTCCTCACCTTTTGCAATATAAAGCGGAGAAAAAAGCTTCTCTTAGAACGGACATAATATTATCTGGCCATAAAATTGAGGCCCCACCAAGTATATTTATTCAAGATCAATACAAAAAGTATATCTACAAATCCCTTTACCACAAAAACAAATTTCCTCAGTATGCTCAATTATTGCAACAAGAAATGGCAAAAAATGACACTCCAAATCTCTCACCCTGAATAAAACTCCAAAAGGGGATAATTTGCAAAATGTTAACAGCTGATTCAATCATTACGACTATCACAAAAGAGAACATGACATCCAACTCATTAGCCGAACGCTAGAAAACATCATCAGGCTTAAATTGCTTCTTTTTTTTTTATGAATAATAATTTATTAAAGAGATAGAGGCAACCCCCTCGTACACGAAAGGTATACAAGAAAAGGTAGCACCCTAAAGATGCCTGAAATCTAAAAAGTTAACAAGATCTAAGATAAGCTTGAACTGCTTCTAGGACTGAAGAAAAAAAAAAAAAAAAAGGAGGCAAAAAAGTCCTGGATCATTTCTACTTTCTAGTGTTCCAACTAAATTAGCCAATCCCAAAATAGCTGCTTAAAAGAAAACCCAATAAAGCCTTTAGAAAGATCAACATCACCTCCAACTATGTTCTGCAAGGTGGATACCAACTTGTGCTTTGTAAAGTAAGCTTTGACTTGGCAGGAATCAGTTAGTAGGAAAGTCATCTCACTGACCATTGGATTATATACAACCTAGTGAAAATCACAACTAAACAGGTGATAGCTTTCTGTCTTTCCATTCATTCTGAATGGACCCTTCTCCCTAAGAATTGGACAAACCAAGTTCAACTATCTGGGAAGGGTGGTACAGGAGAAGAGTCCTATCCTTCCAGGAAATTGCATGGATATGGTAACCAAAAGAGAAGCAATTAAGCAAGCAAATGCCTATTTTTTCAAAGGGCTATTTTTCCTTTTTTTTTTCAAGCCATGCAGCTGACACTAGTCATATCATAATACTTCAACTAACTAACCTTATTTCTGATGATTTTACTGTACTTTCTCCGATTTGCAGTACCTCCACCTCATCTAACACCTAAGGTCAGTAGAATTTCAAACCACTTCAACAACTATCACCCCGTTCTAAAACCTATTTGACTTCATTTTATCTGACATCTGTCCTCGATATATGGACATCAATATTACATATTATGCCCAGCTCTGTACCCTTTCAAAGGATCCTAGATCAGCTCTAAACATACTAAAGAGATTCCAACCAATAATATGAAATTTCAATGACAAAAATGCAACAGAACCCCAATTTACCTTCCTAAACCAATCTAGTCCAATGAAGATTCCACAAAGGCTAACACTAATAAATCACAATCCAAAATTCAGGTAAGCAAAATCAAAGTCTTCAGAGAAATAAACCATTTAAACTACTTAAATTTAACCCAAATTCATCCAAAAGAAGAAAAGCATTCAACATCTTATTCATCCAACAAAAAAAAGGAGAGGACAAACCTCAATCTCAAACACCTCAGAGGCAGCATCCCCAGCTCCATCTTGCTGAGGTATGAATCCACCAGGGTGATATTGTGAAGCAAACTCTTCACGTTTTCGCTTCCCAGACAGCGTGAAGAAGTCCTGGGTTTTTCTCGAACAATAAGATAACACATAAAATATGGTACTAGCATTATGTTGTACATCCTATACAAAAAGCGATTCAAAGAACACATTCCATAAAGGAGGTTTATACACCTTAGTAATCCAGAACTCTGTAACTATGAGTTTTTCTTCTGCAATATGAAGTAACAACAGGGATTACCTGTGTCGTGGGCTGATGAGGGGTTCCTCTGTCCAACTCATCCCGCCCTTCCACATAAGCTACACAAGTACAACATTAAGTATTATAAAATAATAGACAAACACCTATGGGAGTATTTTATATCATACTTACCAACATTAACATCAAGTGGAGGCCTTTGGCTCATCCAAGGAGAAGGAGGTTGCTGCAACAAGAATAAAGAGGATTATCATAAGCTACCCTTTAAAACAACCAAATAGAAGTATAACCTGTTTAGCATCCTTACGCCACTTACAGAACAGCTAAGGATACTAGTCCCCCACTACATTAATGCCAGTTTATAAACAAAAATAGCTATAGATACCTCTACTATGAATTAATTGTTAGGCATTAAAGCTTTCAAAATAGAAACTAACAAACAAAATGGTGCCAGTAATGTAATGTTTACCATGAAGGGGCTAGGTCTTCCAGTTTTCGCCTCATTATTGTTTCCACCCCCACCACCACTAGTATCACTTCCAGGAGTGGGATAGTCACTAGGTCCAGTAGGAATGTTATACATCGAACTGTCTGCAGTTCCCGGTAAAGGTGTTTGAATGGGAGTCTGTAAAGGCGTCTACATTTCAAAGTAAACCACATCAACTCTCCATCAATTGAACTCATAACTTACTTTAAAATTTAAAAACTGGACAGAGATCGTTTCAGTGAAAGAAAAAGGCACAAACTCACTGCAGGAAAGAGCATCTCAGCAGTGGGAGTTTCATACTCCTCGCCCCCTTCGTACGGCACATTAAGATCGTGAACGGGAGCGGCAGCACCCCCAAGTGCGGGCTTAGGCGCACCAGTCCGCTCTATCGGACCAATTATTACACCAGCTTGAATCATTCTCGCCTCCCATGTCTACAAATTTCCCATAACAAATCAGCTAAACCCAACTCAAACACCAAAGATATAAACTAACAGAAAGCTCAAAATAGCTTCCCAAAAGGACAATTTAACCCCACGAAAAGGAACAATCTCAAAACCCTAGAAATGACCAGATCGAACCCACATATCAATTTGCTCAAAACCCCCACCGATCCCTTTGAAAATGAAGAACCAATCACTCCCTGTAATAAAACCCTAATAGCACCGAAAAAGAAAAATAATAATAACACAAAATTATTTTTAAAAAATAAAATAAACAGATAATTACTCCTTGAAGCTCCTTGAGAACATCCTCTCCTGGCCCTCCGTTGTTGACGAACTCTTCGCGGACCTTGTTGATGACATCCTCGATGACCTGGATGTAGACGGTGCTCGTCGTCGAAGTCGCCATTTCCGAATCTCCCAAAGCTCCGATTCTCCGAACAACCGAATCGGTGATTTTCTCGGGAAAATATCGGAGAGAAACTTCAGCACCAAAGATCTGAACGGAGCATGGAAATGAAATTCTAGGTTTTGTGGATTTGAGAGAGGCGTGGGGTTTGGGCGGTGTCTGAGAGTGAGCGAACTGAGGAGAGAGAAAGAGAACGTCGAGAGAGAGAGAGAGAGAGAGAGAGAGGCGGACGAGAAAAGCAGAATAAAGGGTGGAATATAAATAGGTTTGCATCCGATTTTATTCGTGCGTTCCACGTGGCGAGATCTGCACGATCCTGATCTCTTTTCTTCCATCGCTCGTTTGGGAAAGTCTTTTTTGGGGCGCAAGCGGCGTGTACAACGTTCGATTTGTTGGGACAGACAGGACGGAGGCTCATCCGTCACCGCCCATTGGGTGGTGGGCCCTCCTAACATTTGCTAATTGCCATGCAATTTGCTTTTGGTTATTTTTCTGACTTCAGTTCAATCAGAGAATTCAATGCTATTTTTGTTTTCTCCCTTTTATTTAAGTTTTTTTTAAAAAAATAAAAATAGTTAAATACTACATACTCCATGGAGTTTCAAAACTTTATTTTTATTTCTTAGGGTTTCATTTTTATCACAGGAGGTCCCTGTAATTTTGATAATAGACTAAGTTAGTCCTCCAAAAAAAAAAATTAAGTACGTGTCATATGTCAATATTTGATTGGTCCACGTGATTTTTCGTTAAGCCAACTAACGATCAACTGACGGAAGACTAACTTGATCTATTATCAAAATCACAGGGACCTCTTGTGATAAAAATGAAACCCTAAGGGGTAAAAACAAAGTTTCAAAACCCAGAGTATTTAGTATTTAACCCAAACAAAAAATATTAACAAATAATTTAAACACAAAATACTTTTCAAAATATATAAATAGTCCTTTTAAAAAAAAAAAAAAAAAAAGTAAGAAATGCATTCACAAACAAAACTAATATCTTTTTTTTTTTTTTTACAAAAAAAAAAATAGAAAAAGCGATGGTTAATTTGCTAGGGCGGTTCTTAGAATTAGGGGTGAAAATGCAGTTATGGTTAGTGGTTATTGGCCAAAACCGCTAAAGGCGGTTAGTAAAATCGATTAACCGCCTCTACTAACCGTCTAAGCGGTTAACCGGTGGTTAACTGTTAGTAACTCTAATAACTGCTAACCTTTTTTAAAAAAAACAAAAATTTAAAATTTAATTTTGAAATATATATATATATATTGTTTCTATAGTAATACAATAATATCATACTACATACGTACGACATCATTTCTATATATATATATAAAATTTTAAATACAAAAGCGATCATTTTCTCTCTCTCTCTCTCTCTCTCTCTATATATATATATATATATATATATATACTAATCACTTTCAAAAGCAGCTAGCAGATGATTATTAACCACTCGCATTTTTACCCCTAGTTAGAATTGGCCATTCCTTTTAGTTAAAGAAGAAGATCAACTATAAATTACAAGTTACTTTTCTTTCTCTTCATTTAAAATAAAAGAAATGCTATAAATATTCTCACTCTCATACTTTTAAGTAAATATAATATATATATTTTTAAGTAACTTCTAAAATTATTGTTAAATTTTAAATTAAATAATAATTTAAAATGCCTTGTCAGAACGTGGACATTTGAAAGTGTGAAAATATCATTTTTCTTAGAATAAACAGCCTAAATGTTCGACTGAATATCGTTATGTGTGAATTTACTCGACATCTGCTTGCTTATGCCGGAGGCAAATGATTCATGGTGGCATCTTTATGACGTAATAGAGACCATCTGGAAAAGACTTAATCTAAAAAGTGTGTAATATAAATAATTTATTGCAGAAGGCATGTTTCTTAAGGAAACCAAATCAACTCATGCACTAGCAAAATCAAATTAAGCAAACGGATAGAGAATTTAAGAAATGGGACATTTTATTCAATCGTGTAATTCTTTCCAAAACTGTAAATTCAAACACTTGTATATAAACCTAATGAACAACATCAATGGAAAAGTACTGTGCAACAGGATCAGTTCCTTATAAGCATGTCGATGTCCACGGTCCCTCTCTTGCCGTGCATCAAAACCATTGGCACCAACCTTGCCGCCGCGGGACAACTACTCAATGATTTTGAGTTCATCTTTGGCTTTTTTGTTAGTCTGGGGTTGAAGTATGAGAGCATTTTTAGCAGACTCCTTATATGAGGTTCTCTTTTCTAAGTTTCAGCAAAACATAAAAAAAATCGCAAAAAATTACTCACAGCCGACTCCCTAAATGAGCCACAAACATGAGGATCGCTACAATAGAACCCAAAATATAGGGTTCCACCGTAGCGATCCTTGTAATTATTAAAATAGAAAAAAATTATTCTCTCTCCTCAATCATTAAAGAAGTAAAAAAATAAAGAAGTTTAAAAAAAATAAAGAAAAGTAAAGAAATGATATTTAATTAGTATAGGAAATGATAAAGGAAAGCTACTGTGGAATATATTAAAATAGGGAAACAAAAAGTAATTTGAATCCTTAAATGTAGAAAAAATAACAAAAAAGCTGCTAGGAATGCTCTGACTTATTAATTATCACTAGTGACAATCTCTTTAGTCACCTCCTTGCCCACAAGATGAGGCTTGTGAGCATCATGCTTAGTTATGGGCAGATTCCACCACCATGGTGATAGAGGAAGATAGATCTTCTCCATTTCATTAAATAGAGAGATCAATTTAGTTGTTTTAAGATGGTATTTTTGTCTAAATAAAAAATAAGAAATTCAAAAATGACAAAATGATAAAATTACCCTAAAAAAATAATTAACTTGTTACTCTTCATTTCAAATGATCCGAGTCCCTGGCAGAGGAGACAACTGCGGCTTAAGCCACTCCTCCAACCAAAATTCTAGGCCACTGTGGCGTTGGTTTCCCACCCAACCCCCTTTCTCATTTGACTTTCCACTCCTAATAGGCATAGTACTCATTCGGGCTAAAGGCCCACATGCCAAGTCTATGACACTATTAGACAATATTTGACCACATATTGACCAATCCTACCAAGCTACGTACCTAATTTCACTTCTTACATTGTTGCCTCGCCAGTCGCCACACTCGGGGAAACTAAATTGGTATCCAGCCAGATATTTTATTCACCACCTCACTTCTGATCTCAGCAATTTGATTATTCACTCAGAGGCATTTGATGGCACTAACAAGATCTAAGTGGGCAATGGTACCCGCCTTCCCATCAACAGTACCGGCATCTCTAAAGTCTCTCGTAATTTTATTTATATGACATGTTCTAAAAATTACAAAAAAAAAAAAACTTTTTATTCAAAAATTTACTTATGATAACAATGTTTTTAGAAGTTTCACCCATCTTTTTGTTTTTTTTTTTAAAGAATCGCATGTTCAGGAAAATTTTGTACCACAACCCTGGTAGAAATGGAATGTATCATCGGTTCTCTCCCTCAACTGCACCACATAGTGTCTTCTCTAGTGAACGTGCCTCTCTTATGGACTAGCATGCACGTCTTATTCATCCCACTGATTGCATTGTTTGGCATGTTTTATCCAAATTTCAACTTCATGTCACATCCAATAAAAAATTGACTCGTTATCCTGCATGCTAGACTGCCAACGAGGAAAAAGTCCTTCGCTTCCTTTTTTCGCTGTCCGAAAACAAATCAAGTTCTCCACTTGAATCAATCTTTCCTGATGTTTGGGGAGCTTCCCTTATTGCCAAATAATGGTGCACAATATTATGTTGTTTTTGTTGATCATTTTAGTAAATTTACTTGGTTATATTGTATTTCCTGCAAATCTGATGTTTTCTTAATTTTTACAAAAGTTCAAGCTTATACCAAACACCTTTTTCACAATAAGATTAAATCTATCCAAACGAATCGAGGTGGTGAATATACAAAATTGTGTAACCTTTTTTGCGTCTCACGGAATTCACCATTATATTACGTGCCCCATACCAATAAGCAAGATAGGTTTGTAGAGAGAAAGCATTGCGATATTGTCAAAATGGGCCTCATATTTCTGGCACATTGCTCTGCTCCCCTCACATATTAGGTTGCGGCTTTCCAAACAGTCAACTTCCTTATAAACAGATTACACACACTTGTCTTAAACAATGATTCCATTTCAAACACATTTTAACCTCTACACAAATTATACCTTTATGCGAGTTTTTGGTTGTGCTTGTTGGCCCCATCTCCAGCCTACATCTTCATCAGATACAATTCTTCTCATTGTGGCCCACCGTCTTCCTACTAGACAAACTTACATTACGAGAATGTCATCTTTGATGAGTCTTTCTTTCGCTTTGCTACTAGACACACTGTAATGAAAGGTTTCATCAAGCTAAATAACTATAAAACAACACATGTTTTATAGGTGGAAAAACGCAAACGTAAGTCCATGACTTACTAAAATTAGAAAAAAAAAAAAAAAAAGTCCATGACTTACTAAGTAATAATATATGTGGTGTACTTGTTATCATGGATTGAACTCAGTTATTCAACAAAAGTTGGTAAATCACAAATAGTAATAAAGTGGGGTTCAGTTCAACGATGAAATAACATGATGATGCAGTATAGATATAATACATGATAGTTTAATCCCTTATGGCTTATTCGAGCCTTTAGCCTATTTTCAATAGAGTTAGCACTATCTTAAGAGACTTGTAGAATAATATCGATGCTCCAGATATTGATGCATATCATCATATAGTAGTAGTTTGATCGAGTCTGACCTTAGATGGTCTATGCTCCTAACAAAGCTGTCGTGGTGACCCATTTTTAAATGGTGCATCGATCACAAAAAACCATTGAATCAAAGGTCAAACAATAATATATAGTAAATATCTTTAATGATTGGGCCAACCCGTATAATAGTAGCTGTGGCCGTTATCTCGTTACACAGTGTATCATGTCATACGATGCAATTATTCATTATCTTTTTACACGCATGCATTTACAAAACTCATATATTTCATATTTTCATCATCCCATTGATCATTTTCACAATTATAGTTTGCATCATTCTAAAATGTATTTCATGTGAGTTATATGCATATACATTTGATACGTAAAATAATTATGTCATGAATAGTTGAAATAACAAGTAATCGCATGAGATATCTATTTATTTGTGGCAGTATTGCTATTTCGTGGGAATCTATAAAGCAAACAATACCATAGTTCCTCCTAATTTGTGGGTGGCCACTCTCCAGTCGCCCACAGCATAACCTGGGGTGGCTTGACATCCTCCTTCTTTTTTTTTTTCTTTTTTTTTTTTTTTTTTTTTTTAATTTATTTATTTTTAAGTTTAAAAGAAAATTTAAAAAAATGGGGTTTTTATTTTATTTTTTTTAAAAATTGTTTATTCTCTCAAAAATAGCTATTCATCTTATTTTTCAGACGAATAGGTATTCATTTCCATAAGAGAATAATTTTTTTTTTTTTTTGGACATATCCACATAAGGGAAGAGGGAGAGAGATTCGAACTAGTGACCTCTGCTTCATTAGACATGGTTCACAGCTGATTGAGCCCCCTTGAGGACGTAAGAGAATAGTTATTTCCATGGAATAAGTATTTACCAAATAAATAAATGACTATTTCATAAAAATACTCGTTATATTCCAAGGGTTTATTTCATAAATCAAACGAGACTTTAATGTATAATTATGAAAGGGGAAATGTTATAAATGCATTCATACATTAGGCGGATGAGCATTTAATTTCCATCTCTTGAGATTTGTACATGTAACCTCTTGATTCATGCAATAACCCTTTCATATTCCTATCATCCTATTGTGATTCTATTTTTGACCAATATTAGATACGCACAACAAAGGAGATAAATAATATAGAGAACTAGTTTCATATATTGCAATCGATCTAGAGTAATGTTAGGTACCATCTTTTTATTCTCCTAAAGTTGATGTGACTTTCAAAATCACCATTGGATCAAAATTCAAGTATGATTTATCTAAAATTTAATGGTGATTTTAAAAGGCACATTAGCTTTAGGAGAATTTTAGGAGAATAAAAAGATGATACCTAACATTACTCATCTATCTATGACCTTTTTTTTTTTTTTTTTTTTAATTATTATTTTTTATATTTCACAACATATTTCATCTTTTAAAATACTAAATAACTTACAGAAGAAAGAAAGAAAGACAAAAAAAGATAAATACAAGAAAACAAAAACGACACAGGGGGTAAAAAAGGAAATTTAATTGTACAACGGGTATGCATGTAATTGCCGCATATAACTAGGGCACACAAGTTCTTTCTCAATTCATTTTTAGCTGTAGAGAAGAATCCAGCAAAGTACTCTCGCACGCTAATCCATGGCCTAAGCGCAAAGTCTTCGAGGCCCCTCTCTATTTCATCGCAAAGATTTTTCCCATCACCGTCTCGGCTAAACGCTTCCTCCAGTCCCTCACAAACCCTAGAAAATGTCGGGCGGCTTCTTCCGGGTAAGTTTGTACGCAATAACCAGTCATTTACGCATATAACTTGCGCTTTCTTTCTCTTAGATCCAAACTTAACTGCCTGTGGATTACTCAGATCCTCGCAATTGAATGTGTTAATTACTGTTTCTTCTGGTAATTATTGTAGTTTAGGTATGTGTATATGTATGTGTATAGACGCACAGCGAAATCATAGTTTTGTGTGTGTGTTCAGGGCACGTCGGCGGACCAAGACACTCGGTTTTCGAACAAGCAAGCGAAGCTTATGAAATCGCAGAAGTTTGCTCCTGAATTGGAGCACCTGGTTCGTTTTCTTTTACTTTGATTGGATATCCGTCTCTTTTTGTTAAATGCTTAGAATTTTGCGACAACAGGAAGTGCACAATGCCAGGAATTGGCGGGTTTTTGGCTTTAAATGTGGTTGTTATATCGTTTTTTGTCATGGTGATTATGCATAGGTGACTGTGATTTGTGTTTTAGGTGGAAATGACGAAGGTGAAGATGGATGTTATCAGACCGTGGATTGCTAATAGGGTGACCGAGCTTCTTGGGTTCGAAGACGAAGTTCTTATTAACTTCATTAACAGTCTTTTGGAGAAAAAGGTAATCTTGTAGACTAGTATTGTTTTTTGTTAGCAATTTCATCTCAACAAGCGATTCAAGTTGTTTATTTATCATAAGCACTATACTACTTGCCATGGAGATGTAAACATCGAGATAGCTAGACCCATTACCCCGGTTACCAACTGAGCTAATAGTTTATCAGTAAGGTTTTGTTGATACGAGGGCTTCTTGTTAGTTTGCATGAGTATAGTGTTGGAATCACGTGTTGTTTGTTTGGATGCAGGTAGTGAATGGGAAGGAGGTTCAAATTTCACTTACTGGATTCATGGAGAAAAATACTGCGAAGTTTATGAAAGAGCTATGGACGCTTCTTCTCAGTGCACAGAAGAATGCAAGTGGTGTTCCTCAGCAGTTTTTGGATGCCAAAGAAGAAGAAACTAGGAAGAAGAAGGTAGAAATATTTGTCCAGTCATGACATGCTTGTTGTTTGTCCATGTGATGTCTCTTTCTTGACAAAGTTGTACAATGGCTGGTTGCAGGCGGAGGCAGATAGGATAGCCTTTGAGATTGAGAAGAAGAAAGATAAGGAAAGAGAACTTGAGCAAGAGAGGTCGAAGAAAATGGTAAGGCCTACATTTTTCATGCTGGAGTTGCATTTCTAGATCTAAGTGTTTGGTTTTAACTTTCGTTTGTGTTTTTCATGGCATTCAGCTAGCTTCTGCAATTATTTGGGTTCATGTCCTTTACCTCAAACTACTGTAGGACGGCATGGTTGATGCGAGGGCAACTAACTCTGGTTTGGAGCCAAACTCAAAGCCTAGGGCTTCGAGTCACCGTCCTGAGGATGAGGAAGAAGCTGGCAAGAGGAATAATGGCGTGAGAGGAAGGTACAGGTAAAGAATAGGAAAACATTTAAATACCAGCTCTTCCATCTGGCATTTTTTATTCTTCCTTTTTTCCCCTTTTCCAGTTTGTGGTTACAGTGTCATTTCTTGATATACACATCATATGTCTCGACACTTTATCCGCATGCACTCATATGTTTTGAGTAAGCATGTATTTAGTACATATCTGTTGTGCATACAAACATGCACACACATACACACACATATTTTCCCTAATTTTTTTTTTTTTGGTTTAACTTTCCTCTTGCCTTTCCTCCTATTGGTTTGCAGCTGGCTCCTTATTTTCCTTCAATATGCTACTTTCTTCACTAGCATTCATACTGAACTATCTTTTGGTGGTGTTTCTTGTCTTTTGCTTTCTTTGTTTTTTCTTCTAGGGAAGAGAGGTCAGAGTCAATTTTGCTTTGTCTTCAGCAGATTCCCTTAATACTTAACATGTTACTGTTTGTGCATATTGGAGTTTCTTATGTTAATGATGTAGCTCTATTACTTCTTTCCATGCATGATATAGGTCGATATAGGTGTTATTAAATATTGGAGTTTGTGAAACTGCAAATACAGACACCTACTATTTACCATGGTTAGCCTTAATTAAAAAAAAAAAAAAAAAGAGAAAGGGAAATATACTTCTTGTGATGGCTGACTATGATCGGTTGAAGATTAGTCTTCGATTTGTCGCTAAAATGGTTGCTAGGTAGAAAATAACTTCAGAACTGCTATATTGGATGAAGATGTGGAAGACTGTTGATGTATGAATCTCTTGCAGGGTTTCCAGATCTCCTCATTCAGCCAGACATTCCCCTTCATCCCCTCGGTATTTGTCCTCACTATCAGATGCTATCATTATTTGAATTGTGTTGCTTGGTGATAGAATTGTTTACATCATGGTTTTCTAAGTGCAGAGGTTCTCCATCTAGGTCAATGAGCAGGTCGTTATCTAATCCCAGAAGTTATTCAGGGTATTTTTCTATATTTACTATACTAGCAGCAGTAATACACTTCCATTATTCAGTTTGTCATAGCTAGACTACACTTTTTTGTTTTCCTGTTTAGTGGGGGCTTGCATGTATAACTTGATTATTTTCAATGATTATATTGTTAGTTTTCTCTTTCGTACTTGAAGTATAATTTCTGACTCAATTGTAATTTTCCTAGTGGCAGACACCAGTCAAGAAGTTTATCTAGGTCACCTGGAGCTCAAGGGCGCTCTGTTTCTTCAGAAAGGGTGTATCGCTCCCCACGAAGACGGTCTGTGACGCCTCGTCGAAGGAATTCGCCTTTGCATTCCCCATCTCCTTCTAGACGAAGATCATCTTATTCTAGGCGAAGATCTAGGTCACGCTCACCTTATAGATCACCTTCTCCGGTGAGGCGTCGGCCGCGTTCTCCTTTTCGTCGTAGGTCACCTTCTCCTGTGCGACGCCGTAGATCACCTTCTCCTTTTCGACGCCGTAGGTCACCTTCGCCTATCCGACGCCGTAGATCACCTTCGCCTGTGCGACGGCGAAGATCCCCATCACCTTTTCGACGCAGATCCCCACCTCTTGTGCACCGTGGATCACCCTCACATGTTCGGCGCAGATCACCCTCACTTATTCGGCGCAGATCACCTTCACCTATTCGACGTAGATCACCCTCTCCCTTACGAAAAGGACCACTGTCTCCTGTTCGACGGCGGTATAGGAGATCTCCAACTCCACGGCGCAGCTCTCCTTCACTTCTGCGGCATAGGTCACCTATTCCTAGTCGCAGGAGATCACCAATTCCTCCCCGGCGTAGGTCTCCACCCTATGGATCAAGTTCTCCATCCCCCATACAACATACATCTCCATCCCCAATTAGGAGGAAATCTCCAAAGCACCCGAGGAGCCCTGTCCGATCATCCAAAGAAAGGATCAGGTATTTAGGACAGATCCTTTCATAATTTTTTTTTTGGTCGGGTTATTGGAAAAAATTGGTTGCAAGTTGGTGGTGCTGTGTGGCTAGGTACAAGGAACTTGAATAGAGGTTGTGTATTTACACTTCAATTTTGCAAGTGGAAGAAATTGCGAAGCCTAACCACTTGTAGCATCTCCTATTGCATGTCAAATGGTTTCATTGCTTTCTGTTTGCCTTAATTGATTTTATACTGATACCTTGTAGTTTCAATGTGTGAGGCAGCTCAGTATTTTGTGTAAATATGCGTTTCAGGGCACAGGAAAAATTGTCTCCTTTGGCACAGCGATTATCTAGTTCTTTGAGATCACCGCAGAGAGATGCACGGAATCGGAGTGAAACCCGCAATAAAGTGTCAGTTTCGATGTCTTCACCAGAGAAGTCTCCAACTCCCTCAAAATCTCCACCACCGGCAAGGAAAAGGGTTCCCAGTGAAGATAGGAGGTATATGTCTCACCTGACTCTTATATTGTTATAATCTTTTGAATTTTCCATTTTATTTGTATATTTAGACCATTTTGGTGCTTGCAAAGGTCATTTAGTCCATACCAGAGTCCTGTGAGGCAAGCAGGGAAGCAAATGATTCGTGATGGAAGCTTCAGTCCTGCACGAAAACCTCGTCATGACAGTCTAGAAATTAGTGAAGAGGGGGAAGAACCTAAATATGCCAGGTTCAGTTTGAATTTAACTAGTTTCTGACTGTTTATTTTGTTTCTTACTATAATGGAATGGGTTGATTTTGTTAGTTAAATTACCCAAGTGATGCTGGTTTTGTAGGGAGGAGGATGTGGATCCTAAATCTAAGCCTTCGCATAAAAGGTCCATGCATTCATCTGCTGTCAACAAGCAGAAAGATTCACCTGTGAAGGTTCATCACAAGGAAGGACATTCTCCTAAAAGATTAGCAGATTATCGGGCTACTGAATCCCAGGCTCGTTCTGATAACATGGAATTGAGAAAGAAAGAAGAGGAGACAAAAAGGTATACTTTGTCTTTATAATGCATATTTTCATGTTAATCAGACACCCATACTTATGATGCATGAGGGTCTGACATCATGAAACATTTCTGACAGTGAGAAATCTTCTAGGAGGGGGGTTCGTCCTGAATCTCCTGGTCAACAAAAGTCACCCTCATTGTATAAAGAATCTTTAGTAGGTGATAGGCAACATCCAGCATACCCTGGAGATGGTAAAATATCTGATGAGAAGAACCGGTCTCGTTCAAATGATGTGGATAACAGTAGACGTCGCTCAGAAACTGTACAAGATTCTGTTGGAAAAGTTTATCATAATAAACAGGCTGCTCCAGACGATTCCAGTTCTGAGGAAAGTGATAAGCACAGAACTGAAGAGAAGAAAAGGAGAAAGCATAAAAGATCTGAGAGGAAAGAGCTTGCTTCAGATGATAGTTATGATTCTGAATTAGAGGATAGGAAGGAGGCTAAGAAGAGAAGGAAGGAGGAAAAGAAACTTCGGAAGGAGGAAAAACGTCGACGGCGTGAGGAAAGGCGTCGGAGAAGGGAAGAACGGCGTGCAGAGAAGCTGAAAGTGAAGAATCAGGATGGTGCTTATGCTTCTGATGGTGAACGTACTGCAAGGAGGGAGTCTCATCCAAGTGATGATGAAGACATGCAGACTGAGCAGACAAAGCTTGAGATTGAGTTACGGAAGAAGGCTCTCGAATCACTTAAAGCTAAGAAGGGCATCAGTCACTAAATTTTTTGCTGCCTCTGGGACCTTGAGCCGTTCCTTTACCTTAAATCAATTTTTTTTTTTTTATTAAATTCATGTTGAACGTTAGCAATGAAGTTTTATGGGATGTTTATGTCTTAAATGGAAGCATTTTTATATATTGGTTACTGTTTGATGTATTCTATGTTTACTGCTGGCAGCTGAAATGGATAAATGAGGATTTCCTGAGCTATTCTCTTGAGTGCAACTTTATGCAGGACTTGCTGCTAGATTTTCTGGTAATAATTGTCTTCCCTTAGTTGGGAATCTTTTTTTATTTTTTTTTGGTTTTTTAGGATATTGTTGTCATATGGATGAAAGAAATCTCACTTCTGTGACCAATGCTTGTTTTATTTGTTTGTTGCTTTAGAATTTAATTTTTTTTTATTTTAATATAAGCTTAAGTGATGCCAATTGTTATTTAAAGTAATTGCAAGCGAAATCTAACCATGTTGGTAGGATTCACAATCCTTTTTTATTCTCTTTTTCTTCCCTTGTGTGTGTTTTGAAGACAAGAGTTAAGCCTAAAGGTCCTGTATTTTCAATAATTTTAAGTTGATACTAAATTTGGTTTCTGGTCAATTGGTAGATGAAAATAATGTCAACTAGATGATTTGGTTGAGCAGACCATGTGCAGATCCACATTCTGAACATCAATTCAGGTGAAGTTTTTCATTCTTTTATGTTCTCTTTAAGTAGAGAACTCTGTAAATCACTATAGGTGAATCCTCTTTGTATGCGTGTAATAGTTCCTTTCTCACTGTATTTTGGTTTGACCTCTGTATGGTTGGCAGCTTGAGAGTTGTTCCTTGGACTTTGTTATCTGAAATACTTCATTGTTGTTGGACTCATCCTGACCTGATGATGTCTGCTGTAAAGTATAGAGATGGCATCGTGTATGTATATATATGATAATTAGTTCTGTATGAGAATATATGACTATCTTTATGGGCAGTTGTTTTCAGGCTTCTATGGCTTGTGCAGATATTTCATTTTAATAGAGATAGGAAAAGCTCAAGTACTTGTTTAATTGTGGCATGTATATGCATTTCATTTTGGGTCTATATAATATATAGGTCATTTTTAGCTGTTTCTTTCTCCTGTCTCATCAATGATTTCATAATTACCCAAACTGATGGACTGCAGTTTCTTGGTTTAGCTTTCTTAAACCTGATGTTGGTGGTATAAATTCCTATCTATACAGCTTTTTGTTTTACTAAACCTCCCTTTCTGTCTCTTCTTCCCCCCCACCTCCTAGTACTATTGATGCCATAGCCATTGGTGAGGGTTTACAGCTAACGAAGAAGTGTATCAGAATGAAGTTTAGCCGAACTCTTAAGATAGATTTCCAACTTATCTTTTTCCTGTACCTTCTGTTGTGGGTTATACATCTATGTGTCGTTTCTTATTAAACTTCTAGGTTATTCTTTTATGTCTCTTATGTAAAATGGCTCTCCCACAACTTCTTCAGTCCCAATCCCAGGTTTGAGGCCCAAGTATATGTAGAAACTAGAATCTAAATTTGCTGAATTCTTTTGGGAGGATATTGGAGGCGTGGAAGCCAAGGAATTAAGAGGTTGTGCTGAAGAGGATATACATGACGATATATTCTATGGGATTGCTGGCTAAGAGGTTTCTAGTCAGCTTCTCAAACTTTAGCTAAATTTGAGGTTCGCTTTTCCTATTTTAAGTAAACACTTTTTAAAAACATCAATCATTCAACTCTCTACAATATTTATTTATTTATTATTTTTTTAATTCTTTTTGTGAGTTGCACCACCGACGATAACCTCGTGGAGGTCAACGATGTTCGGGTGCTTCACTATCTCCACCAAAATCTCCCTCTTGATCTATTCCATCATGCCCACCTTTATCACCTTCTCTTTTCCTACCACCTTCATCACCTCCACGCTCCTCCCGGTCTGCAAGTTTTCGGCGTGGTAGACCTTAGCGAGAATAATGAGACCCAGAAGTGACCAAATATGTACTTTTTGTGGAGCAATGTGCAGTTGCCATCTTTGCCGTTCTCACCCATTTTTAGCTACGTCTACTTGCAAAAAACAAAAAAGCCAACAAAATTTGAACTTGGGCAGGTGAATTTACAGATTAGGGCTAGTCGAGATTGCTGCGCTGCCTTGGCAAACAATGGAAGGAAAAACAGAGATAAAGATCAGACGGTTATTTGTCTTCCACGTGTTTTTGGTGGCAGGTCTATGCCGAGGCACAGCTCGGCATTGTTAGCTAAGCTCTTGCCATCTCTCAGCTTGGCTATTTGACGAAGATACATGGGAGAGAGAACGAAATAACATACCTAAAATGGCTAAATGTTTTGGCTCTTGATATTTAGGGAGGGTTTCTAACAAAAACTAAAATGGAGAAAGAAAAAAAAAAAAAAAAAAAACTTGATAAATGATTGTTTCTGTGAGTTTCCTTTTAACTTAAGTTTTAAGAAAAATTTAGGGTTGAATTCACTTTATACCCATGAAGTTTTAGAGGGTTTTCAATTCGAACTTCAATGTTTAAAAATTGGCAATGTGCCCCCTTAATGTTTCAAAAAATTTCAATTAAGACCTTCCGTTACTAATTTTCGTCTAATTGGACAGAAATCACGTGAAATTTTGATGTTCTTTATTCTAATTTTGCCTTCATTAAAACCTATGAAATGATGTAATTACCTTCAATTTCATAGGTTTTAATTATGGTAATTACGTAATTTTATAGGTTTTAATTTGGGCAAAATTGGAATAGAGGGCATCAAAATCTCCCGTGAGACACACGTGAGATGATTTCCGTCCAATTAGACGAAAATTAGTAACAGATGGTCTGAATTAAAAATTTTTAAAACATTAGGCGAGTACATTGCCAATTTTTAAACATTGGGGTTTGAATTGAAAAACTCCTAAAACTTTAGGGGGATAAAAGTGAATTTTCCCCAAAAATCTAAAAACAAAGCGATCACTTGAAATGTTCTTCTATGTATAGTCTTACACTCCCATCTATTCAAAGAGTACATCGCATCTCATTCATGCCATGGTCTAATGGCAAATACTTGAAGAATCTTTTTTTATGTCCATGTTTTGGAGCAGTTGATTCATCCGTTCCTTACCATATCCTTTATTTGAAATCGTATTGGCTTCTCGTGGGCCATGCAAATTGAATTATGTGGTAACCTGGCGGATAGACTTCGATAGACTGGTCCTAGCAAAAGAGCGCCCATGTCATTTTCTGGCGCCCAAAAAACGTTTGGTTCCCGATTTCGTTTAGTAGATAAACTGATACTACGTGGCTCAATTCCATTCGCTAGCCTTCCCTTACCTCCCCCATCCAGATAATACCAACAACCAAACAAAAACTAATATTCTTTTAACAAAAACACCGAGTAATCGAATTGGAGCCAAAACGGTGGCCTTCGATAATTCCTCCTCCTTCTCCGTCGATGGCTCCTACGCTCACCTCCAATTCCTTTATTCTAACCCCTTCGCCGCACTCCTCCAGGCTAATTCTCAAGAACACGCGGCTCACAATCTTTGCCAAGCAGGCCGGCCCTTTCCCTTCGCTGCGCTTCGGCAAGAGCAACGATTCCTCCGCCGGAGAGCCCCAGCCAGATGATTCAGCTAACGGCAATCCTTTTCGTTTTGACTTTGGGAAGATCCCGGACGTCAAGTCTTTGATCCCGGCCGTGAGTAATCCCTCTTCCGGCTTGTCAAGGCGGAAGGACCCCAGCACAGTGTTCGTCGCCGGCGCAACCGGGCAGGCTGGTGTTCGCATTGCACAAACTTTGCTGCGTCAGGGTTTCAGTGTCAGGGCTGGTGTTCCCGAGCTTGGTTCTGCCCAAGAATTGGCTCGTCTTGCTGCCAAATACAAGGTTGGTTTCTTTAGCCTTATCAGTATGGGTTACATTTTAAAAAAAATATTTTTCTATTTTTTTTTTCTTTGATTTTTTTATTTATTAATTTGAACATTTTTTTTTTTTTTTAAATTTAAGGGTATAATTTTATAGAGTAATTTTAGGTGGCTTATTTATATTCTAGTAAGAATGATGTGGTTATTAAAATTACCATTGGACTTGTGATTGATCATTATTGAATTTTGATCGAATGGTGATTTTAATAGCCACATCATTCTTAGTTTTACTTGTGTCTCACTAAGAATGATGTGGCTATTAAAATTACCATTAAACTTGTAATTGATCATTATTAAATTTTGATCTAATAGTAATTTTAATAGATATGAAAAAATATATTTAGCCATGGAATAACCACATAATAACTAATTAAAATATTCTAAGAAATAATATTCCATTTGGTCATATCCAAAACAATAATTTTCCCTGCTAACAATTGCATCAACACCGTAGATCATATCCAACGAAGATTCGAAACGCCTCAACGCCGTTGAATCCACCTTCCAAGGTGCTGAATCAATCGCCAAGGCAATCGGGAATGCCAGCAAGGTAGTCGTCACGATCGGCCCCGCAGAAAACGGTCCCACATCCGCGGTCTCCACATCGGACGCCTTGCAAGTGATCAATGCTGCCCAGTTGGCTGGAGTTGGCCACGTGGCCATCATCTATGATGGGAATCCGGCAGGCGCATCCACATACAATGTACTGGATGGCATCTCCTCGTTCTTTGGCAACCTCTTCTCAGGATCACAGCCGTTGAGTGTTCCCGAGTTTTTGCAAAAAGTAGTGGAAACGGACGTCGGCTACACTTTCATAAAGACGAATTTGACCGAGGACTTTTCGCCTGAGAGTTCGTATAATGTTGTGGTGTCAGCCGAAAGAAGCCCAGGTGCAAACGACTACAAAGTAATGTAATGTATGCAATAGTATCTGCATTTTACTGTAAATTTCATTTTATTTTTGGGCATCAAATTTCTTTGCTATACTAAATTTGTTTTTCTTTTTTCTCTGTGTTTGAAAACTAATACTAGGTAGCCAAGTCTAAGATAGCATCTCTAGTGGCCGATGTTTTCTCTAACACAGCAGTGGCAGAAAATAAGGTACATTTTTACTCTACCTATATCTATATATATACATATATGCATGTTGATAGGAAAAGGGCAAAATGTATGTGAGTTTTTTAATGATCACGTACGTTTTTAATAGGGTGTGTAAGATTACTGGGTGTGAGAATTTTAAGGTGTGTTCAAAATGCATGCAAGAATATATAGAAGATGTAATTTTCACGTGTATTTTGGATGCATGTTAGTTAAATAGATTGAATTGGAAGAATTGGTTTGGAGGAAAAGAAAATTGACTTGTGAAGTTTTGTTAGTTGACATGCTGATTGAACATTTTATTCATTTGGGTATTTAGGTTGTGGAAGTGTTTACGAATCCTTCAGCCCCATCAAGGCGTGTAGTTGAGCTTTTCAGGTAATTTAAGTTGCAGGGGACTAGCCATATGAAATATTTAGAAGAATTTTTTTTGTTTGATATTTTTTTCCCTTCTTAAATAAATTGATATTTTGCTTGAGTACAAAATATGCTCATTCAGTTAGGTAAACAAAAAGAAAAGATTGATTTTCGTTTGACTAGTTTGAATGAAATTGCTTTTAGTGCCATTCCTGAGGATGGAAGAAGAAAAGCTTATGCAGAATCGCGTGCAAAGGCCAAAGCAGAGGAAGAGGCACTGGAAGCAGCTGAGAAAGCTCGCGCAGCCGCTGAAGCAACCAAGAAACTGGAAAAAGAGGTGAAGAAGCTGTCGGAGCAAGAGGCTCGAGCTACTAGTCTAGCCGAAGAAGCTCAAGAGAAGGCGGAGGTCGCCGGAGCTTCGGTGGAGACCCTTTTGAACAAAGCCAAAGACTTCGGCTCAGGGCTGTCTTGGGAAAAGCTTAGTTCCCAGGTCTCAACTGCAGTTCAAAATTCTGCAGAGAAACCGAAAGTGCAGGTTGCAACTGTCAGAGGACAGGCCAAGGCACGGTCTTTGCAACCAAAGAATGCTGTTGTTAATAAACAACCAAGCTTCAAGCTTCCTTCTTTCAAACCAAAGGAGGAGCCATTGCAACCAAAGAATGCTGTTGTTAATAAACAACCAAGCTTCAAGCTGCCTTCTTTCAAACCAAAGGAGGAGCCATTGCAACCAAAGAATGCTGTTGTTAATAAACAACCAAGCTTCAAGCTTCCTTCTTTCAAACCAAAGGAGGAGCCAAAGCCAAAGCCAAAAGGCAAACAACAGACAGAGGAGAAGCCAGAAGTCAGGAAGGTGTTTGGCGGGCTGTTTTCACAAGAAACTATATATGTTGATGATGAGTGATGATCATGAGATGATAATTTGTGACCCCTGTCGTCTCTTTGAGGCACTTTTGCTGCAGATCATGTGGTGTAATATTTGTAGTTTTATTATTGTTGAGAGGTGGTTTTATGAGTTTCAGCAAGAAGCATTTACTGGTTTAAGGCCTACATTAAACTTCTTTAATCTTGTTGAGTGCTGCATTTGCCCCGCAGTTCTGTCTCCCTTCTTTGTTTATTAGAATGAAATTGCTGATTTCTTTGGTTTCTCTTTTATCTTGTTGATATTGCCCTGCTTCATATGAAGAAAAACAAGGTTAAGTGGTGAATCGAGGCTTTATGCGGCCATCATGCTACTATTAGCTAGGAATAAGAAATGAAGGCCAAGAATTGGGTTTATGTAAACCGTTGCCTTAAATATGTTAAATCGTTAATTATCCCAAAAGCGTGAATTCATATATATAAAAAAAAAAGATAGGATTTTCCTCAACATGTCCCAACACGTAAAATGTTTAATTGAAATGAGAAGATGAAGACACAATTCAAACTTATAACCTTTACTCTATACTTAAATCATTAATTATTCAAAAAGCTTAATTATTTAAATTAATATAACTTTGTAGAGTGGAAAGAGAATCTCAACAGCTGCAGCAGAATATCAACATTTGAAAAGATGGTAATTTAAAACCTTTAAACTAAACCTCAAGCATGACATGACCTTTGTGTCACGAGGGCCAGAGGGCCACTCAACAGGCCAGACATCACTTTTCTCGTGCCCTTCATAATGATGAGCAGCATAGCATCTCTGATGCATGCAAGATGGCCCCAACTTAGAACGAAACTTTTGGATTAGGGTGCCAAACACCAAGAGTTATAGCCGTTAAAGCAATTCCAACATTGCATGTAAAACGCAATCCAAATGATTACCTGCACAACATAGTTCAAAAAGCAACTGAACATTCACATTAATTAGCAGCTTAAGGAAGAGAAATCCTACCACAGATTCCTCCTCCATGTCATTGAAAAACCAGAATTGAAAATTTTCTTTTGAGTTTCCTTCATTTTAGGCTATTTTTCACAATGCCATTAGTCATTTCTTCCAAGTCTGGTGTAATGCAGCAAAGATTAACATTTTTATGCAATAAATTTGCAGTAAGTTTATGCAAATCACTAGCCATTTCAGGAGTAGTCTTGTACTTATTCTACATTATCCTCTCCAACCATCCCTGCTGCCGGTCCTCTATGCTCATGGCAAACTTGAGATACACATCATGGCCTTCATCTTCATCTTCCATTGTAGATTCTCCAACCAACGTTACCCACCTTGTGTTTGGAATAGCAAGTTCTGCAAAAACATGGGAAAGTAAAAAACCCTACATGGAAGCCTGGTGGCTGCCAAACAAAACCAGGGGATTTGTCTATTTGGATAGAGCTCCCAAAGAGACACCCCATTGGCCTTCATCTTCTCCTCCTTTTCGTGTCTCACAAGATACCTCTAGATACAAAGAATACAACAAACACGCAAATCCACATGCAATTCGAATGGCACGAATAATTTTTGAATTATTTAGAGAGGAAAACAAAGGGGTTAGATGGTATATCTTGGCGGATGATGACACAATCTTTTTTTTGGATAATCTTGTTGAGGTTTTGGGAAGATATGATCATAATAAATACTTCTATATAGGGTCAAATTCAGAGTGTGTGGCATCGAATTTTGATCATTCTTTTGGAATGGCGTTTGGTGGGGCAGGGTATGCTTTGAGTTATCCTTTGGTAGAAGTGTTGGTGAAGAATTTAGATGTCTGCATAAAGACATATCCAGCATTGTATGGGAGTGATCATATTTTGCAGTCCTGTATTGCTGATTTGGGAGTCTCTTTGACCCAGGAAATGGGTTTTCATCAGGTAATTTTGTTTTCTAAATACTCTCATTTCCATATTTGGAGTATCTGATTGACCAAATGGAAGTTTACGTTAAATCATCATTCATCTCAAAAGCTTAAGTTGATAAAAAAATAGTGAATTTAATTATCTAATTAATGCCTTAATATTCCTCTTCACTTGTAAGCTTAAACTAGGGGTGTTAACCCGGTCCGGTTACCGGCCGGTTCCGGTAACCGGTTTTTTTAAAAAATTAGTTTTTGGGCTTATTTTAGGTATTGGGCCTAAAATAAGCCAATTTTTTTTTTCATAAGTTAGCCCATTTTTTTTAAAATCTATTAATTTCTTTGTATAAATTAAAAGGGCTTTGTTGTGATTGTTCCAAATAATTAAAAAATAAACTTAAAAAAGTCCAAAAATCCTAAAAAATCAATGTTTTTGCCTATTTGTGCCTTAGAAATAAAAATTTAATTTTTTAAAATACCCTAAACCTAAACCTAAGTGTGTATATATATATATATATATATATATATATATATATATATATATATATTATTAAATAAAATGGAAACCCGGTTCCGGTATTCTCGGTAAAAACCGGGTACCAAAAAACGGTACCGGAACCGGGGTACCTGGTTTTTGGACTTTTCAAACCGGAACCGGAACCGGGACCCCGGTTTCCCGGTTTTCAAGTTCCGGTTCCGGTTTTCCGGTAATTTTTGACACCCCTAGCTTAAACTCCCATTTAAGAACATCTCTAGCTAGCAATGTTATGCTTTTAGCTAATCAAAATGCACAAATTTCTACTTCACATACTACTTTTTCAATACAAAATCTAATAATTTTTTTTTATTTCATTCTCTATTTTCTTTAAATATTATTTCTTAATTTTTTTTTTTTCTTAAACCACCATGAGAGAAGAGAGAAAGATAATTGAAGCAAAAAGAGAGAGAGATAAGGGAGAAATAATTAAAAAAAAAAAAATACATAAGTTATTGTACTTACCTAAAAGTAGCTGATAAAAAAGCAAAATATATGTTTTAAATAGGCAGAACACAAGCCGCTCGACGTGATTTTTGGCTTATATTAACTAAATATACATAATATGGAGATTGGTGAAACCCAAAATATGAAATATTTAATTAATTAAAATAAAAGGTAAATGATAATGTTTTGATAAGAAGTAATGATTTTTTATTTTTTATTGTTCAACATTATTAAGAAAATATTTCTTCATGCCATGATCGTAGTGATCCATGGGCATTTAATGCTTAAACATTTGGCAGTGGTTTATAAAAGAAAAAATGAGTCGAATATTAATTTTTTATCAGATTAATCTTTGCCATATGGTCAACTTGAAAGTGAAAGATAGCAACGATGAAAGCAATGAAAACAATGTACAATTACAATCAACAAGACAACAAAAATTAACAGCCTTTTTTATTTTTTTATTTCTTTTTATGTATCTAAATATTTACATTTTCCATGACAGATTGATCTACACAGTGACATTTCCGGATTTCTATCAGCTCTTCCACAGTCTCCATTCGTTTCCCTTCATCACTTGGACGTAGTGGACCCAATTTTCCCTTCAATCACCAACCGCCACGAGTCACTGAAACACCTAATGGAAGCAGCAAAAGCTGACCAGTCACGACTACTGCAGCAGACCATTTGCTTTCACAAGCAAAGCAACTGGTCTCTTTCCATATCATGGGGCTACTCTGCTCATATCTATGAAAACCTTTATCCACCAAGCATTTTGCATAGACCCCTCCAAACATTTACGCCATGGAAGAAGACAGCTAAACCACCCTACATGTTTAACACTCGAGTTCCCTCAAATGATCCCTGTGAGGCTCCTCATGTTTTCTACTTTGACGCCATAGAAAAGACCAAGGGAAACCAAATTCTTACAAGTTATGTCAGAAGATCACCTCGTAGGTTAGCAGCTTGTTCATCAAGTGGGAATCACTCTGCTGATTTCATATCCAAAATTCAGGTCCTCTCAACCTTGAGGAGACATGGTGAGGTGAGTGGTTTGCATTTTCTGTGTCTTGTTTTCTTACCCGAAAAGTCCGTTTGGATTTTGCGATTTCAAAATGTCTGAATTAGAAAAAGAGTTTAAAACGTGTGATTTGAAAACGTAATTTTTAAAAACTCTTACCTTGCTCGCTATCGCAATTTAAAAAAAAAAAAATTGGGTTGTCCACAAAATATCTAAAATTATATCTTGATTCTATTGTTTATTTATTTATTCCCAGGCTGGTAATAGAAGAGAGTGCTGCGATGTTCTGCGTGTAGCTGACAATCTGAACTTCACGGAGGTCAAGATTAGGGCTTGCATGAAGGATGAAATAGTGGCCTATATGTAATACTAGATATTCAAATTGTTGTATGTTTATTTCTTTTTGGGTGGATTGTCATAGTCATTTTATTATTGGGTCCATAATGAGCTAAATCATTCTGTAAGGGGTGAGGGATGCACTCTTACCCTAAATATAAATGGAACGAGTCCATTTGACTTCATTCAAGGTTATAAGAGAAATTAGGACTAAGAGACAAGTCTCCTCTCCACACACTCATAAATAGGATGCGGCTATCAATATCATAGATGAAAAACTCGTCATCTAATAATGGAGGTACATACATTTATCTCTTTCATTTGTTCACCACATGTTATGCAGAAAGACTGATTTATTTAGCTAAATTCTAACAATTGGTATCAAAATCATGGTTAGCTAGTGCTATTAATACGAGCTTCTTGGAATGACGTGTTTGGTTTGACTCTGGTAAAATGAGTGTGGTGATGACTCTTGGAATATATATGACACTCTTGTATAAAGGACTTACACGTAAGTGTGAGTTGGGTCAATGTGAAAGAGATTTGTTATAAGTGTGTTCGTGAGTGTTGTGTCCCACGTTGATAAAGTATATATAAAAAGAGAAGTTAATATACTTAAATGGACTCAAGCCTAATATCTTAAGTTTTTGGGCTAGAGTGGTGTCTATATCTAAGATATTGGGCTAGAGTGGTGTATATGTATATATATATGTGTGTAGTATTTTTCTTTATACTTTAAACAATAGTCACAAGTGTACTCACAACACATAACACATATGAATATGAGTTGTATGGATATGTTGTTAATATAAGAATAATATTTTCACAGATATTACGATTTAAATTGGTATGCATGTCTGGCCCAATATTTGTTGGGAGGAATCCAATATTCAACTTTTGGGGAAGATTTCTTTTTGACTTTGTGGTCAATTAAGTTGATGCTTCCAGCAGCGGTACATCATTAAAAAAAGACACAAAATGCCCCCCTTTTTTTTTTGGTAGTGTGGTGGCAAGACGACATTGTTAATGTTCTATCTGATATCCTCTTCTGGGTTAAATCTAGGATCATTTCCTTGTCTAGTTTCCAGCTTTCTTCCCTAGCTAATAGATGGATGTTCAGGTCGTGATGATGAGGATTCTTCCGGGATGTAATTAATTAAGTATTGATTTCTTTTTTTCCTGTTGTTTGTTTGTTTAGGGTCAAGCGTGTGTGTTTTTTCTGTGTGCATGCTGTTTTTTTCCCATTGTTTGTAAGTTAGGGGTTAATTGTCTGGTGATCCCTTGTGTTTTGTATTTGTGTACGTTTTTATGCATGCTATCAATAAATTATTATTTATCCCCTCACGTATTTAATTTAAAATGGGGTAGGGGAATGATGAATTCTGAAGTTTCAATTCCTCCATCCAAACAGTATAACCTCGCACCGTTTGGCAAATAACTCTCTCTTAATCTCTTATTTCCATTTCTCTTAAAAAGAGTCAACATTATTTCAAAACTATTATCAAAATTTTCACTGTCTTCCTCACAAAAAAAAAAAAAAAAAAAAAAAAAAAAAAATTCAAAACTCATTTTTACTTTATATCACATCAATCACTTCTTATTATTATTCAAACAAAAAAAATTCACAACAAAACTCTTTACCAAATGATCCACTTATGTGAATCTAGGGTTTTGCAAATAAATAATTGCAAAAATTATAGGTCATAAGAAAAATTAGTGCTTATATCCCATTAATTTATTGAAATTCAAAAACTAGTAGCATTGATGAACCAAATAAAAATTTTCAAATTTCAAGTGCTAAGAACATGTATATATATATAGAAGAACGAAGTCATGAATTCAAGGCATGCAGTTATGTGTGTGTATATATATATATATATATATATATATATATATATATATATATATAGCCTTCGCTTTCTAAGTCACCTGTTTTATAAATACCTAAACAAGCCATTGGCATCCCAATTAATCATATCAAAACAGTAACTAAAATAATTAAGCTAACAATGATCATAACTTACTTTTACCCTTTCAACTGTCAGAATGATATTGGAAAAAGAACCACTCTTTCCCTAAGTAATTGTGAAATTAAGGAGACTGAAGTTAGATATCCATGCTATTTGGGTTCATAATTCAATCATGTACTTAATTTATCAAACGTTTATCAGCAATGTGAAGAAATCAAAGTTTGAAATGCATCTATTTAAAGTAATTCTGGTGGGAGCTTGTTTTCATAACATGAATTTTTTTTAGTGCAATGGTTAAAATTTCATGCCGGCAAGTATGTTACGTGAATAATTTCTTAAACATGTAATGGTATATATAATTATTAGGTTACGAGAAAACCTAAACTTTTTACAAACATAAGGTTTGTGGGATTAAACTTTTCATACTTTTAATTAGTCAATCGGGCTTAAATAAAAATACAATTAACCGGAAGGATATATATCAACTGAAATAGAAAAGATCGAAACAACTAACAAATAACAAAGTACAAGTTTGTGTACTTGATTGTCGAAGGTGGTCACTTCATGCAAACAACTTCCAAAATTATTTTCCTTCCTGGATTCTGCTTTCTGGAAAAAAAATGGTTCTTATAATCTACAATAATAGAAAATATTTACTTCCTCTTGGAGTTCTTGAGGCACTAGTGAAGCTAGTATTAGATGCAGCACAAAGATAGAAGAAAAAAACGTATATATAGAGATCATCTAATTAGGTCACCAAGAAGATTATCTTCGTTGGTTCTTGTGCATGGAAACGCGAAGGAGATAGAGGTAATCCAATTATAAATCCACGCTTCATTACTTTTAAATGCTATATATATATCTAGAGTTTTGTTTTGTTTTGTTTGTTTGTTTTTTTTTTGTGAATCTGCAATTGTATTGATTGAGAAGATTGAGATTTGTCTGTATAGCTTTGTTTGGTTATTGTTGTTGTTGTTTCAGCAGGTTCGTGCCGGAGGGATTTTGTAATCTTTGTCTTTTTATAAAAAAATTCACTATTCAAAAAAAAAAAAAAAAAAAGAAGGTATCTAGGGTTTGTGAACATATCCCTGTTCAACCCTAATCAGTACCGTACAATCTGGGCTTAAAATTACACCACCAAAATCCCATAAAACTATGAAAATTACATATGTGAACACTCAGAATTGGTTTAAATTAATGAGAAAACTTGAAAACAATATACCATGCAATTAGAGGAATATTAAATGTTGGAAATTGATCAGAAGAACTTTTTAGTACCCGTTGGTGCTGATGGGTCCTGAGGCTCAGGCCCAAGTCTAAGCTCAAGGTCTATCTCCGAACCAGACAGGTCAAAGGTAGATGATGACGACAAAACCTTTTCAGTTTTCTGATGAAGTTGACTGCTGCTGCTGCTGCTGCCTGGAGGGTTTTGATCTTTTTCTGATGGTGTTTCGACAAACAGACGAAGTTGGTTGACTTCACCGACATGGGTTTCCAGCAGCCATGAAGAAGTACTCCCAGGTGGTGTTGGAGGATACGAGGGAATTATGAGCCTTGGGATGTCCGAAGATGGTTGATGAGATTCATGATCTTTTTCTTTTCGGTGGATGTTCATGTGGCCACCTAAGGCTTGTGCATTAGAGAAGCCTCTCCTGCAATAGGTGCAGTCGTATGACCTGGCGGCTGTTTGGGTTGCCACGTGCTCATCTGATGAAGTCATGATCACCTGCTCGATATTTTCTTGGGGTGGTGGTGGCTGATGATCAGACTCCATTTTTGCAAGCAAATTAACCACAGAGAGAGAGAGAGAGAGAGAGAGAGAGAGAGGAATTGTGGAGTGGGCGGTAGTGGTAGTGATGATGGTTTTGTGGAGGGGGGAAAGAACTAGAAGGCCTGCTTTTAAGCTTCTAGATATATATATAGATATATATGATCTGTAACTTCCTGGATGTTATATATACAATTTAAATTGTATGAAAGGACAAACCTTCTAATTGGTCATGGTAGAGCTAGCTAGCTAGACTCGTAGTAATATTTTATGTATATATATATATATGTGTGTGTGTGTGTGTGTGTGGTGGGTATTAAGTAAGTAATTACATTGAAAGAACTTTCTTTCCATGCAAGCCTATATATAAACCAAAAAGGATTGAAGGGTAAATTCAGAAAACCTTCAAATTTAAAAAATTATAGATCTATTTATGTATGCATGCATGTATATATAATGGATATATAATTACATTGAAATCTCTCCCTTTTCTCCTCCCTCCCATTTTTCCTTTTTTTTTTTTTTTTTGTTGGGGTCTTTTTGACTCAAACACAGTGAAGGTATCTTATTTCAATCTGTTTCCTACTAGTTTTTTCTTCCTTGGTTAATATGTGTCCTGCCATTTATATGTACGACGAAGGATATATATTTGCAATATAATGTACAAATATATACCTTAAAAGATGACATCAATTTTGTTGATGAGAAAGATAAATAGGCCGTATTTTTTATTTGTTGATGGGGGTAGATTGACATTACGGGTAGCCATAAATGTTTGGAGTGGTTAATTCCAATTCCTTGTACTCATGAAAACGTTATTTTCAGAAATTGATATATATAATGCTTTTCCCCCAAGCATCAATAAAAAAACTAGAAAAATAGAGGTTTTTGGCGAAGAGTTTGATTAACATGATTATTAATATGTTCATATGTTGGCGGCAATGCTATAACTCATCCACATTGGTCGATCGTCACCCTTATGATATGAACAACGTTGTGTTGAATAAAAAACAACTATGAAGAGATGACTTCTTGTCAGCATTAAGTATTTATACAACTCTTAATTGAAAAGTTTCAAGTAGATCCAAGGCTTTGCTGTACTTAATTATTCTGAGTCCACTAGGGCATAGACTAATTTATATTAAAGAGATTCTTAATTATTATAATCGGAAATTGAGAATTAATTGACCCTAACCCAGATTTTTTCAATTCAAAAGATCGAGAATGAAATAAGAATTGTCTTTCATGCAATAAAAATAAGAAAAAAAAAAATTGTGTATTAATTCTTAATGACACATTCTATTATAGATGCGGGGGTCAAAAGCTAGTTAAGGTAACAACTTTTATAGGATTTCATTCTTAATGATGTGCCATCAAATGCCTCGCGAGGAAACCAAAAAGGATAATCCATATATATACATATATATACTACTAATATACAATGAGCTAAGATTTTTTTCTTTTTTTCTTAATTTCTTATAGCAATAAGAGGGGAAAGGGGGAGGGGACGATTACACCAAAATAGAACACAAAAAAAGAGTTGAGAAACCCAACAATAAGCTCCCAATAATATAAGCTAAGATTTATTGGAGATGAAGTCTAGAATATATGAAAAAGAAAATTATGACTTTTATTTTATTTTCTGGGTTATTGACTTCTTTGAATTTCACTACACGGAGAAAAATAAGACAACTTTTACAAGACAATTTTTTTTTTTTTTTTTTCCTTTGGTATTATTGTGATAATAATAATAATAAAAAAAAGAGAGTAATTTCAGCACATCTAAGAGCACTAGTAACAGATGCCCTATATGCCATTCTCTTTTTTATGTTTAGGAAAAATTTTTTTTAAAAAAAAACCACAAGAACCTACTCACATCAGATTCCCTATATTTAATCAACCCTCAATGGTTGCTACACTGTTTCCTAATGTGTAGGGAACCAAATGTGGTTCCCTATACATTACTTTAATATAAACATTTCTCTTTACTCTCTCATCTTTCATCTTTTTGTCTTTAATTAGGGATTGTATTGAAATTTTATGAAAAAAGTGAAGGTAAATAGGGAACTTGTATTTTGTAAAGAAATAATATTTTAATGTTACAGGAAAAATGTTGATACCGTGCATAGAGTCGAGACACAGATTTACGTAGTTCGACAATGTGCCTACGTCCACAGAGAGACGGCTATATTTTATTCTTAATAATTCAGGGTTACATCATAACATATATATAGGAAAAACCCTAAACCCTACTTGTACGGATGTATTAAGGAAATTTCCAAAATACCCCGTACCGTACCGTAAACTTAGGAAAATCCTGCTCCGTGAACGTTTACTCCGCTCCTGTCTACTTGGCCTTCCACCGGTGTTAATATGAGCCACCAATTCCAACAGAAAAGTGAGGAAAGCTATTGTAAAATATATTTTCATAGAGAAACAAAAAATAGTTTTGTGTCATAAACTTAGGAAAAATCAAAGAAAAACTGCTGCTAGTACTCTAACATGCATATAGCTCACAATGCTAGTCATGTCAAATTGAATATTTATTATCCATTTTATTTATCTTGCCCATTTCAATATATATTCTAATGCCATGATGTCCAACTTTCAAATTTTATTTCACCGGCACCATTTAAGTGAAATAAAAAAAAGATTCATTTTATAGTTTATATTTTGTTTTATTACATTTAATAATGTATATGCATGCTAATACCACAACATTATTTAAAACTTTTTAAAAGACATGACAATGTATTTATCATGCAAACGGAGAAAATCCCCTATTTCATTTTGTTGATAATCCCAACGTTCACATTCAACGTTTTCTTGCCAACGTTGGCCACCTTAGCAGCCAAGGCAGTCCTACAACAACTAAGAACCAAGTGACAGCCAAACCCTAGCTAGTTAAGAGTCACTCCCGACAGAGGGGTGTTTTCATCATCATATATATTTATATTAATTTATATATAATACGAAAACAACAAAGTACCAACTTGCACCATTTTATGATCTCTAGACGTCTGCCATGTGGAAGCTCAAGAGACATAGTGAAGATGTCATCCAGTGGGCTTATCTTATAAACTAAAGGGTTTATATATATATATATATATATACTCACAAAATCAAAATGTTTGTGTCAGCATTACCAGGAAGAGGAAAAAGAAAAAAGAGTATCTCTCTCCCCGACAAAAACGCGTGGACAGCTTAGTACTGGTCTTACTAGAAACTCATCACTTGTGCTAATTCTATGATTTGCCTGTTAACTCATCTTGGGAGACAGAGTCATTAATTAATTGCTTTCTTATGTCCATACGTGGAAATAGTCAAAAAAAAGTTTAAACTTCTGGAAATTATATATGCTTTTTCAGGTGATCATCAGTGTACGTGGTGATTCCGCCCCATTTTTATAGATATACTCTAACATTAATTAAAATTATTAGCTATTAATTAATAGTTAATCAAGCTTTATCCGTAGCTATGTCATTTGATATATATTGGAGATCATGCATTTGATGTCACTCGCGGTGCTTAGGGAACAGGAGACTCATACCCATAATTTATATACCACCGACTTCTCACCACTATACTCTGGATAGGGTTAGATTAGGTTATGGTTTGATCTTGTTTGAGGGAACATTTGTGTGTTTCCCTATGTTTCATATAAATACTCAAGGTAAATATAAGTTAAATTAAGAAAAATAGAAATTTTGAGATAATAATATAAAATAGTAAATTAAGCAGAATTAGGGATGTTCTAACATTTTAGGAGGAGAAAAGGGTGGATTTTGTCTTTTGGGCCTCTGAAAAACGACTTACACCGAGCATAGCTAGGTATGCATGCCGAAAAGAGCTTTTCGAATTAGACTCTTATATGTAATTATATCACATGCTCAAAATTATATGCCGGCCATCTTGTACTTCCATGTGTCAAAACCCTGTGTTATGCTGTCACGTGTCAATTATGATGCCACTCTTGCATCCACGTCAACACCTTGTGCCGTTATGTGTCAGCTGCTATATATGCCACCTTCTTTTTCCACATGTCAACACCTAGTGCTGCCAAGTATTAGATGCTATGCCATCTCGTGCTTTTACAACACCTTGTAAGATATAACTATAAGTATGATAAATATGCTAAAAATTTAAAGTTTGAGAAATGAACTAAGATAAAATCATTAATCATATTGCATAGCATTCAAAGTTGAAAAGAAGATAGAATCAAACTAATATTTGAAATAATATTAGCAAACGAAAAAAAAAAGCCTTATTAATAACGAGTATAACAATAAGTGCATCCCCAATTCTAAACAAAGTGACTTAAAGCCACAATAAGTTGCAGTTTGAGCAGCCAGCAAGGCTGCTTGAGCTTCACCTTTAGAAAGCATCACTTGATGACATAGAAGTGATTTTTTTTTTTTTTTTTTTTTTTTAAATTGAGAAAAAAAAAAACAAAAAACAAAACAAAAACGTTAAGGGTTAAATACTTAATACCCCATGGGTTTGATAACTTTATTTTTTCCCCCATGGGATTTGGTTTTTATCACAGGAGGTTCGTGTGGTTTTGATAAATGACCAAGTTAGTTATTCCGTTAGTTGACCTAACGGAATTCCATGTGTACCAATCAAATGTTGACACATGATATTTACTTAATTTTTTTTTAAAAATAAAAACAAAAAGAAAAGAAAAAAAAAAAGATCCAAGGGGGTGGCCGAAACCACCCCCAACGGTGGTTGGGGGTGGTTTCGGCCACCCCCTTGGGTCCAACGGGGTGGCTCGGTGCCCATGGGGGTGGTCGAAACCCACCCCCAATGGGCATTGGTGGTGGCCGAAACCCACCCCCAATGGGCATTGGGGGTGGCTCGGCCACCCCCAGTGGGTACTGGGGGGTGGTTTCGGCCACCCCCATTTTTTTTTTTCCTTTTTTTTTTTTTTAAATATTTTTTTAATTTTTTAAAAATTAAGTAGGTGCCACGTGTCAACATTTAATTGGTTAATGTTAAATTATGTTAGCTCAACTGATGAAATGACTAACTTAGTCATTTATTAAAATCACAAAAACCTCTTATAATAAAAACCGAACCCTAGAAAAGAAAAAAAAAAAAATTTATCAAACCCCAGGTATTTATTATTTAACCCAAACGTTAATTGGCAATGAAGAACAGCAACCTAAGAGGCGCGATTTCAAAAAGCGTTCTCTAAAATCGCGATTTCAGTCTCTCAACTTCTCTTGGAAATGACCGTCTCTAAACCTCAAACTCTCACCCTGCTCACTTGGCCACTGAAATGTCTCAGACCCTCGTTCCACCTCCACCATCACCGTCTTCTTCCTCTTCGCCAACCCTTTACTCGAAGCTCAAAATACGACAACCCACCAGCATAAGACCCGTCCGTAGCCAGCCCATGTTACATTCAGGCTCTAACAGTAGCCCAGTGGACAATCCTAGATGGTCTCTCCGCGGAATGACCGCTCTTGTCACCGGAGGCACTCGCGGAATTGGGTATGTAAACACATAAATTATTGGAAGTATATTTTGGATTTTGTTTCTCTCTTATGGTTTGTGAAAATTTGGAACTTGGTTTGATTTTCAGGCATGCAATTGTGGAGGAACTTGTGGGGCTTGGGGCGAGAGTGCACACGTGTTGTAGAAATGGGAGTGAGCTGGATGGGTGCTTGAGGGAATGGGATAGTTTAGGTTTTGGGGTTACTGGGTCGGTCTGTGATGTGTCGGTTCGAGCTCAGAGGGAGGAGCTAATGGGGGCTGTGTCCTCCGTGTTTGATGGGAAGCTCAACATCCTCGTAAGTAAGCTCCTGCATTAAACATATTGATCTGTGTGTTTGCATATGTATTATGTTCTGTTTGTGTCCCCCTCTTGGCCTTTTGGGTTTAAATATTGATCAAGTGATGAACTTCATATTTCCTATCAGTTTTGGCTGAGTTTGACTTGAAACCCTCTCTCCAAAGTTAATGTGCGAAGGGGGAGTGTTAGAATATCCATTTAAGCGATTGAATTTACCTTTTTTCTATTAGCGTCACTTTTGAACTGCTTTCCCTGTTTACTGAACTAGACAACTTACTTGTTTTGATCCGTAGATAAATAATGTTGGGACAAACATACGGAAACCAGTGGTGGATTTCACGGCTAAGGAATTTTCTACTCTCATGGCGACCAATTTTGAATCTGTTTTCCATATCTCCCAACTTGCTTATCAACCTTTGAAGGCATCGGGAGTGGGAAGTGTTGTGTTCATGTCCTCTGTATCGGGTTTTGTCTCACTGAAGTCTATGTCTGTTCAGAGTGCAACAAAAGGTAACATGAAAATATTCTTTCAAGTTGCTATAAAGTTTGAACTTGAGGAGCTTATCAAAAACAACTTATTGTATGTGATTCCCAGGAGCTATTAATCAACTCACAAAAAATTTGGCTTGTGAATGGGCAAAAGACAATATAAGAAGTAATGCTGTTGCACCTTGGTACATCAGAACCTCAATGGTGGAGCAGGTAATTCTTTTTTCACGGTTTTGATGTGATTATCGGTTGGATTGAGCTTCTCCAGATTGTTATTTAATCAATAATGTTTTGCGGCAACATGGCAGGAAGGGCTGTTAAACGACAAATTCTTTGTTTTCAAGTTGTTTGATCAATAACTTGAAAAGAAGCATTCTTTGTTAGATTTTTTTTTTTTTTTTTTTTTTTTTTTTTTTTTTTTCATCTAATGAGTTGCAAAAATGAAATTTCTCCGCTACTTTCCACATTTTAAAGTTTTGTTCAAACTCAAGCTTCTCTGTCATCATAGCAACATAGCTGCACCTTAATAAGTTCATAGTTTTAGAATGTTAGGATTTGCACCAGTTGATGTATGGCATGTAAAAGGTCGATATCTAATTCAGTATGAGAAGTCAAAGTTGATCTTGAATTTTTCTTTATTCTAGGTGCTCAGCAATGAAGAATACCTAGAAGAGGTGTATTCTCGAACTCCTCTTCGGCGTCTTGGAGAGCCCAAGGAGGTCTCATCTCTTGTGGCATTCCTTTGCTTACCTGCATCATCCTACATCACTGGCCAGATTATTTGTGTTGATGGAGGGATGTCTGTAAATGGTTTCTACCCAAGACATGACTAGAAGTGGCTACTCAGCCATATTCTCTATTTTCTCTTACTGTTCATTGACCCCTTTCCGTCTAATCTCCTCTCAAAACAACCTAGCCTTAGCATTACCCTCCTTGTCTTTTGTAGTATTGAAAGCAAACCTTTTATTTTTTAATTCTTGTACTTTGTATTCCTCAAAAAGTGGAATCTTTTCCTCCTATCTCTAAGCCTTCTAATGGTTTATGAGCCCATTGTATTACTTTTCAACCATTCCCAGTTGTTTCATCACAACATCTTGTTATCATGAAATGCTTCGAAATAAAAATGTTGTCTCAGATGTAATATTTGAAGACTTATGAAGAGCAATTCTTGGTCATGTTCTCATTTAATTTTAGAGCAATTCTTGCTAAATGGTGTGGTTCTGCAGTAGGTTAGTGTGATAGTGCAACGTAAGTTAAACTGCAGCTTAAGTCAAGCTTATTGTATATAGCGGCGAAGAGAGGGTCGACCAGGTTTCCTTGATTCAATAGATTAGTGCCCATTGATTGTTTACTAATCTTTATACGTATGTTCTTGAATTAATATTTGATCTCTGGGATGCACTTATCATATTCCTACCTTATCGGGAAAGTATAATCGAACAGAGTGGACATGGCTGTGAGTCTTCTTACTATCGGAGTTGCTTAATTGCTGCATTCCCAAACACAATCTGCACCCCTAACTTTCATCCTAAGATAGCTGATGCAAATAACTCGAAGCTTATGTACTTTTGTCTTTTATAAATCTTCAAGCCCCTGTGAATAACTTTAAAATTGTAATTGCTCGACATACTGGAGGTATATCAACATTTTAAATTAATTAATACCCAACTCCTTTGGATTTTGTTCTTATATTTATCAACAAACTCTCAAAGTCCAATGTGTTGGCACATGAGACCCTCATGGGACTTTGTTCTTATATTTATTATTGTCATCTTCCTCTTGTTTTTTGTTGTTGTCTAATTGCACATGCATCAAGCTAGGAGGCATCTCTTAGGTATATTTCAGCTCAAACAGGCAATGGAATAAGTATTGCTCTTTTCCTCAAATTTCACTGTCAGCAACTCCTATGTTTGAAGTAATGTTGTCTTATTAGACTACATAATGAATGGCTGGAAAAGCTCAGGAGAGTCTCATCATATTCTTCCCACTTTTCCTTTAATTACATTCGACTTATAAACCTTATTAAGTTATTATAGTGATCCTTCGTTTCTTGTATATGGCCGGCAGAGTGGTCTTATTTCTTATTTCATATTCCAGCCTATCATTTTTCCTCGGACAGATAGAACTTTAAATGAATTATTTTGAGTCAACCTTTGATTCTTTCGACTTGCCCACATTAAGTTATACACCAACTAATATAGTAAAAAGTGATGAAACATTAAAATCAATAGAGGTGGGAGAGATAGACAGAGTGAGTGGACATCATGGTACAGGCAGGGAGCATTTGTGGAGATGGCAGATGGTCGCTTCTGGGAATGACTGCTCTTGTAAATGGTGGAACAAAAGGAATCGGGTCTCTCTCTCTCTCAAGTTAATAAGTTTTATGGATAGCTGTTTATAAAGAAGTCTGCCATGGCGCCAGCAACTCTTCATACTTTTCTTTTTCTATTCTTTTAAGCACTGCGGCGCTAACTCTCCCAGCCACAAAAATTCATAACTCCTGCGGCGCCAACTCTCCTTAGTTATACATTGAAAGAACCCTTTTTGTTAGCGCCGCAGGAGATTGTTAATATATTTATTAACAAACTCTCAAAGTCCAATGTGTTGGCACATGAGACATTCAATATGGGACTTTGTTCTTATATTTATTATTGTCATCTTCCTCTTGTCTTTGTTGTTGTCTAATTGCACATGCAGCAAGCTAGGAAGCATTTCTTAGGTATATTTCAGCTCAAACAGGCAATGGAAAAAGTAATGCTCTTTTCCTCAAATTTCACTGTTAGCAACTCCTATGTTTGAACTAATGTTGTCTTATTAGACCACATTGAAATGGCTGGAAAAGCTCCATTGCTATTTTGTGAGGCAATCCATCTCAATGCAATGAAAATAAGGGCTTTGCAACAATAACAAAATGAACTGAATAATCAGCCTGTTTGCCATGGAGAGTTTCATCATATCTTCCCACTTTGCCTTTAATAACGTACGACCTATAAACCTTATTATAGTGGTCCTTTCTTGGTTTCTTGTAGGCAGCCGGCAGAGTGGCCTTATTTCTTAGTTCATGGTCCAGGCTATCATTTTCCCTCAGAAAGAAATATAGCTTTGAAGGAATTATTTTGAGTCAACCACATTGATTTTTTCGACTTGCCCACATTGAGTTATACACCAACTAATTATAGTTAAAAGTGATGAAACAGAGGTGGGAGAGATAGGCAGAGTGGACATCATGGCACAGGCAGGGAGCAGTTGTGGAGATGGCAGATGGTCGCTTCTGGGAATGACTGCTCTTGTAACTGGTGGAACAAAAGGAATCGGGTCTCTCTCTCTCTCTCTCTCTCTCTCTCTCTCTCTCTCAAGCTAATAAGTTTCGTGGATAGCTGTTTACAAAGAAGTCTGCCTCCATGGCTTAGGGATAAACAACACTAATCGTATAAAATCCAATAAAAGCTTTTTACAATGTTTTGTAATTGTTGTCAGGCATGCTGTTGTGGAGGAATTGGCAGCGCTAGGGGCAAGAGTACATACATGCTCAAGGAATGAATCCCAGCTCATTGAATGCTTGCATGATTGGGAGATGAAAGGTTTCCAAGTCACAGGTTCAGTTTGTGACATGATGCATCCGGGTCAGCGAGTCAAGCTGATGGACAAAGTCTCCTCAATGTTTAATAGGAAACTAAACATTCTTGTAAGTTGTGAATACATTCGGTTCATTGCGTTCTACATAGCATTTTAGCTTACACACAAGGTTGTACTGTAACTTTGAAACATCAATGCCATTCTGGGACTAGAATAGAAGTGAGGTTATACATACAATTCATCAACAGCCCTTGAATGGGTTTATCGGGATGAAACAGAAAACAAGCTTCAATAGATTGTGAGCACCTTTATGGTACTCCTTGTACTCCACATTAAGTGGGGAAGACATAGGAGAAAATAAAAAAGTTGGATCTTATAATAGGTTGGTTCTAGTTGGTTGTGATAAAAACGTTGTTCTCCTCCTATTTTCCTAAGGCAACTAAGCAGACTGAAAGAATTTGAAGGGAAAAGAAAATTTTGGATAACCGGTTCAAGAGAGGACTCATGATTCATACGGAAGTTACTTTTCTGAAAGATTAGAAATTTTTCCCTTGTGGATTCTTAGCTTGAACTTAGCAGGTTCTTAGCTAGGTACAATAAAACCCAATAAAACTAAGCTTATCTGTAACAATTTTCAAAGATTTGTTTCTGCAAATGAGGTTTCCACATATTAGAGCATTCAAATCTTCACTTGCTGCATTGAATCATTGTGGATTCCGACATGAAGTAGCAGCCAATTGTATGACTCCATGTTATGTTATTATTTGGGCTTTACCAAATTCTGTATGGTTTCATGTATTTTAGACATTGTTTAACCAGCCTCACTTTGTTAGATAACATGTAATCATATGACACAAATTGTGGTGGCATGTACCAAAAATATGACTGTTTCTGTTTGAGAAGATAATAGAAGGTTCACCCAAGGTTCTGGTGTAAACAAGTAGCATATACCACAGTCATCCTTTGCAACCTGATTCTTTGTAGACTGGAACAAGGAGCGGGGGAGTTCATTGTTTAGCTTCTTGCATAAGTTCTTAATTGAATTCGACAAATGTCGTATTTTTGAATCCTCCAGAGTTCCTGATTCTGATTTTGCTTCTAGAAAAGTTCGAAGTTAGTAGTTTTCATACTCTTGGAATGGTTTTCTTTTTCTTTAACTTTTAAATCCTGTTCTTCCTAACTTTCTAGATAAACAATGTGGGAACGAACATCTGGAAACCGACTGTAGATTACACAGCTGAAGAATTCTCTGCGCTTATGGCTACCAATTTTGAATCCATGTACCATTTGTGCCAGCTAGCACATCCTCTTCTGAAAGCATCAGGAGCAGCTAGCATCATTTTTATTTCTTCTGTTGCTGGTGTTGTGTCACTAAATGTTGGATCTATTTATGGAGCAAGTAAAGGTAATTACTTATGCAATCTGCATTTTATTCATAGCTTTCGGGTTGTAATCTCTACATAGTGACTCTAAAGGCAGTGAATTCTGTCTATTATTTCTCAATGTAGGAGCGATAAACCAGCTTGCTAAAAGTTTGGCATGTGAGTGGGCGAAAGACAATATTAGGAGTAATTCTGTGGCACCATGGTTCATCAGAACCCCCATGGTTGAACCGGTAAGGCCATGACATCCTTTCACCAAGCTTCTGCTTTTGGCTAGTTGGCATGACCATGATTGCATATATCCATTCATTTGTGCCACATGCAACTCTTGAGTTACATAAATATGAAACGAATCCTTAATGTGAGTTATTGTTACTATTGCAGTGTCTCAGTGACAAACAATTTTTGGAAGCTGTAAACTCAAGAACTCCTCTAGGATGGCCGGGAGAGCCGGAGGAGGTTTCCTCCTTGGTGGGATTCCTGTGCCTACCTGCATCCTCTTACATAACTGGGCAGATTATTTGTGTGGATGGAGGGTTCACAGTGTATGGCTTCGATCCAGAACTTGACTGAGAAACAAAACACCTGCCGAACTCCTTACTTATGGTTTTTCTAAATGAGACATTTCCATTTGCTCTCTTCTGTCTTTGTGTGTTTTTTCTTTGTTTAGACCCTCCATTTGTCTATCTTGCATGCTTAGAATAGAGTTCATTTTCTTTACTATCCTTGTATATATATATTTTTTTCACTGATAAATAATGTATATTCAAATAGCACAGAGGGGTGCAACCATTTACACAAGAAGTATACTCTTGTACTGTTTGATCATACTGCCCTTGTAATATATGATCATTCTATTCCAACTCATTCCTATTCCTAAAGGAATGACCATTCCTTTTATCGAACATGCCCCAGGGGCTTAACCCAGAAAGTATTTTCTAGAAAGTCTAGGCTTGTTTAGTTTGGACCAATGCTCGATTAGATTATTGCCGCTATTAGTTATGCCATCTCCACATGACCCTAACATGAAGTGTTCAGATAGCTTTAGGTGTGCAGCTCGTCTCTTTGAGTGGGTTGGCTCTATTGCCTCCTTTGTCGCCCAAATGGTACGTAATTTAAAAAATTAATTATAGAAAATATCAAATCTATTGAAGAATGATCAAATTGGGTTCTACAATAATCAACTGTCCAAATTACTAATAATTTGAACAATAATTATGAGAAAGCTTATACGAAATTCACTTATTTAAATAAGTTTTTAGTAGGCGAAGTCAACAATAAGTGATGCCAGCGACTTAACGATTTCAATGACTTTTGTCATCATAATCCAAGGAATTTGGCATCCCAATCTTTTAAAGATTTTATAGAGCAATTTGTTTGCATTTTGAGCGTTGACTTTCATGTAGCTACTAGACCAAATTGAAGTAAACAATCCCCAATAATGTATGTAATTGTACCTATTATTGGTGCCAAACAATATATTTTATAAATAAAAAAGAAAAAAGAAAAACGCACCTTATCTACAACATGTGTGAATGCCCAAAGGCCAGATAAGGGCCGGCCCCATAGGCCTATTAGGCGGCTACCTAGACTCTTTAATTTATAAAGGCATTTTATTGGCCAGAAAGGTCGAAGGCCGCCTCAAGGAAAGTAGAGTGTGAAGATGACATTTGATATGTTATATTTACTATCGGACACGGTTGATTTTTGTCGGTGGTCGTTGTTACAAGTTTCAATTGCGTGTAGTTTCTTTTAATATATAACTAATTAAATATCTTACTAGAAAAATAAAATCGATTAGTCATATTATCTATTGAAAATCATATATTAACATAATTTAAACATGACAATTTGATTAGTAATTTAGCATTTCAAAAGGTTAGATTTAATAAAAATTTATTATATTAATATTTTAAAATTAAAATGCCCCTATTTTAATGGTTTAAACTTCAATTTTTACTAAGCCGACCAAAAAAGAAAAAAAAATGAAAAAAGAAAGTACATCAGTATTATATTTCTGAAATTTTTGACTGTTTTATACATAAATTTAAGGGAAAACTTTATTTTAAATATCTGAATTTCTATGCGATTTGACATATACTCGAACTTAAAAATCTCTTAATTTGGACCCTAAACTTTCAATTGCTCTCAATGTGGACCACTCCATCAGATTTTAAACTACTAAAATTGACGGAGGGATTCACATTGAGAGCAATTGAAAGTTCAAGGTTCAAACTAAGATATTTTAAAGTTTGGAGGATTTGTTAAATTGAGTAAAAATTCAGGGGGCTAAAGCAAAGTTTTCCCTAAATTTAATTTAGAACAAGCAAAAATAAAAATACAATAACACCAACTTCCAACTTATCTAGTCAGAGCATTCTTAACAGTCTCACCGAATTAGTTTTTTTGGTTATTTTGTTGAGTCAAATCACTAAAAATTTCAACAAAAAACAAATATTTCCCAACAACCTCACTGAAATAGTGATTTTGGTTTGGTGAATAAATAATAGGGTTAAATACTATTTCAATACCTGTAGTTTGCATCAAAATCAAATAGCCATCTATGTTTTAAAAAATATCACAAATGGTACCAAATGTGCTTATTGGCTTACCACATATACCATTTGAGATACTTTTAAAAATTCAGGTGACTATTTAATTTTGGTGCAAACCACATGTACTATAATAGTATTTAACTGTAAATAATATCTACTAAAGATAATGAGTAATATTCACTCACTAAATAAATAAAAAATAATATAACTTTTCTCCTTCCCTTTCTATTGTTTGCAAAAACTTAAAAAATAAAAAAATAAAAAACTTTGAAAAAAAATATTCAAATAAAATAGTAAAGTTTAATAGTTAAAATAGTAAAATTGCTTAGATTCTTTTAAAAAAAAAATAGTAATTAAAATAAATAAAAGTGTTTTTTTTTTTTTCCGACTATTTTAACGAGTAAAATTTGACGAGATCCTAATAATACTCTTAACAGGTCTAAGGTGACGGGCGGAAAAGTCATCAACAACCAGCGCTCGGTGCAAAGGAGAATATGTTGACAGAACAGATCCCATGTGCTTACAAAAGACAAGAAAACTAAATTAATTTGCATTTCATCTTTATCTACCTACCACCTGCAGCCGGTGGGCAGTCCAGTATTACTCTATAATATAACCCATCTGGTAAACTTTGGTGGCAGACAGTTGTAGGAGACTAGCAGGAGAAATGGCACAAAACAGTAGATGGTCTCTTGAGGGAAAGACAGCTCTTGTTACCGGTGGAACCAAAGGAATCGGGTTCGTTTCTCTCTGCATGCTTTCTCTTTTCCTAGCTTTTATTTTCAAGAATTTTGCTGTTTTTATAGCTTCTGCTTCACTAGTTTTGAGACAAACGGATGGGTGTTTGTATATATATAGGTATGCTATTGTGGAGGAATTGGCAGGGCTTGGGGCCGCCGTGCACACGTGCTCCCGGAATGAAGCTGATCTGAATAAGTGCTTGCAAGAGTGGGAGGCGAAGGGCTTCCGAGTCACTGGTTCCGTCAGTGACCTTTTTTCTCGCCCCCAACGGGAGGAGCTTATAAACAAAGTTTCGGGTCAATTTCACGGCAAACTCGATATCCTTGTAAGTCCTCCATTTCCTGACTGAAATAATTTTGTTTAATTTCCCGTCAATTTCATGGTACCCAATCACCTTCTGTGCTTTCTCAGTAACATTCTGCTTAATTTCACAAGAGCTTTTATTAGTTGCTAAGCCTTTGTTGGGGTGGTTCTGCCCATTTTCTGCCTCTAGATAAACAATGTGGGAACCAACTTTATGAAACCAACTGTTGAGTACTCAGCTGAAGATTTCTCCTTCATCCTGGGCACCAATCTTGAATCTGCTTACCACCTGTCCCAACTTGTACATCCTCTTCTGAAAGAATCAGGGGCAGGAAGCATCATTTTCATTTCTTCTACTGCTGGATCTGTGGCAACGGGAAGTGGCTCTATTTATGAAGCAAGTAAAGGTAATTTGGTTATGCAATCTGTTTTTATTGACAGCCTAATGCTTTATTTGAATTAAGTTTCTGACTTTTGTCTTGTTTTATGCAGGAGCAATAAACCAACTTACTAGAAGTTTGGCATGTGAGTGGGCAAAGGACAATATTAGGACTAATTGCGTCTCACCCTGGTGGATCAGAACTCCCCTGCTTGAATTTGTAATATCCTCTCACCATTTGCTTCTGCTTTTGGCTTGTTGGCATGATTTCATCATTCTGCAGTATGCAATGAGTCTTTCACATGTTTCTCTTCCATAGGTGGATTTAGATGATAGCCAAAATGATGAGATCTGAATATGCTCTGTCTAAGCGTTTCACTGGAAATGAAGGGCTTTTTTAGCTCTGTAATGTTTAAAATTGGTCAAGATGGATGCCTAGATCAATACATCTCAGAAGCAAATTAGTTTGATGAATAATGTTAAGGCCATAACAAAATTTATATCTAGAGCAATTTCCAAATATTATAGTTCCCCGCCTGCCGGAGGTGGTAGGAGACTGCTTCCAAATTCACGGCGGGAAGTGGCCCATTTATTGTTTTTCTTAGTTGTATCTTTTAACTACTCAATCTTAATGTTTGCTGTGACTTCATTGCAGGTTTTTGCAAATGAATTTCTTGTGAAAACTTTAATTTCACAAAGTCCTCTTGGACGGTGTGGTGAGCCGAAGGAGGTGTCATCGATGGTTGCATTCCTCTGCCTACCGGCATCCTCTTACATAACCGGACAGACAATTAGTGTTGATGGTGGTCAGACCGCCAGTGGCTTCTTACCTCCACGCCCTTAGAAACAGCACAAAACCGATCTCTTTGCTTGTAATTGCCCTTCTAGTAAAGGGCCAGGCCATTTCCCAATTTTATTTTTCCCAGTATCGCAAATATGTGTTAAGTTGAAGACAGAGGAAGAAGTGTGTTGAAATCAATAACTAATAAGCAATGGCACTTCACACGTTTCTCGTTTTTCCTATAATGAGAGTTTTGACTCCAAGGCTCTGTTCTACGAATGGCAACTCTTAAATTCTCTTTGATTGTGGGGGTAAAATCACTCCTATCCACTTTGTCAGTGGGCATTTGTCATGTCACGTGTGTCCAAAAATCAACTGGTCCAATCATGTTGCATCACATGAACTATCTCCACATAAGCATTTTCAAATAATCACATGGTGCCAAATTAGTGCTCCACCTTGTTTAGCATGTCCACATCACCATAGCTGTGTTTGTCCAGGGAAAGCTTCGCACTGTAGCTGGAATGGTGCACTAGGTTGACACATGACTGACTTTTTTAGCTTAAATTTTTTTTTAAGAAAAATATTAAAAAAAAAAAAAAAAAAAAGTAGGAAAACGCTGAGGTGGTTCCAGCCACCCCTTGGCCAAAATGGGGTGGCTGAAACCACCCCCAGCCCCTTAGGGGTGGCCTACCCGTTCCCCTATTTTTTTTTTTTTTGGCCAAGGGGTGGTGGCCAAAAAATGTGGAGGAAGTTGATCAACGTAGATGATGGATCACGTTGTTGTGGCAGTGCAATAGACGATATTGCCCATTTCTTTTTCTACACCCTCCACAACCCACATTTTTTAATTGTTCTTAGACCATTGGTCGTCAACAAGGGTAGGTGAAGAAGTGTGATTTGGATGGATTGGAATCTCCAAAATTTGTTCTCATAAATTTGGACAATAAAATGCAACAAATTTTATTTAACTTTTGTTATTAAAAATTCATGTACATCTTACATGTTAAAGGAACACATGTCACTTTTATAAACTAAGTTGAAGGAAATTTCTCTAATCCAGTTTGAAGAAAAACTTTGTTCAATTTATATTGCTAGTAATTTGTTGTTAAAATTCATAGTAATTTAAGCAGCAAACACCAAATTTCTTAAAAAGCCCACCTATTACGAATCTATCTTTTTTATGGAACTCATTTGTCCAAATATGAGGTTCATTCATTCAAGTAGGTTCGAACACTTGTTAAGACAAGTAATTCAGCCTCGATGAGAATTTACAGCAATTGATTGTTTTAAATTGCTAGCAATTTGAGCTGGTATAATATATGGACAATTATTGTGAGACTCTGGTCAAATAAATTTTAAACTCCCCGACCACTTATTCAAACAATTGAGTATCACACAAACTATAGATGCCAATCAAAGCTTAAGAGCCTCTCACAATTATTTGTCGGATTACAAATAGACTCTCAGTCCTAAAAAGTATCTTAGACTATCAACTACAACACATAGTGGGCTGGTTCAATTTATTGACCCATTTCTACTGGTTACTCTGGTCTTTGCTTGCCGAACCGTTTTCTGATTATATCGCGACAAAGTTTTTCTCCAAACTGGGTTAAATGAACTTTCTTCAACTCAATCTATAAAAATGATATGTGTTCATTTTTTTACTAACATATGAGATACACATGAGTTTTTAATATTATTTATTCTAACTTTATTACTGCTATTAAAAAAATGTGCATATCCTATATTTAAATGACACATATCATTTTTATAGATTGAGTTGAAGGAAGTTTCTCCAACCCAACTTGAAGAAAAACTTTTTCCTTATATCGGGGCTGTTGTTTGGGTTTTCCACTAATTTTTTGCTTATTTCTTTGTAATTCTCCTTTTCTCTCTTTGAATAACAATAATAATAATAATAATAAAAACCTAAAGCACATTATATAAAAATCTAGTAGGAAAAAGTCAACAACATTAATTATTTGTAGAGCAGGCTGTCAATAGTAGATTATCACCTACTACCACCACTAACCTTATTTTTTAATTTAAAAAATAATAAAATAAAAAATAAAAAAATTTTGAAGCAATAATTTTTATTTTTATTATTCTTTTTTTGTATTTTTTTAAAAATAAAAACTGTATTTTCCTTAAAAAAAAACATTTTTCTTATTTTTTATTTTAAAATAGGACAGTCAAAATAAAATTTTTTATTTTCAGTTTGACTGTCCTATTTTCAGTATATGTCCTATTTATTTAAAACTGTATAATGTATATGTCCTATTTTCAGTATATAGAAACTTTTTCCTTTTTCCTTTCAGTCATAATAATAGACATCTATATACTAAAAATTGTAAATTAATTAATCCAAACGACTTGAAGGATTTTGGACAACATCGTGGCCGTTGGTGTATGATTGATTATTATATAACCCGCTTCCGCTTGGAAAGCTGAAAAATAAAGTAGCCACTAGCCAGAGGCGTCGGTCGTCATAGACTCATAGCAGCGATATGGCTCAGCTCAGAGATGGTAGATGGTCTCTTGAGGGGAAGACAGCTCTTGTTACCGGTGGAACCAAAGGAATCGGGTTCGTTTCTCTCTGCATGCTTTCTCTTTTCCTAGCTTTTATTTTCAAGAATTTTGCTGTTTTTATAGATTCGCCTTCACTGGTTTTGAGACAAACGGAGGGTTGTTTGTATATATACGTACATATAGGCATGCTATTGTAGAGGAATTAGCAGGGCTTGGAGCGACGGTGCATACATGCTCTCGAAATGAAGCCGATTTGAACAAGTGCCTGAGCGAGTGGGAGGCGAAGGGCTTTCGAGTCACTGGTTCGGTCTGTGACCTTGTGTCTCGGCCCCAACGGGAGGAGCTTATAAACAAAGTTTCCGGTCAATTTCACGACAAACTCGATATCCTTGTAAGTCATCCATTTCCTGACTGAATCCATCTATCGTTCTTCAAACTTGTAAGAGTTGAATTAGACTAGAGTGTACTTTTGTCACTCCAATTTTTAGGTGGTTCCAAAGTTCAATAAAATCAATTTAATTTATTAAATTGGAAGAAATTTCAGGAAAATTTTGTCCATTAAAGCAATTGTGGACCGATAATTTGGCATTTGTGTAATCATTTAGATGATGTTTTGATGTAATAGTATTTTCATCTCTCAATATTTATTATTATTTATTGAATTTCAAAGATCTGATTCCTTTTGAAGTTAATTCATATATAAGCATATCCCATGTTTTCATAGATCGTACAGGATATTCAAAATTTTACCATATTGATTCTTGAATCCCCTGTTTTTTTATTTTATTGTTGATTTTCTTGTTTCTTTCTTTCAAAGACTCATCGTTGAAGAATAAATGTTTCAACATTTCAGATAAACAATGTGGGAACCAACAAAAAGAAACCAACCATTGAGACAAAAGCCGAAGATTTCTCATTTGTCATGGCTACCAACCTTGAAGCTGCTTATCACCTTTGCCAACTTTCACATCCTCTTCTGAAAGCATCAGGAGCAGGAAGCATCGTTTTCATTTCTTCTGTTGGTGGATTGCAGTCAATATTTTGTGGATCTGTTTATGAAGCAAGTAAAGGTAATTTACTCTTTCAAGTTTATTTCCATGGACAGCTTTAACTATTGTAAATTTTAATGACCCAAAGGGAGTTTGAACCTACACCGTGAAGGAGAATATTAAAATATTGATTCAGTTATTAAATTTACATATTCTTACAAACTTAAGCTTTTAGAACAAGTAGTTGTTTAACAAATTGAGTGTAAAACTATCTTTGTTTTATGCAGGAGCCATAAACCAACTTACTAGGAGTTTGGCGTGTGAGTGGGCACGCGACAATATCAGGGTCAATTGCGCTGCACCTTGGGCGACAAGAACTCCTTTAATCGAAGATGTAATATTCTTAACAATTCTGCATGGTTATGTGCTTCGGTTGTTTATTAATGTTTTTTTTAGAACAGAAAACAAAAAAAGGAATCTCTTAACAAATGGATTATTTTAACAAAAAAACAAAAGACAATATAGAAAAAAATATGAGATTGGAGACCCTGCTAAATGGTTGATGTTAGTTCTTATTACTATTGCAGGAACTTAAAGGCGTACTTTTGGATACTATAAATGCACGGACTCCTCTGGGACGACCTGGAGAGGCAGAGGAGATGTCATCCTTGGCGGCTTTTCTCTGTCTGCCTGCAGCTTCTTACATAACAGGGCAGACAATCGCTATAGATGGAGGGATCACTGCGAATGGATTCTCAATGTAATGATGACAAATAACATGTAATAAAGCAAAGCTCAGATGCATTTCCAGTTCCAGTTGCTCCTGTAGTTTTTTTTTTGGTTTTTTGAAAAGAGAGTTCATTTATATAAGATGAATTGAGCTTGTTTGGAATTGTGTTAAAAAAACTTCAAAAGTAATTTTGATACATAAAAAAATTGTGTCAAGTAAAAAGTCAGGGTCAGGAATAATATTTGTACTTTGGTGATTGAAAAAAAAAAAAAAAAAAACATTTTACCCCATGAAGTATTCACCCATTTTTGTTTTGACCTCTAACGTTTAAAAAGTAACACTTGATCCCACAAAGTTTTAGACATTAACAAAAAAACCCATCAGTTTATTTTGGCCATCACTTTTGACGGAAACTAAGTCATGTGCATGGCACGTGACACTTTTCAATCAAAAAGTTCGAAAATGCCCTTGGGGTAAAGTGTAAACATAAATTATTTCGGGGGTAGTAAAGTGTTAAAAAAAAAAAAAACACTTTTGTTGGTCTTTTCCCATAAATCATGTACCACCTATTATATGATTTGTAATCTAAGTGAGAAACACAAAGAAGTGAGAATCTTAGTACTAAAAAAGTAATTAACCCGAGTTTTTTTGTATTTTATTGGCCAATTTAGAGTCAAAACATGGGATATGGGTTGTATATTTGTAGGTTATCCTGCTAGGCTTTTTTTATTGTTGGGTGTTGAGTTGGCCAAATTTAGAGTCAAAACATGGGATATGGGTTATATATTTGTAAGTTTTGGATTAAGGTTGAGTCGGTGTTATAAAATGCAGTTCAAGAGAAGGTTAAAATTGAAGATTTAAAAATTTTGATTGCAGTTGGACTCAATCGAAGAGGTGCATAAGTGTCTCATACAAATTCTTGAGAATTTTGAGCGTAGTTGGTTCGATCGAAATTAAAACCCAAGAGTTTCAATCGTAGTTCAATCGATCAAATCAATGTGATCTTTGAAACCCTAAAGTTTGATCGATCAAACTTAATTCTCCTTCGAATTGGTTGTAGACAGATTTAATTTTTTAACCGACTTAACTATTAAAACTCAGGTTTTGCCTTACCTATATAAGTCTAATGAGCTAGAATTTTCAGAAGGGGAGAGAGTGTGTTGCTCATTACTCTTGAAGACAATTCTAAACACATTTGAGCGTTGACAGATACAAACCTCCCCTTTGTTTGTTTACAGTTAAACTACAGATCGACAAATGTGCAACCACCACAGTTTTGGGTTGTAGTGAATGTGTTTGTTTTTTAAAGGATGCCAAAAGTTTTAAAGCCATTGTGGTGAGAGGTAAATAGGTCGTTTGTTGGAATTGATATAAGTCTTCTATACTGTATTCCTTAGGGTTGGGCGGACCCAGAGTAAATTATTATTATTTTTTTTTTGAAAAGTTCTTTTTCACTTTATTACTTAAAGGGAAAAATATAAAAAAGCTCCCTAAACTACCAGTCGTTTTTGATTTAGCCCCCTAATGTTCCAAAAGTGATAAAGTAGCCCACAAATTACCAAACTATTGCATTTTGGCCACTCCGTTAGTCAAAACCGTCAGTTTGGACGGAAACTGCAAAACAACGTCGTTTTGTTATGGGTAAGTTACTACAATGCCCTTTTATGAAAAAAAAAAAAATTGGAGAAAAATATAAAAAAAGCCCTGCAAACTGCCAGCTCTTTTTTATTTTAGCCCCCTAATGTTCAGAAAATGATAAAGTAGCCCTCCAACAAAACGACATCGTTTTGCAGTTTCCGTCCAAATTGACGGTTTTGACTAACGGAGTGGCCAAAATGCAATAGTTTGGCAGTTTGAAGGGCTACTTTATCACTTTTGAAACATTAGGGAGCTAAATAAAAAACAGCTGATAATTTGAGGGGCTTTTTTATATTTTTCCCTTTCTAAAATCCAGTGTTAATTTATTTTCTGCTTGCTTTAATATTGGTAAATTAATCTATAGTATTTGGCCAGCTTGACCCAACCAAGCCCAAATAACCTATACCACCAGTAGGGTAATAATACAGAATATACCGGCGTATATGAACAGTTATATACATCTGACTTTTTTTTTTTGTTTTAAAAATAATTATAATAATAAAATATTATATTTTATTATTTTTAAATATCACATCAGGCGTGATGTATAACATTACTCCCACCAGTAATGCCCCACTTCATGTCCCACCATTTAGCAGTCTACTTTTTGCTTTTCATTGCAATTTGCACACCTGATTTCGTACATCCATTATTAGCTGTCTTTTCCTTGTCATCGTTCTCACAAAGCCGAAACATTCACGTGAGTTGCGAGTATAATGTCCCAAATTTCTACACATAAAGATAACTTATTTGAAATAAAAAAAAAAAACTACTTATTTGATCCTATTTACACAAACTTTCGTGTACAAATTGTGCAAATTATTTTTTAGTAAGGCTCTGTTTGTTTTGGTATAAAATTATTTTTTTAAAATATTTTTATATTTTCAAGTGTTTGATTCGGTGGAAAATAACAAACGAAAAATATTTTCGGTTCGACAGAAAAAACTTCTTTAATTTCCGTAAAATGATTTATATTTTTAAAAATCGTAAATTATTTTTCAAGTTTAACTATTTCATTCTCAAATCAACGGACTCAATTAGGACGTCGCCAAAGCCCCGCTAGGACTTCACCGTGCCATCGTTGAGATCTCGTTGTGACACCGCCGAAACTCGACCAGGACACTGTCAAAATCTCTTTGGGACACTGCTACGACCTCTTTGGAACCTCGCTGGTACTCAGCTAGGCCATGACCAGAACTTGGTCAAGACCCCGTTAGGACCCGCCGGGACTTTATCAAAATCTGGTCAAAACACTATCAGGACTTGGTCGGGACACCTCCCCTCGCCTGGGCGGAAGACAGGAAGGTGCACCTAAAGATAGTGCCACTTGGGCCGAATGATAGGGTCGCTTAGGTATAATGATAGGGCCAACTTGGATTGAAAGACGAGGCCACTTGGGGCAAAGAACTGAGCTGACTTTGGCCAAAAACTACACCCATTCGAATTGGTTGTCGGATCAGGTAAACCGGGTCCGATGTATGCTTGGAGTGCGTGACAGATTATAGAGGTGTGTCGGCTGGGAGTGGAGGTTGCTGACGGCATGCAGAATCTTCGAACTGTGCGTGTTGTCGGTGGCGTTACGTAGATTAGCCTCCAAACAATCAATTGGTTTACTCATAGGATGCTTAGAAGACAGTGATTCGAAGCTAACATTGGCTGAACCGTAGTGAGAAACGCTGGGAGGGAGGCACCACCAAGAAAGAGTTTTGAGTCCACAAAAAAGTTGCTCTTATACCTTGTCGAAATTTGTGATATAATGTAAATGAGAAAGAATATAGCAGAAGTTGGTAAACAAAAAAAAAAAAGATTTGGGTGGTTTAGGGCACGTTTGAGATTTCGATTTTATATATAAAAAAATGCAATTTTAAATCAAATCTTAGAAAATAAATTGTTTAAAATTGCGTTTTTAAAAAATTATTATTTAAAAATGCAGATTTTAAAGGCTAAACTAAACCGTGATTTTTTCAAATACTTAACTAGGTTTTTAAAAATCACGTTTTTAAATCGTATTTTTTAAAATCACAAACCCAAACGAATCATTAGCCTTAGAGGCCTAAGTCCATTACTAATAAGAGCCGTAAATGCTACATCTTTATTACATTGAACTGTGTAATACATACAACTGAGTTGCATCCTCTATTATATGAAAATTGTAGTAGGTAAAACAGACTGAAAAATTAAAGATTTAGGGACAGACCTACAAGAAAACTAAATCCAAGCTTAACATGAAAATTTTTCTAACAATGCTAACAGACGATTAAAATCCTGGTGGTTTTGTTTCATATTTGTCTGAATTAGTTATCATAACACACAGGATATCTATACCCTCACCTACCACTATAAATATCATCATTGTGATATAATTATATTCGATTCAATATAATCAAAATGTAGCCCTAATGGACATAGCTTTCTAATTAGGCCAAACCACTACACCTTGATGGTGCTAGGGAGTTTTTAAGATCACACACGTGCTCCACGTGCCAATGTGAGTTTTTTCTCACGTGTCAACATGCACTGTTGTATATTCTTCTAGCATTAATCTTCCTGCTGCCCATGCTCGAGCTTCTCAATCCAAGCATCATAAGTGTTAGGGATGGACACACCCTTGAATCAATGATTGTGCAAACTCCACAGAATAATAATGGAATGATAAATGTAAGAGATCAACACACAATATTTACGTGGTTCGGCAGTGGGCCTACATTCACGGGACTAACTTCGATCAATCCACTATAAACAACTTGTTACAGTGGTGTTTACTCAAGTTATGCAACACATGAGTTAATACAGGAGTAAAATAATACAGAGATAAACAACATTTGTTGAAACTAATATACACTCTCAGTGGTGTATTAAAACACTATTTTCTTAACTCTTTTTCTGGAGTATAACTGAAGCTCTCTTTTCCTGGCTTCTCTTATTGTGTGTTATTGTTAATCTTCCTCAATCATCAATCATCATTTGAGGCATAAGGCCCCTTGGCTATTTATAGTCAAAGTTAGAACCATCTAGATGATGAACTTAGCCCCCAAGTTATAACCATCTAGATGAATGAACTTGGTCTCCAAGGTAGAACCATTTAGATGATGAAGATAAATTGAGAACCTTCTAGATGGATAGAGAACCATCTAGATAAATCTTTGAAGAGAACCTTTTAGATGAATTGATAACCATCTAGATAAATTTTTGAAGAGAACCTTTTAGATGGATTGAGAACCATCTAGATAAATCTTTGAAGAGAACTTTTTAGATGGAAGGAGAACCATCGGCAGCCAACAATAAGCACTTTGACGCTGCTTATGCCATCAAAAACTGCAATCCATTCCCTTCTCATCATCATTGAATTTGATCAGAGAGAGACAAATTTTCAAGGAAAAAGACTTTCCACCATTCCAAATTGGCTCCAAATATATGACTTCCAATTTTCTTTAGTTTTCTGAAGTACTTCTACAAATATTGCGGCTTATATCTGCCAATAGTTTTGCCTGGAGGGCATAACTGTTCAACAAAGGGCGGCTGTCTAACCAAACTGACCTTTTTCAAAAACTCTAAACTTCTTTCTAGAAGAGTCAACCTTTTCTTTCTAGAATATTTGACTCTCAACTCTCAAACTTCTATCGATTACTGCCACGTGTGATAGAAAAATTACATAGCTGTTGTACGAAAGATCAACGTACCGGATGTAACCAAATTCTTCTTTTGCTTTCTAATTTTCTAAAATCATACGTCATCATATACGTGCGTGATAAAAAGGTGTGCCAAAGGAAGAGTCCTCACAACAATTCCATCAATTGCTGCGACATTATATAAAAAAAAACTGGTGGGAGCTGCCTATTGATAAAAAGGTGGGAGCTGCCTGTTCGGGATTGGGATCCCCAGCAATGCATGGAAAATTGCTCATAAAAAATGCCTGAAATCCTAGTCATTGAATTTCATCTAATAGTTTATATACTGCAACATGTCAATTTAATTAAAAAATATTAAAATAATATTTAAGTTTTTTTAAAAAATATAAAACAAAATAATAAAAAAAATCAAAAATTATAAAAAAAAAGTATTGAGACTTGGGGGAGGCCGAAGCCTCCCCCAAGTGCCGGTTGGGGGTGGCCGGAGCCACTCCCATGGCCCTAGGGGGTGGTTCGGCCACCCCCTAGGGCCATGGGGGTGGCCGAAGCCACCCCCAAACCAAAAAAAAAAAAGAAAAAAAAAGGGGTTTGGCCTAGGGGGTGGTTCGGCCACCCCCTATGGCCATGAGCCACCCCCAACCGGCACTTGGGGGTGGCTTCGGCCTCCCCCAAGTCTCAGATGGGGTGGCCGGCCACCCCATACTTTTTTTATAATTTTTTGTAATTTTATTATTTTATTTTATATTTTCTTTTTAAAATTTAAATAATATTTTAATATTTTTTTAATTAAAAGGGTATGTAGCAAACTAGAGGCCATTATCGGATGAAATTCAATGGCTAGGATTTCAGGCATTTTTTATGGGCAATTTTCCATGCATTGTCGGGATCTGATCCTTGATAAAAAGGTGTGCGAAAGGAAGAGTCGTCACAGCAATTCCATCAATTGCTGCGACATGATATAAAAAAACAACTGGTGGGCGCTGCCTATTGACCTGAGACACGACAAATCAACCAGATAGTATACTGTATACGTACAATGTTCTTACAATTATCTATTTGTTGACTGGGATTTTAAGTGTCAAAATAAAGTACGAATTTTCTAGATTTAATCCTTGAATGTCAAACAAGAAATTGAAAAGAGTTTATTTATTTTTATTTTTTTATGGCCCCCTGCAAAGCTATAAATAGCTACACCGAGCAGTAGGAACTGCATGCAATCGAGCTAATTATATCATCATATATACAACCTGTTTGAAAAGCTACAAAAATTAGTGATACTCATTAAGTGGTGAAATGGCTCAGCTTGTAGGTAATGGTGGCAAAGATGGCAGGTGGTCACTTGAGGGAAAGACAGCCCTTGTTACCGGCGGAACCAGAGGAATCGGGTTAGTTTCTTTCTGCTTTGTATTAAAATATAAATTAAATAATTAAATTTATTTTTTCTTATCAACTTACTTTTTAGAATAAATAATTATTTAAGATTATAATTTTCACTAGTTTTGATACAAATGGACGAGTGCTTGTACATAGGTATGCTGTTGTGGAGGAATTGTCAAGGTTTGGGGCGACTGTGTACACGTGCTCTCGAAAAGAAGCTGATGTGAATAAATGCTTGCGGGAGTGGGAGGCAAAGGGCTTCCGAGTCAGTGGTTCAGTTTGTGACCTTTCTTCTCGTGCCCAAAGGGAAGAGCTTATGAACACAATTTCTCATGAGTTTAAAGGCAAGCTGGATATCCTTGTAAGTATACATTAGAATGATTTGCATGTTGTATCTTTAATGACCAAAGAAAAAGCGCTAGTCACATCTGCGCTATTACCTCAGAATGACTAGTAAATTTGGAGCTTTCCTAAAATTCATTATAAAGCCTAGTTTCACCTAGCAACTAGACAATGTGAGACTTAGCATACATGACTATCTTTATAAATCACCAACTCTATGTGAGTTTCTTCTCATCTTCCCAATATAAGACCGTAATGACCAAGAAAAAAATGCTAATTACATCTGCGCTATTACTCTAAAAAGACTAGTCAATTTGGAGCTTCTTTAGAATTCATTATAAAGCTTAGTTTCACCTAGTAACTAGGCAATATAGAACTTAGCACCCATGGCTATCTTTATAAACCATCCACTCTATGTAGACTTCTTCTCATTTTCTCAATATGAGATCAGGCTGTTAAAGTATCAAAAAAGGTTATATATATATTACGTATTTATTAAGCTTTTGTATGGGGTGATTTTAGATAAACAATGTGGGAACCAACGTTAAGAAACCAACCTTAGAGATGACAGCCGAAGATTTCTCATTCGTCATGAGTACTAACTTTGAATCGGCTTACCACATGAGCCAACTTGCACATCCTCTTCTAAAAGCATCAGGAGCAGGAAGTATTGTTTTCCTTTCTTCTGTTTCTGGACTGCGGGCAATAGGTTGTGGATCTGTTTATGAAGCCACTAAAGGTACAAATTTACTCATGCAATTTTATTTTCATTGACATGTAGCTTAATTATGAATTGTAAATTAATTTTAATTATGTGTGAATTCATGTCTTGTTTTATGCAGGAGCAATGGACCAACTTACTAGAAGTTTGGCACGTGAGTGGGCAAAAGACAATATCAGGACCAATTCTGTTGCACCTGGGGCGACAAGAACTAGTTTAATTGACGATGTAAGGTTCTTTTATGATGCCAGCTTGTCTATTTGGCTTGTTGCAATATATATAAGCTAATGATAAAATAAAGAGATGAGACAAGAAATTATATATGTAGTCATCAATTTCATAATATCAAATAAATCCCTGATATTACTTTTTATTCCTATTGCAGCTTACAAGCAATGAATTGGAAGCTATATACTTACAGACTCCTCTTCGACGACTCGGGGAACCAAATGAGATGTCAGCTTTGGTAGCATTTTTATGCCTTCCTGGAGCTTCTTACATAACCGGACAGACAATCTATGTTGATGGAGGGATGACTGTGAATGGATTGCCTACAAAATTCTGATCGAGAAACAGCATATAATAAAATGTTTTTAGGGTCTGCTGCAACTTGTTCTGCAGATGTTTGTCTGCTGGTTGGTTTTCTGTGTAGTTGCTGCTTCTTGTTTTGTAGTAGTGAAAATGTTAAGACACACGTGTAAGTGTGCTGTATGTGTATAGGTGCTCTGGCTTGGTGTTGATTTGATACTGGTTTGTAGTATCTTTGTGTTTCAGCTGATTTCCTAAAGGGTTGTACATGTGAAAATTCTAAAACGACTCCAAATGACACCTATTCAAATGCCTAAGTGATTCACAAATATTAAGCGAAATAAGATCTGACGTAATAACCAATAATCAACCAAATACAGATATGAAATAAACATTCAAGAACGACTCCAAACGACACCTATTCAAATGTCTAGGTGATTCATAAATATTAAGCGGAATAAGATCTGATGTAACAACCAATAATCAACCAAATACAAATATGAAATAAACATTCAAGAATACAGATATTTGGTTACGAAGAGGAAACCATTTAGAGAACTCTCTAAATGTAAAACCTTTCTAGGGCAGCTAAACCTAGGAAATCAATCCACTATAAGAAAAATAAGGATTACAAGAAGGATTACAAAACCTTTGTAATTGACACTTCCTTGCACACGACAAGCGACCCACTTGACTTTTACCGCAGTAGCCATTTCCAGAACATCTGGCACAATTCTTCTATATGATTTCCTTTTACCGGAACTCCGATAGACTTCTTAACCGTAGATTTATCATAAGAATAACTAAAACTCTAAGAGATTCAATTTAACGCTCACTACATATGATCTCTCTTAGTATAGCCTCCGACGAACTCTCTGGGGGTGAAAATTCGTGTCTCTCTCTTTTATAAAGATGTATATATACCCCCGACAAAACTCTAGATCTAACCCACTTAAAATCACGTTTTTTGGCCTAAAACTTACAGGGTGTCCGGACAGGTTGATGGGCTGTCCGGACACGGCCTTGCGGAGCAAAAATGTAGTTTCTGGAAATGCGGTCCGGACTTGGGGAAGGCCTGTCCGGACCGGGCATGCAATGGTGCTGTCCAGCTTTGATTAACAACTCCGATTGATGGACGTTTGTGGTTTGATTGAGCTGAAATTTTGCAGGGACGTTCATGACACATGAATCTACATTATGAACGGTGAAAATTTGATTCTGAGCATTCTAGATCAGTGTTTGAGTCTGTAAACAGTAACCTCTGTATTTTGGAACTGAATTAAGCTAACACAAGAACTAACAACATGTATTTGGTTGTTATGGTAATAAAGTACTTACTCATAAAATGTTGCCCAAAATATTTTGATGCAATTTTAATTTAATTAGACAAAATGTTTTTATGAATTTGTATTTACCCGTTCAAATGGGACTGTAAAAAGGGAAAAATCAAGTTTTTTAGAACCATTCCTTCCAAGTTCGTCCTAATTGCATTTGAATAAATTATATTTCAAGCTCAGACAAAAAGTCTCGTCTTAAGCGCATTACAATAGCATTGGAATAGAGAAGCATGAAGAACGTCCAAAGTAGTTCTAGTATAATGCTATGTGGTACTTGAGCACTACATAACGTGACCCTAATTGAGACGTCTGATTAGGGGTTTAAGAAGGAAGTTTGTAACACTCTGGTCCCACATTAAAATATGATGAATAGTTCACATAGAATGATTGGTTTATAAAGATAGTTATTAGTGTTAAGTCTTACATGGCTTAGTGTTTATGTGAAACTGAGCTTTATAAAGAATTTTAGGAAAGCTCTAAATTAACAAATCATTTTGGGGTAATAGCGCAAATGTATTTTATTTTATTTTTATTTATAGATTGTTACACGACACGTGATTGACCTGTTTATTAAACGGGTCAAGCATGCATGTTAGACCGTTTATAATCCTAACTCATTTATGTCAAAGCCAAATCCTTTAATGTTGTATCGGGTTCGCAAGTTGTATAAAAAATTGTCAGCCTTACCTAAAACATACTTTTCCCGGAAATTATTTATTTTTAGGAAAATTTCACTTTAGGCCCCTGAAGTACAACGTTAACGCATTTTAAGAAGACTCCCCAAATTTTAAACTCTTAATTTTACCATCTGAACTTTCAATTTGATGCAATGTACCCCTCTTCCATCAGTTTTTAAATGCATTGTGACTCACGGGTCCTTTGTGAAGTTTCTCCTTTATTTTTTTTAGTAGGGTTTTAACTAAGAAAATAATAGATACGATTGTATGAAACATAAAATTTTTAGACAATATAAAAAAGGGGAGACTTTTTAGGGGCATATGTATATTTAACCAAGAAATTAATCCTCGAATGTCCAGCAAGTTTAACTATTATAACATAATTACTAATTAAAGGATAAGAAGACTACACAAAAGTCCAAGGTCTATTACACTTTATCCGTTTCAACTGTTACCAAAGTCAATTTCACTTCACGTTCTAATGGTTACAGAAAATGAATAGTCTTTGGGGTTTTATTTAATTGTTATTTAATACACATGTAAGAATATCTCTATTTAAATTAATGGAGAAGTTTCCAATATATGAAATGTGAGAGACAGTTAGAAGCAGAGTTTGTTTGAGTTCTATTATTAACAACTTCCTTTGATAGGGGATGCATGGCCCCGTCAAACTATAATCTTGGATCTAGTAGCTATTTTCAAGGAATGTATGCTTAATTTGAAGTATACATCTACCATTTCTCAACTATAAGTATCTCCACCGAGCTATTATCATCGTATAACCATTTTAAAAATCTTTAAAAAACAAAGCAGTGATATTTAGTACGTAGCATTCGTTGTGGTCATTGTAGCGATATGGCTCAGGCAGATAATCGTGGCAAAGATGGCAGATGGTCTCTTGAGGGAACCACAGCTCTTGTCACTGGTGGATCCAAAGGAATTGGGTTCGATATATCTTTCTCTCTGCTTTCTCTTTTACTATCTTCTACTTTCAGATTATGGAAGATTTGATTGTGTGAGATGATGTAATATGGGTGTATCACACGACTTGACTGTTGTAAACTTCATTGCTCATCATAGTTTCCTGTTTATTAGTGAATTCTCTTGCATTATTCTATGTGATAGAAAGTTCTGCTAAGTTTTTTTATTCTCTATATATGTATTGTGATAATTAGGTATGCTATTGTGGAGGAATTGGCAGGGCTTGGGGCGACAGTGCACACGTGTTCTCGAAATGAAGCTGATATTAATAAGTGTGTGAGTGAGTGGAAGACGAAGGGCTTCAAAGTTACTGGTTCAGTCGCTGACCTTTCTTCTCGAGCCCAAAGAGAGGAGCTTATCAACACAGTTTCTCATGAATTTAATGGCAAACTGAATATCCTTGTAAGTCTTTGACGGTCTCCTTTACTCATTAAGAAAAAAGAACCTGTGCTTCTATTCAAATAATAATCAAATTTAAGACATTTGTGTTGTTCTTATGTTAAATTGTTAATTATTTCAAACAATTGCTTAACTTTTGTGGGGCGGTTCTGTCCTATTGATTGGTTTTAGATAAATAATGTGGGAACCCAAATTCCTAAAACAACCCTAGAGATGACAGCGGAAGATTTTTCATTCCTCATGACTACTAACTTTGACTCTGCTTACCACCTGAGCCAACTTGCACATCCTCTTCTAAAAGCATCGGGAGCAGGAAGTATTGTACTTATTTCTTCCATTGGTGGATTGTTGGCAATAAGAGGTGCATCCCTTTATGGAGCAACTAAAGGTAATATATATATTATGCAATTTTATTTTCATTATTGACAGGTTCTGGATTGTCAATTTGCTAACTATGTGTGTGAATTTTCATGTTTTATGTAGGAGCAATAAACCAACTTACTAGATGTTTGGCATGTGAGTGGGCAAACGACAATATCAGAACTAATTGCGTTGCACCAGGAGCGATAAAAACTCCTTTATTTGAGAAGGTAAATGCCTTTATCTTATCTCTTAAAATATTAATGAAATGATTAAATTTATCATTTTTTTATAAGCTTAATTTTTTGGGATAAATTAATGGTGCTTTAAGATAGTATTAGAGCCCAAGGTTTCAAACCTGGTCTCCATCAATTGATCTCTAATTTCAATTAAATATTCATTGTATTGGCTCTATCGATGCAGTCTGTTTGTATTTCTTTTTTTTTTTTGCTTTAAAATCCTTCCGCTTACTTCCTATTACTATTATAGGCAACCGAAACCAAAAGCTTGAAAGTTACAAATGCACGGACACCTCTTGGACGACCTGGGGAGGCGGACGAGACATCATCCTTAGTAGCATTTCTCTGCCTACCTTCAGCCTCTTTCATAACTGGACAGATAATCTATGTTGATGGAGGAATGTCTGCATTTGGATTTGATCCTCTTGCCTATAACTAGAACAATGACAGATGATCAGATAAAATAATACCAAGCATCTGAATAAATTTCCCAACTCCAAATGTTGTTCCTTCTATGTCGTCTTTTTTTTTTTTTTTTTTTTTTTTAAAAAAAAAATTTATCTTAATGTTTCTTTTGAAACATCATGCATGTATCGATATCTCATAATAAAAAGATTCACCAGAGCTTGTCTTTGATTTTATCCGACTTCGACATTATTGCATGTTCGACCGATATTAAGAGTAGGGGTGGAACTAAAATTTTTAACGGAGATCGAGGTAAAGTATAAATGAAAACATATTAAGATTGGAGGATAGGATCAAAGCTTGAATGATAAATATATTAAGATTGCGATTAAATTAAAATATAACATACAAAATTAGTGCTTATTTAGTGTTAGAAAAATATAAATAAAAGCAAAGACACAAAATAATTGTTTCTTAATATATTTTAATTTTCAACGCAATTACCTATGAAAATAGAATCCGACGTTTTAGATTCCGAAAATCATCTATAATTGAATTAGTACTAAATTCTGCATCTATAATATTCATGCCTAAAAATGCTCTTTATATAGTTGTTGTAGAAACGGGAGAGTAAACACAAGTACAATAATTCAAAAAGCAATTTGGTGGACAATTGATCTTCAGGTGCTTACTAAACCGTTAACACAAATTGAGAATCTATTGCGCCACAAAAATTGGAATATTCAAGATTGACGATGATGTATCACCAACATTGGCTTATGAACATTTTGAAAAAGTAAACTATTATAGTTAGTTTTTCCATCATGTACAAATAAATTTATATGGTAATAGTAGGGTCCCTTAAGTAAAGAATTCGGGCAAAAATAAACTTGTGGACATATAAAGAATTATATTCATTGTTTTATGAAACTTTGAAAGTCGCTAATTTTAAATATCATAAAGTACAATTTGTAACATAAAACTCATTTAACCAAACACCTATGAATGAAATATAAAGAGCATATGAATTTAGGATTGAGATCCCTAAGAATTTTCTTTAAATTTGAAATTTTGAAATTCATAAATTTCAACCGTCTATCTCATCTAAGCATTTAAAATAAGCAATGCTTCAGAATTTAATGAGGAATTAAGCTACCTTATTAAATTTTTGTCACTTAGTAGCTTCCTCACTAAATTCTGAAATATGACTTATTTTAGACTTTTAGATGAGATGGACGACAGAGATTTATGAATTTGAGAATCTCAAATTTAAAATGAATTTTAAGGAATCTCAATCCGTTAATTTAAGCCCTTGCAACCCCATATCAAACAATTGACAATCCTCCAAAGCTTCTTTAAATTTGAAGTTAGTTGGACCACGAATGAAGAGTGCATGGCGTGGAACCCAAATAGAATTGTCACAGGTGAAAACTCAATGACAAGAACCCAAATAAAATTGGACAATTCTTAGAGTGAAATTGACCAGATGGAGCTAAAAAAAAAAATTGGGAGATTCGAAGAAGTTCTTAAGGCGAAAACAAAATCTTTCGCATTAATTTTTCCTCAACTTTATTTTTAATAATTTAATTTTGTTAATTTGTTCACTCTATTGCTCCACTTCTTAGTGGAAAAACAACAACCAAGCCATTTTATTTTTCGGGACAATAATAGAATTTTTGTGTAGATCGACTTTGGTCTTATCCAAAACTTATCATTTACAATAGCCTGCAATTGAGTTTGCAATCTTTTTAATGCTGCAATGCACAACGTTGATTACTTAGAGGAAGGACAGGACCATAATTTTATCCAAAGGGCAAAGAATAAATGAAAAATATATTAAGATTGAAGGGCAAAAGCTTGATTCAATGAGAAATATATTAAGACTAATAATTAAATTAAGTATCCGTTTAGTGTTGACAAAATATAAACAAAATAATTATTTTTTATTATATTTCAATTTTCAACTCAATTACTTATTAAAATGAAATATGGACTAAATTTCATAATAATTCCTCTTTCGAGGAACACAGTTAGAAACTCATATTTAATTTTCTTGCAATGCATAGTTTTGATAACATTCATGTCATGGCTAAACATGCACTTTAACTTTATGTAGTGGATCCGGATCTCTTGAAATTCTTAGGGAAATTTTAGTTTCTAAAATTTGAAATCGAAGTCATTTATTTTTATCCAAGAGCCATTATCTAGCCGCGTGTCCCACTACTAATAAAATAATAATAAAATTTTAATAATGACTCTTGGATAAAAATGAATGGCTTCAATCTGAAATTTCAGAAATTAAAATTTTTCTAAGAATTTCAGGGGATCCAAATCCTTATGTAGTTGCTGTAGATTCAAGACGAGTAGGTATAAGTACAAAACAAGAGTTGATAGACAGTTGATTATCAAGTGATTACCAACCATTAGGACAATTAAAAATGTATTGCAGCATAAAAATTGGAATAATTTAGAGGTGGGCGATGATGCATCATTAGCATTGAATACTTACGAACTTGTGCATTTTTTCTTTTCTAAAAGTCAACAATTGTTGTTGGCCTTCTCATTCTCGATCTGAAGGCTAATGATGAATTAGAATTCCTTATGAACTACATCTCATACTTAAGAACTAGAATTTCCTTAGAATTTTTAGGGAAATTAGTTTCTGAAATTTTAGATCGAAGCTATTCATTTTTATTCAAGAGCCATTATCCAGCCACATGTCCCACTACTAATGAAATAATAATAAAATTTTAATAATGACTATTGGATAAAAATGAATGGCTTCGATCTGAAATTTCAGTAATTAGAATTCCCCTAGAAATTTCAGGGGATCCGAATCCTTATGTAATTGCAGTAAATTCAAGACGAGTAGCTACAAGTACAAAACAAGAGTTGATAGACAGGTGATTATCAAGTGATTACCAACCATTGGGACAATTGAAAATTTATTGCAGCATAAAAATTGGAATAATTTAGAGGTGGGCGATGATGCATCATTAGCATTGAATACTTATGAACTTGTGCATTTTTTTCTTTTCTAAAAGTCAACAATTGTTGTTGGCCTTCTCATTCTCTGAAATTAAATTTATGCATATGTCCATCATATTACTTAGGGTCTTTAAGTAAAGAATTCTAGCATTAATAAACTTATGGACATATAAAAAAATTATACTCATTGTTTTATGAAACTTGATATTCACTAATTTTAAATAAAAAAATGCTAGGTGTTTTCCTTGTCCTAAGTGAATATTATTTTCTAAAAACTAAGTGAGAGAAATAAGGACTAGTTTTTTTATTTTTTTTTTATTTTTTTTTTATTTTTTTTTTATTTTTAAATAATATCCCCCTAGAACCAGAAAAAACACTTGGCATAAATAGAGAAATGATCATAAAAATCATTCTCTCAACTATCTTTATATAATGAAAAAGTGAATTTACTATTAAATTTTTATGGGATCCATATTAGTCCATAAATCTAATGGTAGATCCATTAGATTTGCAAAAAAGAGATGGTTGAAAGAATGACATGTAGCATGCATCGCATAAATATGATGAGTTGCAATTTGTACCATAAAACTCATTTAACCAAACATCTATGAGTGAAACATAAATTTTCTAACCCAGTTTTTAATATCTTAACCCAATGGCCTATGAGTGAAACATAAACATAAACATATATATTCTAATCCAATGACCTTGCGGGTGCATGGTTCTACCACCTCCAGATATGGCCAAAAAGGGTGGCTTGATCATCCCCTCTTCGAGTCTCTTTTTCTCTTTACTTTTTTTTCTTTCTTTTTTAAATGACATTTTTGTCATTTGGAGTGCATTGCAAATTTTTGGTTGTTTGGAAACATTGATGCAATTTTTAGTTAATTTGAAGGAAGGAATTCTTCATTGTTCTTTAGATCTGTGGTCGTTTTTCTAGCGAATTATCTCTTAAGTGAGATCATATGTCAAGAAAAAAAGCGTCCTCCTTTTCTTCTTCGTCAATGAATGAGATTTTCGGTATATTCTAACAAATAGAATTAAGCGTCAACCCAACTTCTAACATTTAACGTCACACGTGATAGAAAAAACTGGTGGGAGCTGCGGACCTTGAATGTACGAAAGATCAACAATAGCACCATCATCTAAGGACCTTGAATGTAAAATTATTTTATTTGTCGAGTAGGAAATTCATTGTGTCATAATGGGAGATACGTATACGATTGCACCAAACGTGAAATTTTCAGGCCTTATAAAAATTGTCAAACTTTTTAGGGGCCAATGTATAAAATTAATTCTTTTTTGGGTTCTAACTAAAGAACATTCGTTGATTTGGGCACTATAAATATCTCCACCGAGCTGCTATCATCATATAACAGCTCTTGTTTAAAGTTCTAAAAAATTCAGTGATAGTTAGTAGCATTGGTGGTGGTCATTGTATTTGTAGTGATATGGCTCAGTCAGATAATTGTGGCAAAGATGGTAGATGGTCTCTTGAGGGAACCACAGCTCTTGTTACTGGTGGAACCAAAGGAATTGGGTTTGATCTTTCTCTCTGCTCTCTCTTTTACTAGCTTCTACTTTCAGATTTGAAAAAAAGAAAAGAAAAAGAAAAGACGTTCGCTTATTGATCACACGACTTCGCCGTTGTAAATTTGATTGTTCATCATATATAGTTTCCTGTTTATTAGTAAACTCTCTTGCGTTATGCTGTGTGATAGAAAGTTCTGCTAAGTTTTGTGATTCTCTATATATGTTTTTGTGATTAGGTATGCTATTGTGGAGGAATTGGCAGGGCTTGGGGCTACCGTGCACACGTGTTCTCGAAATGAAGCTGATGTTAATAAGTGCGTGAGCGAGTGGAAGAAGAAGGGCTTTAGAGTCACTGGTTCAGTCGCTGACCTTTCTTCTCGAGCCCAAAGAGAGGAGCTTATGAACACAGTTTCTCATGAATTTAATGGCAGATTGAACATCCTTGTAAGTCTTTGGTGGTCTCCTTTACTCATCAAGAAAAAAGTGTCTCTGCTTCTATTCGAATGATAATCAAATTTAAGAGTTTTGTTTGGTTATTATGTTAAATCATTAATTATTTCAAACGATTGCTTAACTTTTGTGGGGGCGGTTCTGTCCTGCTGACTCGTTTTAGATAAATAATGTGGGAACCCAAATTCCTAAAACAACCCTTGAGGTAACGGCTGAAGATTTTTCGTTCCTCATGGCTACCAACTTTGACTCTGCATATCACTTGAGCCAACTTGCGCATCCTCTTCTAAAAGCATCAGGAGTAGGAAGCATTGTTCTTATTTCTTCCATTGGTGGATTGTTGGCAATAAGTGGTGCAACCCTTTATGGAGCAACTAAAGGTAATATATGTATATTAATTATGCAATTTTATTTTGCATTATTGATAGGTTATGGATTGTGATCAATTTAATTACAAATTATGTGTGTGAATTTTCATGTTTTATGTAGGAGCAATAAACCAACTTACTAGATGTTTGGCATGTGAGTGGGCACGAGACAATATCAGGACCAACTGCGTTGCACCTGGGGCGATAAAAACTCCTTTATTTGAGAAGGTATATACATTTATCTTGTTTCTTAGAATATTAATTATGAAAAACTAAGAAGACTCCAATACACACTCAAATAGGAATAATCTAAGTGTTCAACCAATATATGGGGAAATAAAAATATGCAATCAATCGCCAAAATATGTAAAGCAGTAAATTAAGCAAACACAGATATTTTGATGACGAAGTGAAAACCTTTTAGAAATCGTTCTAAAAGTAAAATCTTTTCGGGGCAGCCAAACCCAGGAAATCACTATTAAGAAAATATTCCAAAAATTATAGACACATGGACACTTACAACTCTTTGCGAGTCCTTGGTTCTGTAAGATCGACAAACCTCCAACTTGTCTCTTAGCTCACAATCTTTTTCACGTGATTCTCTTTTACCGGACCCGGCTGATAGACTTCTCAACCCTAATTTATCAAAAAACTACTTCAATGTAACAATCACTCTAAGAGAGACATTTTCTAACTCATATACATAAAACTCTCTTAGCTTAGTCTCTCATGAACTTTAAGGCAGAAATTCGTCCCCTTGTAGCTCTATAGAGATGAATATATATATGCTACAAAACGCTAACCTTAAACCCACAAAATTTAAACGTATCGAACTTAAATTGTATGGGGTGTTCGGACGGGATATAGGCCCGTTTGGACGAAAACAAGGGAGAACACACTAAACCCTAGTTTTCTGGCGTGGTGCGTCTAGACAGCATGCAGATGGGCTTGCAGACGAAACTCTCTAGAAAGCAGGTTCGGATAGAACCACTTAGCGTCCGGATGGCCTTGCTTCTCGTTCGGATGGCATTGCTTCACGTTTGTATGGTCCAACATGGAGATGACTCTTGGCACTTCAATACAGAGAGATTTACATTTTGGTCACCGAATTTAGCCAAAAAAAAAATTCTAACAAATTAAATGATCAAATTTAACATTTTTTATAAGCTTAAGTTATTGGGATAAATTAATGATGCTTTAAGATAGTATTAGAGCCAAAGGTTGTTCCCAATGAGTAGTTTAATCGGCTGGGGATCACGCCTCATGAGGCGGAGGTCACTAGTTCGAATCACCTTCCGCCGGCCCCTCTTGTGCGGACATGTCCAAAAAAAAAAAAAAAAAAGCCAAAGGTTTCGAACCTTGTCTCTATCAATTCATCTCTAATTTCAATTAAATATTCAACGTATTGGGTCTATCCATGTAGTCTTTTTGTTTTGGTTCTGTTTGTAATTCTTTTTTAGCTTTAAAATCCTTCCGCTTACTTCCTATTACTATTATAGGCAACCGAACCCAAAAGCTTAAAAGTTTCAAATGCACGAACACCTCTTGGACGACCTGGGGAGCCAGATGAGACATCATCCTTGGTAGCATTTCTCTGCCTACCTTCAGCCTCTTTCATAACGGGACAGACAATTTATGTTGATGGAGGGATGTCTGCGTTTGGATTTGATCCTCTTGCCTATAACTAGAACAATGGCAGATGATCAGATATAATAAAACCAAACTTTGGAATAAATTTCCCAACTCCAAATATTGTTCCTTCTATGTCGGTTTTTTTTTTTTTTTTTTTTTTTTTTTTTTTTTTTTATATATATATATATATATTTCTATTGAGACATCATGCATGTATCGATATCTCATAATAAAAAGCTTCAACAGAGCTTGTCTTTTGATTTTATCTGACTTCGACGTTGTTGTTCCACCGATAAATTGGTAATAATAGGTTTTTTAAGTAAAGAATTCTGGCAAAAATAAACTTGTGGACATATAAAGAATTATATTAATTCTTTTATGATATTCACTGATTTTAAATATCATAAATTACAATTTGTACCATAAAACTTATTTAACCAAACACCTATGAATGAAACATAAAGAGCAAGTGAATTTAATTAGGCCCTTGCAACCCCATATCACACAATTGACAATCTTCCAAGGCTTCTTTAAATTTGTGTTAAATTATCAGTTATCTTAAAAGATTAAGCTGATAGGAAGAAGTAAATTTAATCGCTTAATCAATACTTTAACAGTACTCCTCATTACGTCATTACGTTTGGGCTCAAACTCGTTTTTAATAGGTGATGCCTAACACATGTAATATTTAATTTTAATGGGGGTGAGTTGACGGAATTAAGGTTTGATCTCAAGACCTTTGGCTCTGATACAATGTTAAACTACTAGTTATCCCAAAAGTTTAAGTTGATAATCTTTTAATCATTATTTTAATAATTTGAAGTTAACCGGACCACGAATGAAGAGTGCATTGAAAATATAGAGACGGCGTGGAACCCAAATAGAATTGTCACAGGTGAAAAATCAATGACCAGGACCCAAATAAAATTGGACAATTGTTAGCATGAATTGACCAGATGGAGCTAGAAAAAAAATTGGGAGATTCGAAGAAGTTCTTAAGGCGGGAAAAAAAAAAAAAAAAAAAATTCGTTGGTGGAATTGCAGATGAATGAGGGACGGGGTAAGAAATAAAAAAGGTCTAAGGAGGAATTGATATACCATTTGAAAGAAGATAGGCGGTAGAACACTACAAAAATTATGGTCATTAGCAGCGACCCAAAGTTGCCGCTAATGAGCAAAAAGTTGCCGCTATTTACAAATACTGACGACACGCGGCCGCTATTTGGTGGTTGGTAGTAAGTCGACGGTAAAACTAAATACCGGCGACTTTCAAAGTTGCCGCTATTGTCAAGGTAATAGCGGCCACTTTAAGTCGCCGCTAATACATTTTTTTTTGCTGGAAAAAATGATTCAAAATGGTTCCATGGTTGCCGCTATTATATATCATTAGCGGCGACCACCAAGTTGCCGCTAATTGTATGTCATTAGCGGTAACTTTAAGTTGCCGCTAATGATATAAGAAAATTAAAAAAAGTCAATAGCGGCAACTTGGAGTTGCCGCTATTCCTCTATCATTAGCGGCAACTTTAAAAGTTGCCCCTATTTTTGTAGTATTACCGGCAACTATTTGTCTGTCATTAGCGGCAACATATAGTCGCCGCTATTTATCTCATTAGCGGCAACCTCTAATGAATTAAAAAAATAAAAACTCAATAGCGGCGACTATAGAGTCGCCGCTATTGATTAAAAATATATATATATATATATATATATATATATATATATATATATATATATATATATATATATATATATATATTTTTTTTTTAAAAAAAAAAAAAGAAAAGAAAAGAAAAGAAAGAAGCATCTATATATATATATATATATATATATAGTTGGGATGGCACATGCAATGCACGTGCTTCATTCCCTATATTATGTATCACTATAATTGTTACCATTATAATTTTAATAATATACATATATTATCCTATAAATAGATTTAATGTCTAGATTATTGAACAAGTATACATAAAATTTTCTGAAAAGTAAGACTATAAAAATCACAATTTCATATTCTCAGCAATCAAACAGATCGTAGAACCCAAAAATTCACACTATTACAAGACAGTCATTAAAGTTTGTAATTTCTTAGCAACCAAAAAGCCGTCGGATCCAGTCTTTTCGTTTGAAAACAACACAAAGAACTATACCTGCACAAACAGCACTACAAGAGCATCAGATATTTGCTGCAGGCTACGATGAATGGTTTTTAAGGAATATTATAGCCAAGCAAAAACACAACTGGTGCCTAACATGGGAATTTCGGATCTAGACAACATTTAGAGAAAAATTAGCAGTATGGCAAGCAAAAATGGGAGGCAGCATAAAATTATTTTCCTTTGTTTGGTTCCTAGACACAGGTAAAAAAAAGAAAAGGAGAATCACTACTCCATAACAAGCTGCGCGTAATGTAATATTAGCAAGATGAGAAGATTTCAAGAACTTACAACAGAAAAATAATGTAAATAGACTGAAATATATGACCTCCCTTACCTAACCAACTTGCAAAAGCCAAATACTGCAGCCTTTGAGCATGAACTGGTATTTCATTAGCTATATCATGATGAATAATTGGGAAAAATGGAGGCCAATTTTTATCATCATCAGGGACGCCAGCTGATATACAAAATTGAAAGCAGAATTACCAATTTAGAGAACAGCAAGACAGGTAAAAAGAAAATGCATAATTTTTTACTGTAAAAGTTGTAGGTTGCGGCATCATACATCTAGAAACAGCATCTTCTCTCCGCTTTATATCCTGTAGACAGCAAGTTAAAAAGTACATTGAAACCACATTACTGGGAATATGTGATTCTCAAAAGTGCCGCATTGGTTCTTTCCTTGAATCCTCTGGAGGCTTTAAGTCAATAAATGGCTGCAAGCATTTGAAATCCACTAAAGTCAGAAATAATTAATATGTGAAATGGTACATCATATTGTAAAATCACCAATTAGCATAAAAACACAGCAACAAAATTTCTTCAGTTGAAAAAAGATGGTTTTGCCAGTAAAAATTTTCTGATGTCAAAAAGTTGCATTGTTTCCAAAAGTAATATCAAGCTATGACAGCATGATTATAACAAGTCAGATATACAAAACCTCTCTACCATAGCAGCACTTTTTCTCTAATCTGCACATCAAGTTGGACATTATGACCAATCAAGTACAGCAGTAAACATAATCCTGCTCAATGGGGAAAAGGATCAAATGGAGATATCAAGAAATCAAATGGGACTTAACCAACCCACACTAGCCATATAGACGTCACACCATGCAAGTGTACTGGCCGGTTGGCTCCAACATTATCTATCTCAGTAGTTAATGGTTGGTCATATTTGGTCCACTCTAAGCTATGAAAAAAGGCATTCTCCCTTTTAGCATCTGTCTAATCTCCTTGTGCTTCCTAATCCTATTAATGAAGACTCTACAACAATGATTCCAAACAAGTGTCTTTTTACATTTCATAAACCTATGATCATTCTGTTCAACAAAAATGTAATGAACTAATCAAAATTCTTTAAAGTTCTCATAGGAACATTCTGGCATATTTGCGTAAAATTTCATCATTCTAAAGCTATAAAATGCAAAGTGGTCTCCCCAAATGTCCATCATGTCTCACCTAGTCCCTTCACCACCCTTCTGTTGAAAAAACATGGCATGAGTAATGGTATGTCTATTGGATATCCAAAGCAATGGAAAATATCTCTGAAGAACAGAACAATCCAAACCCAACAACCCCACCTCACTCAACCCTTATAGACAATAACTCAAAGATTTTACCTCTCCAAATTAGGAGATCCGGGTTAAAAAGAGTTCCAAGATAATCTTCTGAAGGTTTAAAAGGACTTATCAAAACAATATAATTAAGACCATACACGATTTCCCCTTTATAAACCCAAAAAGAACTCCAAATCAAGGACCTTTAAGACCAGTTCAAAAGTAGTAAGTATCAAAGCAAAACCACAAGATATCCATAACCAATTAGATATTCCAATTCCGCACCCTGAAGTCTCCGAGTATTCTATAAAAAAAGCTAGCTAAAGTCAACATATGGACATAATCACCTTGGAAACATGCAAGGAGACCAATAAGTACCTTGGGTAAGTTATTATCTACTCAATTGTTAAAAAGAAACTATTTACATTGATCACTACAAATGAACATGCCTAAATTATGAAACATAACACCTAACAAACGAGTGAACTCCACTCACAAAGCTCACTCGAAAACCAGAGCTCCAAACGCAGCGTTTTCAGGCTTGAAAGCCATCGAATCCATCATGGGAGGGAGGGAGAGCAGCGGGAACGAAAGTTGGGAGAGCAACGAGAGAGAGATCGAGAGTGAGAGTGATGAGGGAGGTGAGTGAGAGGGGTGTTAGGGATTTTGGTGTTTTGAATGTTTGGGGAAAAAAAGATGCGGTTTATGAAATTTTTGGTCCGAAAATTTCAGAAACCCCTATACTGGATGGCGCTTTATTTTTCGCACTGCCTCAAATAGCGGCGACCCCAGAGTCGCCGCTATTGAGGGTAATTTTTTTTTAAAATTATATTTACAATTTTTTAATTTTTATTTATTTTATTTATTTTCTCTTGTAATTTGTTTTTTTATTATTATAATATTAACTAATAATTTCCATTTAATAAATTTTTATGATAAAGATCATTAAGTTGATATTTATCTTATAATTAATTATAAGATCAATACAAAATCCAAAGATAATATAAGATTAATATAACTAATGCACTAAGATAATATAAAAAGCTTATAGTTCAATTGAATATTCGATTGAACCTTCAATTGTATCCAGTTTGATCAATCAATTGATCTTATCATGATCAATATAACTAATTCACTAGGATCAATCGGATGTTTGATCGATCAATTGATTCTATTACGATCAATCGTACTAATTCACTAGGATCGATTGGATTTTCGATCAGATGTTTGATCTTATCACGATCAATCGAACTAACTCACTAGGATCGATTGGATGTTTGATCGATCGGATTTTCGATTCAACATTTGATTGATCATTTGATCCTATTACAATCAATCGAACTAATTCATTAGGATCGATCGGATGTTTGATCGATCATTTGATCCTATCACGATCAATCGAACTAATTCATTAAGATCGATCTCAATCGAACTAATTCATTAGGTTCGATCGAATGTTTGATCGATCACTTGATCCTATCATGATCAATCAAATTAATTCAGTAGGATCGATCGGATGTTTGATCGATCATTTGATCCTATCACGATCATTTGATCCTATCACGATCATTTGATCCTATCTCGATCAATCGAACTAATTCACTAGGATCGATCGGATGTTTAATCTATCATGATCAATCGAACTAATTCATTAGGATCGATCGGATGTTTAATCGATCATTTGATCCTATCACGATCAATCGAATTAATTCAGTAGGATCGATAGAATCTTTGATCGATCATTTGATCCTATCACGATCAATCAAATTAATTCAGTAGGATCGATCGGATGTTTGATCGATCATTTGATCCTATCACGATCAATCGAATTAATTCAGTAGGATCCATCGGATGTTCGATCGATCATTGATCCTATCTCGATCAATCAAACTAATTCACTAGGATCGATCGGATGTTTAATCTATCATGATCAATTAAACTAATTCATTAGGATCGATCGGATGTTTGATCATATCACGTTCAATCGAACTAATTCATTAGGATTGATCATATGTTTGATCGAACATTTGATCCTATCACAATCAATCAAACAAATTCACTAGGATCGATTGGATTTTTGATCGAATATTTGATCCTATCATGATCAATCAAACATTTAAATAGGAATAAGACATAGAAAACTTCAATAATATTTTAAAAAAAATTAATTTTTCTAAGTGTTTTAATTTAATAGGAAAATTTGTTTTATTTAAAAGAAAAAAAATAAATATTTATTTTTTATATAAAATAAGAATAGAAAAATAGAAAAAATTCACCAACAATTAATATAAAAGAAATAATGACATATTATCGAAGGTGAATTTTTGAGAAATAATTTTTTTCCTATTATATATGTAGGGTAAATAGCATCACCCCAATATTTATTTATTTTTTTAATTTTTAATTTTTTTTCAAGGGTCAATAGCGGCAACTATATGTTGCCGCTAATAAGGCCTATTTTTTTTTGTTGCTTAGGTCGATTAGCGGCAACATTAAAAGTTGCCGCTATTAAGTGCCTAATAGCAGCAACTTTTTAAAGTTGCCGCTATTGGGGGGTCAATAGCGGCAACATATAGTTGCCGCTAATAAGGCCTATTGTTTATTATTTTTTTAGCTCAAGTCCATTAGCGGCAACGTTTAAAGTTGCTATTAGGCACTTAATAGCGGCAACTTTTACAGTTGCCGCTATTGGGGGTTAATAGCGGCAACCATACGTTGCCGCTAATAAGGCCCTTTTTTTTTTTTTTTTTTTTGCTTAGGTCCATTAGCGGCACCATCTAAAGTTGCCGCTACTGGGGGGTCAATAGTGGCAACTATACGTTGCCGCTAATAAGGCCTTTTTTTTTTTTTTTTTTGGTTGTTGCTCAGGTCCATTAGCGGCAACTTTTAAAGTTGCCGCTATTATGTGCCTAATAGCGGCAGCATATAGTTGCCGCTAATAAGGCCTATTGTTTATTATTTTTTTAGCTCAAGTCCATTAGAAGTTGCCGCTATTAGGCACTTAATAGCGGCAACTTTTAAAGTGGCCGCCATTGGGGAGCCAATAGCGGCAACTATATGTTGCCGCTATTAAGGCCTATTGTTTATTATTTTTTTAGCTCAGGTCCATTAGCGGCAACTTCGAAAGTTGCCGCTATTGACCCCTAAATAGCGGCAACTTTTGGAAGTCGCCGCTGTTAAGCTCATAATAGCGGCAATTGGCCGATGCCGCTGATTGTGTTTAAATAGCGGCAACGTTTGTTGCCGCTATTGTATACCTAATAGCGGCAACATTAGGATGTCGCCGCTGATGAGTAGTAAATAGCGGCAACAATTCTATTGATGTTGTTGCTGAATATCAAATATAATGGTATTTAGCGTCCGCTAGTAGCGGCGACTTCAATGTTGCCGCTAATGAGAGGCGATTAGCGGCAACTTTTGGGTCGCCGCTAATAATTTGGTTGCTAATTACCAAATTTCTTGTAGTGGAAGCAAAGAGCAAAACAAAATTGGTATATGAAATTAAGGAGATCGTAACATAATTTTTTTTCATGTTAATTTGGGCGAATCACCGTAGGAAAATAAATACCATTTGAAGGGCTAAACGCTATCAACTCGGCCTTTACAGAATATTAATGAAATATTTTCACCACAACAGTCGCATTATAGAGGTGGAAGAGTGTACAACATGCATTGAAGAGCGAGCTACGTAAGCTATGAAGGATCAAATTTTGAGAAATTTTATAGAGGAAGAAGTTACATCAGCTTTAGCCCAGATGTAACCATTAAAGTCTTGATAAATATATTAAGATTGCCAATGGTGCTTAATCAACTTTGCTAATGGTGCATAATCGCCCCCCTCTAATATTCCAATTTTATGCCGCAATAAATTTTTAATTGTCCCAATGGTTGGTAATCACTTGATAATCAATTGTCTATCTACTTTTTTTTAAAAAAAAAAACTTGTACCTACTCGTCTTGAATCTACCACAACTACATAAAGTGCATGTTTAGCTATGAATGTTATTAAAACTAGGCTTTGCAAGAAAATTGAAGATGGGTTTTTAACTCATTCTTTGATCTTGTTTCTCGAAGAGGAATTATTATGAAATTTACTCCATATTTCATTTTAATAAGTGATTGAGGTTAAAATTGAAATATATTAAGAAATAATTATTTTGTATATTTTTTTTTGTTTATATTTAATTTGTCAGCACTAAAAGGATACTTAATTTAATTATTAATCTTAATATATTTATCATTGAATTCAATGATAAATATATTACAAAAATTATTATTATATATAAATGTACCCGGTTCCGGTTTTCCAGTTTTTACCGGGAGCCCAAAACTGGGACCGAAACCGGGGTTCCCGGTTTTTGATTTTTTTGCAACTGGAATTAGAACCAGCTCCCCGGTTTCCCAGTTTCCAGTTTCTTGGTTTTCCGGTTCCCCGGTAATTTTTGACACCCCTATATTTTTGTCATTTGGGGTATATTACAAATTTTTAATTGTTCGAAAACATTGATACAATTTTTAGTTCAGATGGACATTGCAAAAATTTGAAGGAATTTCTTCTTTCGTTTTAAAGCAAACATGCATATGGGCCAAATTGTAAAATAAAAGTAGCTGGAGGCTCGGGGGTCCAAGTGTCTTAAATGCAGTTTGGGACAAATGAAAATGAGGTGTGAATTCGAGATCGTTACAGTTCATTGAGTTCAACAAAGGCGGCCACCTGGATGGACGAAGTTGATCAACTTGCGCAACTCATTTGTTTTTCTATATCTGTCGTTTTTCTATCGAGTTGTCTCTCAAGAGGGATCATATGTCAAGAAAGGCAGCGTCCTCCTTTTCTTCTTCATTGAATGAATTGAATAATATTTTTTTTCGTATATTCTAACAAATATAATCAAGTCTCAACCCAACTTCTAACACGCGACAGAAAAATAAAGCTAGTGGGAGCTACGGACCATGAATGTAGGAAAAATCAACCATGTTCTTAGAAGGACCTTGAATGTAAAATTATTTTATTTGTCGAGTAGGATATTAATTGTGCCAAAATGGGAGGTACGATTTATCAAACATGAAATTTTCAGACCTTATAAAAATTGGCAAACTTTTTAGGGGCCTATTATAAAATTTATTCTTTTTTGGGTCTAACTAAAAACTTTCGTTGACTCGGGCACTATAAATATGTCCACTGAGCTGCTATCATCATATAACAGCTCTTGTTGAAGTTCTAAAAAATTCAGTGATAGTTAGTAGCATTGGTTGTGGTCATTCTATTTGTAGTGATATGGCTCAGTCAGATAATTGTGGCAGAGGTGGCAGATGGTCTCTTGAGGGAACCACAGCTCTTGTTACTGGAGGCTCCAAAGGAATTGGGTTCGATCTTTCTCTCTGCTCTCTCTTTTACTAGCTTCTACTTTCAGATTACGAAAAGAAAAAAACAAAAAACATGTTTGTTTACTGAAGATTTGGTTTAGTGAGATCATGTGATATAGGGTTAGAACCCGTTGCTTTATCCTCTGCTAAGTTTTGTTATTCTCTATATATGTGTTGTGATTAGGTATGCTATTGTGGAGGAATTGGCAGCACTTGGGGCCACCGTGCACACATGCTCTCGAAATGAAGCTGATGTTAATAAGTGCGTGCGTGAGTGGGAGGCGAAAGGCTTCCGAGTCACTGGTTCAGTGTGTGACCTCTCTTCTCGAGCTCAAAGGGAGGAGCTTATGAACACAATTTCTCATCAATTTAATGGAAAACTAAATATCCTTGTAAGTCTTGGTCCCCTTTACTCATTTAGAAAAAAACAGTGTTGTGTTTCTATTAGAATGCAGAATTAATTATTTCAAAATTTTAAATTGATAAAAAAAATGCTAAATTAATTATTTCTAACATTTACTTAACTTTTGTGGGATGGTTTGACTGGTTTTAGATAAATAATGTGGGAACCAACATTCTTAAACCAGCACTGGATGTGACAGCTCAAGATTTCTCATTTATGATGGCTACCAACTTTGAATCTGCTTACCACCTGAGCCAACTTGCGCATCCTCTTCTAAAAGAATCAGGAGCAGGAAGTATTGTTCTCATTTCTTCCATTGGTGGATTGTTGTCATTAGGCGGTGCATCCGTTTATGGAGCAACTAAAGGTAATATATATACTAATTATGCAATTTTATTTTCATAATTGACAAGTTATGGATTGTAAATTTTATGTGCGAATTGCTTGTTTTATATATACAGGAGCATTAAACCAACTTACTAGAAGTTTGGCATGTGAGTGGGCACGAGACCATATTCGGACTAATTGCGTTGCACCAGCGGCGATAAGAACCCCTTTAATGGATAAGGTAAATGCATTTGTCTTGTATGTTATAATATTAATTAAATGATCAAATTTATCATTTTGTATGAGTTTAAGTTATTTGGACAATTAATAATTGAAGATGGTACCAGAGTTTGTCTCCATCAATTCCCCTCTAATACCAATTTTTTATTTTTTATTTTTATTCATCCCCTCTAATGTCAATTAAGTCTCACTTGTTTTTAATGCTTACGGCACTGGTGGGGGGATCAATGTAGTCTTTTTGTTTTGGTTGTGTTTGTATTTTTTGTTCTCCTTTAAAATCGTTGTGCTGACTTCCTATTTACTATTATAGACAAGCAATTCCAAAGCTATGGAAGTTTCAAATGCAAGGACTCCTCTTGGACGACCTGGGGAGCCAGAGGAAGTATCATCCTTGGTGGCGTATCTCTGCCTACCTGGAGCCTCTTACATAACTGGACAGACAATCTGTATCGATGGAGGGATGTCTGCATTTGGATTAGACCCCCTAAGAGCAATGACAGAATGACAGAATGACAGATGATCAGATATAATAAAACCAAGCTTCTGAATAAATTTCCCAAGCACTCCAAATATTGTTCCTTCTATGTCATCTTTTTAATGTTTGTTTTGAGCCATCATGCATGTATCGAAATCTCATAATAATAAACTTCAGCAGGGCTTGTCTCTGATTTTATCCGACTTTTATATTGTTGTTCCACCGATATGACTGGTTCTAAGGTTGCTGGTATTCTAGAGTTGGCACACCGTAGAAAATATTTTTGTCCTGACAGACTCAAATAAATTTCAACCATTCCAAAAGAATTATTCTGAAAAAATTATCATGCTAAGAACACAATCCAATTAGAGCATTCTCAATGAAAAATTATCATGCTAAGAGCACATTCCAAATGTTACTTTTATCTAAAATAACTATTTAAATGTTTAAAAAACCTCATACGTTGGATTAGCTAAAAAAAATGTAAAATAAATATTTAATTGAAAGATTTAAGCTAAACATAGCAGCACTTTTTAAGGAAGCTATTTTATTTTTCATTGTTTTTCTCACCTGTTTTCTCTTTTTTCCAAATATTTTCCTACTTTTTTTTTTTTTTTTTTCTTCTGCATGTTCTATTTTTCCCAAAATTTTTTCCTATTTTTCCTCTCACATGTTCTCTTTTTCTCAAAACTTTTCTTACTTTTAATAATATTTTAATAAAATAAATAGAAATATAGCTAATCGGATGTAGAGACATTTAAAAATGGCTTAACTAAACTAGATAAAAGTGAGTTTTGAGAAGCAATTTTACATAAAAATATGGCTCTTCCATTGGAAATACTCTTATAAATGAAAAAATGAGTAACTTCATTTAGACCCCTGAATTATCACGCGATTTGATAAATTCTCCAAATTTCAAAATCTCTTAATTTGAACCCATAAACTTTCAATTGCAGTCAATTTGAACCAACGTTAAAAGTGAGACAATGACGTTTATACCCTTGACTTTTTTATAAAATTTCAAATTTATCCTTAATTCCAATTTTTTTTTATTTTTTTTATTTTTTATTTTTTAAAAGAAACTCAGAGATATTTTAGTCTTTTTAGGTATTGCCGTTATAAGTTAACGACGGAGGGATTTAAATTGACTGCAATTTAAAGTTCAGGGCCGGGGTTCAAATTGAGAGGTTTTGAAGTTTAGGAATGACTTATTAAATCGCGTAGTAATTCAAGAATCTAAAATGAAGTTACCAAAAAAAAAAAAAAATCAATCAATTAGAAAAGAATCAAGATTTATTTTGAGTTGAAAATTTTGGAGACAGCTAGCAACATCAGAAATCCACTATAATAAAATACGTAACAATATCTTCTCAATTGTTTATGCCCAATAGTTGAAATCTACAATCAACAACCATGGACATAATATATTGATTCTATTTTCTCAGAAAAAACAAAATCCAACGACGTCACTGAGCCACAAATTTCTTTGAGAAAATCCCAAAGTCGATCTCCATCGACTACATGTTTCGTAGAACATTATCCATTAAGTCCGCAAGTTTGAATATTGACTATTGAGAGAGTAGGTAGGGGTGGGGCTAAAATTTTCTAACGGAGGTTCAAAAGCAGCAATGAAAATATATTAAGATCGGAGGATCAAAGTTTGGATGAGAAATATATTCAGATGAAGATTAGAATTTATTTAGGCTTAGCAAAATATAAACAAAAGAAAAGGTAAAAAATAATTGTTTCTTAATTATTTTAATATTAAATTTCACAATAATTTCTCTTTCAATATACAACATCAAAGAATCAGTCAAAAATAAAGATAAAAAATAATTGTTTCTTAATTATTTTAATATTAAATTTCACAATAATTTTTCTTTTAATATACAACATCAAAGAATCAGTCAAATATAGAATATTCATGCTAAAGATGTTCTTTGTGTAGTTGCCGTATAGAAGGAGGAATTGGAAGAGTGAAGACAAGGACAACAATTTAAAAAGCAATTTCGTTGACAATTGATGGTGCTTACGGACAATAATAGTCTACTTTTTTTGAAAGATTAAACATGTGCAGAGTTGAAAAGAACTCATTGCTAGACTGCTAGCGCTGCGTCTTCGTCAACCTATAATATCCCAATTTTTGTGGAACAATAGATACTAAATTATCCTGACAGTTGGTTATCACTAGAAAATTAACTGTTTACTAATTATTATTATCATTATTATTATTTTTCGAGTTCTTGTAGTTGTACTTACTCTTTCCAGATTTACAATAACTACATAAAGTGCATTTTAAATTATGAATATTGTCAAAATTAAGTTCTAGGGTGCTAATTGTACTTTATTATATTTAAAATTGGGGAGGATCAAAGTTTCATAAAACAATGAATATAATTGTCTTTAAGGAGTAAAAAAAGAGTAGCTCAATCGGCTGTGGACCACGTCTCATAAAGCGGAGGTCACTAGTTTGAATCCTTCTTCCCCTTTTCTTTGTGTAGACATGTTAAAAAAAAAAAAAACAATGGAATATAATTCTTTATATGTCCACAAGTTTATTAGTGCCAAAATTCTTTACTTAAAGACATCCATTACCATATAAATATATTTGTAGATGATAGGAAAGCTATATATATATATATATATATATATATATATATATATATATATATATTGACATGTTCTTATATGAGGGGAGGCTCGGAGGGAGATTTGAACTAGTGACATCCGCTTTATAAGACGTATTTTTTCAGCCGATTGAGCTACCTATTGGGAACATAAAGAATTATATTCATTATTTTATGGAAATTGATATTCACTAATTTTAAATATCATGAAGTACAATTAGTACCATAAAAGTCACTCAACCAAACTCCTATGAGTGAAACATAAACTTCACCCAATGGCCTATGGGTGAAATGTAAACATAAATCTTCTAACCCATGGCTTTAGGATCTTTTTGTAACCCTTAGATATGGGTGGAGAAGGTGGCTGAACCACCTTTTAGCCATTTGGATGTGGTTTTGGCCACTCCATAGCCATTTGGGGGTGGCCAACCCCTTTTTGAACCGTCTTTTTCTATTTTTTTTAAGGGTGCTTTTGTGATTTTAGGTATATTACAAATTTTTGATAGCTTGGAAGTCATATATTGATGCAAATTTTAGTTTGGAGGACATTGCAAATTGACTATTAATTTAAAGGAGAAGTATGTATTTTCTTTCCCAAATAAAATATTTGTACATGTCAGTCACATGTGGCATTTTTCATTCATTTTAACTGCAACCATACGTGTTAACTGCAAAATAATGGTGGTTGGAGGGGTCCAAGTGTCATGTACGGTATGTAGTTTGGGATAAATGTAAATGAGGTGTCAATTGGAGAGTATTAAGAGTAGTTTTTCGTTTACAAAAAATATATGGGCTTCTAAAAAGGTTGCATATTCCAATTAACTGTTCAACAAAGGCGGCTAACTAGATACATATGGACTAAATTGATCAACTTTACAAGATGAATATAACCCAATTAATGTTCTTTTGTTTCTTTTAAGAAATATCATATATATGTCCAAAAAGGAAGCCTCTTCCTTTTCTTTCTCGTTGAATAGAAGCGTCAACCGGCCAACTTCTAACAATATTTTGTCACACGTGATAGAAAAAAACAAGTGGGAGCTATGTGCCTGTTGTACGAAAGATCAACCATAGCATCATGTTCTTAAAAGGACCTTGAATGTAAAATTATTTTATTTGTTGGTTGCTCTTGTTACGGTGGAGCCAAAAGGAATCGGTTCGTTTCTCTCTGCATGATTTCTCTTTCTCTAGCTTTTATTTTCAGCTTCACATAAAGATATTTGCTGTTTTTATAGCTCCACCTTCACTATTTTTTAGGCAAACGGAGAGGTATGCTATTGTGGAGAAATTGTCGGGGCTTGAGGAGACCATGACACATGCTCTACGAATGAAGCTGATCTAATTAAACAAGTGCTTGAGCGAGTAGGAGGCGAAGGGCTTTCGAGTTACTGGTTCAGTCTATAACTTTGTGTCTCGGCCCCAACAAGAGGAACTTATGAACACGGTTTTTCATCAATTTCATGGCAAACTCAATATATAATAATATATCCTTTTAGTTTGCCACTAAATTGATGAGAAACTGTGTTTATAAGCGAGTCTTTGATTTTCTCTACTCATTAATTAAGGAAAAAGTGTCGTGTGTACTCTCTTAAGATGATAATTAAATATTTAATCATTACTTTTGAGTTTCTTATATATATTAATCTAGTTTTATTTTTTTATTAGTTTAAAATCTTACGAATATGATATTAGAATCGTAATCCGGAATTTGAATGTTGGCTCTATTATATCTTGGCCTTACAAATTTAATGGTGAAATTTAAAAAATATGACAAGAGATATATAGAAATATAACACTAAATACATCTCTTTCCATATCAATTTATTCACTGCCCGCAATTTCTTTAATAGAATAAATAAGAAATTACAGTAAACACACTAACGAATTGCAAGAAGTGACTAATGTTTTTTGGACAGAAATTTTATTCAACTTCCAACCTAGTTTATAAACTTGTCACTTGTGATTGTCTTTTGAATATTTGAAAACACATGCATATTCTTTTTAATAATTCTATTGAAAAAACCATATATTCTTGCCTGCTTCAGTGACATGACTAAATTGGAAGTGTCAATTTTAGCCACTAATCGCTAACCTTGACTGTTATTTCACCCCTATATATGTATATATACCCTAAAACCGCTCTCCGCGATTTTTGCTAACCGCATCAAAAAATTATTTTCATGCTCTCTTCTTATTTGTTCCGCATAGGGCATAGGAGGATTTAAAAGACAATATTAGAGTAGAAAATAATAGAGACTTTAAAGGTTGCCCAATCTTTTGCACCGGAGATATATATAAGACTTCAATGAGAGTGAATTGATAATGCCTAGACCAACATCAGTTCATTAACTGTCCGATCCCAAAGTCTAGTTCCTCGATCTAAGGTCTTGTTTCCTCTGTGTTCGTCTAGTTTGGTCAATTAATGTAGTCTTTTTGTTTTGGTTCTGTATGCAAGGGTGGAACTAAAACATTTAGTTTGAGGGGCAAAAGTTAATTTTTAAAGACATTTAAAAAAATAAAAATAAAAATTTGAGGACCATCTTATGGCTTGGGGGCTGGGCCTCCTAAGCCAAGGGGTGGTCTCGCCTTTGTATGTGTGGACAGGCAATCTATATATGTAAATGGAGGGATATCTGTGCATGGATTTGATCCCTAGAATAATGATATATATATATATCATTTTAAACTTCTACAATGTAGTTCCACCGATATGCATGAGTGTTTCTAGGGTTGCTGGTTTTCTATATAAAATGAAAAATTTGATTAGCCCTTTTTGATATGCTAGATTTGGCACACTGTAGAAAGTATTTGCACTTTGGTACTTGAAGATATATTTATGTATTTTAAATAATTTAGTTTTGTTAATTTATTCATGTTAGTTTTTAGGTTGGCTAATTCGGTGTCTTAAATTGTAATTTTCTTCTTGGTTGAAGCTCCGTTCATTGGACTGTCAGAACGTGATATGTTCCATAGTAAAACCCGAAAGCTTCATTCGTAGGACGTTTGCAGTGCCATTTGCACGGTAGTTGCACCTAATGAATCTAGAGAGCTCTGTTCGTAATGCCGTTCGTTGAGGGTTTAGACAAGAGGTGTCAAAGAAGAAGTTTAACCTAGTCGCGTCCGAACGAGTATCAAGTCCCTCCGAACGAAAACTGTCTGTTGCCGCATTAGGATTTTCTAACTTCAGCTGGGATTTCTATAAAACCCTAGTTCCGTTCGAATGAGATCGTCTGTCATTCGAACGATATTGCGGATTTTCCATAATAAGGTTTTCTACTTCAACAAGGAAACCTAATTCTCAATTGTCTATCTATAAGACTTTATAGAGCACGATTTCTTCAAGCAACTGAGAGACAAAATTCCATATTATGCTAAGAGAGGATTATAAGTATTTAGAGCTTCAAAGCTATTTTCTCTTAGAGTGTTGCTGTGTTTGAGAAGCCAATTTGTTTATCAACGATAAGAAGTCCATTGGAGAATCCGATAAAGGAGAAACACTTCAAGAAAATTGTCAAGCTAGGAGACAAGCGGGAAGCTTGTTGATCTTATAGAGCCTAAGAGTTGCAAAGGGTTGTAAATGTCTTTATGTCTGTAATATGTATTTTCTTTTAGTGATTTTTTGGGTTTGGCTACTCCAAAAATGTTTTACTTTTAGAGAATTTTCTAAAAGGTTTCATTTTCGTCACCAAATTATCTGTGTCTCTATGATTTATTGCTTTACATATTTTTGTAATTGATTGTTGCGTGGCTTTTATTTTTAATTCCGCATTAACTTTTGTAAAACACATATTCACCCCTCTCTAGGTGTATTTTAGAGTCTAGTTTATATTTTCAATTCACTTTATTGCTCCACTTCTTAGTGGAAAAACAACAACTAAGCCATTTTATTTTTCTGGACATCAATAGAACTTTTAATTTAGTGCCTACCATTCCATGTAGATCGACTTTGGTCTCATTGAAATATTTGTGAGAAAGTTTATAGTAATAGGGCTAAGTTTTTAGTTGTAGACTCTCTTTGAAGAGTGTGTGATTCCTGAGTCTTTCTTCTTATGGAATGAGATAATTAGGATGCAAACCAAGGAGTTGAATGACAGCCAATTTCTTTTTTGCTGTTTTTTTTTTTTAAAAAAAAAAAAAAAAATCAACCTAACCAGACTAGGGGAACACCTAGCATAAATATGATGAGTTGCAATTTGTACTATAAAACTCGTTTAACCAAACTCCTTTGAGGAAACATAAATATTCTAACCCAGTTTTTAATATCTTAACCCAATGGCCTATGAGTGAAACATAAACGTAAACATAAATATTCTAATCTAATGGACTTGCAGGTGGTTCTAATTCAAGTATGATTCATTTACAAATTAATGGCAATTTTAAAAGCCACATCAACTTTAGGAGGATAAAAAGAGGATAAAAAGATGGTCCCTACGTTACTCGGGTATTTATTGGCTTGCCATATTGGACTGCACTTTTTTCATGTTTGCCTCCTACTAATTGTCAAAGAAAATGGAGACAAGATTTTTAAGCATTTTCCTTTTTATTTTTTTTTATATTTGGTCAAATATTTTGTAACTTTTGAGTACTCCACTCTGTATATATAGGGAACACACTCAGCATATATAAAATGTATTTATTTAAGTTCGTCCTCCCAAGTTGAAAATCCTGTTTCCGCCCCTACTTGCGGGTGGTTCTAACACCTCCAGATATGGCTGAAAAAGGTGGCTTGACCATCCCCTCTTCGAATCTCTTTTTCTTTTTTCTTTTTTCTTTTTTAAATGACATTTTTATCATTTGGGGGATACTACAAATTTTGGGTCGTTTGGGGATATCGATGCAATTTTTAGTTCAAAAGGACATTACAAATTGACTCTTAATTTGAAGGAATTCATTCTTCATTCGTTTCAAAGCAAACATATGGGCCAACTTGTAAAATAAAAGTAGCTGGAGGGGTCCAAGTGTCATAAATGGTAGTTTGGGACAAATGCAAATGAGGTGTCAACTCGAGGGCGTTAAAAGCAACTTTTCCTTGAAAAAGAATTCAAGGGCGTCTATGAATGTTGCTTACTCCAATTAAAGCTTTTTGTTGAACGACAACACAGGACAAAGGCGGCTACCTGGATGCATGGACGAAATTGATCAACTTGATGTAACCCAAATATTGTTCTTCTAGATCTGTCGTTTTTTCTAGTGAATTGTTCTTTTTTTTTTTTTTTTACATGTTCGCACAAGAAGATGAGGAAAATTCGAACTAGTGACCTCTACTTTATTAGGCATGGTTCTATCCAATTGAGTTACCTCTTGGAGACGGCGAATTGTCTCTTAAGAAAGAACAGTGTCAAGAAAAGAAGCGTCCAACTTTTCGTCTTTATCGATGAAATAAAATTTTCCTTCAACTCGTCTTCTAACATTTAACGTCACACGTGATAGAAAAAACAGGTGGGAGCCACTGACCATGGATGTACGAAAGATCAACCATATATAGCACCATCTGCTTAGAAGGACCTTGACTGTCAAATTATTTTATTTGTCGAGTAGGAAATCAATTGTCTCAAAATGGGAGATACGATTGTATCAAACATGAAATTTTCAGACCTTATAAAAATTGGCAAACTTTTTAGGGGCCTATGTTCGTATAAAATTTATTCTTTTTTGGGTTCTAGCTAACCAGGGGTGGACCCACATATACCATTGGTCCCCCAACCCCCCAAAGTTTTGAAATTCTTCCTAGAATATGTCATTTTTTTAAAAATTGTCCCTCCAAATTGCTATATTTGTCCCCCCCATAATTTTTCTTTTCACATTTTCCCTCCTCTTGCAACATAGAAAACCGGAAATACCCCCATCCAATTAGTTTCTTCCCGTTGGCTTTTGACCAAACTCCAGACCTGATTTGAGACTTGAAACTACTTTTTTTGTGAGACTTTGAGCTCTGCACTCTGCATAGCATCATGTCAACTTGTCAAGGCATCAAGTCATTACGCTCAAGAAATAGCATTTCTTTGTTGGGTCCAATACACTAGATTTGCCATTTTAGGTGATTTTTTTTTTTTTTTTGTTCAAAACTGAACCTACCATAATCAAGATGACACCAAGCTCACATCTGATTTTTGAGGGATCCAATCCAATGATATAGTTCCAGTCCCACAAAATTTTTAATTTTTATTTTTTTTAAAAAAATGCAAAATCAGTTGTTGTGGTTTACTTGATTTGCAATTAACTATATATGGTATCAAAATGAGTTCATAGGTCCTTAAGATATCCAAAAAATTGGGCATAAAAATCACTATTGAATCAAAATTCAAGTATGATTCATCTAAAAATTAATAGCAATTTTAAAAGTCGTATCAACTTTAGGAGGATAAAAAGATGATCCTTACATTACTTGGGTATTTATTGGCTTGCCATGTTGGACTGTATCTTTTTCATGTTTGCCTCCTACTAATTGTCAAAGAAAATGGAGAAAAGATTTTTAAGCATTTTCCTTTCTTTTTTTTTTTTGTTTGTTCTTTTATATATTTGGTCAAATATTTTGTAACTTTTGAGTACCCCACTATGTAGATATAGGGAACACACTTGCATATATAAAATGTATTTATTTAAGTTCGTCCCCTCAAGTCAAAAATCCTGGTTCCGCCTCTGTAGCTAACTAAAGAATTAACTTCGTTGATTCCGGAACTATAAATATCTCCACCGAGCTGCTATCATCATATCACAAATCTTTTTGAAGTTCTAAAAAATTCAGTGATAGTTAGTAGCATTGGTGGTGTTCATTGTATTTGTAGTGATATGGCTCATCAGGCAGATAATGGTGCGCATGGCAAAGATGGCAAATGGTCTCTTGAGGGAACCACTGCTCTTGCTACGGGTAGAACCAAAGGAATTGGGTTCGATCTTTCTCTCTGCTCTCTCTTTTACTAGCTTCTACTTTGATTTGGAAAAGAAAAAAAAGAATAGATGTTTGCTTATTGAAGATTTGGTTGAGTGAGATGATGTGATATGGGCGTATCACACGACTTCACTGTTGTAAATTTCATTGTTCATCATAGTTTCCTGTTTATTAGTAAAGTATCTTGCTTTATTATGTGTGATAGAAAGTTCTGCTAACTTTTGTTATTCTCTATATATGTGTCGTGATTAGGTATGCTATTGTGGACGAATTAGCAGTTCTTGGATTATGCAATTCTATTTTCATAATTTAAGGTTATGGATTGTAAATTTTATGTGCGAATTGTTTGTTTTATATATGCAGAGCAATAAACCAAGGTACTAGAAGTTTGGCATATGAGTGGTCACGAGACCATATCTAGACTAACTGCGTTGTACCAGCGATGATAAGAACTCTTTTAATGGAAAAGGTAAATGCATTTTGGTTGTGTTTAAATTATCATTTTTTATGAGTAAAAGTTATTTGGACAATTAATAATTGAAGATGGTATATATATGAGCTTGTCTCCATCAATTCTCCTATAACATCGATTAGGTCTCACTTGTTTTTAATGCTTATGGCAGTAGTGGGGGGATCGATGTAGTCTTTTTGTTTTGGTTGTGTTTGTATTTCTTGTTCTCCTTTAAAATCCTTGCACTTACCTCCTATTTACTATTATAGGCACTCCAATCCAAAACCTTGGATGATTCAAAATCAAGGACTCCTCTTGGACGACCTGGGGAGCTAGAGGAAGTATCATCGTTGGTGGAGTATCTTTGCCTACCTGCAGCCTCTTACATAACTGGACAGACAATCTATGTCGATGGAGGGATGTCTACATATGGATTCGACCCCCTAGAACAATGACAGATGATCAGATATAATAAAACCAAGCTTCTGAATAAATTTTTCAACTCCAAATATTGTTCCTTCTATGTCGTCTTTTTTCTGTTTCTTTGAGACATCATGCATGTATCAATATCTCATAATAATAAGCTTTAGCAATGACTTCTACATTGTTGTTCCACCGATATGACTGGGACCAAACAAACAATTTCAACCGTTAGAATAAATCAATAATAAATCTGTTCTTTTTCCATAGCATGTATAAATAAATTTAACAATGTCATACCTTCAATATTCTCATGACAAGCTTTCCATATCTACCTTCTTGAATCTCATGTAGATGCCCAAACATGTAGAATAAAACTGTGTTTTGTGTATGCAGAGAGACTATTACTTTCAATCCTAAGTTTCACATAATGATTTAGTGAAGCCTAATGGGCAAATTTCACTTATATATAGGGTAAGAGTAAATGGCTTCCTCATGTGTCCATAAAATTGGTTCATCCCATTATGGGCCAAAAACAAAACAAATGATTATGTTAGTCCACCCAAAATGAATAAATACAACATTTCAACCATTTCAAAAAAATTATTCTGAACAAAATTATCAGGCTCACAATCCAATCATAAAGAGAATCAATCAAGTTGAAAAGAATCAAGATTTATTTGGAGTTGAAAATTTTCGAGACAATTTTGAAGAAATCCACTATAATAAAATACGTTACAATATCTACTCAATTGTTTATACCCAAAAGTTGAAATCTACACTAACAACAACGGACATAATATAATCAATTACCTTTCTAGAAAATTACAATGCAATTTTCTCAGGAAAACCAAAATCCAACGACGTCGCAGAGCTACAAAAATCTTAGAGAAGATCCGAAAGTCTCCATCGGCCACATGTTTCGTGGGACATTATCCACGGATCTTTGTTTTTTTTTTGTTTTTTTTTTCTTTTTTAAGCGGTGCAATAATAACACCCGAGAAACCGCCAAGCTAAGTGCGCAAGTTTGAATATTGTTGTGTATGCATTTGTGAGGTTTGTGTCTCGCATTAAGAAAATATAAAGAACAATAGTACTTAATATACATAAGTGGATCCAAGCCCATTAACTTACGCTTTTGGACTAGAAGTGGTGTCTTAATTGTCCTCAAGAGATAGCTCAATCAGCTCGGGACAACGTCTCATAAAGCGGGAGTCTCTAGTTTGAATCTCTCTCCCCCTCTTGTGCGGACATGCCATAAAAAAAAAAAAAAAAAAAAAAAAAAAAGAACTGATGTCATAATATGTATATTAATTTACTCTTGTTTCACTCTCAGCTCCTTGGTGTTTCTCACCTCAACAAATATGGAGAACTAAATTTTTTTCAAGTTCAAAGCATAAATGAAAATATATTATTAAAATGGAGGATCAAAACTTGAATGAGAAATATATTAAGATGAAGATTAAGGATTCGTTTGGGTTTGAGATTTTAAATAGTGTGATTTAAAAATAACGATTTGAAAATGTGCTAAAGTGATTTTTTAAAAACACAGTTAAGTGCTTGGCAAAATCACAATTTAACCTTTAAAATTGCAATTTAGCCTTTTGTTGTGCAAAAAACACGATCACAATTACGGTTAAATAAGGCGAGAACAATCACACACAAGATAACACCAAGATTTAAGTGGTTCCCTCAATGTGAGGTATGTCCACTGGCAGAGGCAATCACGAAGAAATTTACTATAAAAGATGAAGTACAAAAATATAGTAAAGAGAAACTCACTCAGAACCTAAAACCTTAATATACCAAAATCCCACCCTCAAGCAGATCTCTAACTATAACACATAAAAGAGAACTTGAGAACAGAAAAAAGATTGCAACTCACACTGACAAACTGTGCGTGTGCAATTCAAAGTCTTCATCTTTCTCCTTCGTTGAGCGGCTTCTCTTCACTGGGTTTTCTCCTTGTACAATGACACAAATCTGAAGACAACTCCCAGTTTCTTCCTCTCTTGTGTTGCACCTCAAGAACAAGGGCTTCTAGCGTTATTCTCTACTATTTGGGTGCCCAACTCTTCAAAGAAACAATTTTCCTATTTTTCTTTGAACTAGTGGCTCACTCATGTGCTTATTTGACTTTGGCTACACCTAATAAGTTGAATGTCACATTGCATATATATATATATATATAAGTGATAGTCGGCTACTCTCCCAATACAAGTTGAAGGGGATTTCTTCTCCTACTCCAAGTAGGTTACGGAAGACCTAAACCAAAAGGAATGGGACAAAGCTTGTGGGGCCCATGATTACTTGATAGGTGAAAGACACACCCACACTTCAACAATCTCCACCTTGATTTGAAACCTATCAAGTGACAATAATACGAATCTCCTTCTGATGCCTCCGCCCAAGCCTCTAAGGGCTATCACAATCCACAAGTGACACTCAAGTCCAAGATCTTGAACTTGAGCATATGACCTGGTTTAGATAGACTACCATGCTTCTCTGCCAGTCCTCTTGGCCACACAACTTTCTCTGTTGGCTCTTTTTTTTTGTAGACTCATCTGCACCCTTTAACCTTCTTTCTCTTGAGCAATTCTGTTGATTCCCAAGCTTTACCTTTCTATAGTAACTCCACCTATCTCGGCATGCCATTCTAAACAGACGATAAGACTCCACTACCAGCTGTCAAAGCAAAGGAAACCATATCCTCAAATCTATACCTCTTCGGTGCTTTTCGATCACGTTTCTTTCTGCCTCTTGTTAAAGAATAAGGCTTTTCTCGATGCTCTGAATCTCTTGACGGTTCTTTGTCATCACATATGTTCGTGAGTGAACGTTGTTCATCAAGCTCGACCTCCACAACTTGTTTCCCTTTCTGGCTCTCAGTCAATGCTTCATTCTCACCCTTCCTTAACATATAGGCCTCATCAAACACCACGTCTCTGTTAACAATCTTCTTCTTTGAGACTGGATCCCAGAGCCTATAGCCTTCAACACTAAATTCCAAACCAAGACAAATACATTTTCTTGATTGGAATCTAATTTCTATCGTTCTCCACTCTGCACATGAACATATGTTGGACAACCAAATATTCTCAACATAGAATAATCAAACGGTTTACCTGACCATACTTCCTTTGGAACCTTGAAGTCAATCCTAGCGGCTGGAGATCGGTTGGTGATGAAACATGCATAATTAATTGCCTCAGCCCAAAAACTCTTTGGCAATCTTGCATTCAACCTCATACATCTCGCCTTTTCTAATGGTGTTCTGTTCATGCTTTCGGCAAGTCCGTTCTGCTGTAAAGTCCCTCTCACTGTGAAGTGACGAGTAATGCTCAGATACTTCACTTTTCTTTTAGTCTGATTTTTCACATGCGCCTTACACTGCTTGAAGATGGTGAAAACGTCTAACTTGTGCTTTATAAAATACACCCAAACCTTTCTTGAAAAATCATCGATAAAATTGACAAAATAATGTGCAGCTCCGTTTGATGGCACCGCCACTAGTCCCCAAACATCTGAGTGAACATAATCGAGAACACCTTTGCTTGTATGAGACGCCACCTTTAAGCTGACTTTTCGTTGCTTCCCATACAGACAGTACTTGCAGAAACCCAATTTACATGACTTCACACCTTTCATCAAATTCCTCTTGTGAAGCTCAAACATACTATGTACGCTCGCCTAAATGACCAAGCCGCATATGCCACAATACTATGTTATAATTATTTGGTTCTAGCGAGGTGGACATTGCCGCTCCACCTGTAATTGTGTCCCTGAGTAACTTATACAAATTGCCAATTTTCTTGCCCTTCATTATCACCATAGCACCTTTCATAATTCCATATTTGGTTGAATAACCAAATTTTCTTAAGATCGAGAACATATTTAACATTAGTGAGTATCCTAACAATCCCATCAAACATCTTGACTTTTATGGTACCTAGTCCAATGGCCTTTAGCACTGTACCCTCGTTACAGGATTTAAATGTGTCGAACCACATCCTATTCGGACAAATATGATATGAATAACCAGAATCCAAAACCCAACAGTCTATGAGAGAATTTTTACCTGAGGAAACTGAAAGAACATCTGCGCTAACCTCGTTGTCATCATACTCACCATCAGCCACACTAACTGAATCTGCGGAACCTTTATGATTCTTCTTATCTTCCAGGTCTTGTTTCATCAGCCTGCAAAATTTTATGTAGTACCCTTTCTTATGACAATAATAGCACTCCACAACTTTTGCATTTGACCAAGATTCTCCACCCTGTGCTAATCGTGACATAGACCGAGACTGCTTACTTCCACCATTCTTCCCCTTAAACTTATCTCTTCCGTGCTTTGGCTCAAACCGTGCCACAAGCCCATTAGCCTGATCATTGATAGGTTTTCTCTACGTCTTATGTGACAAGAGAGATCCTGTCACCTCTTCAAATGCCAGAGTCTCTTTCCCATATAACAATGTTGTAACTAAGTGATCATAAGAAGGGGGAAGTGATGCCAATAGAAGTATCGCTTTATCTTTTTTTTCAATCTTCACTACAAAATTCAACAACTGTGTATTCAACATGTTGAACTCGTTGAGGTGCTCCATCAAATCTATATTTTCCTCCATCTGTAAACCATTTAGCTGCTTCTTCATATACAGCTTATTTGTCAAATTCTTCGCCATATACAGACTCTCTAATTTTTGTCAAATTGATTATGTCTTTTCTTCATCAATCACATTGTGAATGACTTCATTTGGCAAATTAAGACGGATCACACTGGTAGCCTTCACATCCACCTCTTCCCAAACATCATACTCTATCTTCTCAGGTTTCTTTGCCTTTCCCAATAATGTCTTGTGGACTCCTTGCTGAATTAGCAAATCTTTTATCCTTCTCTGCCAGATAGAGAAATTATTCTTCCCATTAAACTTCTCCACTTCAAACTTGGTACTCGCCATATTTGCCAACAAGTTGATTTTCGAACCTGAGCTCTGATACCAAGTGTTATGCAAAAAACACAATCACAATTACGGTTAAATAAGACGTGAACAATCACACACAAGATAACACCAAGATTTAAGTGGTTCCCTTAATGTGATGTACGTCCACTAGTTGAGGCGATTACGAAGAAATTCAATATGAAAGATGAAGTACAAAAATATAGAAGAAAGAAAATCACTTAGAACCTAAAATCCTAATACACCAAAATCTCACCTTCACCCAGATCTCTAACTATAACATATAAAAGAGAACTTGAGAACATAAAAAAGATTGCAACTCACACCGACAAATTGTGCGTGTGCAATTCAAAGTCTTCTTCCTCCTTTGCTGATCGGCTTCTCTTCACTGGGTTTTTTCCTTGTACAACTACACAAATTTGAAGACAACTCTCAGTTTCTTCCTCTCTTATGTTGCACCTCAAGAACAAGGGCTTCTAGCTTTATTCTCTACTCCTTGGGCGCCCAACTCTTCAAAGAAACAATTTTCCTATTTTTCTTTTAACTAGTGGCTCACTCATGTGCTTGTGTGACTTTGGCTGCACCTAATAGATGTCACGTTGCATAGGGGGTAGATTGCCAATTTTTGAACTTTAAGGTTAAAATTAAAAAACCCCTGAAACTTCAGGGGGTAGATTGCCGATTTTTGAACTTTGGGGTTAAAATTGAAAAACCCCTAAAACTTCAAGGGGGTAAACTGCATTTTTCCATATATATATATATATATATATATAAATATGAGTGATAGTTAACTACTCTCCCAATACAAGTTGTAGAAGGGGATTTCTTCTCCTACTCCAAGTAGGTTACGGAAGACCTAAACCAAAAGGAATGGGACAGAGCTTGTGGGGCCCATGATTACTTGATAGGTGAAAGACACACCCACACGTCAACACCTTTAAAATTGTGCGTTTTAAAAAAAACACCCCTTGCCTACTTTCTGAAAACGCTATTTTGTATTCATTTAGGGTTAGCAATATATATATATATATATATACAAAATAATTGTTTCTTAATATATTTTAATATTCAATGCTATCACCTATTAAAATGGAACCCGACCTTGTTTAGATTCCAAAAATTATCTATGATTGAATTAATATTAAATTTCAGAACAATTTCTTTTTTGATGTAAAACATCAAAGAATCAGTCAAAAACTTATCTTCAATTTTGTTGCGAAGCCTAATTTTTAAAATATTCATGCTAAAAATGCTCTTAGTAGTTGCCATAGAAGCGGGAAGAATAAGCACAATTGCAACAATTCACAAAGCAATTTGTTTGACAATTGATCTTCAGGTGCTTACCAACCATTAACACAATTGAGAATCTATTACGCCACAAAAATTGGAATATTCAAGGTTGGCGATGATGCAGCAACGGCATTGACTTATGAATTCGTTTGAAAAGGCCAACTACTTTAATTAGCTTTCTCATCATTTACAAATAAATTTATATGATAATGGTAGGGTCTTTGAGTAAAGAATTATGGCATTAATAATCTTGTGGACATATAAAGAATTATATTCATTGTTTTATGAAACTTGATATTCACTAATTTTAAATATCATGAAATACGTACAAATATTATTATGTACCATAAATCTCATTCAACCAAACACCTATGAGTGAAACATAAACTTTCTAACCTAATGGCCTATGGGTGAAACATAAACATAATTATTCTAACCCATGACTTTGGGGTGGTTCTGTAACCCCTAGATATGGGCGAAAGGGTGGCTGAACCACCCTCTGGCCATTTGAGTGTGGTTTCAGCCACCCCATAGCCATTTGAGGGTGACCAACTTCTCTTTGAACCTTCATTTTCTATTTCTTAAGGGTATTTTTGTGATTTGGGATATATTACAAATTTTTGGTAGTTTAAGAAATATTGATGCAATATTTAGTTTGGATGACATTGCAAATTTACTTTTAATTTTAAGAGAACACGTGTACTTTTTCCAAATAAGACATTTGTACGCATGGGTCTCATGTAGCATTTTCATTCATTTTAACAACAAACATATGTGACAACTGCAAAATACTGGTAGTTGGAGATTTAAAGTGGCTCACATGTCATATATGTTATATATTATTTTATATTAAGAGAGTTTTTATTAAACCAAAACTTTTTGGATAATTAAATGCATAGATAACTACTTAAGGTGAAAGGTTATATCATTTCACCAAATGATGTATCCCTTGATGGAAGGAAGCAACATTAGATAAATTGGATAGGGTCATGGTCTATCTATAAATAAGTCTGCGATATCCATCAGTTACAAGATGAACATGAGAAACAGATAGGCCAAAAACTCTTATCTATCACTCTCCAACATATTGTGAGGGTTATAGGATTGATTCTGGAATTGCAAATAGAAGGTTTTAAGATTGCAAATTCAAGAAACGTTCAATTCTGAATTTTTGAATTATTCAATCCAAGTATTTAAGCAATAATGGCCAGAGTTAGTGATTTTATTTTGATGTTTATATGATAATCTTCTCCAAAATTCTTACAGGTCATTGTAGCGATATGGCTCAGGCATATAGTCGTGGCAAAGATGGCAGATGGTCTCTTGAGGGAACCACGGCTCTTGTTACTGGTGGAACCAAAGGAATCGGGTTCGTTTCTCTTTGCATGCTCTCTCTTTTCCTAGCTTTTATTTTCAGCTTCACAAAAAGAACTTTGCTGTTTTTATGGCTTCAGCTTCAGTTTTGAGACAAACCGAGGGCTGTTTTTGTATATATATAGGTATGCTATTGTGGAGGAATTGGCAGGGTTTGGGGCGACGGTGCACACATGCTCTCGCAATCAAGGTGATTTGAATAAGTGCTTGCTTGAGTGGGAGGCGAAGGGCTTTCGAGTCACTGGTTCAGTCTATGACCTTGTGTCTCGTCCCCAACGAGAGGAACTTATGAACACCGTTTCTCGTCAATTTCATGGCAAACTCAATATACTTGTAAGCCTTTGGTTTTTTGTGGTATTCATTAAGAAAAAAGTCATGCTATACCTAGGAGTTCTATCTTTCTTTTATCCTTAAAGATGATGTATTTTTTTTAAAATTATTACCATTGAATTTGATAGTCCAATAGTAATTTTAAAAGTCACATCACATTTTGAAAAATTAAAAGGGAATAGAACTAATAGTACCAACTAGTAAAAAATATAAAAAATAAAAAAAAAATATTTTTCAAAGAATATTTTACTTCGAAACAAATGGAGCATTAATCGTACTTTGATTTCTATTCATTTCCTTACTTTATAACTTTCAAATTAGAGAAATAACTGAGTGAGGATATTCACAAGAACCTTCAAATAAATATGCTTTATATATATATATATGACTAAAATTTGTTGTTGTTTGAAATTGCAAAATATATAAACGTCTTTTAGGATATTGACTAAAAATTAGCTCATGCATGTATTACATGCATTTACCATCATTTTGATTATTGTTTATAATAATGCATATTCACTAAAAATATTATAACAATAAGAGTGGTTTTAATAGAGCGAGGCATACATATATTTAAAAAGAATTGACCAATGACTGGTTTTAGATAAATAACGTGGGGACCATGCTTGCTAAACCAACCCCAGAGGTGACGGCTCAAGATTTCGCATTCATCATGACAACCAACGTTGAATCCACTTACCATATGAGCCAACTCGCTTATCCTCTTATGAAAGAATCAGGAGGAGGAAGTATTGTTCTCCTTTCTTCCATTAGTGGAATGTTGGGAATAGGTAGCACATCCATTTATGGAGCAAGTAAAGGTATGTAATATATATACTTATGCAATTTTATTTTCATAATTAACAGGTTATGGATATTATAAAAATTTACATTGGCTTGAATAATTGAATTGCATGTTATATATATATATATATATATATATATATATATATATACACATGCAGGAGCAGTAAACCAACTTACTAGAAGCTTGGCATGTGAGTGGGCACGAGACAATATCAGGACCAACTGCGTCGCACCTGGGGTGATAAGAACTCCTTTAACGGAGGAAGTAAGTGCATTAATTTGTCTTAAATGTTGGCATAATCATCATATTAAATATGTTTGCCCCATTTCTTTATTTTTTGCACTCTATTTTTCGTTTTGGGTTTGTTGTTGTTAAATCATACCCTTTTAATTCGGTTTTTTGAATATCCCTTGTAACATTTTCCCTATTTGTTTAGGGAGAGGAAAAAAAAAATTCTGCATGCAAAAAATATTTGCTTAGAGCATAGGTGATTTAGAAGACAACATGGTTGAAAATAGAGACTTAACTGAATGGTTGAAAATAGAGACTTAATTGAATGGTTAAATGGTTGAAAATAGAAGACAACATGGTTGAAATTTTTTTATTTTTTATTTCTTTGTTTCTGGTTATGGTACATATATGGTCAGGGGATGAAGTCTTTTTTGTTTTGGTTGTGTTTGTGTAATCCTTGTGCTTACTTCCTATTACTATTAATATTACAGTTAGTCAAAAGCAAAGCCATGGAAACTATAAATTTGCGAACACCTTTTGGACGACCAGGGGAGTCGGAAGAGATATCATCTTTGGTAGCATATCTCTGCCTACCTGCGGCTTCTTACATTACTGGACAGATTATCTATGTTGATGGAGGAATGACGGTGTATGGATTCAATCCCGGCCCCTAGAACAATGACAGATGATCAGATATGATAATGTCTTTTTTATTTATTTATTTTTTTTTATGTTTGTTTTAAAACTTCATGGATGTATTGGTATCTCATAGTAAACTTCATGGATGGCTTTAGCAGAGCTTGTCTGATTTTATTTGAGTTGGACAATATTGTTGTTCCTCCGATCGATATGAGTGGTTCTAGGGTTGTTCTACAATGTTGTTCATTCAGTGCATACCGTAGAAAATATTTGTACTTTGGTGCTTGAAGATAGATTTATGTCGACGGGCTGAAATAAATTTGTTTCCTCCTATTTATCATATTCTTGGTCACACCCCAGCTGTCTTTTGTGCATTTTAAAAAAAAGGAAGAAAAAAAAAATCCAAACAAATAAACAATTTCAACCATTACTAAATGTTGTGCAAAAACATGACCACAATTACGGTTAAATAAGGCGAGAACAATCATACACAAAATAACACCACGATTTAAGTAGTTCCCTCAATTTGAGGTACGTCTATTGGCTGAGGCGTTAGAGTACAAAAATATAGTATAAATAGAAAATCACTCAGACCCAAAACCTCAATACACCTAAATCTCACTATCACACAATAAAGATTATTCTACAAAGAGAATATAAAAGACAAGAATACAAACTCTTATTCTTTTGCTGGGATACTGATGTAGACTACAATGCTTGGGAGTATATGAGGAAGACCCGAATGGATGATTGTGTGAAGACGCCTCGAAAGATGGTGACACGATCCCAGACTCACGTGGTAACTGAAGTAGTTCCTGAAATTGCGATCGATCACACATTGACTGCGATCAAGCGCACTGCACCTGATATGGAAATGGCTGTCCCTGATACTGCGAACGATCTACCCCTGCATCAGTAATTGAGCGCACAAGTCCCTGGAAGTGCAACCGAGCCTACGAACGAGTGCACAAGTCCTTGGAAGTGCGATCAATCGCACTATACCTGCGATCGAGCGCAGATTGAGCGCACTTGGGATAATCTATTTTATTTTTCCGCTTTTATTTTTTTAAAACCGACTTTGTTTACTTGTTTTACCATGATTGGGGTTTTGGGATCCTTATTTCCATACTTTATTAGTATTAGGAGTTTTGGGGCTATAAATACATGATTATTGCCTCTTGAAAATACATTTTATGTTATTTGATCAGTTTTCTCTAAATAAGAATTACTCAGAGGGGTATTCTTCATATTTTTCTTTGAAACCTTAGATAGACTCTATAGTTTTAAAAAGAATTATCAGATCCTTGATAAACTCAAGATCTAAAAATTATTTATCCTTCTTGTACTGTTTTATACGCTTTCCACCTAGTCAGGTGGCATTAGATACGATGGTGACTGATCTCTTCTATTTTTTTTCTCCCTTTACAGTAATACCCTTTCTTTTTCTCTCTTATTTTGGCTCTTCCAAAATCAAAAAGAAAACGGTTGGCGTCCTCTCCTATCACATAGCCTTTGTGCGGCTCTATATTGTGATAGGTGGCTAGCTTTGATTGCACACCTCAACCAAAGAGAAGCTCTCTCTTTTATAGAAACCTAAGTCGGCTAAAGTGAGAAATACAAGTCCACCTTTGTACAGGATATCAACAAAGCCGTAAAACACTCCTTCTCCATGTAGAACTTGTAAAAGAGCACACTCAATAGGACAATGAAAAAGCAATGGTCCCCACCCATTGAAAAAGCAATGAAAGCTGAAAATTTCCTTTTAAAGTTTGTGTCTGATTTTATCTGACTTTTATATTGTTGTTTCCACCGATGTGAGTCATATGACTAGTATTCTAGATTTGGTGCAAACTGAAATAAATTTGTTCCTCCTATTTATTATATTCTTGGTCACACCTCAGCTGTCTCTGTGCATTAAAAAAAAAAAATTCCAAACAAACAATTTCAACCATTCCTAAAAAAATTATTCTGAACAAAATTATCGGGCTAAGAACACAATCCAATCATAAAGAAAATGAATCGAGTAGAAAAGAATCAAGATTTATTTGGAGTTGAAAATTTTCTAAACAACTATGAAGAAATCTACCATAATAAAATACGTAACAATATCTTCCCAATTGTTTATACCCAAAAGTTGAAATCTACACTAACGACAATGGACATAATAGAATCAATTACCTTTCTAGAAATTACAATGCAATTTTGTAAGAAAAACCAAAATCCAACGAAGTCGCTGAACAACAAAAATCTTATAGAGAATCCCAAGTCTCCATCGACCACATGTTTCGTGGGACATTATCCATTGATTTTTAGTTTTTTTAAGCGGTGCAATAACAACACTCGGGAAACCGCCAAGCTAAGTGCGCAAGTTTGAATATTGAGAGTACGTAAAATTGGATAATGAAGCTTGAATGAGAAATATATTAAGATGAAGATTAAAGATTCGTTTGGCGTTGAGATTTTAAAAAGTGTGATTTAAAAATAATGATTTGAAAAATATGATAACGTGATTTTTAAAAATACATTGAAGTGTTTAGTAAAATCACAATTTGACATTTAAAGTTACAGTTAGCCTTTAAAATTATGCGTTTTAAAAAAAGCGCCCCTTGAGTGCCTTTTGAAAATGCAGATTTTTTACGTTTTCAAATCGCAATTTTTTAAGAACGCAACCCCAATCAATCCATTTTTTACTATTTTGTTTAAAATCTCACTTTTTGCCTATGAAATCACAATCCTAAACACACCCTAAATTGAAATATAAAAAAATAAAATTAGTATTCATTTAGGGTTAGCAAAATATTTTTTTAAAAAAAACACACAAAATAATTGTTTCTTAATATATTTTTAATATTCAATGCTATCACCTATTAAAATGGAACCTGACATTGTTTAGATTCCAAAAATTATCTATGATTGAATTAATATTACAATTTCTTATTTGAAGTACAATATCAAAGAATCAGTCAAACTAATTTTCAATTTTGTTGCAAAGACTAAATTTTACAATATTTATGCTAAAAATGCTCTTTGTGTAGTTGTCGTAGAAACGAGAAAAGTAAGCACAAGTACAACAATTCAAAAAAAAATTTGGTAGACAATTGATCTTCAGGTGCTCATCAATTATTAACACAATTGAGAATCTATTACGCCACAAAAATTAGAATATTCAACGTTGGCGATGATGCAGCACCAACATTGGATTCTAAGCTTTGAACATTTTTTTGTTTGAAAAGGTCAAATACTATAATTAGCTTTCCCATAATCTACAAATAAATTTATATGGTAATGGCAGGGTCTTTGAGTAAAGAATTACGGCATTAATAAACTTGTGGACATATAAAGAATTATATTACTTGTTTTATGAAACTTGACATTTACTAATTTTAAATATCATGAAGTTTAGTACGTAAACATTTTTAGTGAAACATAAACATAAATTTTCTAACCCATGACTTTGAGGTGGTTCTATCACCCCTAAATATGGGTGAAGAACCACCCTCTGGCCATTTGGGTGTGGTTTTAGCCACCCCATAGCCATTTGAGGGTGGCTACCTTCTTTTTAAACCTTCATTTTCTATTTTTTAAGGATAATTTTGTGATTTATGATATATTACAAATTTTTGGTAGTTTGAAAAATATTGATGCAATTTTAGTTCCGATGACATTGCAAAGGGACTAATAATTTTAAGCGAATATGTGTACTATATGCTGTAAGTAAAAGATGGGTATTAATAATGCACCTATGCCCATTTGTTCTGTTATAATATTTTATATATTATTTTAGGGTTTATTGTCTTTCCTATTAGGGTTTATTGCCTACCTTAATTAGTTTAGGGTTACTTGTCTATCACGCATAGCCTCTTCATAAATAGAGGCCTCTGTATTCATTCATATAGAACATTAATTAATGCAATATAGTCCATTGTTAGCTTTCGCTATCTTTCTTCTCTCTCTCCTTTTTCTTCCGCTTCCAATATATTCACATATATTTAACATGGTATCAGAGCCACTTTCTTGTGGCCTCCAATAAACGTCTTTAATGTTTTTTAGCGCTCCCTCCGGTGACCTCCCAAATCAGGTCGTCGGCGCACCGCCAAGCGGTTTTACGCTCACAATGGTGCTCCCTCCGGAGACCTCCCAACTCCGGTTGTCTGTGCACAGCCGAGCGGTTTTTTGCTCCGCTCATAATCCGGCGCGCCCTCTGGTGACCTCTCAAGTTTGGTCGTCTGCGCGCCGTCAAGCGGTTTTCCGCTCAATATCTCCTTCGGTAGTTTATGCCCAAGCCAATTGCCCAGCCACCGTGACCCCTCTCGGCCAAATAACAACTAAAAGTGGTGTCTCGGCCCCAGATCGGTGGATCTGTGCAATCTTAGCCCATTCCGGCATTGCACACGCCTCCACGCTCCACCAACAGAGACTGCCATATCCTCCACGCGCCACCTACACCACTGCCGGAGCTACACCCTCCACTCCTAGCAATAGATCAAACGCCTCAACCGGTCCAATACGGGTTCCTAAACCGGATCAAACTCTCTAAACCGCTCTAAATTTGTCAACCTGATTCATTGGGTTAGACTCGGTTCATATAATTTCGGGTCAACCATTTTAGTGGTTTATGGGTTTTGGCCAAGTTTGGCCCATGTAACCGGCCTAATAAACTCAAGTCTCAAGCCCAAAGTATTGGGTCCAATCCATCCCAATGGATTCAAATCTCAAGCCCAACATTTTGGATCCAGCAGCCACCAGTTGCTGCTGCCGCCTTCCATTTACCACCTCCAGCCGCCCAACTCCAGCCACCACCGGCAACTTTTTCGACGGACCTAAAAAAAAAAAAAAATTCCCTTCTTTTTTCCAAACCTTGAGTTTGAGGGGGATATTAGAGTATTTTTGTGAAATCACCCGGATCCAAGCTTTTCAACCCGATCCAACGGGTTAGAACCAGGTACTGCCGCCGTCCATGCCACCACCTCCGACAGCCAAACTCCGGCCACGCTCCGGCGACCAAAAAATAAAGAAAAAAAAATCTTTTCCTTTATATTTCCAAGCTCAATTTTATACATTGAGTTTGAGGGGCGTGTTAGAATATTTTATATATTAGTCTAGGATTTATTGTCTTTCCTATTAGGGTTTATTCCCTACCTTAATTAGTTTAGGGTTACTTGTTTATCACTAATAGCATCTCTATAAATAAAGACCTTTATATTCATTCATATAGAACACTAATCAATACAATGTAGTCCACTGTTAGCTTCCGCTCTCTTTCTTTTCCCTCCTTCTCTTCCGCTTCCAACATATTCACAATATATTTAACATGTTCAATGTTTTCATCTCCGTCGTTTCAGATGGCAGATTTGTTTTTCTGCCATGCTAGTTTTCTATTTTAGGAAGCTTCCTCCGTGACCAATGAACGTTGTTTTTGTCTATGAAAAAAGTATGGAAGGCGACAAACATTCAATGAGATTCTATGTTTCTTGAATAAATTTCCCACCAAACAAAATAGAGAGCTTTCCATTTGCATGCTATTTTCGTGCATTGAAACTTTTGGGTTGTCAGCAACTTAAAAGGCAAAGTTATGTCAGCTAGCATGCACGTCAATTATATAATTGAGAGATTGAGAATTTCATTATCCCACCATGTCGGCTAAAGATCAGATTTTATAAGAAATGAAACTTTGGGATAATGCCTAGACCAACAGCAATTCATTATCCCAAAGTTTAGTTGCTCGAATATCGTAAGATCTTGTTTCCTCTGTGTTGGTCTTGTTTGGTCAATTAACGTAGTCATTTTTGTTTTGGTTCTGTATGTTTTTTTTGTTCTCCTTTCAAATCCTTGCGTTACTTCCTATTACTACTATAGGCACTCAAAGGCAAACTCTTGGAAATTACAAATTCACGCATGCCTCTTGGACGATATGCGCAGCCAGAGGAGATATCATCCATGGTAGCGTTTCTCTGTCTACCTGCAGCCTCTTACATAACTGGACAAACAATCTATGAAGGGATGTCTGTGTATGGAATTGATCTCTAGAATAATCACACATATTAATTAGATCAATAGAATGAAGCCAAGTTTTGAACAAATTTCCCCACTCCAATTCTTCCTTCTATAAGACTTCATGCATATATATATATAAAATAAACTTCAGCAGAGCTTGTATATGATTTTCTGTGACTTCTACAATGTTGTTCGACCGATATAAGTGGCTCTAGGGTTGTTGGTTTTCTATATAAAATCCAAAATTTGATTAGCCCTCTTTGATATGCTAAATTTGGCACACCTTAGAAAATATTTGCACTTTGGTGCATGCTTGAAGATATGTTTATCTATTTGAAAATAATTTAGTTTTGTTAATTTATTCACTCTACTGCTCCACTTTTTAGTGAAAGAACAACAGTCAAGCCATTTTATTGTTTTTGGACAATAATAAAATTTATACTTGAGTGTCTACTATTTCATGTAGATCGAGTACTTCAGTCTTATAACAAATTTATTTGTGAAAAAATTTATAGTAATATGACTAAATTTTTCGTTGTCTTTGAAGACTCTCTGTGTAGAGTGTATGATGCCTGAATCTTATTTCTATAACAAAAAGGAAGTGGGAAAATACTTTGACCATTTCAACCGTGGAACCAATTCAAAGAGAGGGATCACAAGAGACAAAACCAAGAAAAAAGAAAGGGGAAATTTCAATCCTCCGAACTACCGCGCGTTTTGAGAAAATTTTTCAAAATTTAAAAACTATCAATTTGCACCCTTAAACTTTTAATTTTAGTCAATTTACCCCTCCTTATGATTTTAGTTAAAAGTGATATATTGACGTTTATACTCCTAAATTTTTTATAAAATTCCAAATTTATCCTTAACTTCAAAATAAAAATTAAAAACAAGGAAAAATTATATTTTACCCCCCCGAAGTTTGGGGAGATTTGCAATTCAACCTCCAAAGTTTTAATTTTGGCAATCCATCCCCCCCCCCCCCCCCCTCCCTTAAAGTTTCAAATTTTTACAATTTGACCAATTGTATATAAAACTTCTCATATTGCCCATAATTTTTTTTTATATATATAAAATGAAAAAATAAAAAATAATTGGGGGCCATCTGGCATTTTTGCACCCCCCCCCCCCAATTTTTTTTATTTTTTTTATATATAAAAAATAAAAATTAGGGGCAATATAGAAATTTTTGGATAATATTGGTCGAATTGCAAAAATTTGGAACTTTGGGGGGGTGGATTGCCAAAATTGAAACTTTGGAGGTTGAATTGCAAATTGCCCCAAACTTTGGAGGGTGGGGGGTAAAAAGTAATTTTTCCTTAAAAAAAAAAAAAAAATTGAAGGGTAATTTGGTCTTTTTATGCATTTCCGTTAGAAGTTAACAGTTAAAACTAACGGATAAGGTAAATTGATTGAATTAAAAGTTCAAGAGTGTAAATTAAGAGTTTTTTAATTTTGGGAAGATTTTCTCAAAACGCGTAATACTTCATAGGTATAAAGTGAGGTTTCATAAAATAAGAATGTTTCTACAAAAGCCACAATTGCTTGGGCCCTTCGGGTTTTAAAAGAATCAACAGAATGTTTCTACAAAAGAATGGGCCCAGAAATTTTAAGAGAATGGGCCCATTCTTTTGTAGAAACATTCTCTTGATTCTTAAACAAAAAAAAAAATAAAAAAAACAACAAAGAGTGTGGGCCGGGGTCCAGAAATTTTCAAATCCGGGGCAGAGGTCTGCGGGCAGAAAAAAAAAAAAAAAAAAAAAACAGGTTTTCTTGCTTTATAAAAGCCAGAGATGCCCGAAGGCAAAGGGGGAGCCGTCAGAGTGGAATTTTTTAGGGTTTGCTCCCTATATCTGATTTGGTTTTATTTTTCAATTTCGTTCATTTTAGTTGAACTTTGATTTTTAGTACTTTGACTATGAGTTTTGTTCTCGTGGTTTCTAATTTAGTTCCTAACTTTTTATTTGATTTGGATTTAATTTTTAAGTTTTCAATTTTAAGAAGGTCATTAAGTTTTGTCTAAATTTTAAATTGATCCCACTATCAGTTTCTTGTCACGCCAGAGTCCATCTCAGCCTCAAAGTTAAATGCTTTTCCTCTAACACTACAAATTAATCTAGAATATGAGGATGAGAAGAACATTGTTTTTCTAGAGTGAGGACTTCAATTTTTTTATATTTATATTTTTATGGATGATTTAGCGCTTAATGATATGCCATTGATATTAGATGCTGGTATGAACTCGTGTGTCAATTGAGACACACGATATATGACAAACCATTTATTTAGATGAAAGAGTGATAGAGGTACCTATTTAAAATCCGGACAAATCGTAAGAGTCATATTCTTGAAATTAGAACCCAATGACTAAATTCAAATCGGATAAAAACTTAGCAGCTAAATATGATTTAGCCCTTATTTTTCTGAGAATATACTGTCTATTCTTTAAAGATTAATTATTGAATTTTGGGGATGATTTTTCATTTGAGAAAAATTTCTATCTAACAAGTTTACTTTTATTCCTTATGATTTTTGTTCATATCATATGCTTATTTTATTTGGTTTGTTATGAATTGAAAATATATTGAATGCTTAATTTATCTTAATTTCCGATTAGAATAATTGATTCTCTACTTAGTTAATTTAAAAATATGTAATAAAATGATAGGTGGATCCTTGAAGCCCTAGTGGTCTTTCCCATTAATTTTTCCTTAACTCGATTTTAAATAATTTAATTTTGTTAATTTATTCACTCTATTGCTCCACTTCTTAGTGGAAAAACAAAAAACGAGTAATTTTATCGTTCTGGACAATAATAGAATTTTTACTTGAGTGTCTATCATTTCTGGTAGATCGACTGCACTTTTGTTTGCAATCTTTTTGATGCAATAGTGCACAGCTTTGATTATTGAGAGGAGGGAGGGAATCATAAATTTTTATTGGAAGGACAAAACATAAATGAAAAATATATTAAGATTGGAGGGCCAAAGCTTAATTGAATAAGAAATATTTTAAGATTAATATACAAAAAATAAAATTAGCATCCATTGTGTTGACAAATATACAAAATAATTTTTTCTTAATATATTTCAATTTTCAACTCAATCACTTATCAAAATGAAATCTGGACTAAATTTCACAATAATTCATCTTTCGATGAACAACATCAAAGAACCAGTCATAAACTCATTTTCAATTTTGTTGTAAAGCATAGTTTTCGAAATATTGATGACTATACATGTACTTTTAAAATCATAATTTAATTAAAATTCAATAATGATCAATTACAAGCCCAATGATGATTTTAAGAGTCACATCAACATCCTTAGAGGAACACGAAAGTGATAAAAGAATGACTTATAGCATTACTCATCAATTCAAGTGTGTTGAGAGTAGCTTTCCCTTAGAAAAGAATTTATGGACTTCTAAGAATGTTGTTTATTCCAAATCCCTTGACGGTTTATTTGTAACGCTCCCAAAATTAGCATTGGCTAACTTGGCAGGGTTACTGGCAATTGCCTCAATTAAGCCAACTTGTGGCTAAATGAAGAATCGCCCCTCTAAGCACATTGGAAGTTGAATTACAATCTGAGAAGAATTATAAATCATTATGGGACAAGTATATTCATCGAAATTAAAGACATGGAGCAACTAATAATAATGTAAAACAAACCTGATAGCAATATGAAGATTCTAAAGTAAGGTCCGTAGTGGCAACCGTGCCACTCCTGGGTTCTAGTGACAAACTTCCTAAAAGGGTAATAACAGCGTAAGTTTAACAACTTAGTAAGTAAAGCTCACAATTAGGTATGATTGTGCCCATTTAAGCATAAATAAATGTGCAGTTTTAGTAATCATTTGAAAAGAGCTATTGTCTCCGTTAATACACCATAAAAGTATTGTTTGGTTAATAAAGAGGATGGTGTACTCCATGTGGCAATCGCCTAAGTATTTTAATGCAGGAAAAACTAATGGTTTATAGGTCATAACTTTCATGTATGGTCTGCCCTAAATATTACTCATTCTCAACAGGGTTAACACTGTCCTGAGGGACCTGTAATGCAATGCCGGTGCCACAACCATTGCACGGTCTATCGTACATAACATTAGTGGCATGACCGAGTCCAACCTCAGGTGGTCCACACCAATAATGATGTCTGTCCTATAGTAACAGAGTCATTTGGGAATGACTGTGCCTGGTCACGAAACCATTAGATCCAAAGCCCACATAACAACACACACATTTGACCATAAAATGAAGTCTATAAAGTAAGCTCATAGCCATTATACCGCACGTACTGGTGTACCATATCAGACAATGCATCTTGTTATTGAGTTAATAAAGCAATTACCAAGTAGTTACAAAAATGTTGACATGCTCATATCATACTCGTGGTCAGTCAACTGACATATCCACGTTTTTAAAAGAGTATTCGTAAGTATTTTCTTACCTCGAGGCTTGTACGCTCATTCGAATCCTCCGACATAGCTAAATCCTGCTATAACGAAATACGACATGTCGTCATGCACAGTTCTAGAGGACCCTTACGAGTAAGATACTAAGTTTTATCCATTAAAAGGATTGCTAGACTCGAAAATACACGAGAGTGAGGCTTAAGGACAGATACCTGGTTTCCTGACCGTACGTCCGGGTTCGAGAGCGTACGTCTAGTCAGTGAGTTAGGAAATTCGGCAATAAGCTTCAAACTATATTTTAGGGCTTCTATAAAATCTATAGGCTTCTACATCTCCTCCTAGGCTAATAAACAGACACATACAACGTAAGAAAACTCAACATCATGCAATACAAAGAATCAAAGAAGCTTTTGAAACTGTTTTGAAAACATTTATTGTTTTGTAAGGAAATGACATCTTTTAAAAACTCACAACATTAATAAAGCAATAAGAACGATATTGAGAATGTAAAACCGGCAAGAGTTTACCTCGGGAGGTGGCAAGAACACCAAGCTTCCTTCCTTCTCTCCCTCAAATCAAACTCACAAATCTCTCACACAGAAGTTTCTTAGAGAGTCTGGGGGCGTAACAATGGATTCAAGGGGGTCGGTATTTATAGGGTAGAAAAGCGGAGAGTGTTGCCAACTACTCGGAAAAGTAGCGGACGTCCGGTACTATTGGGGCGTACGTCCGGTACTGTTACACATTGGGTAAAAGGGTTTATCGTACGTCCAAGTATTATCCAGGAGTTTTCCAAAAAGTAGCGTACGTCCAAGTGGTCCCCATTGCACTATTGTCAGCGTACGTCCGGGTGGTCCCCCTGCGTACGTTCTCTACTAAAAATAATAGCGTACGTCCAGTAACCTTGGCGTATGTCCTCTACTAAAAACAAGAGCGTGCGTCCGGTTCCCTGTGAGTTCGTAGGGTCAGAAATGGTAGGTTTGGGTTTCACTTCAAAGGCTTCATGGCTAAGTGTGAGGGCTATGAGATGGCTTAAGGTTTTCTGTTTAGTGCTGATTTAGAAGGCTATTAGTTCGTTGAGTAAGAGATTAAAACTCTTTTTAAAACGATTTAAAAAGTCGGGGTATTACATTATTAGACCGATGGATTTGTCAGAGGAAATTTCCGTCCTTCCAATTAAAGGTATTTCTTAACCGACATAACAGTTCAACAAATGGGGCCAGCTACCCAGTCGTTCTTCGGTCGTTTTTCTAGCGAATTTTCTTTGAAGAGGGATCATATGTCAACAAAGGAAAGAACCAACAACCCGACTTCTAAAGTTTACCGTGACACGTGATAAAAAAAACTGGCAGAAGTAATTGTAGTCTCCACCGTCTTTTGAAAATTTTCCTTGCTCTTTAGAAAAGTAACTTTCACTACAACTGTTGAGGAAAGAAAATGACAAAAATGAAAATCCCTAGAATTATTCTTTTGACAAAGACAGAGACAAAGTATATCTACTATATCTACTTAGTGGATTTCCGAGGATGGCAGTGGGGACTCTCAGTACGATGTGTATATCCACAGCTTATTGGAGGATCGATTGCTCATCATAAATTAATTCGGGCACTATAAATATCTCCACCCAGCTGGTATCATCATATCACAGCTCTTGTTAAAGTTCTTAAAAATTGAGTGATAGTTAGTAGCATTGGTGGTGGTCATTGTATTTGTAGTGATATGGCTCATCAGGCAGATAATGGTGGCCATGTCAAAGATGGCAGATGCAGATGGTCTCTTGAGGGAACTACAGCTCTTGTTACTGGTGGAACCAAAGGAATTGGGTGAGTGAGATGATGTGATATGGGTGTATCACACGACTTCACTGTTGTAAATTTTATTGTTCATCATAGTTTCCTGTTTATTAGCAAACTCTCTTGCTTTATTATGTGTGATAGAAAGTTCTCCTAAGTTTTGTTATTCTCTATATATGCGTTTGTGACTAGGTATGCTATTGTGGAGGAATTGGCAGGGCTTGGGGCGACCGTGCACACGTGTTCTCGAAATGATGCTGATGTTAATAAGTGCGTGCGTGAGTGGGAGGCGAAGGGCTTCCGAGTCACTGGTTCAGTTTGTGACCTTTCTTCTCGTGCTCAAAGAGAGAAGCTTATGAACACAGTTTCTCATCAATTTAATGGCAAACTGAATATCCTTGTAAGTCTTTGGTGGTCTCCTTTACTCATAAAGAAAATATTGTTGTGCTTCTATTAATTTGAATGATAATCAAATTTAAGACATTTGTTTTGTTACTATGTTAAATATATCATTAGTTATTTTTAAAATTTAAATTGATAAAAAAAAAAAGCTGAATTAGTTATTTCTAACAATTACTTAACTTTTGTGGGATGGGTCTGTCCTATTGACTGGTTTAGATAAATAATGTGGGAACCAACGTTCTTAAACCAGCACTGGAGGTGACATCTCAAGATTTCTCATTTCTCATGACTACCAACTTTGAATCTGCTTACCACCTAAGCCAACTTGCGCAACCTCTTCTAAAAGGATCGGGAGGAGGAAGTATTGTTTTTATTTCTTCCCTTGCTGCATTGTTGTCATTAGGTGGTGCATCCGTTTATGGAGCAGCTAAAGGTAATATATATATATATATATATATATAAATTATGCAATTTTATTTTCATAATTTATAGGTTACAGATTGTAAATTTTATGTGCGAATTGTTTGTTTTATATATGTAGGAGCAATAAACCAACTTTCTAGAAGTTTGGCATGCGAATGGGCACGTGACAATATCAGGACCAACTGCGTTGCACCTGGGGCAACAAGAACTCCTTTAATGGAGAAGGTAGATAGATTTGTTTAGTTCATTAGAATATTAATTAAATAATCAAATTTATCATTTTCTATAAGTTTAAGTTTTAGGAATAAGTAGTGATTTAAGACATATAGTATCAAAGCGGAAGGTTTCTAAATTAAACTTATCTTTATCAATTCATTTCTAATCATTTCAATTAAATATTCAACATATTGAGTCTTCCTTCTAATTACTATTACAGGCAATCAAATCCGAAACCTTGGAACTTTCAAATTCACGTACTCCTCTCGGACGACCTGGGGAGCCAGAAGAGATATCATCCTTGGTGGCGTATCTCTGCCTACCTGCAGCCTCTTACATATCTGGACAGATAATCTATGTTGATGGAGGGATGTCTGCATATGGAATGGATCCCTAGAATAATCACAGATAGTCAGATATCATAAAACCAAGCTTCTAAATAAATTTCCGAACTCCAAATGTTGTTCCTTCTATGTCGGGTTTTTTTTTTTTTTTTAAATGTTTGTTTTAAGACTTAATGGATGTATCGATGGATATCTCATAATAGTAAGCTTCAGCAGAGCTTGTCTCTGATTTTATCTGACTTCTAAATTGTTATTCCACCTATATGATTGGTTATAGGGCTGCTGGTATTCTTCATTGGTGCTTGAATATATATTTATGCAGCTGACAGACTCCTATTTATCATATTCTTGGTCACACCCGAGCTGTCTTCTGTGCATTTAAAAGAAAAAACAAATCCAAACAAACAATTTCAGCCAATCCAAAACAATTATTCTGAACAAAATTCTCAAGCTAAGAACTCAATCCAATCATAAAGAAAATCAATCAAGTAGAAAAGAATCAAGATTTAATTGGAGTGAAAAATTTCGAGACACCTTTGAAAAAATCCACTATAATAAAATGAGAAATGTTATGTGCTCTCCCGATGTTCTCATTCGATTCTCGTAATCTTAGGTAGACATTATTTTTTAAAAAATCAAAATGAAAAATATAAGGACCACTTTTTTTTTAGAAAATAATTTATAGCTACAACCAAAAAAAACTACTCTCCACATGTTTTGTGGGGCATTATCCCAATTATCTTGGTTTTTTTAAGCCGTGCAATAATAACGCTCTCGGAAAACCGCCAAGCTAAGTGCGCAAATTTGAATATTGAGAGTGGGTACGGAACTGAAAAGTTTTAACGAATAAAAATAAAAATATATTAAGATCGGAGGAAAAAAGTTTGAAAGAGAAATATATTAAGATGAAAATTAAATGGAACCTATTGTTATTTTAAATTCAAAAAATCATCTAGGTTTGAATTAGTACTAAGTTTCGCAATAATTTATCTTTCGATGTACATATTAAAAAATCAAGTCAAAAACTTATTTTCAATTTTGTTGTAAAGCTTAATTTTTACAATATTCATAGCTAAAAATCCCCTTGATGCAGTTGTAGTAGAAATGGGAACAAATACAACAACTCAAAAAGCAATTTGGTTGACAATTAATCTTCGAGTACTTACCATGCAATTAACCATGAAAACAATAGAAAATTGGGCCACAAAAATTGGGATATTCAAGGTCAGTGATGATGCACCACTATATTAGAGAAATGATACAGCCCCAAATTGAGGACAACTCTTTTTTTTAAAAAAAATTTAATTAAAAAGAAATTAAAATTAAAAAAGTTTATGAAGCAATAACTTTTATTTTGGTCTTTTTTTATTTGGTATTTTTTAAAAATAAAAATAAAAATTGTACTTTTATTCATTATAATGATCAATTTCTCATATGAGATGAATGACTGAGATTTATAAATTTATAAATCTTAAATTTAAAGAAAATTTTGGGGCATCTCAATCTACCCTGAGAACCCTATATCAATCCTCCAAGGCTTCTCTAAATGTCTTCTTCATGTGCCTCGCATTGTGCAATGCAAGGCCACACCTTATTTTTCAGATTGGCGCACAATCTTGTTGAAAATTGAAATCCTCAAACAGCAAGCCACGAATATGGAGGAAAATATTTCAGCAATTTCCACGACTCACAATGTTTTTCTTTTTTGGGGTTGCCATAAAGTCCCGTAAATTTTCACTGCATCTCCCTCCTGTCATTGTACTGATTGCATTAATTCCAAGAGAATAATTTTGAATTCCCACTTCATTGTCACCCCTCCACAATAAAGCAAAACCTGCACTCCTAACAATTGGGTTCACTACAAGCCTTTATGGCTTTATAGGTGGTGACCTTTCTCTGAAGAAAAATATGGGGTGGTAGGTAGAAAAAAGAACTTTAAATTTGAAGTCAGCTCGACCACGGATGAGGAGTGCCATGAAAAAATAAAGATGGCGTGGAGTCATCTTGTCCATAAGGGGCTAAACAAATTGGGACATACGAAGAAATTCTTAAGGCGAAAACAAAATATTTGGCAAAAATTCAGATGAATGAGGTGGCCGTGGCTGCTAAGTCCAAAAAAAGGAAATCATTCATTGAAAAGCCTATGCCTGATTTTTTTTCTTTTATATTACGTCAATTATTTTTTATTACTATTTGAATTTAATAAAAATAAAAATAAAAACTCACTATAAAATAAATTTTTTTCAATTTTTCATGCAAAAAAATCAAAACTAGTTTTTTAAATTTTTTGCTGACATAAGTTTTTTGATGTGTCAGGTGGTCTAACACGTCAGAAAATCCTCATGACGGGGCATTTTTTTATGTATTTTGGGCGTTAAAATTATGGGTGTCAGAAACAAAAAATTTCTGACGTGTTAGATTTAACACGTCAGAATTTTTTGACCTGTCAGATGTAACATGTCAAAATTTTCTGACGTGTCAAAATTGGCGCGTCAAAAAAATTTTTTGACGTGTCAGAAAAATTTTCTGACGTGTCAAAATTGACAAGTCAGTAATTTAAAAATTATTAAAAAATAATAATTTTTCTTTTTTAAAATTTTTTCTGGATTTTTTTTTCAATTAAAAAATTTATTAATTTAAATTATTTTTCAATTAAAATAATATATATATTTTATAATTCTGGAATACAACCGTACGTTTCTCCCCAATGCCAGCTCTGAGTTCTCTCCTTGATCTCTTCTTTCCTCTATTTTCAAAAACTCAAATCCAAAAAATCTTCAAAAAATCATAAACCCAAATCAAAAAATAAACCTTATGCTTCTTCGATCTTCTTCTCTTCAAATTAAAAATCAAAAATCAAAAATCTCTCAAATTAAATCAAAATAAACCAAATCAGAGCTTTTTCAAATCAAAAATCTCTCTTCTTCGATCTTCTTCTTTTTTTTTCTTTTTTTTTTTATATTCTTCTTATGCTTCTTTTCTTCGATCTTCTCTTCTCCTTTTGTTTTTCTTCTTCTTGATCTGCTTTTCTTCTAGCTCTGCTGTCATGCAGAGAGATTGAGAGAGAAGAGGGAGATTCTAAGAGATTGAGAGAGATGAGTGAGCTTTTGCTGCATGCGTGCAGAGAGAAGAAGGAGATTGAGAGAGGGAAAGAAGATTTGGAATTAAATAAGAAAAGTAGATTTGGGGAAAGAATAAATAATAAAAGAGGGAAAGAAGAGGGAAAATTAAAGTTGAATGCCCCGCTATTTTTTTTCTGACGTGCAGAAATATATAATATATATTTATATTATATATATAATATAAATAAACCTAATATAAAATAAATAAAAAATACTAACGTGCAAGTTTTAATTTAGCACGTCAGAAATTTCTAACGTGCTAAATTAGCACGTCAGAAATTTCTAACATGCTAAATTAGCACGTTATATATATATATATATATATATATATATATATATATATATATATATATGTGGTCCATTTCTGACGTGCTAAAACGAGCATGTCAGTATTTTTTTTTTTTTTTATATCAGGTATATATATATATATATATTTTTTTAAAAAAAAAATTAAATTAATTTAAATTTCCTGACGTGTAAAATATTGACACGTCAGGATTTCCTGATGTGTTGAATGTAACACGTCAATAAATATTGACATGTCATCTTCAACACGTCAAAAAAAAAAATTGTTGACGTGCCATTTTGGCACGTCAATAATTACTGACGTGGCAAAATTTGGTTACTGTTTGCCACGTCAGTAGTCATCCTGTTTTTTGTAGTGACTTGTATCAATTTTATACCATATCAATCACTCTCTCTTTTCACTACCTTTTAGTAAAGGCATTTCAACAAATTTTCAAGAATGATGAAAGCCTTCCGCGGTTGTTAAGAGCACTTTCATCAATGATAATCATTTAGCTACTAATTTTTTATTGCAATCTCTAACATAAACATTTATTCAGTTCTTTACTTTCTTTAAATATTATATTATTATCCTTTACTTTGAGGTAAAGAGAGAAACTGAGTGAGAGAAATGAGAAAAAAAAACAAAAAAAAGTTTACAAGATGAGTTCACAACAAATTTTAGCAAAATTTTTATTTTTTAAATATATGCTAGAAAAGAAAAATATCTTATAATGACTATTTAATTATAAAGAGTCAATTAAAACATCAATAATGACTATTCTATCTTGACGCGATTATGGTAGTACCAACTCGCAAAGGACTGTTCAAGAACGACCTAGATTGCGAAAATCACAAGCACACCTTCAAGACTAACTAAATTATAGCTTAACTATCCGCCCCACCAAGTCATTGATGAGAGTCAAGGAGGATAATATAAATAAGCATGAAAATTCTAATTTTCGAGAGTCAAACACATGCCCTTTGCATTATTACCTTTGGTGGTAATAAGTTTAATACTTAAAACTGATTGATAGAGATTGAGACTAGATATCAGTGCACCAGCAGCCACACGCTCCACCTTTGTTATTAGGCTTTGGGGTCCCTCACGTGTTTAATCTTAAGACAAATTCATTAAATGGTCAAAATAGTAGCGTTGACTAATTACCAATTAGAATAATACATTACTAAAACTGCATTAATTAATTCCTGAGAGCGACAATTCAAAACTAAAAAATACCTCATAAATAAATGCTCGTTGTTTATAGCCTTCTTTCTCTAGATCAGTTTGAGATAAAATAAAAGTAAACAAACAAACAAAGAGTAAAGAAAAAACAATAGAGAAGAGAATTAGAAGAAATAGAGATGACAAAAAAGAAGAGAAAGAACAAAATAGAGATAAAAGGGGGTTTGAGACAGTAACAAGAGCATTGATAGATGCCCAGGCCAGAACTCGAGCATGGCAAATTTGGTGAAAGGTCTAATTCTTGATATACGTGGTTTGGGAACATAATGGACCACGTAGTATTAACTATATTATGCGCATGCATCAACGTAATAAAAGCATGGATTAGGCACAGCTCACCCAGACCAATATATATATATTGGTCTCTTTATTAAATGTTAACATATATGTTGTCATACTAGTGCTTCTTTGCCTAATTTTCTAATGTTTCTAGATTTGTAGATTGAGATTCAAGTAAAGCCAATGGAAAGAACACAATTCTATAATTTGTTTTCTTTCATGCTTAGAAACTAGAATAATTTTAAAACAAAAAGAAAAAACAATAATTTGAAAATTATCTTATAATACAAAGAATTAAAAAAAAAAAAAATATCCATAAAAAAAGAAACTCGCAAGGCTGCAACTCTGCAACTTTCAGTAATTAATTGTATTTAAGACTTTGGTACCGTATCGGTCTTTGTCTATTAAAAAAAACTAAAAAAAAATTAAAAAGAAAGTAAAATGGGACGCAACATTGAAAGAGAAGTTCATATATATATATATATATATATATATATGAATTGAATAAGGAAAAGGGCTACAGGAGAAGATTTTTCACATTCGATCTTGATCCAAAAGGAAAAGAGAATTGGTGATCCTAAAAACGAAAATGGGGTGGCTCCCAACAACAGACTCAAAACAAATTAAATCAGTGCAGAAATAATTACAAATGTTAGGAAATGGGTCAAACAAGTGACACGATCCTCTCAATGGGCCGCACAAAGCGGTTACAGAAGCAAAAGGAGCATAGATTAAGGCGAACCTATCTGAGCCCCCTCCTGGAACCTGCAAATGAAGCCGAAGATGCACTGTCAAAGTCTGAATCAGGGACTGTAAAAAAGAGAGGTACCAACACAAATTCGGTTACAAAAATCTCCACACCTGGATCTAACCAATATAGCACAAGGAGACAATAACCCAAAACAAAAACAACAGAAATATAAATGACAACAGAAATACAAATGAAATAAACAGAACACAACAAAACAACTAGCAAAAAGAAGCAGCAACCGGGGCATGGAAGATGGAGCTCACTGGACGGAATGATGTGAGGAGGACGGTGACAAGGAGCAGGGATGATGGCGAGCACAGTGGATGGGCGCTGGGCGGAAGAAGCTAGCTGAATAGGGTAGATCTAATTTTTAAAAAACTAGATCTAAAAACACCAACAGCTCCGAGAAGAGGACGAGCAGCGCAGCAGTGAGCATGGAGGACGGTGATGGAGCGACGGATGCTGAGCAAAGGGAATGGAGATGGCTAGAGCTTCTGGTCTGGTCGGGAAGAACTAAAAAAAGGGCAAAAAACTTGATAGAAAACAAATTAAGGAAGTAGAGAAGAAAGAGGGGAGGAGGAGACGAAAAAGATCCATTCCTCCTCCCTAAGAAACCCTCACAAGAAAGTGGAAAATTCCCACAGAGGAAGTGGAAAACCCTCACAAAGGAGGTGAAAAAAAAAGTTTTCTAGAGAGAAGGTAGAGTCAACCCTCGGCTGTTGTTGTAGGGAGATGTTCAAAGTCAACCGCCCTATCTACTCTATTAATGTAATTGTAACCTACGATTTTTTTTTTTAATATTTTAAACCATTTTTTAATTTTTTTTTTTTAATCAATATTTTAAACCATTTGAGTTTGAGAGGTTTGAGATGTAATAGCCATATCTATAATTTTTTTTTTTTTTTTTAATTTTCTAAAAAAAAAAAAAAAAAACTTTCGTAGGGGGTGCATGTCCCCGGCAAATTATATAACTACTATAAATATCTCCACCGAGCTACTATCATCATATAACCTTTTCAAAAATCTAAGAAAAAAAATCAGTGATAGTTAGTAGCATTCGTGGTGATCATTGTAACGATCGATATGGCTCAGCCAGATAATCGTGGCAAAGATGGCAGATGGTCTCTTGAGGGAACCACAGCTCTTGTTACCGGTGGAACCAAAGGAATCGGGTTCGTTTCTCTCTGCATGCTCTCTCTTTTCCTAGCTTTTATTTTCAGCTTGACAAAAAGAAATTTGCTGTTTTTATGGGTTCGGCTTCACTAGTTTTGAGACAAACGGAGGGGTGTTTGTGTATATATATAGGCATGCTATTGTGGAGGAATTGGGAGGATTTGGGGCAACAGTCCACGCATGCTCTCGCAATCAAGGTGATGAATATATAAGTGCTTGCTTGAATAGGAGGCAAAGGGCTTCCGAATCATTGGTTCAGTCTGTGACCTTGTGTCTCGTCCCCAACGAGAGGAACTTATGAACACTGTTTCTCGTCAATTTTATGGCAAGCTCAATATCCTTGTAAGTCCTTGGTTTTCTGTAGTATTCATTAAGAAAAAAGTCATGCTATACCTAGGAGTTCTATCTTTTTTTCATCCCCAAATATAATGTGTCTTTTAAAATTATTACCATTGAATTTAATAGTCTAATAGTAATTTTAAAAGTTACATCACATAGAACCAATAGTACCAAAACTACTGAAAAATAAAATAAAAAAATTCAAAAAATATTTTACTCCAAAAGAAATGAAGCATTAATTAGTCATACTTTGATTTCTATTCATTTCCTTAATTTATAACTTTCAAATTACAGGAATAACTTAGTGAGGATATTCACAATAACCTTTAAAAAAAATGCCTTATATATATATATATATACCAAAAATTTGTTTTTGTTTGGAATTGCAAAATATATAAACCGTCTTTTAGGATATTGACTAAAAATTAGCTCATGCATGTATTGCACCTACTATCATTATGATTATTGTTTATAATAATGCATATTCACTAAAAATATAACCAATAAGAGTGGTTTTAATAGAGCCAAGCGTACATATATTTAAAAAGAATTGACCAATGACTGGTTTTAGATAAATAATGTGGGGACCTACCTTGCTAAACCAACCATAAAGGTGACGGCTCAAGATTTTGCATTCATCATGGCTACCAACGTTGAATCCACTTACCACCTGAGCCAACTTGCTTATCCTCTTCTTAAAGAATCAGGAAGAGGAAGTATTTTTCTCCTTTCTTCCATTAGTGGAATGTTGGGAATAGGTGGCGCATCCATTTATGGCACAAGTAAAGGTACGTAATATATTTATATTTATTCAATTTTATTTTCAAAATTAACAGGTCATGGATATTGTAAGAATTTACATTGGCCTGAATAATTGAATTGCATGTTTATACATATATGCAGGGGCAGTAAACCAACTTACTAGATGCTTGGCATGTGAGTGGGCACGAGATAATATCAGGACCAATTGCATTGCACCTGGAGTGATAAAAACTCCTTTAGCGGAGGATGTAAGTGCATTAATTTGTCTTAATTGTTGACATGATCATCATATTAAATATGTTTGCCCCATTTCTTTATTTTTTGCACTCTATTTTTCAATTTGGATTTGTTGTTGGAAAAATCATACCCTTTTTTAATTCGGTTTTTTGAATATCCCTTGTAACATTTTCCCTATTTGTTTAGGGAGAGGGAAAAAAAAAATTCAGCATGCAAAAAATATTTGCTTAGAGCAAAGGTGATTTAGAAAACAACATGGTCAAAAAAAATAGATTTAATTGAATGGTCTTAAATTTTTTTTTTTTTTTTTAATTTTTTTTTATTATTATTATGGTACATATATGGTCGGCGGACGTAGTGTTTTTTGTTTTGGTTGTGTTTGTGTAATACTTGTGCTTACTTCCTATTACTATTAATTTTATAGTTAGTCAAAAGCAAAGCCATGGAAACTATAAATTTGCGAACACCTATTGGACGACCTGGGGAGTCGGAAGAGATATCATCTTTGGTAGCATATCTCTGCCTACCTGCGGCTTCTTACATTACTGGACAAATAATCTATGTTGATGGAGGAATGACTGTGTATGGATTCAATCCCGACCCCTAGAACAATGACGGATGATCAGATCATACGATAAAGTTTTTTTTATTTAAAAAAAAACCTTCATGGATGTATTGATATCTCATAATAATAGGCTTCAGCAGAGCCTTGTCTGATTTTATTTGACTTGGACAATATTGTTGTTCCACCGATATGAGTGATTCTAGGGTTGCTCTAACATTGTTGTTCATTCAGTGCATACCATAAAAAATATTTGTACTTTGGTGCTTGAAGATATATTTATGCCGACAGGCTGAAATAAATTTGTTTCCTCCTATTTATCATATTCTTGGTCACATGCACCCCAGCTGTCTTCTGTGCATTTTTTTTTTAAAAAAAAAAAATCCAAACAAATTAACAATTTCAACCATTCCTAAAAAATTATTTCTGAACAAAATTCGCAAGCTAATTAATAATAACACAGTCCAATCGATTTATTTGACATATACGCTAACAATATAACGGACATATATAACATAATCATTCACAATGCCGGAAGAAATTCGATGCCAAGCTGAGCCACAAAAATATTAGGGAAAATCCGAAAGTCTCCATCGACCACATGTTTCATGGGGGCATTATCCATTTATGTTATGAAACTTGTGGATATATAATGAATTATATTTATTATTTTATGAAACTTGTGGGTCCGTTGATCAGGTTATAAAGAGATGGTTGAGAAAATGATATGTAGCATACCTAAATTTATTAGAATTGCTTCTATGGGGTTGTGGCACAAATCACTACTTTTGTACCCTCCAATGAGAGATTGACATCACAACTTAGTACAAGTTAAGAACAAAAAAAAAAAAAAAAAAACAAACACACCAAATCACAACGGTGAGATTTTTTAAATTTTAGTAGATTTGGATGTGATTTATTATACTTGTTTTCTTTTCTTAAGTTGTACAAAGCTAAAGTGTCAATCTCTTATTGAAGTGCACAAAAAAATGTGTTTGTATCACAATCCCATAGAAGTTATTCTCTAAATTTTACATGGTAATAGTATTGATTAAGTGATTAAATTTACCTATTCTTGTCAGCTTAAGCTTTTTGGATAACTGGTGATTTAACATGGTATCAGAGCCAAAAGTCATGGGATCTAACCTTGACTCCATCAAATCACCCCCTATTTAAATTAAATATTTCATGTGTTGGGGCTCACCTATTAAAAGGAAGTTTGAACCCAGACGTAAGGGGGAGTGTTAAAGTATTGATTAAATGATTAAATTTATCTCTTTCTGTCAACTTAAACTTTTGAGATAACTAATGATTTAACAGGATCTTTGAGTAAAGAACTCTGGCATTAAAAAACTTGTGGACATATAAAGAATTGTATTCATTGTTTTATGGAACTTTGATATTTACTGATTTTAAATATCATAAATTAAGTACAATTAGTGCCCTAAAACTTATTTAACCAAACCCCTACAAGTGAAACATAAAGAGCAAATGAGTTTAGGCCTCTGGAACCCTATATCACACAATTAACAATCCTCCAAGGCTTCTCTAAATGTCTTCTTCATCTGCCTTGCATTGTGCAAGGCCACACTTTATTTTTCAGATTGGTGCACAATCTCGTTGAAATCCTCAAACAGCGAACCACGAATATGGAGAAAATTATTTCAGCAATTCCCCACGAGTCACAATGTTTTTCTTTTTCTGGATTGCCACAATTAAAGTCCCGTAAAATTTCACTGCATCTCCCCTCCTGTCATTGTACTGATTGCATTAATACGCCTAAGAGAATAATTTTAAATTCCCACTTCATTGTCACCCCTCCACAGTAAAGCCAATTGGGTTTTCTACAAGCCTTTATTGGTGGTGACTTTCTCTGAAGAAATATATGGGGTGGTAGGCAGAAAAAGAACTTTAAATTTGAAGTCAGCTGGACCACGGATGAGGAGTGCAGTGAAAAATAAAGATGGCGTGGAGTCATCTTGTCCACATGGGGCTAAACAAATTGGGAGATACGAAGAAATTCTTAAGGCGAAAACAAAATATTTGGCAAAAATTCAGATGAATGAGGGGGCCGTGACTCCTGCTCAAGTCCAAAAAAAAAAAGGAAATCATTCATTGAAGAGGCCATGAGAATAGATCCTCTCCAGCTATAATCGAGGAGAGGGGAGGGTATTCAGTTCATGACTGAAATTTCTTTTCAGAAATTCTAGAACCACTAATGAAACATCTGTCCCACTAATAAAAAATAATAATAAAATAATATTTAAGATAAAAAATAATAATAATAAATCAAACAATAAAAAAAAAGGTGATTGGCCACTCATCTTGGCCATAGGAGGTGGCCGGACCACCCCATGGCCCCGGACCACCCCCAACGGCCAAACAATTTTTTTTTTGTTTTTTTTCTTTCATCGTTTGGCCATTGGGAGTGTTCGGCCAACCCCAAAGGCCAAACAATATATATATATATATATATATATATATATATATATATATATATATATAAGTTTGACTGTTAGGGGTGGTTAGACCACTCCTTAGTTTTTTAAAAATATATTTTAATTTTTAATTATTTTTAAAGTATAAATAATATTTTTTATTATTTATATTAATAAAAAAAATGTCCTATTTATGACTCTAAAATCTCTCTAAAAAGATCATAACCAATTAACCATTAATAGGAGAAAATCTTATTCGAGCCTATGGCCCAGCCTGAATTTTTTTTACTTTTCAAAATGGTCCCACATTATCTAAAAAAGCAAAAATAAAAAACAAAATGGTCCCACACTCTTTTATTGAAATGTTGAAAATTTGACTATTTTAAATGAAAAGAGTGCCTAGAAAAATCAATGCCGCACTATTTGGTCCCACACTCTTTTATTTCTTTTTTTCTTTTTTTTTTTCTTTTTTTTTTTTTTTTTGATATACACTCTTTTATTTCTAATGGCACACTCTATTATTATTATTATTATTATTATTATTTTAACTCACCAATATCTTGTTTTTAGGGTAGCTTAATCGAGTAAAAATCATGTCTCATAAAACATAGGTTATTAATTAATTTGAATTTTCATTTTCACTCTCCTTGTGCAAACATGTAAAAAAAAAAAAAATTAAACATTTTAATTTTTTATATCACATCAATCACTTTTTATTATTATTTAAATAAAAAAAAAAAACTCACTATAAAATAAAACTTTTTCAATTTTTCATGCTAAAAATTTAAAATTTGTACCTATTTTATATCATATCAATCACTTGCCCTTTTCATTACCTTTTAGTAAAGGCATTTCAACAAATTTTCAAAGATGATGAAAGTCCTCATATTCAACGGTTGTTAAGAGCATCTTTAGCAATGATAATTATTTTAGCAACTAATTTTTTACTACAGTCTCTATCAGAAACATCTATTCAACTCTTTATTTTTATTATTTTTTATCCTTACTTTGAGGTAGAGAAGAAAAGAAAGGGAGAGAAATGAAACAAAAAAAAAAAAAAAAAAAAAAAAGTTAACAAGTTGAGTTCACAACAAATTTTAGCAAAATTTTTATTTCGAAATATCTGCTAGAAAAGAAAAATATCTTATAATAACTATTTAATTATAAAGAGTCAGTTAGAGCATCAGTTCTGGCTATTCTACATTAACGTGAAGCATTAACTCGCTAGGGACTGCTCAAGAATGTCACATATTTTAATTAAATAATTTTAAATGTCATCTCAATTTTTTTTTTTTTTTTTTTTGTGACATGTCCACGCAAGGGAAGGGGAAGAGGGGATTCGAACTAGTGACCTCCACTTCATAAGGCATGGTACACAGCCGATTGAGCTACTATTTGGGGACGAGTTACATCATTTTTAAAATAACATAAAAATAACACAAAAAAAATTTATAACATTATTATATATATATATGATTTTTTTCGCAAACATATACGCATTTAGAATTACTATTTAATTAAAATTTAATAATAATAAATCATAGGTTGAATAATACTTTTAAAACTCACATCGTCATTAAAGGTACATAAAAGTGACCTAAGTGGAACTTGAAACTTTAAGGGACAAATATAAAAAAGCCCTCCAAACTACCAGCCATTTTCGATTTAGCACCCTAATGTTCCAAAAGTGATAAAGTAGCCCCCTAAACTACCAAACTATTGCATTTTGGCCACTCCGTTAGTCAAAACCGTCAGTTTGGACGGAAACTGCAAAACGACGTCGTTTGTTACAGGTAAGTTACTACAATGCCCTTTTGGGAAAAATATAAAAAAGCCCCCTAAACTATCAGCCGTTTTCATTTTAGCCCCCTAATATTCAGAAAGTGATAAAGTAGCCCCCAAACTACCAAACAATTGCAATTTGGCCACTCCGTTATTCATTACCGTCAAATATGATGAAAAATTTAAAACTACATCGTTTTGGCAATGGTAAGTTACCAAAATGCCATTTTTGGAAAAAAAATATCATATTAAAACAAGCAAGCAAAACGGCGCCGTTTTGCTTGAAATTAGGGTTTCCTTACACTTACCAAAATGATGCCACTTTGGTAAGTGTTAGGAATTAAAAGAAAAAACCCTAGACCCCACGCAGGTGACCCACGAAAAAACCCCCAACCCCAGTTTATCTCTCTCCCCAAAATCGCCGGCCACCACGTCGTCTATCTCCAACAGCCTGTAAATCTTACCCATAACTCAATCTTTTTATTGTATTTCGTGGTATAGCTGTTGGATCGGTGTTGTTTATCTACGAACGTGATTTTTTTGTGTGATTTCTACAATGGGTAAGAATTTTTCGGTGGCGCTTCGTAGCTAGTGGATGGTGTGGCCGGCGGTGATGGATGGTGGTGGCAGGGGCAGTCGTTTTGAGAGAAAGAGAGAGAGGGGCGTTGCGTTTTTTTCACTTGAGGGAGAAGGTTGCCGGAGATAGAACGATGTGGTGGTCGGCGGTTTGGGGGAGAGAGATAAACTGGGGTTGGGGGTTTTTTCTGCGTGGTGTCTAAGGTTTTTTCTTTTTATTCCTAACACTTATCAAAACGGCGCCGTTTTGGTAAGTGTAAGGAAACCCTAATTTCAAGCAAAACGGCGCCGTTTAGCGTGCTTGTTTTAATATGATTTTTTTTTTCTAAAAGGGCATTTTAGTAACTTACCATTGTCAAAATGACGTAGTTTTGAATTTTCCATCATATTTGACAGTAATAACTAACAGAGTAGTCAAATTGCGACTGTTTGGTAGTTAGGGGGCTACTTTATCACTTTCTAAACATTAGGGGGCTAAAATAAAAACGGCTGGTAGTTTGGGGGGCTTTTTTATATTTTTCTCAAAAGGGCATTGTAGTAACTTACCTGTAACAAACGACGTCGTTTTGCAGTTTCCGTCCAAACTGACGGTTTTGACTAACGGAGTGGCCAAAATGCAATAATTTGGTAGTTTTGGGGGCTACTTTATCACTTTTGGAACATTAGGGGGCTAAATCGAAAACGGCTGGTAGTTTGTGGGGCTTTTTTATATTTTTCTCAAACTTTAATATATAGAGTAATGATACAATGCACGCCTGGCGTGCATCACTAAAAATTTTTTATTATTATTTTATTATTTTAATTTTTTTGAAAAAAAAAAAAAAAAATTTTTTGCCTGGCGTGCATCAACAGATCATTACTCTAATATATATATCACGTTTCTTTTTGCAAATACACACATCATCACCCTCTCATATCACATCAAATATCACACCATCGCCCTCTCATATCACACCTAATATTAACACTTTTGTCTTCTTGCAACGGGACAAAACTAGTTGGGACACTCTTTGACACCATCACGATTCACGTGGGACACTCAATCAGGAGGGAACCTGTATTTGGAGTTTTGGGAGAACAAAATTAAAAAAGTTTAGAAGTAAAATTTTAATTTTAAAAAAATTTTAAGAACTTTTTTTAAAAAAAAATTTTGAGTACTAAATGGCCCTTGGGTGGTTGGGCTCCCAAGGGCGAGGGACCATATAGTTCCGCCCTGACTCGAACTCTTGACTTGCTTCTTTTTTTTTCTTTTTTTCTTTTTAATTTTTTTTTTTTTAAGGAAAAAAAAAAAAGCTCCTTAATGTAATTAATTAACCCAATTTTTCTAGGGACTTTTCTTTTAAGAAAGATCATGTCAAAAAAGGAAAGAAGCGCCATCACATGCAGGGACAGAATTACATAGGAAGGAGTAGGGCTGCTCAACCGTTAACTGATTATGGCAGTTGCAATTAGTGATTTTAGGGGGTAAGGCAAGACGGTTATAGCCACTAACTGCCTTCATATATATATATATATATATATATATATATATAATATTAATTTTTTCATTTGTATTGGATTAATGGATTTGGACTATTTTATGATTATGTATGTGAAATATGTAATGTGGTATGTGATGTTTTGGGCAAAGCTTTATTGAAAAACATTGGCTGGCCCCAAAAACATGTTTTTTTTTTTCATCTTTTTTGGAATATTTTAGCCTCAAACCTTTAAAATAAGCCCAAAAAATAGGTCAATTAAAGGCCCAAAACACTTAAAAAGCCCATATAAAAAAAACGGTTATAAAACCGCCGGTTATTGGATTGAATAACTGCTAACTGCTTAGGCGGTTGCGGTTATTAAAAATCGATAACCGTCGAAGACGGTTGCGGTTGCAGTTATAGCCAATAACCATCAATTATAAACGCTTGAGCACCCCCTTAGAACCGTTTGAGCACCCCTAAGGAGTTTGGGCGGCATATTCTAATTCTAAGGCTCTATTTGCCAATGGCCTAAAAAAATACCTCATATTATTCATCTTAAAATGAATTCCCAACATTTTTACTTTTTACATCACAGCAATAACTTCTTATTAATATTCAAATAAAAAAATCACTAAAAAACAATTTTTTTTTTTTTTTTTTTTTTTCACTTTTTCATACAAAACATTCTTACTTCTTTTTTTTTTCACATTAATTAAATTTGCTACATTTTAAGGCCACTTCATTTTTTAAGTACCATGGCAAACATAGCCCAAGGGTTTTTTTTTCTAAAGGCATATTCTAATTCTAATCCATGTATGATGGAAACTTGTCAATCGTGGTTTCCTCTTGGCATAAGGCTGTATCTAGCTGTGAGTAACTGAGTATCCTTGAAATTAGGGTCTTGTTAGCCTTGAAGTCAATGATCTCTATGAGGCTTGTCTTGTCATGGCCGATTGAAATCAACGTTGAGAGCTTGTTAGCAACATTGGTTTGAGACAATGGTGAAAGCCAGAAAATTGTTGTTATAAGAACCAAATTAAAATATGATACACATAATTTAAAACAGAAATAAAGAGAAACTTATGAAAAGACAACCATTAAAAAAATAAATAAATAAATGAAAAAGGTGTGTAGAAAAGAAACTTAAGCACAATTGAACCCCCCAAAAAAAACAAAAAAAAAAAGCATATAGGGTTCAAAGGTGTGCAAATTATTTTATTATTAACTAGACACGTAGTGATTTGTAAATCCTTAAATAGATTGAAGGGTCAGGATTATAGAAATTTTTGATGGAGAATTTGTTGCCCATTGCTGGGGATCCCGGTACCCGAGAAGCATTTTAAGAAGAGACAAAAACACCTCATGGCAACCAATAGAAATAGCATGGACTGGGGCCACTGCCTGACTTGAGAACATCAAGTCACATACACTACAGTGAGTGTGATTGCTACCCGGACATCGAGCATGGCAAATTTGGTGAAAGGTCTAATTCTTGCTATAGGCTTTTAAAATCTACTTGCATCGTTGGGAAGATAATGGTCCACGTAGTATTAACTATTATTTATTTATTTATTTATTTCAAAAGACTCAAATAAATAATAAAAGCAGGAGATACATATCCAGTTTCTTTTGCGAAACATACACGCATGATCACCCTCTCTGCCTCTCATATCACATCAAATATAGACACTCGTCTTCTTTTTCCAAGTAATTAAACACAATGGACAAAGGTTAGTGATTATATTTTGATGTTTATAAGATAATCTTCTCCCAAACTCTTACAGGTCATTGTAGCAATATGGCTCAGGCAGATTGTCGTGGCAAAGATGGCAGATGGTCTCTTGAGGGAACCACAGCTCTTGTTACTGGTGGATCCAAAGGAATTGGGTTCGATATATCTTTCTCTCTGCTTTCTCTTTTACTAGTTTCTACTTTCAGATTATGGAAGATTTGGTTGAGTACTGAGATCTTGTGATATGGGTGCACCGCACGACTTCACTGTTGTAAATTTGATTGTTCATCATAGTTTCCTGTTTAATTATTAGAAAACTCTTGCTTTATTATGTGTGATAGAAAGTTCTGCTAAGTTTTGTTATTCTCTATATGTGTTTGTGATTAGGTATGCAATTGTGGAGGAATTGGCAGCTCTTGGGGCGACCGTGCACACATGCTCTCGAAATGAAGTTGAGGTTAATAATTGCGTGCGTGACTGGAATACGAAGGGCTTCCGAGTAACTGGTTCGGTCTATGACGTTTCTTCTCGAACCCAAAGAGAGGAGCTTATGAAGACTGTTTCTCATCAATTTAATGGCAAACTGAATATCCTTGTAAGGCTTTAGTGGTCTTCTTTACTTTACTCATTAAGAAAAAAATGTTGTGCTTCTATTAGAATGATAGTTAAATTTAATTATTGAAATTGATAAAAAAAAAAAAAAATGCTGAATTAATTATTTCTAGCAATTACTTAACTTTTGTTGGATTGTTTTGTCCTACCGATTGGTTTTTAGATAAATAATGTGGGAGCCAACATTTCCAAACCAACCCTAGAGGTGACAACTCAAGATTTCTCATTTCTCATTGCTACCAACTTTGAATCTGCTTACCACCTAAGCCAACTTGCACATCCTCTTTTGAAAGGATCGGGAGCAGGATGTATTGTTCTCCTTTCTTCCATCGGTGGATTGTTGGCATTTGGTGGTGCATCCGTTTATGGAGCAACTAAAGGTATTATATATATATATATACTAATTATGCAATTTTATTTTTATAATTTACAGGTTATAGATTGTAAATTTTATGCGTGATTTGCTTGTTTTATATATATATATATCCAGGAGCAATAAACCAACTTACTAGAAGTTTGGCATGTGAATGGGCACGAGATAATATCAGGACCAATTGCGTTGCACCTGGGGTAACAAGAACTCCTTTAATGGAGGAGGTAAATAGATTTGTCTTGTGGGTAATTAAAATATTAATTCAGTTTCTATATGTTCAAGTTTTCGGGACAAGTATGATTTAAAATGGTATCAGAACTAAAAGTCTCTAACCTTATCTCCATCAATTCACCTATGATCATTTCAATTAAATATTCAACATATCGGTTCTCACTTGATTTTGTTTTGGTTGCATTTGTATTTTTTTGTTTTCCTTTTAAATCATTGTGCTTACAATTCCTAATACTATTATAGGCTCTCAAATCCAAAAGCGCGGAATTTTCAAATTCACGGACTCCTCTCGGACGGCCTGCGGAGCCAGAGGAGATATCATCCTTGGTGGCATTTCTCTGTCTACCTGCAGCCTCTTACATAACTGGACAGACAATCTATGCAGATGGAGGGATGTCTGTGTATGGACTTGATCCCCTGAACAATATATGACAGGTGATGAGATATAATAAATAAACCTAAGCTTCTTACTTTGTCCAAGCAGTTCTGAATACATTTCCCAACTCCAAATGTTGTTCCTTCTATGTTGTCTTTCTTTTTCTTTTCTTTTTTTTATGTTTGTTTTAAAACTTCATGGATGTATCGATATCTCATAATAATAGGCTTCAGCCAAGCTTGTCTGATTTTATTTGACTTCGACAGTATTGTTGTTCCACCGATATGAGTGGTTCTAGGGTTGTTCTACAATGTTGTTAATTAATGCAGTGCATACGGTAGAAAATATTTGTACTTTGGTGCTTGAAGATATATTTATGCTGACAGGCTGAAATAAATTCGTTTCCTCCTATTTATCATATTCTTGGTCAGACCCCAGCTATCTTTCTATGCATTTAAAAGAAGAAAAAAAAAAAAAAATCCAAACAAACAATTTCAACCATTCCTAAAAAATTATTCTGAACAAAATTCTCAAGCTAATACATAACACAATCCAGTCATAATTAAAGAAGATCAATCAAGTAGAAAAGAATCAAGATTTATTTGGAGTTGAAAATTTTTTAGACAACTTTGAATAAATCCACTATATATAATAAAATGCGTAACAATATCTTCTGATTCTTCTCAGTTGACATATACGCTAACAATAATGAATACTGTTAGGGACCATCTTTTTATTCTTATTTTATCCTCTTATAGTTGATGTGGCATTTAAAATCACCATTAAATTTTAGATGAATTATACTAAATTTTGATTCAATGGTGATTTTGAAAGTCACATCAGCTTTAGAAAAATAAAAAGATGGTTCATAACATTACTCAAGAATAATGGACATATATAAATAATATAATCATTTACAATGCCGGAAGAAATTCGATGCCAAGCTGAGCCACAAAAATATTAGAGAAAATCCCAAAATCTCCATCGACCACATGTTTTGTGGGGGCATTATCCATTTACGGTTGTGTTATGAAACTTGTGGACATATAAAGAATTATATTTATTGTTTGATGAAACTTTTGGGCATATAAAGAATTATAATATTCATTGTTTTATGAAACTTGTTATACGTAGAAATTTTTAAGGTAAAAACAAAATCTTTGGCAAAAATTCAGATGAATGAGGGACGAGATAATTTAGAAGAATTGAAAAAGGTTCAAGGAGATATTGATATACTGCTGGAGAAAAAAGGTAGGAATCATGTCTCATGAAGTATGTTACTAGTTTGAATCCTTATTTCCCTTCTCGTGGACATATTAAAAAAAAAAAAAAAAAAAAAAAACTCTCAAATATTCTTATTTTTTTATATTACATCAAACATTTTTTATTACTATTCGAGTAAAAAATACAATATAAATAAATAAAACTTTTTCAATTTTTTATGCAAAAAAAAAAATCAAAATTTTTATCTATTTTATATCATGTGAATCACTTGCTCTTTTCACTAGCTTTTAGTAAAGGCATTTCAACAAATATATATTTCACATCAAATATAAACACTCTCGTCTTCTTGCAGCGGGACAAAACTAGTTGGGACACTCTTTTGACACCAGTACGATTCACGTGGGACCCTCAATCAGGAGGGAACCTGTATTTGGAGTTTTGGGAGAACAAAACTAAAAAAGTTCAGAAGTAAAATGTTAATTTTTAAAAAATTTGAATAACTTTTTAAAAATTTTTGGGTACTATATGGGCCCTTTTGGGGGATTGGACTCCCAAGGACCATATAGTTCTGCCCCTGAGTCGAACTCTTGACTTGCCTTTTTTTTTTTTTTACTTTTTTTTTTTTAAAGAAAAAAAAGGCTCGTTGATGTAATTAATTAACCCAATTTTTCTAGGGACTTTTCTTTTAAGAAAGATCATATGTCAAATATGGCGGTTATAACCACTCCACTAACTGCTAATTGTTTTGGTAGACGGTTATTAAAAATCGCTAACAGCTTAGGGCAATTGTGGTTAGCGGATAGGACAAGATGGTTATAACCGCTAACCACCTTCATTTATATATATATATATATATATATATATTAATTTTTTCATTTGTATTTGGATTAATTGATTTGAGCTATGTTATGACTATGTATGTGAAATATATAATGTAGTATGTGATGTTTTGGGTTAAGCCTTATTGAAAAACATTAACTGGCCCAAAAAACATGTTTCTTTTTTTGATATTTTTTGGAACATTTTGGCCTTAAACCCTTAAAATAAGCTAAAAAAAATACGCCAATCAAATAACCGCTGGTTATTGGATTGAATAATCGCTAACCGCTGATTATAAAATAACCACTAACCGCTAATGCATTTGCGGTCATTAAAAATCGATAACTGTCCAATGCGGTTTTGGTTGCGGTTATAGCCAATAACCGTTAGTTATAATTGCTTGAGCACCCCTTATCATCGTTTGAGGACCTCTAGGAAGGAGTTTTGGGGGCATATTCTAATTCTAAGGCTCTGTTTGCCAATGGCACAAAAAAATACCTCATATTATTCATCTCAAAATCAACCCCCATCATTTTTACTTTTTACATCACATTATCACTTTTTATTACTATTCAAATAAAAAAATCACTACAAAACATTTTTTTTTTTTCTTACATCAATTAAATCTACTATAGTTCCAAGACACTTCATTTTTTAAGTCCGATGGCAAACATAGGCCCAAGGGTTTTTTCTAAGGACATATTCTAATTCTAATCCATGTATGATGGAAACTTGTCAACCGTGGTTTCCTCTTGGCATGAGCTGGCTGTATCTAGCTGTGAGTATCCTTGAAATTAGGATCTTGTTGGCCTTGAAGTCAATGATCTCGATCTATGAGGCTTGTCTTATCATGGCCGATTGAAATCAACGTTGACTCGTTGAGAGTTTGTTAGCAACATTGGTTTGAGACAATGGAGAAAGTCAGAAAATTGTTGTTATAAGAACCAAATTAAAATATGATAAACATAATTTAAAACAGAAATAAAGAAAAACTTATGAAAAGAGAACCATTAAAATGAAAAAAAAAAAAAAATGCATATAGGGTTTAATTAAAGAATTTCGTAGGGGGTGCATGGCCCCGCCAAATGAACTAGTATAAATATCACCACCGAGCTACTATCATCATATAACCTTCTCAAAAATATAAGAAAAAAAAATCAGTGATAGTTAATAGCAGCAATATTGGTGGTGGTCATTGTAGCGATATGGCTCAGGCAGATAGTCGTGGCAAAGATGGCAGATGGTCTCTTGAGGGAACCACAGCTCTTGTTACTGGTGGCTCCAAAGGAATTGGGTTCGACCTTTCTCTCTGCTTTCTCTTTTCCTAGCTTCTACTTTCAGATTATGGAAGATTTGGTTGAGTGAGATCATGTGATATGGATGTATCACACGACTTCACTTTTGTTAATTTCATTGTTCATCATAGTTTCATGTTTATTTGCAAACTCTCTTGCTTTATTCTGTATTATAGAAAGTTCTGCTAATTTTTGTTATTCTATATATATATATATATATATATATATATGTGTGTGTGCGCGCGCGCGCGCGTGTGTGTGTTTGTGAATAGGTATGCTATTGTGGAGGAATTGGCAGCTCTTGGAGTGACCGTTCACACATGCTCTCGAAATAAAGCTGATGTTAATAATTGCCTACGTGTGTGGGAGACAAAGGGCTTCCGAGTCACTGGTTCAGTCTGTGACGTTTCTTCTCAAGCTCAAAGAGAGGAGCTTATGAAGACTGTTTCTCATCAATTTAATGGCAAACTCAATATCCTTGTAAGGCTTTGGTGGTCTCTTTTACTTTACTCATTAAGAAAAAAAAAATGTTGATATATTGTTAAATTTAATTATTGAAATTGATAAAAAAAAAAAAATGCTGAATTAATTATTTCTAACAATTACTTAACTTTTGCGGGATTGTTTTGTCCTACCGATTGGTTTTTAGATAAATAATGTGGGAACCAACATTCCCAAACCAACCCTAGAGGTGACAACTCAAGATTTCTCATTTCTCATCGCTACCAACTTTGAATCTGCTTACCACCTGAGCCAACTTGCGCATCCTCTTCTGAAAGGATCGGGAGCAGGAAGTATTGTTCTCCTTTCTTCCATTGGTGGATTGTTGTCATTAGGTGGTTCATCCGTTTATGGAGCAACTAAAGGTATTATATATACTAATTATACAATTTTATTTTTCATAATTTACAGGTTATGGATTGAAATTTTATGTGTGATTTGCTTGTTTTATATATGCAGGAGCAATAAACCAACTTACTAGAAGTTTGGCATGTGAATGGGCACGAGATAATATCAGGACCAATTGCGTTGCACCTGGGGCAACAAGAACTCCTTTAATGGAGGAGGTAAATAGATTTTTCTTGTGGGTAATTAGAATATTAATTCAATTTCTATAAGTTTAAGTTTTTAGGACAAATAATAATTTAAAATGGTATCAAAGGTAAAAGTTTCTAACCTCATCTCCATCAATTCACCTCCAATCATTTCAATTAAATATTCAACATATTGTTTCTCACTTGATTTTGTTTTGGTTGTGTTTGTTTTTTTTGTTTTCCTTTTAAATCATTGTGCTTACAATTCCAATTACTGTTATAGGCTCTCAATTCCAAAAACGCAGAACTTTCAAATTCACGGACCCCTCTCGGACGACCTGCGGAGCCAGAGGAGATATCATCCTTGGTGGCATTTCTCTGTCTACCTGCAGCCTCTTACATAACTGGACAAACAATCTATGCAGATGGAGGGATGTCTGCGTATGGATTTGATCCCCAGAACAATATATGACAGATGATCAAATATAATAAACCTAAACTTCTTACTTTGTCCAAGCTGTTCTTACATTTCCCAAACTCCAAATGTTGTTCCTTCTATGTTGTCTTTCTTTTCTTTTTTATGTTTGTTTTAAAACTTCATGGATGTATCGATATCTCATAATAATAGGCTTCAGCCGAGCTTGTCTGATTTTATTTGACTTCGTCATTGTTGTTCCACTGATATGAGTGGTTCTAGGGTTGTTCTACATTGTTGTTCATTGATCAGTGCATACCGTAGAAACGTTCGTGCTTGAAGATATATTTATGCTGACAGGCTGAAATAAATTTGCTTCCTCCTATTTATCATATTCTTGGTCACACCCCAAATGCCTTCTGTGCATTTAAAAGAAAAAAGAAAAAAAAATTTCCAAACAAACAATTTCAACCATTCCTAAAAAATTATTCTGAACAAAATTCTCAAGCTAATAACACAATCCAATCAATCAAGTAGAAAAGAATCAAGATCAGATTTATTTGGAGTTGAAAAATTTCGAGACAACTTGGAATAAATCCACTATATATAATAAAATACGTAACAATATCTTCTGATTCTTCTCAGTTGACATATACACTAACAATAAAGGACATAATATAATCATTTACAATGCCGTGAGAAATTCGATACCAAGCTGAGCCAATAAAATCGTAGAGAAAATCCCAAAGTCTCCATCGACCACGCACATGTTTGGTGGTGGCATTATCCATTTATGATTGTTTTATGAAACATGTGGACATATAAAAGAATTATTTTCATTGTTTTGTGAAACAAGTGGACATATAAAGAATTATATTCATTGTTTTATGAAACTTGGTATTCGCTGATTTTAAATATCACGGAGTACAATTAGAGTTGACCAATTTTGTATGGTCTACAAAATTCTAGTTGAAATAAAATAATATCAATATGAAAATTAACAAAAAAATAAATAAAATACAAAAAATAAAAAGTGGAGTATGTAAAGATCTTACAATGCAATAAAATCATGTAAAAGCGGTGTCCTTAAAGGTTGATTGGTGCCTCCCGGAGTATATAACTCGATGGATCGGATCTCTTGACACACAATCTCTTAGAATTATACCGTCTACTTTCATTAAGGACGCGTTTGCAAGAACGAAGATTAATTGAACAACCTATTAGTCTTGTCGATGAAAAACCGCACAGAGAAAAACACATAAAATTATTTGATTAAGGACCAAATTGGATGACAACAAAGGAAGCCAGATGGAATTTGCAATCAATTTTGCATGGCTCTAGGTGCTGTCTCTATTTATATATAGACGTGAGCTGCTAGTTTTCTAAAGGCCCTGATAAAATAAATTTATGACCAAATGATCATATATGGGTGGCTAGGGGTGGCCTAACCCTCTAAGGGTGGCTTGGCGGTTAGGGTGGCCTGCGAGCCTCCCCAAACTACCTAAGGATGGCTCGCGGCCAACCCTAAGCCCTTGGGTTGGCCGCAAGCCAACCCTTGGCCACCCTTGGGGTGGCTGCATGGGGTTGGGGGTGACAGCCCCACCAATGACTACTTCTTTAAATTTTGTTTTATTTAAATTTTTATATTTAAATTTTAAAATTAAATTAATAAAAAATTAATATTTTAAAGTGAGGTGAAACGTTAGCCATGGTCAAAATGTAGAAAACTAATTAAAGATGATTTCAGATTTTCTATAAAAACTGGTTTGGTCCACTAAGTACAGTTGGTTTCATTTTTCCATAAAATTTAGTATAATATCAAACGGTTAAAAAAATAAATAATGTTTGTAACATTACAACATGAATTATCCAAACACATCAATCAATTAAAAGTTCCTTTTAAACACGTGATCGAGCCTCAAAGCTATGAGTTGACCATCGGCAATTATAATATGTAGTTATAATGAATGTTAACTTCTATAATCATCTATCATTTCTTTATTTCAATTTATAGCAGATACATTTGCATGACCGCACACATACTAATAGAGAGGGATAATATCATTTCGATAGTTTTTTTTTTTTTTTAAGATACTTTATGGTTAGAAGTCATTTAATTTGATAGTTTTTTAATTGAAAAATTAAAATAAAAATTGTAATATATTAAGAGCACTCAGACTCAGCCACACAAGTTAAATTACTCTTTGCCCCATCATAATTCACAAAGTTACAAAACAGCCCAGAAGACATTGAATAGCTGTATCAAAAGTTAATATTGGTGCATTAATATGAGAAATAATGACGAGTTGTCGAGCGTACGTACAATTTAGAAGTCATTTAATTTGATAGTTTTTTCATTGACATACTTTAATGTTAGAGATTTAAAAAGTTGAATTTGAATAAATTAATAATAAAATAAGAAAATAAATAAATAACGGTAACGAAAATAAGAATAAAAGATTTTAAGTAGTTCGGTTTATAACCTGTATCTATAGATAAAGCCCTAAAGCTATAGTAATAGGGGATAGCAAATGGTGGAAGAAGGTAAAATAAAGTACATAGGTCTCTCCGAGGCCTCTGCTTCCACCATCAGAAGAGCACATTCGGTTCATCCAATAACAGCTGTGCAGCTGGAGTGGTCTTTGTGGTCTAGAGATGTCGAGCAAGAAATCATTCCTACTTGCAGCTGGTGAGGCATCAATTGCATTAATTCCTTTTTTTACGAGGTTATAGAATAATTAAAATCAAAATTATAATTTATCAGGGAACTGGGCAATGGGATTGTTGCATACAGACCTCTTGGACGAGGATTCTTTTCGTCGGGGCTTAAGTCTGCTGAAAATCTTTCCGACGGTGACTTCCGAAAGGTTTGTACATATATACCGCAAATGTGTGAGCTTCAAAAATGAAATACACAATCATTTAGAATAAGTAGCCTGACTCACAAGTAATTGTTGGTTCACATGTTACTTTATTAAAGAATTAATTTTTTTTATTAGTTTAATTGAACTTTTAAAACAATAATGATTTAACAGGCTTTTTTTTTTTTTTTTTTTTTGACATGTCCACACAAGAGGGGGGAGGGAAATTATTTAACAGGCTTTTTAAAAATAAATAGTGGGTCAGTGAAAATCTAATTGATAATTAGATTGATGTACGTAGTCTTATGTAAGGTGATTATTCTGCTTCCTCTGGTGGGCCAACATCACATCCATCTGTTCTTTCTGTGTAGCTAGTTGTGCCCTTTCAGCTTTAATTGCTCTTTTAATCATTTGTGAGACCGTCAAGTTTCTAGAGCTCTGTGACCGTGCTTGGGATGATGTATAATACGAATGGATGCTGCCGCACACAGGTAGAATATTTGGACCAACCCCTCGAACCCGACTAGCATATTCAGGCTTATTGCCATGTGCCTTGGCGTACACGTCATCACGGTTTTGCCCCAATCTCGCCCTCATGCTGGCAAGAGTATCGCCTCGCCGAATGTTAAGTTTCTTTTTTAATTTGTGTCCAACTCTTCAACTCAGCGCCATTGTCTCTGAATGCGTCATGTTTGATTGAGTCAATATTCAAGTCTGGACAGATGTAGAAGTGCGTCTACATAAGTTAAAATTGAAAAATTATTGACCATAAATTATATTTTCACCATCAGTGTCATTTTACAAAATAAAATATAGATGCTATCATAAATTAATAACATATAATTTACACATACCAAGGAGTTCCATAAATCCTCATTTGTATTCTGTGGTACTTTCGTCCAGTCGTCGCCGTCGCATATCCCGACAAAAGCCTCACTCCTAACAATCTTTACTGTCATCCGTCTAAATTTTGACCCGCTTAATCCTACGGGCTGCCATGCATTATTATATTCGCACACGACCCTTTGCCTGTCGAGGATATCCCACAACTTGTGCGAGTCATTAATGGTCAACACATCCAAATTATTGCTTCCATCTGCATTGATGTTTAACGTATAAATAAGTACCGATATTATTTGAAAGAACATGCATAAGTATATACGTATATATTGGTATGACTAGCATATATACATATCTATCGTTCAAAACCTGGTTGAGACCCAACACTTGCCGAGTACGGTCATCGGGTTGTATGGCACTAGTCCCATCATCCATATCCTTTAGGGCCTGTGTCTCACTATCATCAATGTCATCCATATTTGCGCTGCTATGTGATTGCCCATCAAAATGGCTGTGTGAGGCCAACCCTACTTCGCTCAGTGTTGGTGGCGGAGATTCCATAGGAATGGATGCCTTCGAGTCGAACGGTACTTGCCGATCAAAATGCCCGTGTGAGGCCAACCCTAGTTGGCTCAGTGACGTGGGCTCCAATAGCATAGGAGTGGACATGTTTACCCATCTTGGAATATGACATAATAGTGAAAATGATGACGTACCAAAGTGTCACTTTCGAACGTGTTACTTTTGGTGAAATGTCAAAGTGACACGTTACCAAAGGGTAACATTCCAAAGTAACATGACACCAAAGGGGTGATGTGTCACTTTGGCACGTTACCCTTTGGTAATGTGTCAATGTGACACATCATCATCCACGGATGACATGTTAAAAACGACATATCACAAATTATGTTAATTTCATTTTTTTTTTTTTCTGGTTTTCAAATTGGTAATGTTCCAATTTTTTACACATCACCATTTGGTGACACGTCAAAATTGACATGTCACTAAATGGAAGATAGTAACGTGTCACCAATTGCCACATCACCAATTGGTAACGTGTGAAAAAGCCTTGCATTGTAGACACGTCACTAATCCCACCTTTTTTTTTTTTTTTTTTGCTTGTAAGCTCTCTCATGAAGGTTCATGTTGATTCCTTTGTCTTATTCTCGAGGGAAATTTGAGAGTAAGATGGACTAAGAGATAATTACCAGTTAATTATTTCTTAAAGCGTTACACCTCCCGGCTCCCACCCTTCTTGACTACCTCGATCGTGTTGCTTGTCTCTGCTTAAGCTTAACGTGTTTCCTAATGTCCTCGCTCATTCAAAACAACATCATTGAAAGTAGGGGTGCAAATGCGGTTACGGTTAGCGGTTAGTGGCAATAACCGCTAACCGTAACCGCCTTAGCGGTTAGTTGATTTTATTAACCGCAACCGCTAACCGCCTAGCGGTTAACGGTTAGCGGTTAGCGAAATAGATAACCGCCCGCTAACCATTTTTTTAAAATTAGGCTTTTTTTTTAGTTTTCTTTAGGGCTTTTTGGGCTTATTTTTTTGGGCTTTTTTTACCCTCACTTTTTTTTTTCTTGTATTTTTAATATCTTCTTGGGCCCAATTGCTATAAAAATAGCCCATATTGAAAAATAAAAAATATTTGACCCAAAATTTACATTTACTTGTACTTTAAAAAAATTTATTTAAATATTAAATCATAACCGGTTAATTATTTAAATTCTTATCATATTTACTTATAATCTTTTTTCTTTGAATTGAACTTAATATCTAATGGTAAATGGTAATGTTCAAACTCTTAAATCCTAAATTCCTAAAGTATCTAATAATGCTTTAATTAAATTGTAGACTTGTAGTTATAAGTAATATATTGTTTAATTCAATTGAATCAATTGTGGTTATCATTGTACATGAATCATATGATTAACTTGTAGACTTATGACTTATGAGTTATGTCATATTATATATGTATTATTTATTATTATATAATCATATGATTTAATGATCAAATCATCATGTGATATAATCATATCAATTATAGTGATAATATATAAATTACTAAAATTATAATGATAATACATTAATACTTAAATTGTGTTTATAAGTAATACATTGTTCATTGTTTAATTCAATGTCAATTACTTAATTTGATATTATATGAATCATATCATCATTGTACATTAATAATATGATTCACTTGAAGTCTTGAATAAAGTATTTGAATTGTCATTGAATCATATGATTAAGTATTGATATTATACATTTATATTATTCATATATATATGTAGACTTATATAGACTTATAACATATATAGACTTATAAGTTTATAACATACATTGGAAATAAGTCTCTAAATATTTAATTGTTATATTAGTATGAATTGGTATACTTATGAGTTATGTCATATTATATATGTATAATTTGTTATTATATAATCAAATGATTTAATGATCAATCTCATATGATATAATCATATAAATTATAGTGATAATATATTAATACTCAAATTGTGATTTAATTATTTTTTAAAAAAATTGTGATTTAATGATCAAGTGATTATGTTATATCTATAAATATTTTTATAATTATAATTATAAAAATATATTATATAAAAAGGCGGTTAGCGGTTAGCGGTTACGATTAGTAGACCCAATAATCGCTAGGCGGTTATAGCGGTTAGGCGGTTAACGGTTAATGCGGTTAGACGGTTAACGGTTAATGCAGTTAGACGGTTAGGCGGTTAGTGGGCGGTTTTTAACCGCCCGCCTTTGCACCCCTACTTGAAAGGAAGAAAATAGAAAATCAAAAGATGCGCCACTTTCCATATGAGTCTCCTTGACCTTCGGCACTTGCCTTGGAGGACTGTTTGGGAACGTCCTCCATCTTTCTCTTTTCTAGATTTTCTTCATTTGTTAAACTTTATACCTTTTCAAAAGGACCTCTTCTATACATCTGCACACTTGACACCACTTCGATCTCGCTTCTTTCCTAATAAAACTATTCTTTACTTATGCAAAAAAACAGTGACCTAATTTATAAGAATGTTACATAATCACACGCACATGTTACATATATAATCGTTTGCTCGTACTCTTTTGAAGATGATTTTTACTTTTTTGTAATATAACGTAATAGTGAAAATAATTTTAAGTATTTTAGTACTGTTTTATGAAATGAATTATATGTTAAATATTTTTACTTTTCAACAAAACAAAAACAGAAAAAAAAAAAAAAAAAAAAAGAAAAGAAAAAGAAAAGAAAAGAAAAGAGCAAAAAGCAATCCTAAAAAACATTAGCAAACCAGCCCGTTGAACCCGCTTGCCAATCAAAGACGAAAAATCCCTATAAAAGATAAAGATACAAGTACACAAATTCTCTCATCTTTCTTGCTTTCATTATGTTCGTACACCTTATCAAATTCACTCTTGCTAGTATCCACCGTCATCTCACGATGAGCTACTTTGACCTTTGGTCTTTTCTGTAAGCCTCCTACAACAGACATTTGACGTGTCTGAGCACTGTATAAAAAAAAAAATAATAATAAAAAAAAAAAAATCACTTTTTAGCTAAAATCTTAACTAGAGAAAGCCCGGTGTGAATGTTTGATTCTTTTGGCCTTAACGTCGAAATAAGGATATTCAGATTCTTATCCAATGGATAGAGGAAACTATGTGTGGACAGGAAGTGTTGGCCTTTGCCAAGTTATATTGTCTGGGGGAAACAGACAAAGACACTTTAGTTTTACATAAGCATCTCAAGTTCTGCAAACCAACAACGTTACATTATCCATTGGGAGAAGCACAAGTTAAAGTAACAAAGAGTCAAAGAGGGATCAAATGGCTGAAATTGGTAGCAGAGAAAGCAGGTGGTCTCTTCAGGGAATGACAGCTCTTGTTACTGGTGGAACTAAAGGAATCGGGTTCTCTTCTCTCTCTCTTTCTCTCTCTGCCTACTACTCTTTTTCTGGTTTCTGTTTTCTGCTTCGAAAATCATTCTAATTACTGCAGATTTCTAAAAGATAATTAGATAAACTCTGTTTAGAAGTTTATTGTACATGTATAGCCATGTTTAGTTAGAGCATCAGTTGGTTTGTTTCATTGAACTCTTTTGCTCTTTGGGATTTGGATTTTATGGCTAAAAAAACTGTTTTGGGATTCAACCCTCTATTTATTCATTTTCTTTTTTAAAAAAATTTGGGGCAAAGAATTAAGAATCCATGGCTTGGCTTGACCTTTACCCCAAAAAATCTAATTTATTTTCTCATCAGAAAACAAAAAGGAAAATACTCTCTTGGTAATTGTTGTATCTGTAGTGTAGGAAAACATTTTGGAACTCTCTTGCTTGTTGTCATCATCATTCTACAGCTACGAAATTGTTGTTTTGTAATTAGGAAATATAACTTGTGCTTTTATTTTTGTTTTGTGAAAATTCGGTTACTATATGGTGTTTGTAGGTATGCTATTGTAGAGGAATTGGCAGGCCTTGGGGCAACCGAATTATTATCAGCTCTCTCTTTTACTGGCTTTTATTTCGAGCTTCACAAAAAGAAATTTTCTGTTTTTATGGCTTCGGCTTCATGAGTTTTGTGACAAACGGATGGATGTTTGTATGTATATATAGGTATGCGACTGTGGAGGAACTGGCAGGGCTTGGGGCGACCGTGCACACATGCTCTCGCAATCAAGGTGATTTGAATAAGTGCTTGCATGAGTGGGAGGCGAAGGGCTTCCGAGTTACTGGTTCAGTTTGTGACCTTGTGTCTCGTCCCCAACGAGAGGAACTTATGAACACAATTTCTCATCAATTTGACGGCAAACTTAATATCCTTGTAAGTCCTTGGTTTGCTATAGTATTCATTAAGAAAAAAAGTCATGTAATACCTAAGAGTTCTATCTTTCTTTTATCCCTCAAATGAGATGTATCTTTTAAAATTATTAGCATTGAATTTGATAATTCAACAGTAATTTTAAAAGTCACATTACATTTAATGAGATAAAAAGAGAATAAAACCAATGGTACCAACTACTAAAAATATTTTTCAAAAAATATTTTACTCCGAAACAATCAAGCATTAGTCATACTTTGATTTTTATTCATTTCCTTAATTTATAACTTTCAAATTAGAGGAATAACTTAGTGAGGATATTCACAATAACCTTTAAAAAAAATGCCTTTTATATATATATATATACATATATATATATATATATACCAAAAATTTGTTTTTGTTTGGAATTGCAAAATATATAAACGTCTTTTAGGATATTGACTAAAAGTTAGCTCATGCATGTATTGCATCTACTATCGTTATGATTATTGTTTATAATAATGCATATTCACTAAAAATATAACCAATAAGAGTGGTTTTAATAGAGCCAAGCGTACATATATTTAAAAAGAATTGACCAATGACTGGTTTTAGATAAATAACGTGGGGACCTACCTTGCTAAACCAACCATAGAGGTGACGGCTCAAGATTTTGCATTCATCATAGCAACCAACGTTGAATCCACTTACCACCTGAGCCAACTCGCTTATCCTCTTATGAAAGAATCAAGAGGAGGAAGTATTGTTCTCATTTCTTCCATTAGTGGAATGTTGGGAATAGATGGCATGTCGATTTATGGAGCAAGTAAAGGTACATAATATATGTATATTTATGCAATTTTATTTTCATAATTAACCGGTTCTGGATATTGTAAAAATTTACATAGTGGCCTGAATAATTGAATTGCATGTTTTATATATATATATATACACACACAGGAGCAATGAACCAACTTACTAGAAGCTTGGCATGTGAGTGGGCACGAGACAATATTAGGACCAACTGCGTCGCACCTGGGACGACAAGAACTCCTTTAACAGAGAATGTAAGTGCATTAATTTGTCTTAATTGTTGGCATAATCATCATTGAATATGTTTTCCACATTTCTTTCTTTCTTGTTTTATTTTTTGTACTATATTTTTCGTTTTGGATTTGTTGTTGATAAAAAGCATACCCTTTTTGGGTTTTTTGAAAATCCCTTATAACATTTTCCCTATTTGCATAGAGGGAGGGGAAAAAAAAAAAAAAAAAAAAATTCTGTATGAGCATATATAGGTGGATTTAGAAGACAATAGGGTCGAAAATAGAGACTTAATTGAATGGTTTAAAATGGGTCTTCTTTTTTTTTTTTTTTCTTTCTTGTGATGGTATATATTTTTGTTTTCGTTGTGCTTGTGTTTGTGTAAATTTTGTTCTCCTTTAAAATCCTTGCGCTTAATTCCTAATACTATTATATATTATTACAGTTACTCAAAAGCAAAGTCTTGGAAACTATAAATTCACGGACACCTATTGGACGACCTGGGGAGTCAGAGGAGGTATCATCTTTGGTAGCGTATCTCTGCCTACCTGCAGCCTCTTACATTACTGGACAGATAATCTATGTTGATGGAGGGATGACTGTGTACGGACTCAATGCCCTAGAACAATGACAGATGATCAGATATGATAAAATCAATCTCCTTAGTTGAAGCTGTTTTCAATAAATTTCCCGACTCCAATTGTTCCTTTTATGTCGTCTTTTTTATGTTTGTTTGTTTTAAGATCTAATTAATGCTTGTCACATGTATCGATCTCATAATATATAATAAGCTTCAACAGAGCCTGTTTGATTTTATCTGTCTTATGGGGTTGCTGGTTTTCTATATAAAATGAAAATTTTGATTTGACACACCGTAGAAAATATTTGTACTTTGGTGCTTGAAGATGTATATATTTGTGCTGCTAAACTTAATTTATGTGATTCCTTTGTGTTGACAGACTGAAATAAATTTGTTTCCTCCTGTAATCATCCTATTTATCATATATATTGTTCATCACACCGCAAGCGTCTTCTGTGAATATAAAAGAAAAAAAAAATACAAACAAATTAAACAATTTCAACCATTCCCAAAAAATTATTCTGAACAAATTTCTCAAGCACAGAACACATTGCAATCAGAATTCATAAAGCAAATCAATCATGTAGAAAAATCGAAATTTATTTGGAAAACCATTTGAAGTACTTGAAGGGAAAAATTCTGAGACAATTACTTCGAAGAAATCCACTATGATAAATATGTTACAATATCTTATCAATTGTTTATACCCAAAAGTTGAAATCTACACTAACAATGAACATAATATAAGCAATTACCTCTCTAGAAATTACAATACAATTTTCTCAGAAAAATCTAAATCCAACCAATTTTTCCCCCTAAACAAAACTTTTTTTTTTTTTTTTTCTTCCTAATAGAAAAAAATAATGTTACATACTACACAAGTACAACCCTATCTCACTGGTGCCACATTAGCCACCGAGATAAAGGTGGAATATATGGGGGTGTAGTATATATAGCATTATTCAAGAGAAAATACATCTTATTCAATAGAATAATGTTAGAAATTACTAGGAGCGGACCCAAGATTTAAAATGTGGGGGGACGAACTTACGTAAGCACATAAATATATATCAACTCTTTATATGTGTATTTTTAATCATAAATGATAAATTCATTTAACTTCTGATGCCAAAACAAATATTATGAACCCAAATAACCACAAAATAACCAAAGTTGTCCCCAAAGCTAAAGGTAAATGTAAATGTTAAATTCAAGTTTATGAACCCAGGGTTGTCCTCCAGGATTTGCATGAAGTAACTTATTAAATCTGTAGTGTCGGCCTGCAAGTTTACTGGTTACGTAGGCCTGCAAGGCTGCAAGTGCCGAGAGAGAAAGGATGAGAGAACACATTAACACACCAAAAGGGGAGCAAACATTTCAGGGGGACGGACACTTAAATTTTGGGGGACTTTTCTCATTATTTCTCATTGAAAGCCCCTGATAGCAAGGGCTTAAAAACTTTTGGGGGGACAGGCTGGACGTAGGTCTGCCTCTGTTCTAGGGTCTATAAAGTATGTATTTATAGGCCCACAAACCCTAAACCTAATAAAAGTACGAAACTAAATCGAATTGAAACCCTATGGCGCTCGTACGGATGGAACTTAAGCCCGCCCGGACGGCCACGGATATAAAACATAAAAACACGAAAATAACATAGGTGTTCGGACGGTCTCCGGACGAGGACTTCAGACGAGGCTCTCGGGTTTAGGCCCGTCCGGACGGGCTACAGACGAGCTTGTAGACGAGGCTTGTTGATCTACATCATTCTCCCCAGGTTGAAGAGAATTCGTCCTCGAATTCGGACGGATCTTTCCACGGTCCTTCGGGTACCCTGTCAATTCGTTTCATTCTCCCGTTCTCAAGGTCAAGATAAGGCAACACCCCACAAGAAACGTGATACTCTTAATCACTAGCAGACTATGATGATTATTTTGAAGGCTCAACACACCGCCTTGCAATACATCAAGCTTGCCGCACTTTCCTCGCATCTTTTCCCTTCCACATGCCATGAAAATACTCAAGAATGGGTTAGTCATTGTCTCCCTTGTGAACATATAATTCTCTTCAACCGCATAAAACTCATCACAATCATTGTTAAAAGAATCCGACAAAATATCGTCTACACCAAGGATATTAATATAACCTACTTCTTCATCATTAAAATTAGGCACTCCACCTGAAAGGTCTTTATCAACCTCATTATAATCTGCGATGCCATCCGTAGGTCCTTCTTCTTCCAAGGGGTCAACCTCTTTAGGGTAGAGGCGCCAAACGTAGGAGAAAACCTGTAACACCTCAAATTTAAAATCCTCATTTAAAGATATTAATTTGAAGATAATATTATTTTAATATTTATATTAAGTAATGAGATTTGTTCTTGAAGAATTTATGGATTATATGAGTATTATAAGAATGAATTTTATTTGAGATCATTACATCCTAAATTATAGCTTGATAATTTAATTGGTAACTTTAAGAGATATGATGGTGTAATGATACATATTATACATTTGAAGGAAAGTTAGCTTTGAGGGATAGCTGATTTGGTGTTAGCAAACGAAGAAGGGTGTGAGAATTTTTAGATGAGATTAGATATAATTTTAATAAGGATTGGGCCCAAGGTGTTGTTAATAATGCTCATCTCATATTATATAGGACCAGACCCCTTCATGCATAATGCACACCATTTTCTTTCTTTTCCTTTATTTATTCTTCTATTTTCACACTCCCCTCTCTTTTTCCATAAAGCCCCCACCCACTGTCTTTTCTTCCTTTCTTATTTTTCTACCAACACACCAACCCCTCTCTTCCCCCACTTTCCCCAAAGCCACTTACTACCACTCATTACTCCTTTCATTTTTCTTCATTCCTTCTTTTACCACGCGGCTTGGACTTTTCTTTTCATTTTCTTGACTTCACCTACTTTCATTGCTTTATTACTTAACGGAGAGCAAGAAACGAGAAGATAGAGAGAAGGAGCCTTACGGATGTAAGAAAGAGAAGACAAAGGGAGAGAGATGTTACAATAAAGTGAGAGATGGACAGAGAAGCATGAGAAAGAGAAAGAGGGTTAGATGTTGAAGGGGAGAACAGAGATTGAGAAGATGGCCAAGAGAGAGATTTTTGCAAAATAATAAAAATGGGTTCTTCAGATGTAAAATTCTTCTTCCTTTAGCTATGGGTATTCGATTTTAAGTTGAGTAATGGGTCTTAGATGAGAACCTTTTGATTTAATCAAGATGATATTGGGTGGTTTCACTCTTGAGAATTTTGAATTAGTTTTGGGAATTGATTCTCTATTTTTGGGCTGAGTTATAAGATGTTTTGGATTGAATTTTAATGGGTTAACTTTCCTAAAGGAGTAGACTGGAGTATTTGATTTTGGTAATTCCTGGTTAGATTTTTTAAGGCTTAGCCGAATGGGTTGTTCTTGATTGCTGTGTGTCAATTTCTGGAAGAACCCGTGACTGGTATTTTGGGAGTTTGATGTTTAAAGTCTTGTTCTTAGTTGACTATTGGGCAGTGGGGACTTAATTAATTTTCATGAATTGTTATTAATTTAGTTGTGAATAAACAGAACGAAACAACAAGATATTTTTTCAAGATGATTAATTAGCAGTTTAAAGACTGCTCATAGCTTCAGTCTAGAGGTAAATAAATTCACTACCCTTCTAAAATTACTTCATGTCATGCTATTTAAATATTCTTGTATTAAACTGTAAATAATTATTTTATTTACCATCATGGAGATATGTTGCATGCGTGAAAAATTTCTAAATGAATTATTTAGAAAGCTTCTATTTCTTTTAAATGCTTTCTAAATACAGTAAGTTTATATTTGGAAAAATTTCCATTTTAAGAAAAGAAACTTGAGAAATGATGATGATTATAAAAAAATAAAAATAAGAATGATGGTAAACCCTCTTACATGTTGCCCTAAGATGCATTAAGAGAAGTACAAGAGATGAGATAAATGTTTATAAAATGAGGGCACATGTATGGAGGAGAGTATTTTTGCCCCAAGATAAGTAAAAATGAGAGGAGTTTGGTACCGATACTCAGATGGAGACGAAACCACTGAAGGAGGTTATGCAAGAAGGTGATATTCCATTAATATGACCGTTGAGTGCACCAATAAGAGTTAATTGACGATCGGACATGGCTGAGGTCACAGTTCAGTACCATGGTCACAAGGACACACAACCCTCGTACACAGGAGTAACAGTATATATGGGCTCTATTATGAGATAATAACTAAAAATAAATGCATTGATGATTTATAAAGATGAATTATAATAATGTTTTATGATGATATTTTATAATGATGAATTACGACGATGATCTATTGCTAGATGTAATAGTATGCATATAATACAGGAGATACAACCGTACATATATGTATATTGTTATGACTGGTTGTATATTTATTAGTGAAAACATTTTTAAAACTAAGGACAATGAGAAAAACTATCTATGGTTGTGGATTTTGCATACTAGGCCCCTTTTAGGCTCATTCAATTTTATTTCTTATTCTTAGGTAAGGAGCAAGCTGGAATACAAGGCCGGAATGGGGGCAAAAATATATTATCCAATAATTTGTAATAAGTACTCTGGTAGACCTTATAGATCTTTGCAAAAAAAAAAAAAAAAATTTGAAAAAGAAGAAAAGTGGCAAACTTAACCTTAACGGGCTGGGGATGTTACAAAACCAGTCTTCTACGTACTCTCCCTCTAGGTCAGATGGCAAGGGCTTTTCCTTAGGATCTTCATCTGAGATCTTCATCATAGGTTGGTGGAGAATCCCAATCCCCGAATCCTTGTGAAGGATCTTCGTCATCATGATTGGAATCCTCATTAATGAACTCGAATTCCTGGAACTCCTCATCAACAGATTCACCTTCCTCTTCCTCATCATATGGATTTGGTAGATGGAATTGGGAATTGCGAATAACGGTCAAGTTGGCCTGTCGCGGAATCTCCGTCTCAATCCATGCCTTTTGCCGTTGAGATCGCGCCCTACTAAGGATAACCACGTTGTCCCTATCCATAAAACGTGGAGTTGGTTGTCGATGACAAACGTTAGGACCACTCATATTGTTCACTTGGTTAGTGAGGATCTCTATCTATCCCCTTAGAATCTCCATCATCTCCTCCAGGCGTTGTTGCCAACGAATTGCCGATTGACTCCTCCTCTCTACCGCCTCTCTAGGCACCTTCTTTTTCTCGTATTTTTCTATCTTTTCTTTAATAGGGGGCTTTTTGGGTTGCAAGCAACCTTGGAAGTCCGGGGTGTTGAACTTGACGCATGTGTCCCATGTAATAGCATAAGCTTGTGCCATAGGAAATTCGTTCCGCACCCCACGCTCTGCAAAATGATTAACAGGTTCACTCTCAATGATAAATTTGTCTTCCGGCCCCGCGTACCGCGGTCTTGGTTGACGACGACGAGCGTTCGGACCATCCATGCATGTCGGGCAAGTGATCGGTAGGGACTCTATGTTGGGTGCGCACCCGCTCCCTCTTCTGCACGGCTATGCCACCAAACCTCTCCGCCATGTGCCGCAAATGAATCGCCGATTGCTCCTTACATGACACCTCCATGCGCACAAGCACTTTGTTCATGTCTGCACAACGGTTGCCCCTCCCCCATTCATGGAAAGTAACTTGCGCTCTGATACCAACTGATGCAGCGTGACTTAATGGGCTGCATCGAATAACGACAATAAAGAACAAATAGGTATTTCTAGATCTTGATTCTATCAAAGATTTGAGAAATTTTCTCTAAAACGCTAAATACTCTCTAGGTTTTGAAGGAAAATCATGAATAAACTCAACTCTGAGTAATCTTATTGAACAAAACTCAATCATAAATAACAAGTGTCTTCTAGGGTCTATAAAGTATGTATTTATAAGCCCTCAAACCCTAAACCCAATAAAAGTACGAAACTAAATCGAATTGAAACCCTACGGCGCACGTCCGGACAGAACTTAAGCCCATTCGGACGGCCACAGATATAAAACATAAAAACACAAAAATAACATAGGCGTTTGGATGGTATCCGGACGAATTCTTCATACGAGGCTCTCGGGTTTAGGCCCGTTCGGATGGGCTGCAGACGAAGCTTGCCAATCTACATCAACTTGGCTCGGTAACACACAAAATTTTACTTTTTTTTAGACCGTTAAATGTAACAGGTCAGAATTCAAATTTTAAAATCTAAAAATCTTATATTTTAAAAAATCAAATGAGATCTGAATCTTTTTTCCTTACTGAGTAACATCCTCTCATCATTTAAAGTTAGAATATTAGACCAACTTAATTGACAAAGCACAGACTTTTTTTATTAAGATCAGCATGAAGCATCCAAATAATTCAAAGCCCTAGTGCTAGCAATCATCAATTATTAAGTTTTTTTCTTATCTCCTTAGATATGATCATATGAGTTGACTATATATGCAAAAAATAATTTCGAAAGCGCTGTAGTAGTAGGAGTTATTCAAAGCGTTGTCGGAACTTGGGAACAATATCTCCGGACATGAATTATTAATTTTTTTCATAATAATTAATAAATTCTTATGAGATCCAAGGAGATCAAAAAAAAAATAAATAAAAAAATGTAGTGGTAGTTTACTGAAGTGTATTTTTCCTAAAAATAAGAGAGGGCTCTCGTTTGATTCGCGAAATGTGTATTGCATTAAAAAAATAAATAATTATTACTGTGAATATATAGAGGAGAGTAGAATAATTATTTATATTCCTTAGTTTGGTAGCATCATACATGCTCTAACTGGAATAGAATCAAAATTACTAAAAATTAACCCCATATTTTTTTTTTCAACTCATATTAAAAAAAATAAAAATAAAATAAAAAACCTAGAAGACAAGGTTCGCCCACCTCCGGTCTCTTCTATGGGTGGGGGTGGTCGGCCACCCACTTTATTTTTCTTTTTTTTTTAATGGGAATAATTATTTTTAGGAATAAGCTCTTACGTACCAAACAAATGACTGGCTATTCATAAGTCATTCCATTCCAGTGGTCTATGCTGCAAACCAAACGGGCATCTTCCGATTTTTCATTGCATTTGCACTTATCCTATAAACTATAAAACTCTCAATGTCAAGTCGTCATCTTTAAAAAGACTTTGCAATGTCACCACTAGAAATAATGTTACATTTACTCTCACTTCTCTACACCCATTAATTTCTCTATATCCGTAGGTGGCTTTTAAAATCACAATTGGATTAAAATCCAATAAAGATGCATCGCATATCCAATTATGATTTAAAAGCCACCTTAAGTGTAGAAAAAAGTGAGAATAAATGTAGCATTATTCAAAAATAAATGGTTTCGGTTGGTCTTTGACATTTTCTTTGATTACGGCATCTAGGAGATCAATGATAACTCTTGACATATATATAAATGATAACTTTTGACATATATATATATATATATATATATATATATATATATAACAGGCACACCACGAATATTGCAGGAGTTTTCAAGAGAGAGATGGCTGAGGCAGCAGAGATGGGTAGTAGAGAAAGTAGATGGAGTCTTCGAGGAATGACAGCTCTTGTCACCGGCGGAACAAAAGGAATAGGGTTCGCTCTCTTTGCCTTGTCTTGCTATCTTCAAAGTAATCTGTCATACATCTTTAAAAAATCATCAATATATCCATGATGGGCAATACGATTAATGATAAATTTTCAGATCTGTTGGTATAGTATTAGCTAGGATTGCTAGCTTTGTTCCTAAGCTTCATGAGTGCCTGCGCGCATGTAATTAAAGTCTTTGTTCTATGGTTTGTTTATGGCTATAATGATCAAACTTTTCATTAAAGTAGAGCTATGCATGCATAGCTCTCATGAGTGTTATTCATTATTAATTTTAATGCAAAATCAATGATATAGAAGAGAAATTTGCATAAAAAAATGTAGAAATGATAGTTTTTTTTTTTTTTTAACAGGCCTGTGATTTTAAACGAAATACTCTATCAAAGTATAACTTTTCATGCCAAATTCTAGCGATGGATATTCTCGGACCGTAATAATGGAACCTCTTTGGCTTGGTTTCATTTTGTCTTCATTAATGATATATATATAGAGAGAGAAATGTTAAAATTCATAGTTTTGTGTCGCAATTATTCGACAATGTTGATGTGTCACTTTGAAATTATCACATCAACATTATAGAATAATTATGAAATAAAAACATAATTTCAAACATTACTCTTATAATCATTCATAGCTTCATTTCCATGATTTTCATTTACTTCTTTTTTTTAAAAAAATAAATAAATTTATACAATAATTGGGCTCTATAAATGTGTTGTTGTTTTTGGTACATGTGATTTTAAAACTTATTTGACTGAAAATGTTTGAGAATTATTAAGGATCACAGATAATATATATAAGACTGCCAATGTACACGTTTCATGTAAAAATTCATGATAAATACCAATAAATACACAAATAGTAAAAACAAACGGTGTCACCTTATTATCATCTAAGTGAACCATATAGCATATACATTAGCTTTCAGAATGTTTGTTCATGCGACCCTATCATAACTGCCTCATCTTCCTAATAAAACTGATCCACCTTAATTTGTGATCATCAGGCATGCTATTGTGGAGGAACTTGCAGGCTTAGGGGCGACTGTACATACATGCTCTCGAAACGAGGCGAACCTAAATGAATGTTTAAGTGAGTGGAGAAATAAGGGCTTTCAAGTCACGGGTTCAGTGTGCGATGCATCTTCTTCAGCTGAACGAAAGAAGCTAATAACCACTGTCTCCTCCATCTTTAATGGAAAACTCAACATCCTTGTAAGTCCCCCACCTCTTCCATTATGTGTAAGGTAACATTTTTAAGAGTTTTTCGTATTTCTTATTGTTCTGAATATTTGGCTCTAGATTAACAATGTCGGGACAAACATAGTGAAACCGACCACAGAGTACACAGCTGAAGATTTCTCGTTTATTATGGCCACGAATTTTGAATCTGCTTACCATTGGAGCCAACTTTCACATCCTCTTCTAAAAGCTTCATCAGCAGGAAGCATTGTATTTGTGTCTTCAGTTTGTGGTGTTGTATCAGTGACCTGCGGATCCATATATGCAGCAACTAAAGGTAATTCTATATGTATTATTATTGTTATCATTAATTGTTATTGTTATTATTATTGCTAATATGAAGGTTGTGTAAATGTGAATTTTTCATGTATATATACGCAGGGGCAATGAATCAGCTAACAAGAAGTTTGGCATGCGAGTGGGCAAAAGATAATATAAGGACTAATTCTGTTGCACCATGGTTTATCTGGACCCCCCTTACTAAACCCGTAACGAACCATTTCGTATCCTTTTGCTTTAAATTAATTGATAATGATTAATGACATCCTTAATAATTAATTATCATTTATGATTGTTTTATTTAAATGATATTGCAGTATCTTGCTGATGAAAACTTCTTAAAGGCTGTTATCTCTCCAACGCCAATGGGACGCGTTGGAGAGCCAAAAGAAGTGTCGTCTTTGGTGGCATTTCTATGCCTTCCGGCGGCCTCTTACATAACCGGGCAGACTATTTGCGTCGACGGAGGGATGACAGTGAATGGCTTATTGTTCCCATAACCATACCATGTATATGGTTCAGAATTAGAGTAAACAAATGCCATTTTCCCTAGTTTGAGTATTGCATAAGGCATCATTTGCTTGATCTCTTTGTGTGTACCCTTGAATGAATTTCTTATAAATGTTACTAGCTTTGTAGACTCGTTCGATGCACGGATGAGGTTTTTATGTATAAGTGAAGTTAGTTACTTACACATACTATATTTCTTTTGGACACAAATTTCTTTTAAATTGATTTGAAGAAAATTTTCTTTCAACCTAATCTATTAAGTGTTTGGAGAAAATTTCTGTTCATATTTTTTTTAATTTCCCAAGCTCGTACTATATACAACCTACATATTTTGTTTTATACTTTTACCAATTATCTGCCTAACAAAAATAAATTAATAAACATTAACAATTAAAGTTTTATGCACGGTGATAATATATATTAAGCCACATATTGCTTAAATTGTTTGTATATTGCAATAGTAAGCAATATATAATTCTTGGAAATTGACTTGGAAGAAGTGATTTGATTTGAATACCTAAACTCTCTTGAAGAGACGTAGTCAAGTAAGTTCTCAGTTTGTAAAAATACAATCCTGAACTCGCTCTCTCATCTCTTCCCAACCCTCTAAATACTTCATCTTTATAGAAACTAATCTAATAAAGTGACATGTGTCTTATATCTATTAAAAAAGCATGTGAAAAACACATATTAAAAAAAATATGTATTTTTCACATGATAAGAAACACATGTCACTTTATTAGATTGATTTGTAGGAATTAACTACAAACTATTTTGTAACAAATTTTTATCCCCACTTCTACCAGCTTATTATCCCCCTCGTCTCCACCATTCTGAGTGTCACCGCAAGCCATGGCCAACCAAACAATAGAGAACTGAGAGCCAAGGAGAAAGAGAACAGAGAGTACCCAAATGTTGAAAAGGCCTAGGGGAGCCAACTGAGGGCTCTTCTGCCCAAAAGCAGCCTTTGCTCCAGCCTCGGCCCAATTCTTCCCAAGCAGCATAAATATGCACATGGTACACTTGAACCTCCATCTTGCATATGCCCATAACGGTAACAATTTTATAAAGAATAATATCAGCCTATTTATTGACTTGTTTATCTAAAACTTATGGGATGTTTGGTTATGCGTTTGAGAGGTTTAAACGTGTGTTTAATACTAAGAAATTTTGTTTAATATAAAAAGTACTCGTTTATATAGTAAAAGAAATTGAAAGCGCTTTTAAGGGTCCAAAAAACTCAAAAATACCAAATCGCACAAACATCAAACATTTGACGTGTGTGGGCACTGTATTAAAAAAAATAAAAATTAAAAAAATACCATTTTTTTTTTTAGCTAAAATCTAACTAGAGAAAAACCGGTGTGATTGTTTGATTCTTTTGGTCTTAACGTTGAATTATGGATATTCTGATCCTTATCAAATGGATAGAGGAAAACATATATGTGTGGACAGGAAGTGTTGCCATTTGCCAAGTTTTACATTGTTGGGTTGCTTTCATTTCAAATTCAAATTTCAATATTTTTACTTTTTACAAGACATTAATTATCTTTTATTACTATTTATATAAAAATTTACTATAAAATAATTTTTTTTTACTTTTCATTTTGAATATATATATTATTTTTTTCACATCTATTAAATCTTAACAAACAAAGTCTAATGCGAAACGGCCCCTTTAGTTTTACGTAAGCATTACGTAGCCACCTATGTTCTGCCGGCCAACAACGTTATATAATCCAATGGGAGAAGCAGTTGTTAAAGTAACAAGAGCGTAAAAGAGTGGATCAAATGGCTGAAATTGGTAGCAGAGAAAGCAGGTGGTCTCTTCAGGGAATGACAGCTCTTGTTACTGGTGGAACTAAAGGAATCGGGTTCTCTTCTCTCTCTCTCTCTACTACGTTCTTTTTCTGGTTTCTGTTTTCTGCTTCAAAAATCATTCTAATTACTGCATATTTCTAAAAGATCGAGCATCGGTTGGTTTGTTTCATTGAACTCTTTTTCTTTTGGGATTTGGATTTTGTGGCTAAAAAATTTGTTTTGGGATTCAACCCTTTATTTATTCATTTTCTTTTTAAAAAATTTGGGGCAGAGAATTAAGAATATTTTTAATTCTTAATCCATGGATTAATTCTTAATTCTTAATTCTTAATCCATGGATTAATCCATGGCTTGGCTTGACCTTTACCCCAAAAAATCTAATTTATTTTCTCATCAGAAAACATAAAGGAAAATACTCTCTTGGTAATTGTTTTATGTGTAGTGTAGGAAAACACTTTGGAACTCTCTTGCTTGTTGTCATCATCATTCTACAGCTAGGAAATTGTTGTTTTGTAAGGAAATATAACTTGTGCTTTTACTTTTGTTTTGTGAAAATTCGGTTACTATATGTTGTTTTCAGGTATGCTATTGTAGAGGAATTGGCAGGCCTAGGGGCGACCGTCCATACATGCAGTCGAAATGAGGCCCATCTCAATGAATGCTTACATGAATGGAAGGCAAAGGGATTTCAAGTCACTGGTTCCGTGTGCGATGCATTGTCTCGAGCCCAACGAGAGGAACTAATTAGCACCGTCTCCTCACTATTTAATGGCAAACTCAACGTCCTTGTAAGTTGCAAGACCTCTGTTTCGTTATCATCGTCGCATTTTGCATGGCATTTTACAACATACCCAAAATGTGCTCAACCGTAAAAGATCATCCTATCTTCCGGCACCCAATTGTAGGGGTGTACATGGGCGGTTATTGAGGGTCGGCCATAGCAGAGAGTAACTGCCTCCGCCTCTGCCTACTTTAAGACTGCCATCCACCCATTATGGGTAGATAACAGGAAGGGTTTGTCGCCCGCCAGCCTGTGTTACATTCATAACATGGGCGGGTGGTGCCCACTTTGTTAGGCTATGTGGAGCTTGGTTTTGTGTCTGACTCGGTTCAACATTGGAAGCCTTATTGTTTAAACATAATTTTTTTTTTTTTTTTTTTTCTGAGGCTTAGTTCATGGAGGGAAGAATTTTTGGCCTTTTTTTGTGTTTTGACGAAGTTGGGGTCTTATTCTTAATCACTGCAGTATTTCGGGTATTGTGCCACTTTATATATCCCTAAATATTTATGCTTCCTGTATTGTTTTATCGAAAATATAGTAAAACCTTATTGAAACTCTTTGGACACGACTCTTAGTGGTGAACCACGTAAATCTTTATGTTATGTGATTGCTTGTTTTTTGCGACTTATTTTTTCGCATCTCACCGATTATGGGAAATATGATTAATTTCCTAACACACCTTAACTAGGAATCCTAGTTACGAATTTAAATCTTTAATGTTTTCTTTTCTATTTTAAAATCATTGACCCTTATTTGATCTAGAAAAGAATACTCATTTTTTCAAGATCCATCATAAAACAACCAAATTGATCAATGCAATAATCAGCAATACTGCATCAACTTCCTTTGTGCTTTTGCATTTAACACTTCCATATATTATACACACACACACAAAAAGCTTTTATTTATTAATTACTAAGCCTTAATGGTGCTGTTTGTACTCTGATGTCTGGTTCTAGATAAACAATGTGGGAACCAACATACCAAAAACGGCCGTAGAGTACACAGCTGAAGATTTCTCATTCCTCTTGTCTACCAATCTTGAATCTGCTTATCACATGTCCCAACTTGCTTATCCTCTTCTGAGAGCCTCGGGAGCAGGAAGCATTGTTTTCGTTTCTTCCGTTGCCAGTGTAGTAGCAGTAAATATTGGAAATAGTATATACAGTGCAACTAAAGGTAATTTCATTCTGCTGTTTGATTCTCATATAAGTTTAAGAGAAACATTATAAGATCCAATCAATTGTTGTCTAATATTATTAATCTTTAGGAGCCATGAATCAGCTAGCAAGAAGTTTGGCATGTGAGTGGGCAAAAGACAACATAAGGAGTAACTCTGTTGCACCTTGGTTTATCAGAACCCCCTTGGCTGAAATTGTAAGATTCTTTTCCTTGTCTGTGATCTTCATAGAGGGGGATTAATTAAGACATGACAAGAATCTATTCTCTCTTTTTTTGCAGTTTCTGAGGGATGAAAAAATTTCTGCGGCTGTTGACTCTCAAACCCCTCTTGGACGTGCTGGAGAGCCAAAGGAAGTTTCTTCCTTGGTGGCATTCCTATGCCTACCTGTGGCTTCTTACATAACTGGTCAGAATATTTGTGTTGATGGTGGAATTACAGTAAATGGCTTCGTAGTGCCCTAAGCATGCTTTGAAACAGCAAAAAATGATGTTCAACCACTCAACTAGAATGTGCTCTTATTGGTACAACATTTGTATCTAGGGATGTCTATAAACCATGCACTTTATTTTCAAGATCAAAAGCAATAAGTCGTGTAAAATCTAATTAGACAATAAAATTTCATATACGCACATCTTTTTTATCTCCTTTTCTTTTTTTTTTCCCATAAATAAATAGCATATTATTAACTCCTAATCCATGCCAAGCCATTTGGGGTCCCTGTACTACACTGCAGAAGGTCAAGGGAATCCGATATTGATGATGTATTTTAATGGATGATCACACCATAACAAGTGTGGTTATTCCCACACTCAATCATCTCCTTAGAATGTGATAACTTTTATAGAAGTTGGAAGAGAAGCAATGCAACTTTTGATGAAGAGTTGCATAATGGTCTATATATTATATATTAGGGGGTTGGAGGACAAAATTGACATTCATTCTCTTTGTTTTACTCCTGGATTGATCCTTCTATTTTCTATAGAGTTCTATTTTCTATATATAGAGTTCCTTCAATGGTATCAAAGCCAAGCTTTGGAATTAGACAGAGAATAGAACTAACTCTAAGATTGTTATACAACAGATAAACAAGACCATCAATTGACAAGTTTTGAATTTGGCTTCAACAGTGGCTTTTTACAATCTTCATCAATCGATAAGCAAACTGGAGAAAAAGCCATTAACAATCAGTACTATGGGTGTTCTAAAATGTACTAGGAATGTAGAGAACTTAAGGAGAAGGAATCTACTCAAACAAAATACGGGAAAGATTTCCTCTATTCTCCATTGACAAAATTAGAGATTTTTTCTTTAGAGAAAACTCTCACGAAAACAGAGGACATTTCTTCTCTTTCGGGCTTTTAGAGTAAAAATCACAAGAAGATCTACAAAGAATTAACCAGAACCAAAGGTATATTCCTCCTTTTTGGCTGTTGCCAAAGCATCACAAGGAGTTGGCATTCACAATTCCTATTTTCTTGCAATATGAGATCTCAAGTGACCGGCGCTTGTGAGACTTAACCCTCCGAGCCATACTCTCATGATCTGTGCAACATAATAGTGCGTCATCACCTCGTATTAACCAGAGATGGCAAGATGAATATAATAAATTAAATGTTACAAGTTGTTGCGTTTTAGAGTTGGTAAATTCAATGTCAGGACATGTTGTCTTGCAAAGTTTTAAGTTTGGTGGTGAATTGAGAGATTGAAGATCTAGTTCGTTTGAGATGATTGTAGTTCAAACGAGAGTGTGTATTTAGTTTTTACTAAGTGTTATAATACCTTGATTGCAATCATGATCAAATCTCGTTCGACCGGAGTATTAAAGGCACGTCCAGTAAGTGTCGGTAGTAGTCTTGTTCAAATGACAGGATCTCAGAATGCTTCGATTGAAGTGTTGCTTGAGCATGTTTAATCACTGATATGCGAAAATTATGAAACCCTAGATGTCGTTTGAATGAGACTGCGGCAAATTATTTTAACGTTAATGACTTAGCCTAAAAAATTTAGTCTTGTCGATCCCCTTCTTCATAAGCCTCATTAGCCACAAATTTCAAGGGACTTGGAGGCTATTTCTCATTGTTCTTGGAGAAGTTCCTAAACACCTTTGAACCTTAAACAGTTTATTCCAACCACTTGATTTTCATTGTTCAAACCACATAAAAGCCTATAGCTAGAGTTTTGGGTTGTAGTTGGTCATGAATGTGATTCCTATCGAAGAAGGTATGAGGTTCTAGAGCCACTACGAAAGGCGGTGAAAGAGTCATTTGTCAAGATTATACATTGAGTCTTGGGAGTTACAAAGATTTTATAAGTAATTAAGATATATTAATATGTAACACACATTTTATATGGTAGATGCCTTTAGGGTTGACTGGCCCACATAAGTTGTTTTACTTTTGAAGAGTTCGTAACTAAAATCTTTGTATCGACTTGTTTTATGTTTGCTTTGATTTTGGTATTAATATATGTGGTGTTTAGCCTTAAAAGTTGATAACTTCGTTAATCATTATTCTGATTTTCTTTCTTTCTATTGAGTCGATCTGCGTTTTCAGTTTGCAACTTTACATGTGTTACTTGTTTATATATATATATATATATATATATATATATATATATATATATATATATATATATGGAAGATTGACGTGCCGTGGTTTAACACTTGAGTCAAGCAATTTGGCACCTATTTCTTGAATCATGATCAACGGGGAGTGCGACATGGCTCATTAATGCCGTAAGTGGACCAAATAAAAAGCCTTAAAGTAAAGAGCAAGGAAGGTGTTCCTAATTAATTGCGTGCTGAACTTCTTTTCCATGATTGAAAAGTCCAAAAAAGAACAAGGAAAATGATTATTGCGAAAGATTAATGAACGGAAGTTTGTCAAAAAAAAAATGCATCCATCGTTGAAAACTGCAAGCAGAATAGTATCCACAGTGACACTGTCCAACAAGTCAATCCCCAGTTTGGTTTTAGGACAAATGGTGATTTAACACCAACAGATTACAGGTGGATTCAAACGAGAACATAGTGGATATTAACAAAAGACAAGAATCTATTTTCTCTTGTTTGCAGTTTCTTATTTTCTATTTTCTCTTGTCTCTCCAACCCCTCTTTGCGTAAGCATCTACGTACCCACATATATATGTTCTACCAGCCAACAACTTTATATAATCCATTGGGAGAAGTACAAGTTAAAGTAACAAAGAGGGATCAAATGGCAGAAATCGGTAGCAGAGAAAGCAGGTGGTCTCTTCAGGGAATGACAGCTCTTGTTACTGGTGGAACTAAAGGAATCGGGTTCTCTTCTCTAGCTCTCTGACTAATACTCTTTTTCTTCTTCAAAAATCATTCTAATTACTGCAAATTTCTAAAAGATACATAAATCAATACAAAGAATTAAGACTCCATGGCTTGGCTTTACCTTTACCCCAAAAAATTGTTGTTTTGTAAGGAAATATAATTAACTTGTGCGGCTATTATTTTTGTTTTGTGAAAATTCGGTTTACTTTCAGGTATGGTATTGTTGAGGAATTGGTAGGCCTAGGGGCGACCGTCCATACATGCAGTCGAAATGAGGCACAACTCAACGAATGCTTACATGAATGGAAGACAAAGGGATTTCGAGTCACTGGTTCTGTGTGCGATGCAATGTTTCGAGCCCAACGAGAGGAACTAATTAGCACCGTACGTCTCCTCTCTATTTAATGGCAAACTCAACATCCTTGTAAGTTGTAAGACCTCTATTTCGTTATCATCGTCGCATTTTGCGTGGCATTTTACAGCATACTCAAAATGTGCTCAACAGTAAAGAATCATCCTATCTTTCGGCACCCAACAAGCTTTCATTTATTAATTACTACGTCTTAATAGGGTTGTTGTACTCTGATGTCTGTTTCTAGATAAACAATGTGGGAAGCAACATACATAAAACGACCGCAGAGTACACAGCTGAAGATTTCTCATTCCTCATGTCTACCAATCTTGAATCTGCTTATCACATGTCCCAACTTGCTCATCCTCTTTTGAGATCTTCGGGAGCAGGAAGCATTGTTTTCGTTTCTTCCGTTGCCAGTGTAGTAGCAGTAAATATTGGAAACAGTATATACAGTGCAGCTAAAGGTAATTGCATTTTACTATTTGATTTTTCTATTAAACTCATGGGTTATAAGTTTGAGAGAGACATTAAAATTAAGCTCCGATCAAATTGTTGTCTAATATTATTAATCTTTAGGAGCCGTGAATCAACTAGCAAGAAGTTTGGCATGTGAGTGGGCAAAAGACAACATAAGGAGTAACTCTGTTGCACCTTGGTTTATCAGAACCCCCTTGGCTGAAATTGTAATATTTTTTTCCTTGTCTGTGATTTTCATAGAGGGGGATTAATTAAGGCATGACAAGAATCTATTTTCTCTCTTTTTTTGCAGTTTCTGAGGGATGAGAAAATGTCTGAGGCTGTTGTCTCTCAAACACCTCTTGGACGTGTTGGAGAGCCAAAGGAGGTTTCTTCCATGGTGGCATTCCTATGCCTACCTGCGGCTTCATACATAACTGGTCAGAATATTTGTGTTGATGGCGGAACTACAGTAAATGGCTTCTCAGTGCCCTGAGCATGCTTTGAATCAGCAGAAAATGATGTTTTTATTGGTACAACATTTGTATCGAGGGATGCCTATAAACCATGCACTTTATTTTCAAGATCAAAAGCAATAAGTCGTGTAAAATCTAATTACACAATAAAATTTCATATATGCACATCTTTTTTTTTATCTCCTTTTCTTTTTACCTCGGAATAAATAGCAAATTAACTCCTAATTCATCCCAAGCCATTCGGAGTCCCTGTACTACACTACAAAAGGTCAAGGAGATCCAATATTTATGACGTCTTTTAATGGACGGTCATCCCCACATTGAATCATCTTCTTAGAAAGTAATAACTTTTATGGGGGTTAAAAGAGAAACAATGCAACTCTTGATGAAAAGTTGCATGGCCGATCTATATCTATTAGGGGGTTGGAGGACAAATTTGGGTTATTCTCCGTGTAAATTACCAGTTATCTTAAAAGTTTAAGTTAATAAGAAGAGAAAAATTTAATTATTTAATCATTACTTTAACACTCCCCCTTACGTGTTGGTTCAAACTTCCTTTTAATAGGTGAGACCCAACATGTAGAATTAATATTTGATTTAAATTGAGAGTGAATTGACAGAGTCAATGTTTGATTCCAAGACCTTTGGTTTTGATATCATGTTAAACTACCAATTATCCTAAAACGATAAACAGATAGGAATAGGTAAATTTAATCACTTAATTATTAAGTTAACGCTCTACTTCGTGTATAGGCCCAAACTCCCTTTTAATAGGTGAGACTCAACACCTATTTTGATTTTTTCTTTTTTCTTTTTTGTTCTCAATGGCATTTCTTTTCAAATCATTTGTTCTTTATTTAGGAAAAAAAAATAAGGAGTTGGCCTTCACAATTCCTATCTTTTCTTCTCCTCTTGTTCGGCATCTATTTTTTTCAGCAGGGAATGCAACGCCAATAAAACATCGATCCCATGTTCTTTCTCTTACGTAATTGTAGATTGGAATATTGCATGTGGAAAAGTAATGTTAGAAGGTTTTCTTACCTAGGCGGAATTACTCGGTCCTTATGTTTTTTCAAATAAGTTTTATTTTGCCCTTATAGATTTTTTAAATTAGAATTTTACCTCTCTAAATTTTTTATTTTTTAATGTTGCCTCCCAAACTCTAAATCATGTTAATTCCGCTCCTGTTTTCTTATGTTTCTCAAATTAATGTTCTTCTTCAAAAATTAGAGCCGTGATATAAGCACGCCGTGAAGAAAAAGTTTTTTTAAAAATATTTTAATGCAAAAAAAAAAAAAAAAAAAAAAATTGCACTGGCATGCTTAGCGATTTTGCTTCACCCGAAAAATTAATATGACTTTAAAATTACAATTAAATTTATAATAAATTATTATTAAATTATGATCCAATAATATTTTTAAAAGTTACACAAATTTTAAAAGAACTTAATAAAATAAATAAAAAGATTGAAGATGTTTGTGATTCCTTGGGACAATTTATGCGTCCATTGCATGTTCAATTGTTTCGGTTTCACTTTTTCCACTAACATTGTCTTTTACGATTGGGTTTGTTGTTGAGGCACCCACCTCTTGATTTGGTGTTATGATGTAATCTGTTTATTATGTTATAAAAGTGTAATATTTAAAAAAATAAAATAAAATAAAAAAACACATCATTTTAGTTCATTGGATGCTTTGGACAATCATCATCACGTGGGACCCTGACTTTACTTTGGATGTAGCAAAATAGTTTGTCCTATTTTCTGTGTTCAGTGCCCGTGACTCCTGAGTTCCTTGATGGAGATGTATGAGGAAAAGATTGACGTACTAAAAATAAATAATAAATAACAATATTTATCGATAAAGTTATAAGGATTTAAATTAACTATTGTATTAACGTTGTATTTAGATTATATATGAATAAGAAATTCCACCAACATCTTTACACAACAGCAAATTCAGTTAATCCCCTTTCCCTCTAGCGTGAACATAAAAAAAATAAATAAATAAACAGTCAGCTTTCCCTTTGGACCAAATACAAGTTGAAAATTTATCTATATACAGACGATACTAAAATCGAGATTGCGCTTATAATTGCCTGCAACAAACTCTTTTCTCCCGTTGATCAATACTTTTTTTTTTCTTTTTTCCTTTAAAAAAAAAAGTTGGAAAAGGCTTGTGTGTGATATATATATATATATATATATATATATATATCTTTCATTTCTTTTAAAATATCAAGAGTTATACAGATAAATAATCCTAAAAGTCTCTCTTGTGTCACTTAAAGAATGAGGTGACTTTTAAAATTACCATTTAATCAAAATTCAATAATGATCGATCATAAGTCAAATAGTGATTTTAGAAGCCACATCATTCTTGGAGTAATACAAAAGAGTGACTTCTGTAATTATTCTATTAGCCTTAGGAGTCTTTCCAACTTATTAAATTAAAGGAAAATATGAATTACTCTATAAGACTATAAGTCATTCTTGTATCACTCCAAGAATGAGGTGTCTTTTAAAATTAGTAGATCAAAATTCAATAATGATTAATCAGAAGCTCAATCATAATTTTAGAAAGAAACATCATTCTTAGAGTGACACAAGCAGAACTTCTAGCATTACTCAAAAAAAAAAGAACCTTTATTGTGTGTCTTTTCTAATTTGCAAATTTAAAACTTGAGTTTACAATCATTTTAGATTTAACATTTTGTCATTTTCATCAAATAAATAATAAAAATGATATGAAAATATAATTATGCTTTTTCTATTAAAAAAAGAAAAAGAAAAAGAAAAAGAAAATTGGGGTGGTGACAACACCAGCCATGGTTGCTGGACGTCACCTAGTCACAGCACCCTGCCACACGGCCGGGGTTGGACATATCCTAGGCTCCTAGCCATGACCCAACCCTATTTTTGTTTTGTTTTGTTTTCTTTCTTCTTCTTCTTCTTTTTATTTATTTATTTTTTTTTTATAAGAGGGATATAATTGTATTTTTTATAATTTATCTGACAAAATTTTTGAACTTAAAATAATTATAAGTTTACAATGTCAAAATCGACAAAATACAAAGAGATCCCATTATATTTTTCCTTAAAACAACTTGAACAAAGAAAAATACATTTTATAGTAAAGTATATATTTTATTTTTGTAATTAAAAGAAATGATTGATTTTTTCTTTCATATTTTTTTTATTCTTTTAACTTTTGAAATTATCATTAAATCTTTAAATTCATGAGTGATCCATATAAAACCTCAAGTCTTTTTATAACCACTAGTTAATTTGAAATGATAAGAATTACGACCTTTAGAAGGGACATGATAACTCTTGTATATAAGATCGAAATGACAGCCAATCCACGAATATCCAGGACATTTCAAGACACTGATAGAGAGAGAGAGAGAAAGATATCTAGAGAGAGAGATGGCTGAGGCAGCAGACGTGGGTAGCAGAGAAAAGGCATGGAGCCTTGGGGGGATGACAGCTCTTGTCACGGGCGGAACAAAAGGAATAGGGTTCGCTCTCTTTGGCCTTCTCTTTCTATCTTCAAACTAATCTGTCATAGACTCATAGCTATATAGACTATCAATTTCATGATCGTTAATTGTTTTGTTTCAAAAGACGAAAGATGGAAAAAGAGAAACAGATGATCGATCAAGATCATAGTGTGTGTCAAATTAATTTACTGTCGATAAAACATTAATTAGGATTGCTAGCTCAGCTGTGTTCTTTAGCTAGCTAGCTAGCTAGCTTCCATGAGTGCCGGCATGCCCATGCATGCATGTAATTGCACTCTCTTGTTCTATGGGTTTTTATGGCTCTTTGAGCTAGAACCTAGAGGTGGGCATCGACCTGATCTGATTAAAAATATCCATCCTCTTCTTGCTTCCTGATCCAACATCATCAGTTGGAAATTAAGGATTAAGATCCGGTGTAATCTCGCGTCCGACCGCACTACAATCAAACAAGAATATGTGAGTGCGTGTTTTGAGTGGTCTCAACACTCGTTTAAGGGTTTATATAAGTTTGTGAATTCAAAAAGTACGATTAAAAATAGTAATTTTAAGATTTACGATTTAAAACATAATTTTTAAAAATAAAGTTAAAGTATTTGACAAAATTACAGTTTAGCCTTTAAAATTATAGTTTAAACTTTAAAATTGTGTGTTTTTTAAAAAAATACCTCCTTACTTGCAATGTAAAAACACATATTTTCTACGTTTTCAAATCACAATTTTTAAAAAATGCAATGCTAAATAATTCATTATCTATGAAATTACAATACAAAATGCACCCAAATTAAATTTGGGTAAATTCTTTGAAGACGAATTTTGTAATTAAGCAATTCATGGAAGCTAGTTGTGCCTTACACAGTACTTTTTGTATTTTTCTATGAGAAAAGATATCTTATTTTATATGATTTGGAAAGAGATAGTGTTATTTGCATACATTTTATGCATACTTTTGTTAACTACTAGTTTTAATTCAAAATCAATGGTATAGATAAAAACTAACATGGTTTACGTCTATTATCTTACACGAGTTACTGTCTCTATAATAGTATCAAAATGAAACTTATATGCCAAATTCTAGCGATATGCCCCCGCCAGTAATGAAAGTTCGTGGTGGGGTTGTTTGATAAACTTTTTTAATGTGAATTTTTCCTTAGAATAGTAATAATAAATAATTAATATGATATATAGTGAAATAAGAAATAAGATCAAAAGTAATATATATATATATATATATATTGGAGAAGTAAAAATAAAGAAATAACATTATCATTGATCTTAGGATTATGAGAAAAAGAGTAATGATATATATAGAGCACATCAGCGTGAGTGAACAGTACTCACACTAGTGTACTTTATAATATTACTGTTTCAATATTTTTTTTAATATTATTTTTTATTATAAAGTACACCAGCGTGAGTACTATTCACTCATGCTGGTGTGCTCTATATCACTACTCTAAGAAAAATCATGCCCTTAGTGGGTACTTTGAATATTGATAGGAACGCCTTGATTTGATAGAACACCATATCCCCTCTATATATATAGTAGAAGTCAATAATTTAGGCCATGTCTGAACCAATTTCGCTTGATTTTTTATATAGATATAACGATATTAAGAATTGTGTTTGAGAAATATAATTTTTAAATTAAAAAGCGTTTTTTGGCAAAAAGTTTTTAGCCAAAAGTGAATTTTCCCTATTTTTAGGCTTTTTGACTTTTAAAAGCACTTTTCATTTTTTTTTACCAAACATGTATTTTTTCTTTAAACGGGTTTTTTGAGTTTTTTTTTTTTTTTTTTTTAACATGTCCACATAAGGAGAAAGAGGGGAATTCGAGCTAGTGACATCCGCTTCATAAGACGTGATCCTTAACCGATTGACTTTTTGAGAGTTAAACGCACTTTTAAACCCTTCAAAAGCACACACAAACATACCCTTAGTATACCATTAAAACATCATCATCAAATTTTATAACACTAAATATCGGTAGTTGTTAGTAATTAGTGGTCAATAGAAAGGGGTCAGATGGAGGTAGCTAGCTTCTGTTTAGTTGTGATGAGTACAAATTCAAGATCTAATCAATACATAGTCCAAGATGACTCTTCAAGTGAATGATCATTATAATTGTTTTTTGTAGTTTGATTGAGAAAGTGAATCTATCTAGGCTCAGCATAGGTGTTTAGTGAACTCTCCAAGAATAATGAAATCTAGCCTCTAGGTCTTATGAAAATCTTAGGCCATTAAGCTTATATAGATAGGTACAGACAAAATAAAAATTAAAAAGTTCATATATTCCCTCTTATTACTATTCAATTGATAATGTCCTTTCTTAAATTACCAAAAAATTGACAATGTCCCTTAAGGCCCAAAAAAAGGACAAAAATAATCTTTTTTGTTTCTTGTTTTTTTTCAATAAAACAAAAATACCCCTGTAAATGCGTAAAATAATAATAATACTAATTTTTTTTCCTTTAACAAAAATACCTCTATGGATGCTGGCGGCCGACGATGATAGCTAGAGATGGGCATTTAATAACAATAGGCTGAAAATGGGCCATAATGGGCTAAAGCAAAGCCAATTATGGGCCAACTTGGGTAGATAATTGGGGCAACAAATAGGGCCAACAGATCGATGGGCCACATGGGTCAATTATAGGCATTGTTAGGCCTTTTTTTTTCTTTTTTTTTTTTAACTTATTTTGTTTTTGTTTTTTATTTAATTTGTTTTTGCAGGAGCTAACAACTTGTCGATTAGGTTCATGTCTGCCGAATCCCCTAAATGACTTCTTGTTTCGAACATATAATTTTTTTTTGGTGGTGAGAGTCCAGAGAGAGAAATGCCTCTGATATCATGAAAAAACTTAAAATAAAATGAAAAATAAAGTAAATAACAGAAGGAGAAAATAGAGGTAATATATTTGGGTATCCTTATCGTATATTCTAACATATATGACTTAAGTACAATTTTAATTATGTATATATAAGTTTTTGGACATCCTTATTTTACAAGTCAATTTTCAATGGCGAGTTATAAAAAAAAAAAAAAATTGCATCAAATAGCTTGAAATTGATTTTATGATTTAACAAATATGAGATACATTATCATGGCATGCACATGAAAGGGAGAACAATAAACGCACCATTATCATATATAGCTAGCTTTGTTAAGTGACCAAAAGTCAATGAATCGTGGAAAACACATCTGAGGTCGGTAAACAAGATTTAATAGAATAATGTTCTAAAAAAATTCCAATTAAGGTAGTTTACACGACGCTCTCAATTGCTTTATCTTCCTAATAAAACTAATCCACCTTATTTTGTGATCATCAGGCATGCTATTGTGGAGGAACTTGCAGGTTTTGGGGCGATTGTACATACATGCTCTAGGAATGAGGCCGACCTGAATGAATGTTTAAGTGAGTGGAGAAAGAAAGGCTTTCAAGTCACTGGTTCAGTGTGCAATGTATCCTCTCGAACTGAGCGAGAGAAGCTAATAACCATTGTCTCCTCCATCTTTAATGGAAAACTCAACATCCTTGTAAGTCCAGCCACCTCACTTATGTATAAGGCAGCATTTTGAAGAGTTTTTCTAATTTCTCATTGTTCCGAGTATTTGGCTCTAGGTTAACAATGTCGGGACAAACATAACAAAACCGACCACGGAGTACACAGTAGAAGACTTCTCATTTATCATGGCCACGAACTTCGAATCTGCCTACCATTTGAGCCAACTTTCACATCCTCTTCTGAAAGCTTCATCAGCTGGAAGCATAGTATTTGTATCTTCAGTTTGTGGTGTTATATCAGTAATGAATGTGGGATCAGTATATTCAGCAACTAAAGGTATTTTTATTCTTATTATTATTGCTAATACGAAGGCTGTGAAAGTGTGAATTTTCGTATATATTTGTGCAGGGGCAATGAATCAGCTAACGAGGAGTTTGGCATGCGAGTGGGCAAAAGATAATATAAGGATTAACTGTGTTGCACCATGGTTTATTTGGACCCCCCTTGCTGAGCCTGTAACACCCGTTTCGCATCCTTCTGCTTTAAATTAATTAAATTGGTAACTTTACTTTGAATCCCTGAATTACTACACGATTTGACAAGCCTCCAAACTTCAAAATCTCTCAATTTGAACCCATGAACTTTCAATTACAGTCAATTTGAATTCCCTCCATCAGATTTAGCCGTTAACTTCTAACAGAAATACCTAAAAACACCAAAATATTCTTGATTTTCGTTTCTATTTATTTTTTTAATTTGGAATTTTATAAAAAAATTAGGGGTATAAACGTCACTGTCTCATTTTTAACGTTTAAAATTTGACAAAATGGTTCAAATTGATTGCAATTGAAAGTTCAGGGGTTCAATTTGAGAGATTTTGAAGTTTGATGATAGCTTATCAAATCACGTGATAATTCAGAGGTTTAAAGTGAAGTTACCCCTTAATTAAATGATAATGACATTCTTAAAAATAATTATCTTAATATATCGAGATTTTCTCATTTCTGATTGTTTTATATAAATATTGCAGTATCTTACTGATGAAAACATGTTTAACTCGATTATCTCTCAAACGCCCATGGGACGTGTTGGGGAGCCAAAAGAAGTGTCGTCCTTGGTGGCATTCCTTTGTCTTCCGGCAGCCTCTTACATAACCGGGCAGACAATCTGCGTTGACGGAGGGGTCACAGTGAGTTGCTTATTGGTCCCATGACCATATATATATATATATGAGCAAACAAATGCATGCCAGTTTCCCTAGCTAGTAGCAGACTTTGCAGTATTGCATATAATAAGGCATCAGTTTGCTTGATATCTATGTGTGTGCGCCCTTGTGTAGCCCCGTTGTATATATGCATGCAAGGGGTTTTTATTGATACTAATATTATAACTTATGAATTTGGTTTTAAGCATTATTTTTTTTATGTGTTTTAAGTATATGAATTTGGAAGAAGTGACTTTTTTTTCTTTTTTTTTTTTAGTACATCAACATACTTAAATTGAGAATAGCCAAGTCATCCGAATTATTTGTTCTCTCTCAGGTAAATAAACTAAAATAATAAATATTTTTATAAATTGAAAAATGAGACAACTTCTTAGTATGAATTACATATCATGATATAGTAATCAAATTAATTAAATATTAATAGTAGAAACTACATTTTTATGTTAATGTGACTGTTACTAACCAATTATTAGATTTTATTTATTTATTTTTTTAAACAATGACTAATCTAATATTAATGGTTGTTTGTTGGTCACATCAGTATTATAAAATAATTATAGGGTAAAAATATAATTTCTAGCATTACTTCAAATTAAATAGCTAAGTTGTACTATTGTTATAATATCAAACCAATACATACAATTATCCAAAAAGTAAAAAATATGGGAAATAATTGGATCATAACTCTTTGAATTTTCCCCACTTCGCCCAATGCAACTAATTAATAATCTATTTACAAACATTCCTGGAAAACCTATATTGGCCTCCTATATACGACGTCGTTATTTTCCTGCACTTCCATATATTTTTCCTGATATTACTGACGACTTCAAATTAAACAATGTGGAAAAAAAGCATGGTGCGGCTACGACTGCTGCATGTCAAGAAAATAAAGAAGGGGAGAATAGCGACCAACGACAGCTGGGCCTCCGCATGAGCAAGTGCGGTGGCCTCCGGTGGTGGCAGCCACATGAATAGCGACCACTGTGTGTGTAAATGGAGTGGAGGGCTGTGAAAATTGGAGTCTGTTTGCTTTGGGTTTGCATATGTTTTTTTTAAACTTGAACGGCTTGACCCATTTGACAACTTTAAAAAAATAAAAATAAAAATAAAAATGAGGGGGTGTGGGGGGTGAGTACAGCTCTCTCATTATATGTTATTGCATGTTTTAAATACTTTTGTAGGCATTTTTTTTTTTTTCATTATGTATGAATACAAAAATTCTTAGATTATTTTGATTAATGGTTCGTTTGGGATTATAATTTCGTAAAAAATAATCTATGTTTTTTAAAGATATTGCAAATCATAAGGGATTTGACATTACGATTAAAAAACACTTAATTTAAAATAAGAAAAAAATATGTGATTTCTATAAGTAGGTTAGGGGTGCTTATTTTAAAAAACGCGAATTTAAACTAAAATTACAATTTCGCATAACAAATATTTTATAAAAAAAATTAAAAAAAAAAAAAAAAAAACTTTTTAACATGTTTTACCAAATGCTTGTACAATTTTAAAAAGTAGCGATTTCAAACTTATTAAAACCGCAATCCCAAACGGACCCTAAGTAGCTAGGTGTATGATTGGGTTGAATTTATTTTTTCGATCATACATAATTTTGCTCAAAGATTAAGTTAAATATTAATGGCTTGACACGTGGGGCGCAAGAGTTGATTAGGAAGCTTAACGAATTTTCCATCATGCTGCATCTTAATAATCTTTATCTTACTTTGACTAACGAGAAATTTTTTCTTTTTTTTGGATGTGCGTAGTATTTTTTTGCACAATTTTTTTGTAGTGAAATGATTTCGAAAGGCATTGTTGCCGATTTGAATAAGGAGTAAAAACTTGATGGGGAAAATTATGACATATGGTGGCGACCTTGACCAATTGATCACTACCTGAGCCTGAGAAGGGGCTGCTGAAAAACACAAAAGGGGTTTTGCAGCCTTTGAAAATTGGGGCAAAAAGGATGAATGTGTGTGTTTTACTATGTTGAGCAACATGCACAACAATCTAATTAGTTGGTTTTAGGTGATTAGAAAAAAAAAATAAAAAATAAAAAAAATAGTTAGTTTTAGGTGTATCCAGCAGTTCAAGATATGCGAAAAACACTAAAGTTGAAGTATGGAAGTACTTCTGTCAATAAATTGAGCGGATTGACTCCTACAAGATGTGCTCCTACAAGATGTGCTGATCGCATCTTAAGATAATGTCATCCATAATCCGTTGAGAGACTATGAGCCAAAATCTAACACACAATGAGAACATCAATAATATGGGGGCTATATATATATATATATTCCCTGATTTGACTTCAATACAATACTATCATATTAGTGAGGACAGATCGAGTGGTCGATAAGAAAGCTACCATTCTTAATGCTGAAAATAATGAAAAGGGTTTCTCAAACCTGGGAAAATATTGGGGGTGACTTTGCGTAAAGCATTAAGAGTGCAAGAGCTTAGTGATGGGGTACTGGTTTTGATGCATTATTTTAAGAGAATCTCTCACCTCAATAATCACTAAATTGATTAAGTAATACTTATGCTGTTGTTGAAACTAGCGTACCAAACATAAAAAGCTAATAGTATGTTTGATAATGACTTGTTGAAAAGTCCTACTACTCAAATTATTTTTTTCCTTGAAAGAAAATTAAACACGTAAAAAGCTAATAGTATGTTTGATAATGGTTTTATAAGTTTTTTTTTTTCTATTCAATGCAACCCAAATGAAAAATTATCTTTAGATCCGAAGATATTAATTCTGTGTCCAAAATCTAAATTAACAAGATTAATTAAAAAAAAAAAAAAAAGATTACTTGTAGACTATAACACTTTGACACGATAATAATAACTCTAAATGTGTCTGTTATTACAGCAAAACTCCCTAAACATTTTTATATGGGAAGAGAATAACTCTAAATATCTTCTGTCTGAGCAATAGATATTTGCTTTCATCTCATTGAGTGATACAATATTAAAGGAAGCAACCATATATATATATATATATATAAAACTCCCGTCTCTAGTCTATCCTCCCCGGCCGCCGCAAAAACAGTCGCATGTCATCCTCGTAACCCATGTTCCCTGTATGTAGACTTTCTGTTAAGCTCAGAATCAACAACTTCTCTACCTGTAACTTCCGATACATTAAAACTCCGGTAAATTCCAAGCTCAACGATCTCAGAAGTCAGAACCCCCCCTGTTTCTTTTCTCTCTCTCTCTTCCCAAAGAAAAATATCGAAGAAAGATGGGAAGTAAAAAATATAAAAAAATAGCAAAAGATCTCCTGAACAGAAATCCTGGATGCCGAAATCCCGGATTTCGGCTGCGAGATAAACAGCTTTGAAGCGGTTCAACAGTCGATGCGTCGAACCACTACTTCCCTGCATGCATGTGTATCTCACGGCGCCAATTGTAATTCAAACCCAGCTCTGAACACTACGCTCGCATGCAGGTGCTGCAGGTGCAGACCGTGCAGCCTTCTCACCATGCACCACCCCACAAAACCTCTACGCGTCTGCCACGTAACCCAACCCCCTCTTCTCCCTCACCTCAGAGCGCTAGAACCAACCAAACACGAGTCACTGATACAGTTCACACGTGTCTAGTGTCTCTCCACCAAGCACTCTTCTCAGCCTCACATCACAACACAAAGCCCTTTCCACGTGTCTCACATCCAAAGCTCATCCCACCGCACGTAAAAAGCCCTAAGTATGCTCAGAACACGTTAAAAAAAAAAATCTAAATCATGAGAGAGAGAGTTTTGGTGGGATTTCACTTTTTTTCTTTCTTTTTTTTTTTTTTTTCGGTAGGGTTTCAAATCAAAGACGAAGAAATGAGTGATGAGTGATTACCTATCCTAACCAAACCATACATTCCCGTAAGGCAAAGAAAAAGTAACCCCGGTTAGTCCAAGTTCGGAGACAAGGGTTAAAGCCGTGCAGGGTCTTGTTCGTCACGTGGCACTGACTTTGCCTCCTGTCAGTTTCGTGGACCCCATATAGTACAATTGCTTGCCAGCCAGATTTTCCACGTGGAGTTCTTCCTACGGTTTGAGTTATTCAGCCGTGGCCCCCACTCAACGTACTGTCCCGTCTGTCACTCTACACGTTACCCACTCTTTCAATACCACGTGTTTATGAAATCTAGTTTAGTGATTATGTTCCTGCCAACCTGAACCAAAGCTTTATTGTTGACGTGTACGGTTCAGGCTATTTTGGACATTTTAGCGACCGAATAAGGAGGGGCCCAATCAAAATTTTATTTCGTTGGGTCGTTCGATTAGTGTAGTTTCACAATTGTGAATGTGTTTGAAAGCTTTTTCTAGAGAAACCACCGGGTTCGGGTCAATGGAGGAAGTCTACGATTACGACACGTGTCAGAGGATGCGGTAACCGCCTTCAGATATTCTGTTTGGCGTCAACGATGTGGACACCTGGGCCCACAGTCAAAATCGGAGACTGATACGTAGAGATATTTGATTGGACCACAAGAGCCGAGAGGAATAAAGTCGGGAATTTTTAAATAATGAAAAGTCGTGGTTCAATATCGTACTCCATGATGGAGACACGTGGCACCAACTCTAAATCCGAAATGAGAAAAATTTAAACCCCGAACCACGCCTAATCAAGGACCACATGCGTGTCAGGAAAGGAGGTTCACCTAATCAAGGTGTTAAAGTTCTATTGGACCACGTACGTTCGTACCCCGCCGAAGTAGGTACACGTGTTTGATATTGACGGAGGAGAGGGAAGAGATGGGTGAAGATCAACGGTGGAGATCAGATTGTTTAGGCAGAGTCGCAGTGCGTCACGCACAACAGTACGTGTCCGGGCTGCCCGTGACAGTGACGGGCAGCTAAGCACCTCGCTTCCAACCAAATACCTACGTAAAAAGAAAGGCCATGGGAGTCTTTTTAAAGCTTCCTTGTGAGCGCGCGAGGCTTCTCTTTCATCTCGCTGTTTCCATTTGCTTTTCAGCTCACGCAATCGATCATCTTCGTCGCTAATTTCGAGATTTTGCAGCAGAGGCTTGATAGAGGTTTGTGGTATGAATTGAAGGGTTTTTTTTTTTTTCTAAGAATGGCGGATATCTGCTGCGGAGTGGTGAGTGAGAGCGAGGCATCGACACCGTGTGAACAGAGCTCGCGAGCGGCTAGGAGGAGGAGAATGGAGATCAGACGGTTTAAATTCGTCTCCGGCGTTTCTTCGCCGGAGACGGAGAACGGGCCGAAGCGGCAGAAGGTAGAGGTTTATTCTCGGGACTGCTGGAACGCGGTGGAGAACTCGGATTCGGAGGAGGAAAAGCAAGTGCTTGTGGCGGACACCGGAAGATCCGAGAGCAAAGACATTTCAATTTCGAATCAGTCTTCGAATAAATCAATTTCGACGGGGAGTCTCTCGCCGTCGACTCCTGTGGTTCCAGAGGCTTCCAGGGAGTACCCGAAGTTCGGCGTTGCGTCGGTGTGTGGAAGGCGGAGAGACATGGAAGACGCGGTGGCAATACACCCTTCGTTTTGTCGCCGAGACGCGGAAACCGCCACTGAATTGCATTACTTTGGAGTCTACGACGGCCACGGTTGCTCTCATGTACGAGTCTTGCTTTTCGATTCAATAAACCAAACAAAAAAAAAAAAAAATCGAATTTTTACTCTGATTTTGAATTTAGAGTTTTAAAAAAATTATTTGTTTTAGGTGGCGACGAAGTGTAAAGAGCGGTTGCACGAGCTGGTGAAGGAAGAGTTAGAGAGCAAGGAAGAATGGAAGAGCGCGATGGAGCAAAGCTTCTGGCGCATGGACAAGGAGGCGATTACATGGAACGATACCGTTTTGGGAGCCAAGTGCAGGTGTGAGCTCCAGTCTCCCGAGTGCGATGCGGTTGGATCCACTGCGGTCGTTGCCATCGTAACGTCCGACAAGATAATCGTCGCCAACTGCGGCGACTCCAGAGCCGTGCTTTGCCGGAACGGCAAGCCTGTTCCTCTCTCGTCTGATCACAAGGTTAGCTTCCCGCTCCCTCTATCTATTAACTTCAGCTTTTAGTATAACTGCTTTCTCAGAGAGAGAGCCAAGTAACCAAACGGTACTTAAGGCATATTACTTTTCCAGTTCTCTTCTACTTAAGCATTAGCCTAACGTTTTTAAAAAAGAAAAAATAAAAAAAAATAAAAGGAAACCCACTTCACCCGCGTCCGATGTGGTGTTGTGCGCTTCGCAACAGTGACCGTCGGATCGCCTGATCTGAGGATTCTGATTGTTGTAGCTCATTAGACGCATTTCTCTTCTATTTTAGTTACAATGAGAAGCATGCTAACTAAGCATTATTTTCTCGTGTTGCGTGCGAACAGCCGGATCGTCCAGACGAGCTGAACCGGATCCAGGCCGCCGGTGGCCGGGTTATATATTGGGACGGCCCACGGGTTCTCGGAGTTCTCGCCATGTCAAGAGCCATTGGTAAGCACCAACGCCAAAGCTATGTATTATATCTCTCCACACTCCGCGGCGTACAATAGCATTATTCATTAACGTTTTTTGTTACCGCAGGTGATAACTATCTGAAACCCTACGTGAGCTGCGAGCCGGAGGTGTCGGTCACGGATCGAACGGCGGAGGACGACTGTCTGATCCTGGCGAGTGACGGGCTGTGGGACGTGGTGTCCAATGAAACGGCGTGTGGGGTGGCGCGTATGTGTCTTCGAGGTAAGGCTCACGCGCCCCTGTGTTCGCCGATGGAGGATGAAGTAGCTACGTCGGAGACGTCCGACAAGGCGTGCTCGGACGCGTCGATGTTGCTGACGAAGCTGGCGTTGGCTAGGCACAGTACTGACAACGTTAGCGTGGTCGTGGTGGACCTTAGAAAGGCCACGTAACCAAACGCCATGGATTATTGTGGGTTTTTCTTTTTCTTTTTTATATAATGTATATTTTTTTAGTTTTATTTCAGGGGAGTGGGGTAGTGTTTTCACTGTTTTGTTGGGAAGGAGTTGAAATGGTAGAAAAGGAGTGAGGAATGGACTTGGAAAATCGATACCAATATTGGTTTTTTTTTTTTTCAATTGCATTTTCTTATGAGATCTTGCAATTTAATTATTGTTCATTAAATATTTACATATGAGAAAAAAGAAAAAGATAAATAGAAATAAGTCAATTACTCAAATACAAAACACTACTTAAAAATACAAAAACAAGTTTACTTTTAAATTGCAGTATTTTTTTTTTTATATAATTTTTAAAAAATAACACTCTTAACAAGAAATTAGGTCCAAATTTGTTTTGAAATAGAATAGTAGGGTTTAAGATTCGAATTAGTAATTTTTGTTTTATGAGACGTGGTCTACTGTTGATTGAGTTACTTCTTCAGTAATTTTTGATTTATGAGACGTGATTTACTGTTGATTGAGTTACTCCTTGAGAACTTTTATATATTGTAATTCTCAACTATAATGACCATTTCTATCATTGTGCTACTCTTTATTTGTTGCTTCATTAATAATTGATTATTTGTTCTGCAACCATGACCTTTTGAAACTACTAAAATACTTTGATTTTTTGAGTTTTTTTAGATGTTGGGTTTTAAATAGAAAAGACATGTGAGAGATGACACTCGACACTTATTAGACGAAAGTTACAAACAATTTATGCCCATCTTTTATAAAAGACTAAAAGTTCTTTTAACTTTTTAATGCAAACAGAGTGAGATACATAAAAGGGATGGTAAAGAATTTAAGAAAAAAGGGAAAAATTATTTTATTCAAACAATCTAACAGGTATGGGTGATATTTTAGTTTCATTCAAACAATGAAAATTCAAATTGTGATCGGAAAGGTGCGATGATCAAATACTTTATCTAGTTTAATTGGTTGTTCCCCTGAGATAGTCTGGGAGGGAGTATTAAATTGAAATGTAATTAAAGCCTTCCAGCAAAAAGATAGAGGAAGGAATGATTGAAGCCTTAGAACTTACTTTAAATCAACCACTACAACAAAAAAAATGATCCTCGTACGTCTCCAGAATATTGAATCTGGCTTGATGATTATGATTGGAACATTCTTTTGCTTCTATTTTGAGCCATTGTGAAGGATATGATAATCTAGCAATGGGAGTAGTAAATATGAGAAAGTTCTTATGAGATTCATCTACTAGACTAAGTCTTATATAACTTGTTGGCCTTTTGTATTCGGCAAGTAAGTTTCATAAGGGATTTTTCATACCCACATAGAACGGCATTATCTTTGATAAAATGTCATCAACCAAACAAGTTGATTGCCCTCTCATCATAACCTAGCACAAATTTCATACACAAAATGGAATGGGCAAGGGGATTGGATCCTCTCACAGCCCTCTATTTTATAAAGTACAACACACACACCATAAAAATAAAAATTAAAAATTAAAAATTAAAAAAATAAAAGGTTAAAAAATTAAAAAATCTCAGAAAGATGAGGATTTATTCAGTTTTTAGATTCATAAAAAATTATATTTCTCAAGAGTTAGATGTTGGTGTTGTATGAATATTGCTTAGAATGTGTGTTAAGTTTATGTTGTACTAAATTGAGATAATAGTATACAAGCAAGTTCTGTTGGCAACCCTGTAGGCTAAGGATCTGGGTTCCTCCAATGGGCAGGTATTCCTCAATGGTGGCTTCATGGAAGGAACCAGCTGTCAAACGTAGGTTTAATGATTATTTACCTAATTAATTATGATTCACCTAATTGTTGGATCCAACTACTATCCATCCATCATTTTTCACTTACAGCTTAACTAAGTAAGAGGATAAATCCAAGTAATCAAAGGAAATACCAATAAAAAATTTTTTTTTTTAAAAAAAAAAAAGAAGAGAAAAGAACGAAAGAAAAAAGAAAAAAGAAAAAGGCATGGAGCTGTCTTTAGCAATGGGGCACCTCTAGAGGAGGGAATATCATGTGTCATATCAGAAAATCACGATACTGGGCCCAAACGGAGATTTAGAAGTAAAAAAAAGTTAAAAAGGGATGCTAACACACGGATGAGGATCCCTCCCATTATGGGGAGGATCGGAGATTTTCCGGTTTTCAATCTTGGTCATTTATTTTTTAGGGTTAAGTACCTAATACCTTCTGAGGTTTAAGAACTTTATTTTTATCCTCTTGAGGTTTTATTTTTATCACAGGACTTTCCTGAAATTTTGATAAAAGACCAATTTAATTCATCTGGTAGTTGACCGTTATGACTGACACGTGAACTAATTATATGTTGACACGTGGCACCTATTTAATTTTTTTTTTTTAAAAAAGGAAAAGGAAAAATATTGGGGGTGGCTCGGCCACCCCCTTTGGCCATGGGGGTGGTCAAACCACCCACCACCCCCATCTGGCCGGATGGGGGCGGCCGAGCCACATAGATTTTTTTTTTTTAATTTAAAAAAATTAAATAGGTGCCACGTGTCAACATATGATTGGTCCACGTGTCAGGCCTAACGGTCAACTAACGGATGGACTAAGTTGGTCCTTTATCAAAACTCCAGGAAGGTCCTGTGATAAAAATGAAACCCCAGGGGGGTAAAAATAAAGTTCCTAAACCCAATGGGGTATTAGGTACTTAACTCTTATTTTTATCTGACGGCCCATATAATGCCACGTGTTCTGCTTAAATTAAATAATAAAATATTAAGTAATTTTTAAAAAGAAAATAATAAAAAATTAAAATCAAATAAAAAAAACTAAGGTAGTTGGCCACCCCAGTTGAGTCGATCCCACCCCAGACCGGCCCATAGCCCTTGGGGGTGGCCGGGGGGGTGGTCCGGCCACCCCCAAGGGCCAAAAAAATGTTAATTTTTTTTTTTTTATTTAGTCCTTGGGGGTGGCCGAAGCCACCCCCATGGCCCAGGTCCAAACTGAATTTATGAAAAAAAAAAAAAAAAAAAAAAATCTAAGGTTCCAAGGCCATCCCCAAGGGCCAAAAAAACTTTTCAATTTTTTTTTATTTTATTTGGCCCTTGGGGGTGGCCAAAGCCCACCCCGTAGCCCAGGTCCAAACCGAATTTATGAAAAAAAAAAAAAAAAATCTAAGGTTCCAATTATAGTCAATACTCTTTAATTAAACTTTCAATAATTGTAAAAAAAAAAAATTAATTAACATTTTAGATATATATAAAAAAAAATAATAAAAAATTTTTTTTGCTTAAATTAATTGTCTTAAACTTCAAAATAAAATTAATTAACTGTTAATGGTCATCACGGATATATCCTTGAAGGAGATGGGTGAAACAGACATGGGAAAAAAAATGTTGTTGTTTCGAACCCAAGGCAGTTGAAATTGTGTGGTGACTGGTGAGTCTGGTGACAGAGGAGTGACTGTCAATTGTCAAATCACCACACGAGAGAGGAATCCCAACATTTATTTACTGTCAGTTGATGCTGGTTGCCTTTCTCTTTCTCCCTAAAAGGGGTGACTGGTTATCTAAATTTTTTCCTTTTTTTGGGAAGAGTCACTGACATGACTTTTGGTTATTTTTTTTAAAAAATGTCATTAAAAGAGAATCTTAATTATAAATATTAATTTAATATAATATTAATTAAATATTTTACATGTTTAAAAAAAATTAATTTTTTAAAAAATATTAAAATATTAATTAAATAATTAAATTTACTATTTCTTATCTGATTAAAAGCTTCTAAAATAAAAGAAAAGATTCCCTTGTGTTGTCACTTTTTAATTCAATAAAAGAAAAGAAATCCACTTCATGAAATCCAATTGAGATGGCTTTTGAAGAGGAGAATCAAAGGAATTTTTTTTTCTTTCATGCACAGAAACCTGGCCTCCAAAGCTTTCAGAACCACAAGACAAGCCATCTCGAAGCCATTTTGAAAATTCCATAAAATCCCAAATAATAGTAAATGGTATTTTTCATTGTTGTCAACATTGCAAATCTTAATGGAAATAAATTTAGATTAACCCTAAAAGGAAAGAACATTCCCACCATTGGTGGGGCTTTGATAAAAGAGAAATCATGGAAGCATTTTTCACAACCAAACCTAAAAAATACCTTAGAACCAATATTTCAACATTCGCGAATAGATATCGCGATTCAGATTTTATTATAATCGCAAGGTATAAACACAAAGAATGTGAGATTCTTATATTACCACCTTTGGCATTGAATCCACCCCACCTGAAAACAAAAATTAAAGAAATGACTAATAAATAAATAAGCTTTCACAATCTAGGAAGTCCATGGTAATGGCGATTAAGAAGATTCCATGATCCTACATCAAATTATTATAAAATGGGTCACTTCTGGAGCAATCTATGTGGAATTGGCGTCCGGCTAGAGAAAAGAGAAGGGAACAAAGAGAGCTACTTCACTCATGTATGTAAGCAATAGCAGGACAAAAAATGTCTAAGGAAAAGCTTTCCACTGATTCCACATAACTGCTCTGTAAACAGAAATCAAATACAAAAAGGTGGTCGCACACAAGATGAGGAATGGACAGAACGAGACCTCTAGGATGGCCTTAAATGAAAAAAGCAATGTCTTGACGTCCGGTAGTTACATTTGCTTGCCAACATCTTCAACTCCGGATTTCTTCATAGCTTTCAACTTTCTATAACCTTTATCGGTTCCAAATACCCTGAAAATTCATGGAGAAGATGCAAGACACGTGGTTAGCATACTTTCATCCTACGCTCCAGCTGTTTCTTACTATGACCCAAAAGATTTAAGCACCAAAAGCATGTTACAATTTAAATAGGATGTGTCAAAACCTGCTCCTCAATTTCTATTGGAAACCAAGTTGGAATCACAAAGGAAAACAGAAATAAAAATAAACCAGAACAAAGTAATGATGTAAGATGTTCAAAAATCATGTCACTGTTCAAGTTTTCTTTAGTTCCATGCAGACACATTTTTCATTTGTAGTCATTGTTAACATTAAAGAGAAATGACAGTAACAATAAGCAACATTTGCAGCATCAGATTCTGCGAAAGCAATGCACATAAAAGATATGTGAAGACACTCTTTATCATGCACCATGAAAACTGTGAGGGACTTAATAGACCATTAACATGGCTAATCCAAGATATGGCCAGCAGGTAAAATCACTTATTGAGTGACTTATTAGTGACGTAATCATATAGTATTTATAAATAAATTTATTGGAGAAAACAGATCTTGGACCACCATCTGCACGCGTCTTTTAGTGCATATGTCCAAAAAAATAAGGGTTGTATAAAACCATATTCGGTAGTCGGACAGGATTTAGGTCTTCTCTGCCAAAGAATTTAGGCCTTCTCTACGTTTGCACAACTCTATGACAACAAAACTTGGACTACCATTTTTACGTGTATTTGCATGCATATATGCAAACAAAGGTCTGTACAAAAACCACATTTGGTAGGCAGACACTATTTAGGCCTTCTCTCTCTCTCTCTCCCTCTCTCTGCACAAACTCATAGAACTAAAAATCTGATGCCACAGGCCATATTCCAGCCACAACAACTTATTTGGTAGCCAGACACTATTTAGGCCTTCTTTGACTCTCTACAACTCTGCACAACTCATAGAACTAAAAATCAGATGCCAAAGACCATACTCCAGCCACAACAACTTATAATTGCAAATATTTAGAAAAATCCACAGTTAGCAAAATGGTCAAGGACTGGGGTTCATGTAAATCATTATAACATGCTCCATGTGACATTTCTTCTTTTCCCCTCCTTTTTGCCCTCTTTTCTCTTTCCTACTGACTACAAATAAAAAGAATTAACTAAAGTAGACACAAGGTTGATTTTATATCGACAAACAAAAAACGAAAAAGACTTCAACATCAAATCCATCTACTTTCTACAATCTTGGCATAGAGACATAGAGATGGTATACAGTCTAACCAAACAATAGAAACATGCTAATGCTTTAAGCAGTATGTGGGGGAAAAAAACTTACATGTCCATGTAAGTAAAAGTTGAAGAGTAGTTGCCGGATTTGGTATAAAGCAAACGGTGGTGATAGTCATGAAAATCAGCTCTGGAAAATAATAAAACAACCACTTCAGAACAACGAGTAAAATATTGACACTAACCACATACACAATGCTAGGTGAACCAACAAGGAAAACTGACACACTTACCCCCCATACAAAGGCAAGAAGTTTGAAAGGCTCCATGGAAAATGGTAACCACAATGTGCCTCAACTGTCTCTATGACTCTTAGTACCATCCATAACCACAATGTCATCAGATGAGGCCCAGTGATCGCAGGACCAATAATGGTAGCAAAGCCAAGGAACAGTATCTCAGCAGGGTGAGCATATTCAGAAGTCAGTCCAAAAGGTGTAGCATATCTGTATGTGTTAACAAGCCCATAAGAGCACCCAAAAAAGTGGCTAGCAAAAAAGATTATTATAAAACTAAACACTTGATCAAGCACTTAAAGCTCACACTTACTCATGATGGACACTGTGGACATGCTTGTACAACCATTTGGTATGCAGAACCCGGTGTCCCCAATAGAATACAAAGTCCTCAAGGATGAAGTAGAATATTATCTGCGTTAAAACTACTTTCCTGCAGAACCAAAAAGCAAAATCTCGCTGACTATGCTTTAGACGAGGTGGAAATTTTACATGTCCATGGAAATATGGACGGAGCATTCATATATAATATTATTAGCATTTTGTATATATATCTGAGAAAAAAAGATTTAGTATATAAAGAACCTGAAAATACCAGGACGGCAATGGAAGACTACTGCGCATGCCCATAAATTTGAAGACAGGATATGAGACGATCATAACTGGAAGATTGACACCAAAATGATACAGCAGTAGGCGAGTAATACATTTCTCCTGAGCTGCTGGGCTGTTATTTTTTGTCTGCATAAGAAACACAAACAAGTAATGACCCCCAATGATATAAATTCAGAAAATAGACATAAAAACCAATAATGTTAATTACAAGTGAGAAAGATGAACGTATATATTATATATACTGAATTGGTAGCAGCTATAAGAAATTACAAATGGAAAATTTTGGCTCTACCATAGCAGAAGACAAATTGGAGCATTTTTTCCTTAAAGCCACTCTTTACGCATTAATTGTGTCTGTTTTGCCATCACTAACAAGCATTATCACATACCAAGGGGCAGTGTTGGTAAGAGCCTAAATATAAAATAAATAAATAAAACCCTTGTGCAAGTACCAACAAATGCAAAAAGCCCATTCCAGTGAAACATACAAACATACATAAATATACACTGTATGCAAGCACCAAAAAGTGACAAGATTATTTTCAATAGAGGGGTTACTCCTTATGATAAGACCCTAAATAGAAATCTACAACAGCTTGAAATTCCAGAGATAATGTTGAACTCTGGCTAAAACCAAGAGTGTAGGAAAAGGAAAAAGGATAGAAAAGGAAACAACTCATGCATACAATGTTGTGATCACTAACTAGTTATGCACCAAGGGAATGAAGAAGAAGCATCATAGAATTGATAAAAATAAAATTGTACTTGCAGAAAGCAATTACTCTCTCAGAAGACCTTTTAAATAGGATTGAAATAGAATTCTTGCCATGGTTGGAGCATGAGTTAGATCAGACAAGAGTGCCATTATAAAAGAGAAGCAAACATTGAAGTTTCATAACGATCTCCACAGAAGAAAAAGAATGTCAATAGCATCTATTGTCCAAATAAACACAGCCCAGCAGGGCAGCAAGCTATGTAATTAACAATTAATTGTGCACTGGAATACTTTGCTAGTGTCCGCTGCCATATACCACTGGCTCTGATGCTTAATAAGAGTATAAACTGGTCACCAATTCAGCTTGAAGAAGTAAAAAAATTTTGAACTACTTCAAGAATAATGGCACAGTAAAAGAGTTGAACCTGAATTTTGTATTTGCTCAGCCAACCTGCCCTCTCGAGAAATATAAAAGGAAGTCCGGAAAAGAAAAAGATACTTTCATGGAGAAAGAAACTTCCAAGACATGCCAGTTGAAAGTCACTGAAATGTGTGATCAGATACTGCATCATCAAAAGGAAATTCTACAAAGTTAAACAAATAGTACATAACAATTAAGACAATTCAGAGCGTGGAGAAACACAACTTAATGTTTGTAGCTTTAAAAATCATCATTGCACAAATCACATCAGTAAAATCAGACACAATTCCCTTTTTCCATTGGAAAATACTTAAAACGTATGCCGGCAGAATTAGTTCCATAGCCATTCATACTGATGAAGAAATGGTTCAACTTAAGACTATCTTCCTAATACCTTAACCCAAAAAACATACACACACACACACACACACACACACACACAACTTGAAAAGAAAGGGGAAGTACAAAGAATAATTTCATCATCCTTAAAGCCGATAGAATAAAATGGCACCCATGCAACTCACAGATTCTTGTGTCTAAGCCTCAGACCAAGTCCTCATAGGTCTGAGAAACAAAAAGAACGCATTTGGCATATTCAGAAAATTGTAACATCCAAGAAAGGCCAATATTTTGAATATTTTCATGCATTCTTCTAAGAAGGAACAAACATATGATTGATAATGTAATGATTTCCAGTCATATCATTTGATTAGAAACTACTTCTATGCCTAAAGGGACAAATGAGTTTGTGTGATCTAGTTCAGCTAAAGCCTATCAGGTTCGAATCTCTACTAGAGCTCAACAACCTAAATACCCAATCCCAAAAAAAAAAGAAAAAAAAAAAAAAGCAAAAGCAAACAACACATATTTCAATTTCAAATTCTGGGGTCGAAGAGATCTTCAGAACAGATTTCACAGTTCAAGAGCATCTGAATCGCGGGACCATAAATCCTCCATTATCAGGGTTCTTGATTCAACGAGTATCCATTTCTCTGTCCCAAAACAGATTTCACAGTTCAAGAGCATCTCAACCGTAGGATCATAAATCCCCCATTATCAGGGTTCTTGATTCTAGATTCTTCCATACAAGTATCCATTTCCCTGTTCCAAATACCATTAGGTACAGTAGTTCCCACCAAAATCTAAAAAAAATAAAAAAGAAAAAGAAAAACATTGCTTCACATCCAATCGACGCATTCTATGATTACCAGCGTTGACCTAAAAGGTATATATATACACTTTCAAATAAACCGCGCTCCCATTGTCACGATCCTTGACCAAACAAGGGCCCAGAGAAAAAAAGAGAAGCGAATGAGTAAAACCCATAAACCCAAATCGTGGAAAAGATGATTAGAATTTCCAAAAGCACTGCCAAAATCAAATCTTTACCTCACACACTTAACAAAACAAAAAATCAAGAAACCCCCATAATTGGACCTGCATTACTATACACAAAACACACATACAAGTTCCAAAACAAACAATGCCCCCACAAAGAAATAAATCTAGCTTAAGACTTAGACTATCAAATAGAACTAAAGACGAACAGAAAAAGCGACAAAAAAAAAATGTCACAGAAATGGTATAAAAGCAGTACCAGCCACCCAGATTCGATGATCGAAGCCATTGAAAGCCTGGTGACTAAAAACTTGATCTGCTTAACACAGAGCAATGCAAATATAATACTCACAGAGAGAGAGAGAGAGAATTTTTCAGTAAGGAAGCTATGGAGAAGAGAGGGGCAACCCACGAGAAGAGACAGACTGTCTAATGGAATCTGGGCCCTTGTTTGGTTTATATATATGTATAGCATAGAAAACGAAGATTGGGGTGGCAAAAGGAGAGGATCTGAATTCACGTCGTTGCTATCTATGTAGCGCTTGTGCCTATATATAATAAATGCACCCCAACCAATGAGCTGCACATCTTTTTGACCCCCACGTGGGGTCACTCCAAAAGACTATTTCTTTTTTATTCCCACCGAAAGATTAATTAAGCAAACCGAAACAAAAATGTTCACGTTTTTTAGGGTAATATTACTTTAATAGTCATGAATAATGATATAAAATATTTTCTCTCGTTATTAATTCATTACATTAAAATAAAGAAAAAAATTCACATACTCTCTCAAATACCTAATTAATAATGTCCCATCAAATTTTTAATTATGACAATGTCTTCTAAACTACTAAAGTATTGTCAATATCCTCCTTAATGATGAAACTATCCTTAATAAAATAAAATAAAAATTAAAAAAACTAAAACTTTAGAAAAAACATAAAACTAAAAAATATATATATAAAATCCAAGGGTTGGCTAATATATATATATATATATATAACCATTTTTATAAGAAAATAATTTTAAAAAAATTGATTATTTTTAATAAAATTGAACATTTTTATTTAAAAAATATATTTTTTATAAATTAAAAAAAAAAACTAAAAATTTTCGTTTTAAAAAATAATTTTTTTTAAAAAAAATCGTTTAAAAAAATAATTTTTTATTTTTTTCAAATTTATAGGAGTATTTTTGTCTGATTGAGAAATTTATAGGGCCATATTTATCTTTTTGTTAACTTTGGGGAGATATGGACAATATTTTGGCAGTTTTGGAGAAAATTATTATAATTGAAAGTTTGAAGGACATTGTCAATTAAGTGGTAGTTTGAAGGGCACGTGAACTTTACCCTAAAATAAAATTAAAATATTATTTTTAATATTATTTTACTAATTATCCAAATTATCTACCCATAAAAGAAATATTTTTGTTGACTAGATCTAACACGAGTTTGAGCAAGGGAGGACGGTTTCTTCCGGCGAGATTTTTGGGGTTATCATATTTTTTTTGAGGATTTTTCTCCAAATACGGTTGTTTGGGCACTTTATGATTTTGTCATGTAAATAGTATTAATAGATATGGTCGAAAATAGATATGGACAACTAGTAAATGTCCAAGGGCGACCATTTTTTCACTTGCTTGGTGGCAGATTATACGCACCCACCGGCAAGCAAATTTTGTACCACATGGTTTAGTTAAGGCCGCCGTTAAACACGTTATACGTAATATTTCACCAGAAGAAATAAACTACACGAAACCATATTATGTATGTACGGTGGCGGAGTCAGGATTTCAGTTTAGGTGGTTAAGATTTTATTTTTTCGTGAATAAAAAAATAAATTTAAAGAGAATATAACTAATGCAGTAAATAAATAATTCAACAATGTTGTATTTCAACCAATTAGCATATTAACCATACAAGTTTAAAACGACGCAATGTTTTTCCAACTTGTGTTTCTAAAAGATCATGTTTAACTCGTTGAAAATGTCTAGATTTTTTTTTTTTTTCTTAAGGAAGGGTTTACTTACAAATTTACTTAATCTACCTCGACTCAAGCTCATTTGAAATTTAATTGGAGTTCAATAGAATATTGTTATTCTCCGTAATATCAAGTAACTATAATTATATATTTCATATAATTAAAATGTGTAACAAATTATATATATATATATATATATATATATATATATAATTAATTAATTAATTTAAAAGAGATATAAATATAAAAGCTTAATTAATGTAAAATTTTAATTACATACCCCTCTCCCGCTTCTTTAACAAAAGACAAAGACAAAAAAAAAAAAAAAAAAAGAAAAAAAAAAAGGAAGGTAAAGTTTTAGACTTAAGTCCCATCATCCCATACTCCCAAGTCCTATCCGTAAACCAAGGCGATGCTTTCAGATGCGTCCCATCCTTGGTTTTTATTTTTATTTTTTTGAGCTATATTTGTCAAAGATAAATACATCTATGGTCATCAACTCATCTTCAACCTGGTGACCTGGTTCGACCTAACTAAGAAACCACATGAAATGGTAACAGAACGTAGGCGTTATTCATAGGCCTGTAAATGAGCCGACACACTCGACAGATCGCTCGATACCCGCTCGACTTAGCTCGACCCGAGTTCGAGCTCGACACTGTATTAGCTCGCTCGTTACTGCTGAAACTCGCTCGATTAGCTAGTGACACATGCCCGACTCGCTCGAGTAAGCTCGATGGGGGCTCGTGAGTTCGACTCGTTTAAGTCGAGATCGCCCGGCTCGCCCGTGCTCGTTAAGGGATCGTGAGCTCGAATCGTTTAACTCGATAATCGCCCGGCTCGCCCGAACTCGTTAAGGGATCGTGAGCTTGACTCGTGTAGCTCGAGAATTACCCGGCTCGCCCGACTTGTTTAGGGCTCGTGAGCTCGACCCGTTTTGTCATCCGACCCGACCCGACCCGACCCGACCCACACGACAATGTAACTAACAAAATAATTAAACATGTTATTAATCAATAATAATCATAACTTCAATATGTATACAATTAACTAATTAAGATGTAAGGCTATAGTGTAACTAATATTATATGGACTATGTTATTATTTATAGCCTTATAGGTTTAATGTCCATTGCCCAATTCCAAAATAATAATAATAATAATAATAATAATAATAATAATCATATGTTCAATGTGTGTACAATTAACTAATTAAGAGATAAGGCTATAGTATAAGTGTATAACTAACATTGTATATAGTATAGACTATGTTATTATTTATAGGTTATTTATAGGTTTAATGTCCAATGTCCAATTAATTAGTTAAAAATAATAATAATAATTATCATCTCATAGGTTCAATTAATGTGTGTACAATTAATTTGATTAAGATCAAGGGTATAGTATAAGTATATAACTAAGTTAGTGTAGAGTATAGACTATATTATTATTTATAGGTTTAATGTCCAATGTCTAATTCATAAGTTAATAATAATAATAATAATCATATTAATGTGTGTACATAGCCTAGGTTCAATTAAGATCAAGGGTTACAAGGGTATAGTATAATATTCATAATCATATTCATAATAATCAATTAATCATATTAATAATAATAATAATCATATTAATGTGTGTACATAGCCTAGGTTCAATTAAGATCAAGGGTTACAAGGGTGAAGGGTATAGTATAATAATAATAATCATATTCATAATAATCAATTAATCATATTAATAATAATAATAATCATATTAATGTGTGTACATAGCCTAGGTTCAATTAAGATCAAGGGTTACAAGGGTATAGTATAATAATAATAATCATATTAATGTGTGTACATAGCCTAGGTTCAATTAAGATCAAGGGTTACAAGGGTATAGTATAATATTCATAATCATATTCATAATAATCAATTAATCATATTAATAATAATAATAATCATATTAATGTGTGTACATAGCCTAGGTTCAATTAAGATCAAGGGTTACAAGGGTATAGTATAATAATCAATTAATCATATTAATAATATTAATAATCATATTAATCTCAAGATTCTCAACCGTTTAGTATTAATAATAATAATTAGTATTAATAATAATAATAAATTAATAATCTCAACTCTCAAGATTCTCAACCGTTTAGTATTAATAATAATGACTTAATTAGTATTAATAATAATAATAATTTCAACTCTCAAGAATCTCATTATCTCAACCGTTTAGTATTAATAATTTAAATGACTTAATTAGTATTAATAATAATAATAATCTCAACTATTGAGAAACTCAACCGTTAGGCGTTAGGTAAATTAGTATTAAATTATTAATGATAAGAATAACTATGTAGTACTACACTACTATGCACACACGGTTTCTTTAACACTGTAGTTAATTGAACGGTTAAGATTTAATTTATATAAATTTGTATTTAATTTTAACGGTTTAGATGATTTATTGGATAACTAAAGAGACGAGCTCACCTGAAATTACCCACACTAGATTTTTATGATTATTTGAATTTTTGAAATTTTAGATATTTAATCATAGCCGTCCGATTCAATGTGATTTAATTTGAGCCGTTGGATTTAGTTAATGGAATACAGCTGTAATCCATTACGAAGGTGAGAGTTATATAGTGTTGCACATAACACTATAAGCCCACTAATCTAACGGCTTTGATTGAATGATAAAATAATGATTAACATAAATGGTCAAGATTATTTATTGGGTAATGTATCAAACCGGTTTCACCAACACACACACGCGGACGATACACTCACTCTCGAAATCTCCCCCACGCACGCACGGTCTACGGGTCTGACAACATTTATGAGAGTCTTGGTTTGCACGCAATGGACGACAGCCGTCCAATTGTTTTTGATTTAATTTCAGCCATTGGATGATTGTAGTGGACGCCAGCTGTTGGCCATTTCTCGCGTGGGATTTATTGGGTGCATCCAAATTTTCGTAAGCTTCCCCTGGATGAGATGATCGAACGACTTAAAACCCCCCATCGCACTCGAGGAATTCATCAACGGTTGTAATCTCGCACGCACGCACGGTCATCGAGACTGACAGTGTACCAGTCGTCTCGGTATGACCACAAGCCATCTCAGCCATCCAAAATTTTTGATGAAATATTGGCCGTTGGATGGGTTTAATGGAAGCCAGCTATAATCAACTTAATTGTGTGGGAATTATATGGTGTATCGCAAGCTCCGTAGGCATGGCATGAGTGCTTTGATCTAACGAGTGAAATAAAATCTTGATGATTTTTATAGAATCGACGGACTGTACTAAATAAGCACACCAGATCCAAATACAAACGGTAGCATGTGAATAATTTTTTGGTAAACTAAAGGTCTCGACACGTGGCACGCCCAAATCGAATTAAATAATTCTCTCTCCAAATCCAGCCGTTCATTTATTAAAATTTTTGATATTTTCGCAAATCTAACGGCTGGGATGTTGGGATTGAAACGGAGCGTTTCTAAAATCTAAACAAAACTAGAAACCACTAAGACACTAACCATTATTCATTAACCAGTCAAACACTCAAACTTCAAAGTTCAAACCATCAGTTTCGCAAGTCGCAGCCTCGAGTCCTCAACAGTCGACCCTCGTCACTCTCGTCTCTCACAGTCTCACTGACTCACCCAGTCACGCTCGTCGCTCTCCCTCTCTATCTCTCTCTTCATTCCAGTCTTTCCAGACTTCGAGAGTTCGAGTTACCAGTTTAGTTACCACTACGAGTCTACGGCAATACCAGAGAGTTGTTTCTGGTTTGACGGACTGGTTTTAGGGCTAGGTTACTAGGGTGATGGCGAGAGAGATGATCCATTGAATGCAGCCTGCTGTGAGCATTCAATGCATCTCCCATCATCGTTGGGGAGTTGAATGCACGCATTCAATCCTTCTCAACCCCCTCCCAACAACCCGTTCCTTTCAGATTCTCAATCGAGCCGTTGATGGATCATCTGATATTGATCTAATGGCGTTCTAAGCAGTCGTACTAGTTTTGTGAGAGAAACTCTCTTCAGATATCGCGTGACTCAAACCAGAAGAGGATACTAATTTTTCTCCTATACCGTCTAATCTCGCAGCCGAATCCCCCCTTTTTTTTGTGTTCTTTCAATTTTTAATTTCTGTAAGTCTATTCATTCAACTGTTTGGTGACATTTTCAATTTTTCAGGTTATCTTCTCCAAGCCCTAGCTCATACCGACGGCAGAGACAAACATGATGGCTCTTGATCTGACTGTGACAGAAATGGCAATTGAGTATTGGGCTTTCTGTCATCATAGGTTTATTTTTTTATTCATTCCCAAGTCCCAACCCGGCAACCCCCCCCCCCCCAATCGCCCTTTTATACTCCGATATGAACCTATGATGCCTGCAAGTCACTCTGGTTGTTTAGTTGAATAACTTTGAACTTGTTTGCTCTGGCTTCTTGCTAAGTGCTAACAAGAGAAAAAGTTCTGACTTCTGAGAATCTGAAGAGCCTCTCTTAGTCTCTTCAGACTTCTGCAGTTCTGCATTTAAGTTATGTAACTTATGTTTTTCTCCTGAACCCTAGTTCCTAACTAGTTAAATTTTGGCAAGTTTTTTTTTATTTATTCCGTTTATTATGTTTTGGCTGTTTCAAAATTTGTATTTGGTAAACTAATGTTTCTAATATCTTAATTTCAGGGAGGAAGGTCTATCGAATTTGCAAGTTACAATCCGAATTGGATTTTGGAAATTGCTTGAGCCGTGAGGTTTTTAAAAAAACTTGCTATGTTAAATTTTTCTGTTTTCTGTTTATGGTTTGAACAACTATGGATACAAATGCATTCTGTTTTCTGTTTAGGGTTAGAAGTTAGAACAACTATTTCAACTTATTTTTTCTGTTTTCTGTTTAGGGTTTGAACAACTTTGAATTATGGTTTGAATTCTGTTTAGGGTTAGAACAACTATTTCAACTTATTTTTTCTGTTTTCTGTTTATGGTTTGAATGTCTATGGATACAAATGCATTATGTTTTCTGTTTAGGGTTAGAAGTTAGAACAACTATTTCCAACTTATTTTTTCTGTTTTCTGTTTAGGGTTTGAACAACTTTGAATTATGGTTTGAATTCTGTTTAGGGTTAGAACAACTATTTCAACTTATTTTTTCTGTTTTCTGTTTATGGTTTGAATGTCTATGGATACAAATGCATTATGTTTTCTGTTTAGGGTTAGAAGTTAGAACAACTATTTCCAACTTATTTTTTCTGTTTTCTGTTTAGGGTTTGAACAACTTTGAATTATGGTTTGAATTCTGTTTAGGGTTAGAACAACTATTTCCAACTTATCTTTTCTGTTTTCTGTTTAGGGTTTGAACAACTATGGATACAAATGCATTCTGTTTTCTGTTTAGGGTTAGAAGTTAGAACAACTATTTCCAACTTATCTTTTCTGTTTTCTGTTTAGGGTTTGAACAACTATGGATACAAATGCATTCTGTTTTCTGTTTAGGGTTAGAACTTAGAACAACTATTTCCAACTTATCTTTTCTGTTTTCTGTTTAGGGTTTGAACAACTATGGATACAAATGCATTCTGTTTTCTGTTTAGGGTTAGAACTTAGAACAACTATTTCCAACTTATCTTTTCTGTTTTCTGTTTAGGGTTTGAACAACTTTGAATTATGGTTTGAATTCTGTTTAGGGTTAGAACAACTAAATTTGAACATAGAAAGGTTGAAGTTGCTCATCAATTAAATTTTTTAATTAACAGTTATGGAGATTACGAGTCAGTCTATGGAATTGGAAGGTATTGAAGTTGATGTACTTGATGATACACGTACTGTGATCCCTACACCTGTATCTGTTGAGTCTGGTAGCACTGAAAATAACCCAAGCCAACCTATTAACACTGGTTGTCCTGCTGTTGTTGGTGATGGGGCTGGGGCTGGTGATGGGGCTGGGGCTGCGGCTGCGGCTGCGGCTGGGGATGGGGGCCAAGGGGCTGGGGATGGGGATGGGGATGGAAGTGGCCTGAGTGAGAATGGACAATATCAAAAGAGGGAAAGGCAAAAGACTTCCAAAATCTGGAATGACTTTGTTTCAGTTACAATAGGGGGGGTTAAAAAATCACAATGCAATTGGTGTAAGAGATTGTTTGCTGTTGGAAAATCTAGTACTACCTCAACCCTAAATAGGCATTTGACTTCATGTGTAAGATATGTTGAGTTTAGTAGTTCAAAAAAGCAAAGTACTTTGTCATTTGAGCCTAGCAGTGAGAATGATGTTGTGGGAAGTTTGACAAGTTTTAGTTACAAAGAGAGTAGGGTTAGGGAACTTGCTTCTCATATGGTGCTACTTCACGAGTACCCTTTTAATATGATGGAGCATGAACTTTTTAATAAGTTCATGAGGGCCTGCACACCCCACTGGAAAAAAATAAGCCGTGCAACCGTTAGGAATGATTGCATTACCACTTACCAAAATGAAAAAAGGAAGCTGAGAACACTTTTGAAATTGGTTGACAAGGTGAACATCACCACCGATATGTGGACCTCTTGTCAAAGAGTGTCATATATGGTGGTGACTTGCCATTTTGTGGATTCAACTTGGTGCCTCCAAAAAAGAATTTTAAATTTTTGCAATGTACCTCCTCCACATTCTGGTGTTGTGATTGCTGATGCATTAAGGGATTGTTTTTCTGATTGGGGGATAGAGGATAAAATTCATACCATTACTGTTGATAATGCTTCAGCTAATGATTCTGCAATTAGAATTATAAAAGATGATTTTGAGTTGAAGAATGCTTTGTTGGTTGGGGGTAGGTTGTTTCATGTTAGGTGTTGTGCACACATTACAAACTTGTTGGTGCAATCTGGGCTTGCTGAAATTAGGGGTATTATAGATGATGTTAGGCAGGGGATAAAATATATTGTGGCATCTGAAAGTAGGTTGAATGTGTTTAGTGAGATAGCAAAGAGATTGCATTTACCCTGTAAGAAGCTGATTTTAGATGTCCCGACACGTTGGAACAGCACCTATTTGATGTTGGACACTGCAATTAAGTTTAAAGAAGTGTTCCCTAGGTACCATAGAGTTGAGCAAGCATTTCAGTGGGTTGTAACTCCAGAACAGTGGGAAATGGTGGGTAATGTGAACCAGGTTTTGTCAGTTTTCAATGATGTAACCAATGTTGTTTCTGGTAGTGAGTACCCTACTGCAAATCTGTATTTACCTGAGGTTTGGAGGATGAAAGAAGTTTTGATGATCAAGTGTGATGATAGGAATGAGTACATGAGGTCAATGGCAAGTAGGATGATTGACAAATTTGATAAGTATTGGGGTGATAGCAATTTGTTGATGTCCATTGCTGCTGTCTTGGATCCTAGATACAAGATGAAGTTGATCAATTTTTGTTTCCCTATCATCTATCCTTTGACCGAAGCTTGTAGTCACATTAAAAATGTGTTGGCAGTTCTGAAAGAGTTATTTGAGTCATATGTTTCTGCCCATACGGCTTGTATATTGCAAGAAACTGCCCAACTTGCCCAAGTAAATGTTCCTTCTTGTTCTTCCTCAAGTGCAATTGTTGGAGATGTGGTGTCCCAAATTTCTGAAGGTCGATCAAGGTTTGCTGACCATATAAGAAGTAGTGACATCATCCGGCCCATTAAAACAGATTTGGATGTTTATCTTGAAGAGGATGTTTACATTTGTGGTAGGAATGAGAATGGAGTATATATGGAAACAAATTTTGATGCTTTGGCATGGTGGAAATGTAATGCCTTGAAGTACCGTATATTGTCTAGAATGGCAAAGGATATCTTGGCTGTTCCCATAAGTACAGTTGCTTCTGAATCCTCCTTCAGTGCTGGTGGTAGGGTTATTGAACCTCATAGAGCATCATTATCCCCTGACACTGTTCAGATGCTCTTATGTGGTTCAGATTGGGTGAGAGCACTTCATGGCATCAAGAGAAAATCTGCTAGTGATGTAAGTTTTGTTTCCAATTTATGTATTTAGACTATTTAGAGTTTTACTAAATTTTATTTATGTATGAATTCGCCATATTAAATTTGTGTTTGTTTTTGTAGAAATTTGTTGAAGTGGAGTTGCCTACAACTACAACTTCAACTACCTGAATGTGATGTGATGCAGAATTTCAGACAGGGGAGTGTATTACTATTACAATTTACAATCTATTCCAGTCCTTTACTTCTTTAAGTCTGTAATTTGAACACTTCATTTTTGGTTTCAGTCTCCATTTGCTTATTAAGTCTGTATTTTGATAACTATGTTTTATTTTGAATTGTTTGGATTCGGTCTCCCTTTGCTTATTAAGTCTGTATTTTGTTAACTATGTTTTATTTTGAAATGTTTAAGTGCCAATGTGCCATATTGTACTTTTGTTGGAAACTCTCTTGATCATTTGAGCATGTTGAGGTAATATCTTTCTTCCTTGTTCATTTAATTGTTTTCATTTTGCAGCAAAAATTTTATTTGAAAATTTGATTATTTGGACCTCCCTTGACTCGTTTATTAAAGGTCAAAGACTTTGTGTCTTTGACTAACTAGATGCAAGGGAGTAAAAATTTGCTAACAATATTTTTGGTTTGTTTGTGTTTGCAGTGATTATTCATTCATTGGCTCCTTGTCTCCGCTTTTAAGAAACTTCGTTAAAAGCTGCCACATTTGCATATGATTGTTACTACTACTAGTTTGGTATTTTTAAGTTGTTGCATTTTATATACCTGAAAATATCTAAAAAATGTGCTTATAAATATCATATTTATTTCTTTATGCTACTGAGTTGTGATTAGTTGGATAGACATCATACACTGGTTTATGCAATTATGCAATTATGCTTATGATTCTGTGGTTGCTATCTGTTGAGAATAGTTGTGATGTACTCGTTTATAAGGCCCTAAACAGAAATAAACAGAAAAATTAGTTGAAATATTTCTGTTTATTTCTGTTTATGATTCTGTGGTTGCTATCTGTTGAGATTAGTTGTGGCTTGTCACTTGTGACTCAATTTCTAATTTGTTTTATGCTGCTGCTATCTGTTGAGATTACTTGTTTTTTTCAATTTGAAGTTTGATTTGTAAGGCCCTAATATAATTGTCTAAGCTTGTAATTTTAGGTGTTTTTAATTTCTGCTTTAATGCTATTGTAATTTTTAAGTTATATTTGTCCTGAATTTTACATTGGTGCTATTTGACAATTTGTCTTGGATAACTTGTTATAGATTTACCAGTGAATCTTACCTGATTTGTAATTGGCATTTGGAATTACCTGATTTGTAATTGGCAGTTGGAATTAACTTGGAAAATTACCTGATGCACTGGTTTATGTTACTGCTTCTGCTATATGTTTGTGGCTTGTGACTCAATTTCTAATTTGTTTTATGCTGCTGCTATCTGTTGAGATTACTTGTTTTTTTTTCAATTTGAAGTTGTTTGATTTGTAAGCCCCGAATATAATTGTCTAAGCTTGTAATTTTAGGTGTTTTTAATTTCTGCTTTAATGCTATTGTAATTTCTAAGTTATATTTGTCCTGAATTTTACATTGGTACTAGTTGACAATTTGTCTTGGATATAACTTGTTATAGACTTATAGTGAATCTTACCTGATTTGTAATTGGCAGTTGGAATTAACTTGGAAAATTACCTGATGCACTGGTTTATGTTACTGCTTCTGCTATATGTTTTTGTCTTGTGACTCAATATCTAATTTGTTTTATGCTGCTGCTATCTATTGGGATTACTTGTTTTCTTCAATTTTAAGTTGCTAGATTTGTAAGGCCCTAATATAATTGTCTAAGCTTGTAATTTTAGGTGTTTTTAATTTCTGCTTTAATGCTATTGTAATTTGTAAGTTATATTTGTCCTGAATTTTACATTGGTACTATTTTACCTGGATTGCAGTGTGGGTGTGGGTCACGGCCAGGCTGGTCAGTGTAAACTGCAAGTGGAACACATCACACATACTGTTTCCTGATATCCTCATTTTCCATTGTTTAATTTTTATGTGCATTTACTCATCTCAGTTTTGAATACTTACTAATTACTCCAATCTTAAGTGATAAAACTCCCTTGACATCTTGCAAGGGAGTTAAAAACATCTAACCATTTTTTTTCTTCATTGAATGCAGTGTGGACAGTGGACTGGTGTGGATAGTTGGTGGCCAGGATGAAGAGTAGTCTCTTTAGATGAATTTTTGCTTTTGGTCATTTGACTCATTTCAGTCATTTATAATTTTTTCATTTTGATTTGTAATTCTTCTATTTGTAGATTAATTGGTTTTCTTCAATTTAAAGTTGCTTGATTTGTAAGGCCCTAATATAATTGTCTAAGCTTGTAATTTTAGGTGTTTTTAATTTCTGCTTTAATGCTATTGTAATTTGTAAGTTATATTTGTCCTAAATTTTGCATTGATACTATTTGACAATTTGTCTTGGATATAACTTGTTAAGTTGTTATAGTGAATCTTACCTGATTTGTAATTGGCATTTTGGAATTACCTGATTTGTAATTGGCAGTTGGAATTAACTTAGAAAATTTAAGTCTGTAAATGTGTTTTAATACAATTCTTAATTGTAGTAACGAGCCTTAAACGGGCCGAGCTACCCGTTTAAGGCTCAAAAGGCTTTCTAAACGAGCTCGAGTTCAGGCTCGGGCTCGATTTGCCATCATCAAATTTATGTCTCTATCTCGAGCTCGAGCCGAGTCGAGCTAATCGAGGGCTCGACTCGGCTCGCATATTCCCATTACCGATCCCGAGTGCGATCCCGAGCGTGCCAAATACCCTAACGAGTCGGTCTTGAGCCGGGGTTTACAAGCTCGGCTCGAGCTCGAGATCGGCTCGATTCTAGGTCTGATTAAATGAGCCGGTCCGAGTTTGCCAAAGCTCGGACCGGCTCGGCTCATTTACAGGCCTAGTTATTCATGAAGCTGGAGGGTGGGCAATTAGGACTTTCAAAGATATTCTTCTAGGAATAGAGGAAATTTTTTTATCAACTTTGTCTTTTAATTTTATCCCGACACTTTTAAGCCACTGGCCCACTGCTGATGCTGCGCCATACACGAATCTTCCTGACAGTTCAGGAGACATAAAATTGACAGGAACCCAACTTTTCTTCCCGAATTTGTTCTGTCTTCATCTTCTAGTGGAAAATCCTCCACAATGGACTATAAGAGCTGGCGAATAAATAGAGGTAAACTAAATTACCATGAATTCTCTGGAAAATTAAAAAAACTAACGGCGCCGCTCGAAAATGCTAATCTATTAAAAAGATGTTGGTGTTTTTTTTTTTTTTTAATTATTATATATATATATATATAAAGAAGACGCATCATTTTTCAAGGATTGAACATTTGGCACAACTGTCGGTGCAAGTTGTGTCAGCAGTCAGTCCTGTAGTAACTCTTATGGTGAGTAATGCTACGAGTATATTTTGTGTCACTTTTATATTCTTTTAAGAATGATGTGACTCTTAAAATCATCATTAAATTTGTAATTAATCATTATTATATTTTAATCAAATGGTAGTTTTAAAAGCTAACTCATTTTTTTAGAAATACAAAAGTGACACGAGTGACTAATAGAATTACTCTCTTCTCGCACACACAACGTAAAATCAAAGGCATTTTTATCAACCATGTTTCCCTCAACTTCTTTACTTACTACCTTTTGGTCAAATATTTGCATAGCGGTCCTTTTTTTGTGAGACAAATTTAGAGCATACCATCTTCTAAATGCTTAATCTTAGATCATCCAAGAAACAACTCTCGAGAAAAAAAAAAAACACCAACGGATCATGTAAATAACTTATCAATTATAATGCACATGAATATTAAATACCAAAAGGCACAAGAATCTTGAGCAAACATTGATTCAGCATAAAACATCTGAACAGAGATTGAAAAGGAGTAACTTACAGCCAAAAGTCTTATTATGAGGCTAGGTAAATATTATCCTCATTTATTGATGACCTAGTTTGTTCTTGGCGTGGCCCACTCGACTCTAAGTATTAAACTGTCATAACCATACCCATTGAGTTTGTTGATGGCTCTCTGAGCATCTTCTCTGTTCACAAAGTTGACAAAACCAAATCCCCTACTCATGCCAGTCTTTTGATCAACAGCAACATAAACACGGCTTACAGCACCAAAAGGCCGGAAGAGCTCAAGCAAGTCAGGCTCCCGTGTATCCTCTGAAAGGTTGGTGACCCTAACAGAGTTTTCATCATTCCTGCGTCTCATATCAGATCCGGTGGTCCTTTCTGCCCCTGCTCTCATGCCTGGAGGAACATATGTTCCCTTGCTTGGCCCAGAAGCAGCAGCTCCGGCTTCTGATGCAGTAGGCTTATCAACAAATCCCTCAGACGGTTGGGCAAGATCCTTGTAAGGGCATCTTGAAGTCCAGTGGTCACCTTTCTTACCACAAGTTCTGCAAAGCATGAGGGTAGCACCTCCTTTCCCAAGTTGAGCCAAGTCTCCTCCAACCTTTTGCTCTTCTTGTTTACTACCTGTTCGCAGTTTCAAAGTTGTCAATAGACTTGACAAAAACCTTATCCATTTAATTAAGAATGGATAAAAAAAATCTTAAGAACAACATTTCATCAATAACAAAACTTAAGGCATATAGGGCAATAAGAAAGATTAAAGTTGATGAACCCAAAAGAAATAACAATAACAACAATAGTAATATATTAACAGGGAAAAATACTTGCCCAGTTTGGACTACTTGAGCAATATAATATACTTATTCATACCCACATCAGGTTGTGCCCAAAAACAAATAGCTTATACATTTTGAAGTGTAAATGTGGCATACAACAAATTGTTTCTAAATACACTTGGTGTACACAGTGCACTAGCGATCAATATTAAATTCATCATGTACATTTGTGTACTAATAGCACCATTGTTAGAATAATCTCTAAACCTTTAAGCAAAATGGCAGGTTGTTCAACATACTAAAGGACACATGATCGTAGCTGAGCCATACCCAATTGAATGCAATAGACAAGGAAATCTCAAGGAAAACCATAAACTAGACCCATTTGAATAAAAATAGAAAACCATAAACTAGACCCATTTGAATAAAAATATCTTGTAGAGGTTAAATTTGAATTACAAACCTTTCAGCATATCTCTTTAGAGTGGATTCAACTAGCTTATTGACAGTCATTCACTTACAGATATAAAAACCCATATGTTGTATACAACTCAGTCATCCAAAAGTAGTTTAATGAGTCAAGATTGCAAACTTCTTCCTCTCTCTTCTTATTTCTCTTCTGACGCACTCTACTTTATTTTCTCTGTTATTACTAACTGTTTTGCTCTCTAAACAACAGTTCTAATAATCGTGTAAACAGCCCCATATATCCCCAATTCTGCTTCTGAACTCTATTTTGTAGTGAACCCTAAGTACTCATAAGATCCTTCTCTCACTAAAGATTAGTAATCATGTTTCAGAAGTTTGTAACAATAAACTTTCCTAGATGCTACTAATTGTATGTGATGGCCTAGACCTACACAAGAACGAATAGAGAAGTATGCCATGAGCTTATGTGTTGACCAACAAAAGAAAAAGGAAAAAATGTGACAAAGACCATAGAAAACTTGAGCTTAAGGCATTAGGCAGTTGAATCTGACAATGGTTTACAATATATTGGACATTCAAATGAAGAAACTGAAGCAATATGTAACAAGATAATGTAAAATAGTAAATGTCACACCAGATTTTTCTTAGACAAGAAAATCTTACACCCAAATTTTAGTGCAGCAAAGGAATCATTGAAATTCCCAATACAGTCAAATCTTATGGTTTGTCATTGCAACAACAGATGAAACACAACCATCAGTAAAGTGCATCAGCATGGTCCCAATGTGGCATAAAACAAAGCTTTAAAATCAAATAACTATAAAAATAAATGACAGATTCAACACTCAAGATGCTCTATTCATTCTGAATCCAATCTAACACCTATACATTCAACTTGACAATGATATAATTTTTTCAGCCATTTGGTTGAGCGGAAAAGCAGTGAAACTAACCTTGTAGTTTGCTCATGAACACAAAGTGCGGAAAATTAATTGTGGGAAATAAATAAGGCATTTAGTTTGCTTATGAAAACAAAATAAAGAATTGTGGTTTCTTCTTTTATTTTTGGGATACCAATTTTGGATAACTAGATTAGACTTCCCAGCTAGCTTCATATGTACATTTTGACAAATATTAGCTAAGGTAGAGAACAATCAAAAAGATGATTGGCCACTTTCACCAGCAATGCACTTCATCCCCTCTACCAAAAAAAATCCTCCGACAAAACTACCAAGAAATCATATTTAGGAAATCATAACAAAAAAAAAAGAAGTGGAGCTCCATTTTGAACTAAACGGCTCCATTAAAAACTGGAAAGAATGAGGGAAAGGAAAGGAAAATGCTTCCTAATGTGCTTTTACATTTACATTTCCTACGCATTTTACTCTCCTTTCCCCCATTCTCGCCAAGAGCAAAACAAGGAAATTTTTTCCCCTGACATGTATACAAACAAGGAATAAAAGAGCCAGTACTGGAGCTCCATCTGTTATGAAAAATAACAATCCCACTTGAAACACTCCCAGCCAAATATTTCCGGAGAGTTAACCAACCCCATCAATTTGGAGTCTCAAAGAACTTCACCCTGATAATATTGTCCAAAAAACAAAAACTTCTGTCCACCAAAACAAACAGAACCTAAGAAAATTCCACATAATTTTCCCTAAAAGACTAAAGCAAAAGTCATAACTTTGTAATTCACCCACCTTCAAATGAAATTCTCCTTTTCCAGAAACTCTATTAACTTCGCCTAAGCAGTTCCATAACAAAATTCTGTAAGCAATTCACCAACCCCTCAATCTTCTATCAAAGCTTCTCATATTTAACACTAATTCACTATCCACACAAACATACCCTAGAGCACAAAAAATCAAACATATAAAATAAACCACTTCCAGAAAAGCGTGCACACGTGTATGTGTCCGCGTGAGAGAGAGAGAGAGAGAGAGAGAGAGAGACCTGGAGCTCTAGGGCGCTCGAGGAGGATCTCCTCGGTGGAGACCATGGTGAGGCGGCTACCGACGTCCTCGTGGACGGCGTCGCCGAACTTGGGCCAGGAGCGACGCTCGATGGCGCGCTTGCTGAGGCGCGCGTTGGCGAGTTTGCGCGTGCGCGTGGTTGTGGTGATCTTGACCTTGTTGCCCTCGTCGTTGAACCTGTACTCCACCACCTTCTTGATCCCGTTCTCGTCTGGCCCGATCACCTGCCTCGGCGGCAGCAGGAAGTCCAGGTCCTCCGCGTCGTCCTCCTCTAGCTCCCCCCACCGGAGCTTTGTTTGCTGCGCCGGAGCCATGACCTTCGATTGAGAGAGAGTGTGTGTGTGAGAGAGAGAGAGAGAGAGACAGAGAGTTAGAGATTTGGGGCTGGAGCTAGCTAGGGTTTCTTTGAGCTATGGGACTGCAAATTTGCAGACGTGGTGGAATACTATTGGCTGTAGTTGATCAAGAGGCTGTGACGGTCACACCGGATAAATTACGTTTGGGCCTATTGCCAGTTTGGGCTGAATATGGCTTTAGCTTAAGGCCCAAAATTTAAGGGAAATTATACTTGAAAAATGCTAAGGTTGTGTTTGGCAAAGGGCAGGACTGGACCGGACCTAAAAACTCAAAAAATTCTTCCCAAAATCAACCCTAATATTCTTACTTTTTATATCACATCAATTATTTTTTATTACTATTCAAATAAAAAAATCACTACAAAACAATATATATATTCACTTTTTTATACAAAACATTCTTACTTTTTTCTCTCATATCAATCAAATCTGCTACAGTACCGATCCACTCTCTTTTTCCATTCCATTTCCAAACACAACCTAAACATCCCAAATTTTTGTTTCAAAAGTTAGTTTTCAAATGATGTGTCGTCAACCCATGAGTTGGTGACACATTTTTTTTTAAATAATAAATCTCATGAGATTGTGACACATACATCATTTGAGAACCAACTTTTAAGAAGAAAATTTTGGATATATAGGACTTCTCATTATACTTCGCTTACACGTTAACATGTGAACTGTGAAGTGTTTTAAGGAGTAAATGCTAGCTACACATGTTCTCAAATGTTCATTCTTAATTGTCACAGAAAGTGGCAATGAAAATAATTATTACATATTACATGTATTTTTATTTGTTATTTTATCTAATAATGAGTTTTATTGTCACGTTAGCAAGTAAACACTTGAAAGTATATGTAACACTCCTCATTTTTAAATTTTAAATTTTGTTTAACCAAGCAATTATAAGGTCATATTGAAGGCAAAACCAAATTTTGTATACAATGGAGGCTAAGGGTTAGGGATAAATTTAATTTCACTAATAATACATTTGTTTTATCCTAGATATAGAAACATACATTTTATTTAAAAGACTAATATTAAATACTATGGGCCCGTTTGGTTTCCATAATAGGCTCTTAGAATGTCATTCTTTTGTTTGGTAAGAATCTATTCATATGAGTAGTTATTTTCGTGAGAATCACTAATCCATTACACACAGGAATAACTATTCCTCTAAAAAGTTAGAGGAGTAGCTATTCCTAAGGGAATGGATAAGGTTTTCCAAAAAAAAACTTTTTTTATTTTTTTTTTATTTTCTCTTAAACTTAATTTTTTTTTTTTTTTTTTTTTTTAAAAAAAAACAAAACAAAAAAAATCATGTGGGTGGCCTGCCACCACACATTCAACAATTTTTTATTTTATTTTTTAAAAAATTGAGTTTTAGAAAAATTAGAAATCAAATGGAGTTTTTTAGTAATTCTGGTTCAATTCCAATTATGACATGTGTCGCTACCAAACTAAAGAATTGTAATAATTATTTCATTTCAATCTCTTTTATTTCCGGTAGTACTTATTCATTTTCTTAATGGAATATCTCATTTGCAAACCAAATAGAGCCTAGATCTTTGTCTCACTTCTATTCTATTAGACTAATGTGACCGTGTTTATAGGCCATTACCACATTTCGTGGCATTGTTGATTAATCTTATTTTTCAATGGGTGGTGATTCTAGATAACATTGACCCTTTATTCTTTTTTTTTTTTTTTAATTTTTTTTAAAAAATTTTATTTTAGTGAGATGACCTTGACCTTGTGGAGTTTAGAAGTCCCAAAACTATGGGGTGACCGTGACTCGCTCGCCAATCACCACCACTACCATGCACTTGACCGTATGGACTACGATGACTCTTGATTGCTTCCGGAAAATTCAAAGCAGCGAACACGGCAACCGCGTTGTGGAGGAGAGGCTTCTGGGAAAGTAACCCCGTTGATCGAAAAAGGGTTCCAATGAGCTTAAAATCCTTCTGTTTTCATCCTCCCCTCTTAGGCACAAACTTTCTTCCTCCTTCTGATCTGTTGGTCCGTGGTGATCAGCCCTTCCATGGTTGCTGCAAACCTTTCAATAGCTTCCAAAAAATCCAAACCTCGTTGGAAACACGATGTCTTCTTAAGTTTCAGAGGTGAAGACACACGTAAGAATTTCACTGATCATCTCTACTCTGCTTTGGTACGACGCAAAATTTGCACCTTTCGAGATGACCAAGGCCTGGAAAGAGGAGAGAACATATCTTCTGGACTACTCAATGCCATCTGTGGATCAAGGATTTCTATTGTGATTTTCTCTCAAGGATATGCTTCTTCTAGTTGGTGCCTTGATGAGCTTGTGCATATCGTGCACTATAAGAATGTCATAGGTAGCACTCTTTTTCCGATATTTTATCATGTTAACCCATCCGATGTTCGAAGACAAACCGGAACTTTTGCTGAAGCATTCGCTAAGCATGAAAGGCGGCTTCAATTGGAAACAGAGAGGGTGCAGAGGTGGAAAGCAGCTCTTACTGAAGCTGCCAACTGTTCCGGTCGTGATCTCCAGAGTGGTGCAAATGGGTATTATGCTATGTGCTTTTTCATGAATCTCTTCATTTGTTTTGTTTTTGTTTTTTTGTTTTTTTTTTTTTCAAATAGAAAAATTGATAAATTATATATATAAAGAATAATGCTATATATATATATATATATATATATATATATATATATATATATATATATCTAGTATATGGTTATCCATATGTAATGCAATTGGAAAAATCAGTGTTTGGATTAACAAGGGCATGTTAAAAAAAAAAAAATTAATGACTGATTTTTATTATCACCTCAATTGTATTGCAGTTGTATAGTAGTCTACTAAATAGTATTTCTCAAAATTAAAGTTGACCTAAAAAGGGATTTGACACCTAAGTCTGAAACACTAAAAAATTATATAACCCTTCACACCAAATAATTTTCTTTCTATTGACAAAATACCTCATAGACAAAAAAACTTATTGACAAAACCACCGGAGGCACCATCTTGGTTGGTTTTGAAGACTATGGTGTTGAAGGCTCGGAGGTAAGTGAGAGGTTTGGTGGTAGGTCAAGGCTTTTGGTTAGAATGAATAAAAAAGTACATAAAATTGATTTGAATTAAAAATACAGTATTTTTATCTCTATTGTATTCGATGGTTTTACATAATGTGTAAAATTTCTATGAAAGACTGTAAAACCCATCTGTTGTGCTACTTCCGCTTTGAAACCTATTTAACCAAGGCGTTTAACCGTCTGTGCTTTGAGTAAGTATAAAGATTGCCTAGGTAATTTTTTCATTTGCGGAAGCTGCTTTATTACATATTAAAAAAAAAAAAAAAAAAAAAAAAAGTAGATGCTAGCGTGGTGGCCACCTTACCCATGATGGTGGCAGCCACCTCAATGGTCATTGGTCCGATTATAATAATAGTTTTAAACAAGTTTCAATTTTTTTTTTTTTTTAGAAATACTCCTCAAAATTTTACAACACCAAATCAATTCTTAATTTTTACATTTTTCAAAATTGAAATTTCAAATCATTTCTCAAAACTTTATAAACCCAGTTCTTTTTTTTTATTTTTTATTTTTTATGAATAAACCTTTTACTAAACAATAAACACAATACAAAAACACTTCATTTCATTAGGATAATATGAAAGTGCTCATCGGTCATTGAATTTTTATTTTTATTTTTTTCTTCTTTCTTTTTTATGATTACTTTATGTTTTTATATTTTTCTTTTTAATATAATGATCAGGTATGAATCAGAGTTCTTCAATACAATTGTTGAAGAAGTTTACCAAAAGGTTGCATCTGATGAGCTTTCTGAATCTATGGATTTTATAGAAGATGTGGTCTCTGAATCTGTGGATGTTATAGAAGATGTGGCCTCTGAATCTGTTGATGTTATAGAAGATGTGGCCTCTGAATCTGTGGATGCTATAGAAGATGTGTTTTCTATATTTGTTGCTGCTATAGAAGATGAGATCTCTGAAGATGATGAGGTCTCTGACTCTGATGAAGAGGACTCTGATGAATGGTGAAGTCCCTAAAGTGTTAGAATATTTTTTAATTGAAATTCCATTGATTGCGAATTTTAATTTGCTAAAATGGCTTGTAGATATAACTAAGTGATATATAGGTAAGCCCAATATTAATGAGTGATTTCTTAGCCCATTAAGGTTTCATTTGTTTAGAAAAATAATTTTTGGCGTTTGGGCGTATGAAAAATCATAAATATTTTTATATTTTTCGTTCAATCATATTAATCTATAAAAATCAATTTTTATTCACAATATACTAATGCAAAATAATTTTTTTAAATAGAATCTTAAACTTGGAAGTGGTTCATGGGTTTAAATAAAGGGAAATCATTTTCCATAAATTAAAAATGGTTTTTCTAGTCAGCCGAAAATGTTTTGGATTTGAGTACAATTTTCCACTATACCAAACACTAAAAAATAGGAAAAACGATTTGCTTAAAACATTTTACAACGAAACAATCGGAAGATTTATACACTTTAGCTGTAGAGAAATGTTAAGGGTATCAAATTTTTTACCAAGAAATAAGTAGCAAAATGATGTAAAACTTATTTATTAGAAAAGATCAAAACAATTAATTAAAATAAATGCTACGAAAACTAATGAGCGATAAGAAACGGTGCATTTACTAGTAAATTTATTTTAAATTTACACTAAAAAAAAAAAAAACGCCAGAGTAAAGAGGACAAAAATTTCACAACTGCAAAAACTTTATCTTATAATTCTAGGAAATTCAAAGTATAAATCCAGATTCACATCCTCTCTTATTACACAATCTGTCACACATCAAACAAAATCATGGTTCCTGATCTATCCCCACCACCTTACAGAATCCACTCTCTCACAAACACCAAAAGCAAAAGAAAAGAAAAAGGAGGAAAAGTAAAAGAAAACCAACATGCCCTCCCCTCCTCTCAGGAAAAATCAATAAACATAATTGACAATAATATTGAACCAAAAAGGCAAAAGCTATACCACTTTCATTATAGCATCAACTGCAGCCATCACCACCACCACCACCATGACCACTACCATCACCACAAGCATCAGTGCTGGCAATTGTAGACACATGGGCTGCACCCATCATAGCAACAGCCATGCCGGCATCGGCACCGCCAGCATTGGCGGCTCCATTATGGCTGCCAACATCATCGCCGGGAGCCGTAGAAGCATGTCCTCGGCGTTTGCCGCCTTTCCGAGGTTTGTCATGGGAGGATTTTTGCCGGGAGGAACTATCTGAGTCTCCTTGTATGCTTTCTTTGTGCTTGCGGCTTGGGATGCAGAAGCATATGGTTTTGCTCTTCATGACTGGAATATTGTCAGCAACAACTCAATGCAGTACTTGTTTCTCATGTCTTTGGTCTATATAACAAGCACTTTAAAAGGTTCCAAAACTTTAATTATTAGTATGATTGCTTGGTTAATAAGTGTTGTTGGCATAAACCAAGGAATTTGTTAAAAAAACACAAAAGAATTGCTTGGGGAACTTTTTCTTTATATGTTTTTCCTTTTCTATTGTTCAGTACAAAGCTTTTTCACCCACTGATTTCCATCATGTATTATATGAAAATCAACGGTTACATGCCAGCCAGCAATGCAAGAAAAAACAAATGTTTTTATGACACATCTTCTTTTAGTGAACTATAGTAATTAGCCAGGGGTTGAGCATAAATCCTGTGCTATAAAGCTTCTGCAATAATACTAATAAAGCCAAAGATTCCTTAAAAAAAAGTTGAAAACCACAGAAGGATTTGGGTTTAATCTTACAAAAGCAGAGCAATATGAGGCATATTTTTCTCTGATTAATGACAGGATGTACACGTTTCACCACTAATTGACAGGCTGTTGACAAACTTAACATTTCATTGTCTATTACTAAATGATTTTGTCATTTTCTTTTCTTCTTTCCCCCTTTAAACCTTCATGTTAGTTCTGTAAATATTTACACTTCATACATTTCAAATTCTTTTTCCTTCTGATTGATTGGTCAAATTTACACTTCAGATCTACCCCCTTCCACGGTTCCACCCCTATATATTACCCAGCCACCATTATCCCACCTGAGCTAGAGCTTAGATCCAATAATGTTAACATGACACTCCAAATCAAGCATCTGATCTTCAATTTTTTTTATTTTATTTTATTTTATTTTTTTTAAATAAGAATTAATCCAATGATTAATTGAGAGCGCCAGTAAGCTTTGTTGGATGAATGTTAGATAAAAGTATAGTATCTAGCATTACACTACCTCAATTAGCATTCGGGTATGAGGTCATAATCATGTCCAAGCATAGATATAAGAATATATAAATCAATCATAATTCAATCCATTTAATTCAATGAATCAAATCACTCAACTTAACTTGCTAATTTCATGTGGTTTTCGTGTCGAGTTTATAGGTTATGTTAAAAATTGCCACTTCTTATATCGAGCTCAAGTCATATTAGAGTATATATGAATAAACAACTATATAAGTTAACTCTAACCTTAACACGACCTATTTAAGTAAACTGGTCAAATCCCTCAATTTTAACACTTTAATTTTGTATTAGGTTCGTGCCGAGTTCCCAGATTGTATCGAAAATTGACAACCCAAAATCTGAAAATCTATGATACAAAAATCAACTAAAACACATTTACCAGCCAAATCTCGACTTTTTCTTTACAGTCACATGAACTCACTTCATTCGAAATTTCAGTGCACACTGCAGAGTGCAGAATAAGAAGAAACCAAACCCACTAATTGTGGTTTCTACATTTTTTTTTTTCGTTTAATAGGGTATTGTCATACAAAATCATCTCATCAATATCCTTTTAAATAGCCATGTCAACAATCATTATGGTATTATTTCTTTATGGAAAAAATGCTCGGCCCAACTCTAAAACCCTTTACAAATGAATGTTCTTGTTTGACGAGCTCACACAAAAATATCACCACAAAACTGCTTTTCTGCATTCACCGCACGGTCATAGATCCATCTTGCTTCATTTTGATGAGACTGCTTTCAATGTTCCGTAAAACCGGTTTATAGCTGCAAATGTTTTTGAAAGAAATCAACAACAGATCATCTTTGCTTCAATATCGGAATGAATTGACCGCAACAGAGAGAGAGAGAGAGAGAGAGAGTTGGATCTTACAGATATGCAAGACCATTATATGCTTGCGTGACTTGTTGAAGCCGTGCTGAGAGCTGCATAACCTCTGCTGACAGTGCTTCTGCTCTGCTCTGTTCTTTTGCAAGTTGGCCCTATGAACACAAAACAATACAGACAAGCAGTTTTACACAAGTGTAGAAGGGCCCTAAAAAACCAAAGTGGTATTCAAAATCTTCAACAGATTATTGAATGGTTCATCCTGATAATCGCATCGATCAGATTTATGAGTTTGTTGTGTAGTAATTGGACTTGCCCTGCCTCAGTTCACGTCCACATAACAAAAGGAATTAGACACCTTGTCCTTAAATCAACCACTAACCTTGAGGGAGAAAACTTCAGTAGTAGATGCTATGGAAGTGGTCTCATTTACCCCATCTCTATACATTGATTCAGGCAAGCCAGCTTGTTCTGTTCTCAACTTATCGAGAGTTTCACGGAGCTCTTCATTTTGCTTAAGACAGTCTTTCACCTGCAAAGCCATGTGTCAGGCAGGTTAAAATTATTAGAAATAGAATTGATGATGTCAACTCTTGGAAAGAGTAAGCATATTTAGCAAATGCCACCCAGCCTTGTGGCTCGGTGGCATCAGGGGCCCCCATTTAATGGTTGTTCCGAGACCTATGAGAGTTATTTCTCGAGTTCAATCCACGAGACCTTCACCAGATGTTACTAAAGGTTTGGTGGGGTGAAGTCAGGCTATTGTAAATTCATCTTGAGGGAGAACCTGTGGACCACCTTACCATCTAGGCCCCTCTTGACTGATTTCCCACGAACAGATGCCACATATGGCTGCCCCCCTGTGTCCTTTTTTGTTTAGTAGAAATGAAAAAAGTAGACTAAACAAATACGAGAACCAATGCTCAATGAGATGTATCAACCAACATATGAATGAAAGGTGGTGGCAAAAACATTGCACAACTTCAAGGATCAAGATATTGATTCATTCTGCTGATAGATTTTCAAGACACTAAACAGGTTATGCAGTCAGCTAGAAGCCTTCATAGTTAACATCTCTTTGGTGTAGACATGATCATAATTTAACCATTTGCCATCATTTTACAACATCGAGTTCAAAGATCTAATATAGTTACAATCTTGGTACTTCTGCTTTCTTCTCTATTTCTTCAAGTAGTTTTGTTATCAGAATTATCATAACTCACCACTACTCCAGATCTTCACAAAGACGTTCAGTGTACCATACAAGATCACATAGACACATGAGACATACATGTGTTATTTCTACAACTTCTACACTGGCTAAGAAAAATCTTAGTAATCAAAACATAAAATGTTCACTCAATCATGGTGGAAGACATGTTCAAGGGAAAACTCAACTTTGTGGTTTGTGTTCAATAAACCAGGTCAACATAATTGAGTACCAATAAGCAATAAATTTATATCCGTTGATAGAAGCATACATATATTCACATAAGTCATAATGAACTTTTTGTCACAAGAAGATTCCCATATGCTTTTACGGCCCAAAATGCAAAAGAATAAATCATAATAATGCAAAAATGACTAAGAAAGGAAAATTATACTCTACACTGGGATATCAGACCTTCCAACACTTTCAGTGGGAAACTTCTTCACTCAGTCGATCAAACCTTCCCCCACCCTCTCTCTCCTCAATTCATTCAAAAAAGATTTAAAGGAAAGACATGTAATAACAAATTAATCATGTTATGATGAGTTTTGTTTTGTTTTGTTTTTTTTTTGAGTTCCGTACTGTAGGCATATTGAACGATAGAATATAAACAGGGGCCAAAGAAGAAAAAAAAGGAAAAGTAAACTGGATCATATTTAAAGCCTCCATACGAGTTGTTTTAAATTCTGCAGACATTACATACATGGGCCTCACTTACTAGTCCAGCACAAACGGAAAGTGCATGTTCATAACCGAAGCCTCACTGTGCCACATATACTGATGACTAACTCTTTAGTCTAATCTATATAAAAAACCAGTTTAACTGTTTTATTGTAGATGAAGAGAAAAATATACCATGCTCTTTGAATAAGATATGCAGACAGGAATCAGAAAAGTCCTAATTTCACAAACCAGATTCCATAGGGCCTTCTGGCCAGTACCTGATTCTCCCAGCGCACAGCTATGCCCACTGACTCTTGATAGGAACTTGAGAGATTAGTATTTTCCTCAAAAAGACGTTCTATCTCTGAAGATTGAGAATCAATCTGCCAAAACATAGTGAAGCATCTTGGCCATCAGATGGAGTGTACATTTTTACTGAAGGATAATAGAGAAGGCTAAGACCAACCTCCATTAGCAGTTTCTGTCTGCTACTTTCTAATCGCTCAACCACTACAGCCATGTCATGCAACTGCTTCTCAAGTTTTTCCTTGTCTTCCTGCAGTTTCAAAATAAAAATAAGCAATAAAGATTATAACAACAGAACACAAACCTCCCAAATACTAACCCTCAACTTAGATGCAACAATCAATAAACTAAATATCATGAACAAATCAAATAAGCAACACGCAAAAAGAAAAATAAAATAAGGAGATAAGTTCATATGCTATAGTAATGGTAAACTGTGTTCCCTGCATACTAAAGCTGCCGCATGCAAGATCGGCCCTAACACTAAAAATGGCACATGACGTATTGCGCTACATCCATATAAACTTGCCAAAAGAGCAGTAGCAGACATATTAATTAATAACAATCGATTTATTCGTAAAAAAAATTGATTAACATTTTCACCCAATTATTATGAGAGAACTTGGGAGTAAAGCTATAAGTAAAACTTTTATCCCCATTTTATCCCGCAAAGGTGACGTGATTTTTAAAATCACCATTGGATCAAAATCCAATAGTGATCCAACCCAAATACAATGGTAATTTTAAAAGTCACATCACTTTTGGGGCATAAAAGTCCTACTTATAGCATTACTTGAGAACTTGGTATGTTGATCATCATGACATTGCACCTGTATAGTTTCATAAACAAGGTAATCAAGCTTAGAAATTCTCTTACCAGTGAAAACCCCTTCTGAGCTGCTTTTTCTGAGACTTCTTCTGCATGGCACAAATGGTTCAATGACTTGGGGAAAAAACATAACAATAATTAAACAGAAAACTACTCACAAAACACTAGTAGAAAAGATCTTTTAAAGATTTTTCACACATTAAAAGGAAATGAAAACTGCAGATAACATAATCATCAAAGAATCTAGGCAATCATAACCATGCTGAAGGCATTCAAGGTATATGATTATAATACAACATGGCTCTAACACAAAAACAAATGGCAAAAAGGAATTCCAACAGCCAACTCGTCATCTACATACTATACAAAACAAAATATGAACAAGTATCTTAAAATTCCTCTCATCCTTGAAGGGTGGAATACAAAACAGCATTCTCAAGACTCAGTACCAGCTTTCAGGGAGATTTGGAAGCATGGAGACATCATTGAGGTGATATTTTGCACCTAGGACGTCATATGAGGTTTCATAATAATCCTCCCAATTTGGCAGCTAGGCTGTAATTAGATATGTTCTTTTATTATTATTATTATTGGTAAAAGACTCCCCACAACTAATGAGACTTGAAGCAGTGACCTCAACCACCACCCCATTCTTATGGGAGGTTGAAGTGCCGTTTAGCCCTAATGCCACTGGAATCTGTCATTAGAGATTTTCTCGATTCCAGTAGATGTCATAATGAAAATTGTTATAAACCAATTTCTGGTTTAGTGTGTCCTTATGTACTCTTGCAAATCTAGGGCCAATGTTCAAACAAATACCAGGTACAACAGTAAATACCATCCAATACAAATCTTGAAGCCATTATATATCCAACAGTAAATCTACAAAATTTTCAGGAATGGTACCTGAAGCCCTTCTAGATAAAGCTGTCAGTTTCTCTTCCAACTCCTGCTTTTCAGACACAAGAGCTAAAGTTCGGGCTTGCTCTTCTGCTAATCGCTGTTGCTCCTGCTGCCTCAATACTGACACTTGCTATAAATTTCAAACCATCACGAGACCCTCATAAACAAACACTTCGAAGAAAGATAAGAAGATCAAATAAACAATTCTAACCTGCAACTCAGATTTTAAGCTAGCTAGCTCCTTTTCTAAGGTTCTTATATGATCTGGGAAATTTTCCATTGAGCTGATTCCACCAGGTTGATTCATTGCTTGTTGCTGTATCAAGTTCAGCTCTGCTCTCAAGGCTGCAGCATCTTCCTCAGCCTATTGAAAGAGAACTAGTAAGAACAAGAAATAAACATGATTATGCCTTCGTATACATAGAAACTGATTGCATACTCGATACTGTTCCTCCTCTGCTTCCTTTATCCGTTTCTTGAGCATACGAAGCTGTGCAGACAGATCCTCCTACACTAATAGATGAGACTTTGTGGGTACAGGATGGGAGGAAATTAATAAGTAACATGAGAGGACAACATCTAGTGCACATGGTCCATACCCGTGCAACGACTGCTGCATCTTTCTCCATTGCCACATCCTTTAGAGCTTTTCTCAAAGAGGGTACAGTGTTTTGTTCCTGCAATTGATTGCAAAAATAAAACAAGCTCAGTTTAAAAAATTAAACCAAGACATCTAGAACAGTTTTGCATGACAAAAACTTTAGATGTAAAATCAAAGTATGGGCAAAAAAAAGAACAAATCTTAACATCAAAAAAATTTAGAAGGCCTAGAAAAGGAAGACAGAAAATTTTTTTGCTCTATAAACATCTAGCTGGATGGTTCATCATTTTTCGAGTTTCTAAATAGGTTTCTAGTCCAGAAATTACTATTGTGGATCCCTCCCAGGACTTTCCCAACCAAAAGAATGCAAAATAATAGGTGGGTGGAAAAACATAAACTTGAGTAATTTACTCTTTTGCCAAGAATTTGTAATGTGCTTGTCCACCAATAACAAACACAACTGACAATGCACAAAAGGACATTAATCAACACTCTTCTCTGCAAAACAAAGTAAAGAATAAGAAGGCCTTTCAATTACCAGCTCAGTCCAACGCTTCTGTAGCATGTCATTCTCGGCTTCCCTTGTTTGAAGCTGGAACAGACAAATATAAAACTCATCAGTGTAATTGATCATAATTTGTTACCAAAAAGCCTCCTTAGCTGTACATCATAAACAAGTTACAAAATACATAAAGATATATAATTTCGTAGTCTTACCCTTGAAGTCAATGTCCTATTCTCTTCCTCCAACTCCACATTCTTCTTAAGTAGGTCTTGTATCTGAGATACCAAACCACTAACATCTGCCTGCAACAGTAACTCTGAAGCGTTGAGAATCTAAATCGAAACTACACAAAATACAACCGAAAATATGACCATAACTTAGCCGTTCAAATAAAACTTCTCCATAGCTTCCAGCCTAGTTCACCCTTAGGAAAAAATGGTACCAAACGCCCCATTTGATTAGCCAACAATATGTAACGTAACAAAAAGAAATAAACAATTTTGTCTTCTTATTATTGTTAACACCAAGTAGGTTTTTAGCCAACGACTTCACCTTCTTATGCGCGGAAAAGGTGTGATTTGAGCCAGAGCTCATCGGCAAAAAGAAAAACTTCCAATCTTAAATGCTTCGTCAGAAATCTTAAGTTACCAAAGCCCCGTCTTCCAGAAACCAAAAACATGGCACACAAAATTACAAATTCTCTTTAATTTCTTTTCCTAAACTATCGCAGCAACTAAACAGGACGTAACGCTTAAAAATTGAAATTTTTTCCATGTTTAAGAATCTTTACAAATAGGAAAAATAAAAACTTTTTAAAAAACTATTACACTATCAAAATCATAATAATAGAAAAATAAAGAATTTAGATTTAAACTAAGGAAACTCAGTTCCTACCTCCATGAGTCGATTTGCGCTCTCCGATTTTTTCATCCCAACAATATCTGAAGACAAAAAATAATATTATTAAAAAAAAGTAATAACATACGATTAAAATTAATAAAAAAAAAAAAGAAAAAAAAAAAAGAAAAAGACCATGTTGAATGGAGGCTGTGCTGAGATCTGGCCCCGAAGAAGTTTTGCTAATTCTCTCGGCAGCTCTCTTTTGCCGAATGTCTTCCAACTGCCAAAAAAATTGGGATTAAAGTGGCGCGCACACAAGGAAAAATACGAAATCCAAGAAACAAATTTTCGAAATTGAAGAAAATGAAAAAAAAATGCGAAGACAAGCATGGTGGACGGTGAAGATGAGCGATGACATCTGTACCGTTCGTCGGCCTAAGGATGCGTGGCGGGCGTCCATGGTGATGGCGGCAAGCGAGGACGAATCGCAGAGAACGATTTTTCGTTCCTCGGCCGAGATCTCGGCGTTTCGTTAACAACTCTTCCGAAACCGAAATAGATTTCCAGAGGAAACGAAACGAATTGACCCCTGTAACTTTTAACGGCTTTTTCTTTCTTTTTTTTTGCAAGAAAACTAATTATATAAATATGTTTTTCCTTAACCGTCATCAACAAGAATATGTCGTCTGGGTGGTGTAGTCGGTTATCACGCTAGTCTCACACACTAGAGGTCCCCGGTTCGAACCCGGGCTCAGACAAATCTCTCATATCTTGCTTTTTTTTAACTCTCTATCAGTGTTGTCAGATTGTAAATTCCCCCAATTTCAAAGAAAGTAAAAGTTTTCTCCGGTTAATGATCATAAATTTTTCTTTTTCGTCTTAATCATTGGTACACACCATTAAGTTACCGATTCAACTTTGCCTTGGCACATAGCCAAGTTTCTATAATGAGTAATGTTATCATATGCACTCATTTATCACGCGTTCATGTAACATGGCTAACATAACACAAAAAAGGTTGACATTGTAAACTACTTCAAACACGTCATATCAACCAATGTGATGTGAGTATGATCAATAGGTGTAAAAAATACCATTATTCTTCTGTAATCAAACAAATGGTAATGGGTATAGAAGATAAAAGGACCATTCAGGAAAGAGTCTGCAAGAGAAACTTATATAAATGTGAAAAGAACTTGGTATTGTCAGTATACATTTGAGAGCATCTGAGGACGCTCAAATCTCTGACGACAATTTCTCACCTCAAATTATTGGGAAAAATGAAATAAATTAGCAAACATTTGGCATTCAACTACCAATAATCCCCACATGAACAAATCCCATCTTTGAAGTGGTGGAATCGATTCACGTCTCGAACCAGAATCTCTCTATCTGCAAACTTGGAAATGAACTTGGTAACGGAATGACAGTCTTCACATAACCTCAAGTTTTTGGTAATCCGAATAGTTTCCCCTCTACTTGTGTTGATGAGTCCAAATGCAACAGCAAGCTTTTCGCTATGGCCTAATACGATTCTTTCCTTCTCCTCTGGCTCAAGATCATAGAGAACAGCTTTAGTTTGAGGCATGTAGCCCCGCTCCTTCATCTCTGTCGACAATCTGACCAACAAAGCATGGAGTTGTTCCATCTGTGGGTTAGGCTCATCAACAGAAGTAAACGAGTAGATCTTCCTTTTAGCTTCTATCCAACTGCGACCTTGAATCTTTTGAAGTCCACGAGCATCTAAAAGCTTCTTCACTCTTTTCACCTCATCCCACATATTAGCTTCTGCATAAATATCAGCTAGGAGTACATAGTTCCCAGCATTCATAGGCTCAAGCTCAAAAAGCCTTCTGCTTGCTCTTTCCGCAAGCTCCACATTGCAGTGGATCCTGCATGAGCCAAGAAGAGAACCCCACACCTTTTGTCCTGGTTCAATCCGCATCTCTTCAATGATCCTGGCTGCTTCATCCAACTGATTGGCACGGCCAAGAAGGTCCACCATACAAGCATAGTGCTCCACACTAGGATATATCCCATGTTCTTTAACCATAGATGCAAACAACATCTTCCCCTCCTCCACAAGCCCAGCATGACTACATGCTCCCAAGACACTAACAAATGATACGTGACTTGGTGAGACTCCATGGCTGACCATCTCTTTAAAAATTTGAATTGCCCTCTTTCCAAACCCATGAATCCCATAACTTGAAATCAAGGAATTCCAGGAAACAACATCCCTCTTTTCCATCTGATCAAAAACCAGTTGCCCCAATTCAAGCTTACCACATCTCGCATACATTGTCACAAGGGCACTAATCACAGGCAGGATTGAGTCAAGACCCCTTCTAAGGATATAGCCATGAATCAGCTTCCCTTGCTCCAAAGCAGCAAGAGCTGCACAGGCTTGAAGCACACTAACCATTGTCACTGAATTTGGAATAGAATCGTGGGTCTCAAGAATCATTTCACGGAATAGTTCCAAAGCTTCAAAGGGCCTCCCATTCTTTGCATAACACGCAATCATAGCACTCCATGAAACAACATTTCTCACTGGCATCGAATCAAACACACAACCTGCATACGAAACACACCCAAACCTTGCGTACATGTCCACCAAAGTCGTCATAATATGAACAAGCGCGTCATACCCATGTCGCAAAATATGCGCGTGTATCTCCTTTCCCTTATGGATAAGCGAAACCAAAGACTCGGAAGCAACACAAGCCTTGAGCACATACGTATACGTGAACCTATCAGACGGAATCCCAATCTGATTCATCTGGTGATACAAATCCAAGACCTCTTGGCCATAACCCGCCAACGTAAGCGCTCTAAAGAGAGCATTCCAAACATATATCGTTCTCTTATGAGTTCTATCAAACACCTTCCGTGCGTTGTCAATGGAGTCCAACTCCGAGTACATATTAATGAGTTTGGTGGCCAGGAAAGGGTCCTGATCGAACCCAGCATCGGCGAGGTGGCGATGAACGTCGAGGCCATCAGAGAGGGAGTTCAGGCGGGAGCATGAGAGGATAAGAAGCTCATAGGTGTGTTGGGTTGGGTCGGGCTCATGAGGGAGGACTTGAAGGGCTTGCTTGAGACTGCCTTGTTTGCATAAAGACTGAATTAACTGGTTGTAGTTTGCGTCTGTTTTGGTGGGGTTTGAAGGGTTTAAGGTGAGGGAGCAAATGGGTTGTCTTGAAGAAGTGCGAGTTGGGAAGCGGAAGTGAGTGGAGGCGGAAGATGATTGGAAATTGTGGGGAGTGTGAAGCGCCCACATCACATGAGAATTCTGCTGTCGTCTGCTTCTCTCGTTTCTAAGGTCCTCAAATGCTGCTCCTCCTCCTAGTTGATGGCAAATCTAGTTGGCCAGAGGGCTTCTGTTGGACCTTCAATAGAAAGGGTTGGAGAGCTTTACGTATTTGATAATTCTAATCATGTGAACAAAATCGACATTGAAAAATATGGTCGTTGAAAAACTTATCCTATTCGTTTGAAGGATTTTTTTTTTGTTGAAAATTTGAAGGAATTTATTTGAAACAAAACTAATTATAAAATTATTGATTTCCAAAAAAAAAAAATATAAAATTATTAATTACTCAAAAAAATAAAATAATTAATTAAGTATTATAATAATTTAATTAATTAATTAATTATTATAATAATTTTAATAATTAATAAAATTATTAATTACTCATAAAAATATCCAACTTACTTAAAAAGCATTAATTAGAGCATTGACAAATAAGCAAGTTAAAACAACTTGTTAACCAAATTTTAGCTAGTCCCCTTTAACTACCTCCTACATTTTTATTATGCTACAATAAACACAAAAAGAAAATGTGCTTCTCAATATTCTTACATACTTAAAGAACACATGTCACTTTTAAATATTTATTGGTCCATAATTTTACATGTTGGCAGTCTTCCTCGCTGCCTATGGCGAGCAAATCTAGCTAGCCAAATGCTTTTTGAAAATTAGGAGATAAGAGGAAGAGAAAGAGAAAAGTTTCTATTGTTCTAAACAAAGAAAAAAAAAAAAAGTTACTCGAATGTTTCTTTGGGTGGCTTAAAGTGTTGAGTTGTCTTTAAAGATCAACGGAATAGTGAAGCAAAAGGAAAATTAGAAAGATAAAATTCTATTATTCTAAAAATATTCTCGTCACCCAATTCATATTTCCTTCCACCAACCTCCTTGCAACTCACCAGCATTAACAACCACTATATAGGATGGAGATATTCATTAATTTTGTCTTTTTAATTATTAATAATTCGAATAATGAATATGAGAGAGTTATATAATACTCATTTATTCCAATATATCTTGAACAACCGGCTCTTGCTCGAACATGTGAATCCATAAAGATTCTCTAACAAAATTATTAGAGATTCGAATCCTACTGTATACCTTTCCTATAGCTATCTTTTTCTTTCAATAAGATATTTTTGAGTTTTGTTTCTTAAACCGTATGAACACTTTTTGTAAATAGTATTTGTCCTGAAATTACATTAATTACCTATGTCAGACCGGAACACATGTCAATTACATTAGTGTCAAAGTTGGTGTTAACTTTAACTCTGCATTAATTAACTCCTAAATACCTGATTGACCTCCATTGGGTTTGTTCCTCCTGGATCAAATCCATGTCTTAATTAGCTTTCACTATCAATGGAAAACCACCAAAAAGAAAAGAAAAGAAAAGAAAATGTATGATAATTAAAGATTCTATTTGTAAGTAATCAAATTATCTTAATTTGATTACAATTTCAATATATGATTACAATCAACCCATAAATAGAGAATATTTCAATATTAACCATAATTATAAAATATACGAAAAATATTATATATTTTTCATATATTCTAACAAGTAGATCGAGATGTGTAATAGGTAATTAATTTTGTTTTGATCAGTTTATCAATAAGAATATTCAAAGATTGGGTTTTCTTTTATATTTACCTTGAATTCTTGATAAACTCACTCTTGGTTTCGAAAAAAATTGTGAATTACTTGTTGTTCGTCTTTGCAACCCATGACCTCACGCTACATCATCGAGTTACGCCCTAACTAAGATAGCTTTGTCCTCACTGTTTCACCTACATTTTCCTATTATACATAAATTTAGAGGCTACACTTTTTTTTTTCTTTTCTTGAATCTCACCTTGAGGTGTATTTTGGGTGCTAGCATGGTCAGCCACCAGTGACCGCTAAAGCGTTAAGAAGACATGTCCCCAAAGAGGAAAATGGAAAGATAATTGGGGGTCATTTCGACACTAGATCGGGAGCTAAAGGTGACGTGTCCGGTCATTATTCACAAGGTTCTCGCAGAGCAAGTTCCGATCGCTAATCCTAGATCGGAGAAAAACAAATCCCCCGAGAGAGGGGCTTCCAAGGAAGTGGCTATTAGGAGGATTGTACTTACGGACGACTCCATCGAGTCTTCTGAAAAATTGCCTCAAATAGTGCACCTCGAGAAGAGTCCTCTCTTGAAAGAAAGACAAGGAAGGCTTCTAAATAAATTTCATCTAAACTGGGTTTAGAGGAAATTTCCTCTAAACCCTAAATTCCTCCAACCCTATATAGTAATTGACTATGTCTCTTTAACATGTGAGAATGCATATGTTTTTTTTTTTTTTTTAAATGCTTAATAGAGTCAACTCATTTATTTCTAATGTCTAAAATTTCTCTCTATTCTCCTTCTCAAACATGATATGTCACCAAAGCTGTTATTGTGGGCATATAAATGGGATGAATTGACAAAATCAATGTTCAATTCTAGAACCTTTGGCTCTGATATACCAATTATCCCAAAAGCTTAAACTAATAAGAAGAGATACATTTAATAACTTAATAATTACTTTAACACTTCTCTTCATGTGTGGGCTCAAACTCACTTTTAATAAGTAAGACCCAACACGTAGAATATTTTATTTAAAATGGAGGGTAAATTAACGGAGTCAAGGTTCGATCTTAGGATCTTTGACTTTTATATTTTACCATGAAGAAATTATACCATGAATAAATTCATAACTAAATAGAAAAGGACACAAATTTTCTCCAAACCATAATTTCTTTTAACCCACTCCAATAAGTGACAAGTGTTATTCAACATTATTGGGTTTCTAAAAAATTAATGTTAAAGTTCCTAGATTAATGGAAGAGATATGCTAGAATCTAATAAAACCTCCGCATTTTGCCCATCAAAATCTTAGGTGGCAAAGTGTCATTTGCATATTCAGCACAACTTTTTTTTCAAAAATGCTAGATTTCATGTGCAACAAATATAAATCGTTAGAATTGCAAATATGCATATTTTTGGTACACAAAATAATCGTGCAGTGCATGAAAAATAACAGCGAGCATTATGTAAGTTAAAACTTACCTAGGTCGTATAACGTTCCAAGTATTCCAAATGATTCGGGTTCTCTAAATCTGTGGAAAACCTTCTATTAATCCTATATCTATCAAAACAACTTTAAAACAAGAAAACATGAGTTATCGGACGGCTGATTAAAACAACGTTTCCTGGAACACTTCGGACCGTACGTCCGAGCTTGGGGCCATACGTCCGCTATGATACTTCGGACCGTACGTCCGCTTTGAGGTTTTTAGGGAGAACCTCATTTTGACCATTCATCCTCTTATTCTCTAGAACCAAATTCTAAGGCTATCAAAGGGCTTCCTAAGATTTCCTAACTCAAAATGAAACCTCCACGCAAACGCGATCATGCTAAGTCAAAACAACGTTATTCTAAACAAGATTTAAAGCATAATCTAAGTAAAGCTAAACTAACAACTCAAACAACAACTAAGACAACATTTAAGCAACATAACGACGTAAAAATGAACTAGGCTTAAGAGTGTTACCTCCTTGAAGCAAAACTTCAAGAACTTCCCTTCTATTAGCACCAAACACTCACAATCTCACAAAATACACTCACAAAGGTTGATTTTCACAACCTGGGGGCGAGAGATGTGTGAAAACTGAAGGGGGTAGGGGGTATTTATAATTGAGGGGTTTTACCAATTCTCTAGAAAAGCAACGGACGTCCGCCAACCCTAGCATATGTCCTATACTATTTACATAATGGTCTAAAGGCTGCCTCGTACGTCCAGACATTATCCAAATGGTATTTCAAAAAGTAGCGTAAGTCCATGTGGTCCCGCATATGTTCGTGTACTGTTTGCAAAGTGTACGTACAATGATCCCCCCACGTACGTCTGCATTACAAACAGAAGTGTACGTCCAGTCCAAAAGTCCAAATTACCCTTTTAGTGTCCTTAGTGACCCAAAGCCCCAAATTAACCCCTAACTAAACTAGCTACGCGTAGTTAATTATTTGGGTCACTACATTTTCCATTCCTTATAAGAATTTCATCATCGAAATTTCTAGACAAAAATACCAAAAGAACAGCACTTAAAAGAGGAGTAGAATGTTACCTTTCGTCCGTAGAGTCATTGGTATCGTGGTTAGTAGGTTCTTGGGCTATCTCCTCTCATCCATTAATTGGCAGTACATCGTCCTCAAACAACTGCAAAAAATCACCTTGTAAATCGTGCGTCATACTCAATGTTGCCAACGCTATCCCACAAAGCACCAACGTAAACTTTATTGCTCAATTTGTCCGAATCTAGGAATGAAGATCTTTGAGTTTCCTCTTCTAATTTTTGAATTACCTTGCAAACACGTAACAACAGACCTAGCCGTGTATATATATATATATATATAGATAGATAGATAGATAGATAGATAGATAGAGGGTTCCTTCCTCTACCATGCAAAACTCAAACCGCCTTTCTCTGTAAATAAATGCCATGGCAGCCTTAGTCGTACGGTCCCCAACAACCCTTCTGTGGAGCCAAGGCAGATCCAAACCGTCGCCAGCGGAAGACAGATTGAAACCAAGTCACGTTCGTTACCCGAAACGCCTTGGTTATTTCCCGGCTCTGGCTTTATCTTTAAGCAAGAATTCTGATTCAATATTCCAATTGGGTCCTTCCTTCCGCGGGTTGCGTACAAGGTGGGTATGATTTTATATATGTTTATTGTAGATGAGTTTGGATGCGTTGGATTAATTAATTGTGAAGATTTGATTGAATTAATGTTGCATTCGATTCAGGTACTTCATGGCGCGTACGGTGAGTCTGTTGTGAAGAAGTTGTACCCAAATTGCGAAGCAGTGCCTTGCCAGCAATTTCATCATGTTTTTGAAGTGATTTCCTTTTTACATAAATCTTCATTCGTTAATTGTATAAATATATGTTTTCTAATTCCTCTATATATATATATATATATATATATATATATGTGGGTTTGGATATTATATATATATATATATATATATGGATCACATGATAATCATAACTGCATTGTGAAAAATACATCTATATATATAAGTCCATTAATTTGATTTCACTACCACATCATCATAATTGTATCGTATAAGAGTATTAGATACGGTTTATATATATATATGCGTTTGAAAGGCGTGTTGCGGGCGTAGCAGTTTTACCAATTGATCCGATGAACCACTATGACCCTCTACTCAACCAAGGTTTGCATATGGTAGGTGAAGCTAATGTTACAATTAAGGGTCATATTGAGTGTGAGTTGACAGTTATCAGGATGGGATTGGACGACCCTGCAGCTGGAATTGCAAAGGTAGTATATATATATACATACTCTTCCAAGTTTTTCTTCACTTTTTTAATGGTACGTGCTAAAGATATATATGATTTGGGAAAATTGAGTTTTGTTTTATATATTCTCTTTCATTTGGTTGGGTAGAATCATAACAAACCAACAGATGTGTTAGTACTGGTCGATGAGTATAGAACTAAAAAGGGCGAAAGAATGGGACAATATTTCCGAAAGAAAAGAGAAGATATTGTTGCTCCATTTCTAATGCTCGCGAAGGAACCAATTTTTCCAGTCATAGATAGGCCATTAAAGGTCAGCCCTTTGAATTACTATTTCCTTTTGTTCTCTTTTGCAACTGCTCTCTTACTATTCACTATTTACTATTTTTTTTTTTTTTTTTATATATATTCTTTTTTCGGACTGCGTGTGGTATTGATTAATTTCTCAGACAACTATCGTTTTCTCACTGTATTGTCATCCTGATGAAGCATTTGCCCGGGCATGCCGGTTCGCGGCAAATCAAATTTACTCGTGTATGTTCTCTTGTCCTGTAATTGTAATTGTACTTGTATGGTGCCTTGAATTTGCAAGTATATTTGTTGTTAAATTATTAATTATCCCAAAAGCTTAAGTTGATATATAGGTATAGGTACATTTAATTATTTAATTAATATTTTAACGCTTTTCTTTACGTGTGGGCTAAAACTCTATTTTAATAGGTGAGACCCAATACCAAGCAACACGTGAAATATTTGAATTGAATGAGCCAATGTTCGATTATATGACCTTTAAATATGATACCATGTTAAATTATCAGTTATCCCAAAAGTTTAAGTGAATATGCATATATAAATTTAATTACGTAATCAATACTTTAACGTATGTATTTGAGCTCTCCTTGTTTCTCTCTACAGATTGAAAGTCGTCATCGACATGACTGACAAGTATCGCTGAGAGATTCAATACGTAACAATCGGATCCCAGAGTAAATCTTTTTTTTTTGTATTTTTTGTTCTTTTACAAAGATGTTGGTGTGTGTGTATTTCCATTATTAGAACTTCAGCAACAAAGCTTTCATGTCTTCTCTAACAGAGACGTCCACAATCTTATGTACATGGACTTTGAAGCGTCAGTGGTTGACCACGATTTACAGAATACCCTAAGTGATATGAAAAGTGTGTTTGTTTTAACCTTTCCTCCTAAAAAAAAAAAAAAAGACTAGACTAATTAAATTAAATTAATTATACACTTTTCTTGGCAGGTGTTTGGTAGATTCTTGCGAGTGCTAGGGAGTTATAATATTGTGGATACCATAACTTTAAATGTGGTAAGAATCCAACTTTTCAAAACAAAAGTGGTAGTGTATATATATAGTCAAAATGGTACGTAGTATTAATTCAATATATCTGAAAAACATTTTGGTGCACATGTTGCTGCAGGATAAGACTGAGCCAGCTAGCTAGATGCTTGCGTAGCAATATTGGAGTCCTTCAAGATTGTTAGAAGTTATTCCCTATCATTTCTTTGCTTTCAAGTTTTCGTATTAATTATTATAAATACCGTAGATCGAGATGTGTAAAAGGTAATTAATTTTGTTTTGATCAGTTTATCAATAAGAAATATTAAAAATATTGTGATAGATTGACTTTTGGTTTCGAAAAAAAAATTGTGAATTACTTGTTGTTTGTCTTTGCAACCCATGATCTCACGCTGCATTAGAATTTCATCCATACTAAAAAAATTAAGTACTAATTTTGAAGTTCTTACTAAAGAATTTATTCTTATAATCTTGATTTTGTGAAGAAAAAAAAAATTGAAGTGCTTGGTTGATTAAATGGTAAAACTTCCATATAAGATAACATTAAATAAATGAATAATGAATTTAATATTATTTAATTCAAACCAACTTAACTCAATTTCAAGTTAAAATTTTATCTCAACATGATATAGTACTCCTTCGTAGAAAGTCTAAGTTGTAATATTTTATTAATGTCGTGATATGAGAAAATGAATAAGAACTTTTTGAGTATCCACATTTAAGCGATTGAGATATTCCCAAAAAGACAATAAGAAGTGATCACATTTGGTATACTGGTCCGTCCACTTCATGTTGTGAAGCTTATCTCAATGCAAAGACAATAAACCATGAGAAACACAATGCAAAAACTCCATTCGATATGGTCTCCCATGATGTCAATTATTTGCAACTAATAATCAAGAAGGCTTTTATAAGGATGACATAAAGTCGATCTTTACATAAATTTCACAAAAGCAAATTAGGCAACAAATATTAGTGACGATTAAGGTGGCACGTTAAAGCCATTATAGGCTACATTTTTTCTTGATATATGATTTTCGGTATATAACACATACCTTCAACACAGAGGAAGAGATACTAGATTTTCAACTTATGTTTGAAGGAGTTTATGATCCAGCCTTTCCATCTTCACATCGCTTTGTTCAGAATTAGAGTAAATGCATTCTGCAAGCAAGGTGTCAACATAAGAATGATGAGAATTAAGTGATGACACAAAATAAAATATGAAAAACGCTATGCCGACTCCAAAAACTTGTTTATCACAATTTATGCGGAATTAATATTATGAAGCAATAAACAATTCAATCACCCAAAATATATAAAGCAATAAAAAGGCAGACACAGATATTTTGGTTACGAAGAGGAAACCTTTTAGAAAACGTTCTAAAAGTAAAACCTCTCCGGGGCAGCCAAACCCAGGAAATCACTATCAAAAGATTATCTAGAGATTACAGACACTAGGAACACTTACAACCCTTTGCAAGACCTTGACTCTGTAAGATCGACAAGCCTACAACTCGTCTCCGCGCTTACAATCTTCTTCAACGTGATTCTCTTTTACCGGACCCTTCCGATAGACTTCTCAACCGTAGATTTATCAAAGGAATAACTAAAACTCTAAGAGATTCAATTTAACGCTCACCACATATGATCTCTCTTAGCACAGCCTCCGACGAACTCTCTGGGGGTGAAAATTCGTACTTCTATCTTCTATAATGATGTATATATACCCCCGACAAAACCCTAGACTTAAACCACTTAAAATCATGTTTTTGGGCCTCAAACTTACGGGGTGTCCGGACATGTTAATGGGCTGTCCGGACACAGCTTTGCGGAGCAAAATTTGAGTTTCTGGAAATGAGGTCCGGACCCGGGGAAGGCATGTCCGGACATGGGTGAAACAGCATTCTGGAAATGCTGTCCAGTCTTGATCAACAGCCCCGATCGATGGGCGTTTGTTGTCCGATTGAGCTGAAATTTTGCAGGGACGTTCATAACACATGAATCTACATTATGAACGGTGGAGATTGGATTCTGAGCATTCTATATCAGTGTTTGAGCTCGTGAACAGTAGCCTCTGCATTTTAGAACTGAATTAAGCTAACACAAGAACTAACAAACTCCCCCTTTGGCAATTCAGTGACAAAACCAAAATGTCGAGCCAATCCCATCATCTCCCCATATTTACTCCCCCTTTTTGTCACAGAATGACAAAAGGTCTTCATGTTTCCTGAAACACTTCACAAAATACATCAAGGCATATGTGGAACAAGAAGACATAAATAAAACTCATGATAAAAAAATGACGTAGAATGCGTGATTATAAATAAACATCAGCAAAACTCTCCCTCAATGTATGACTCAATTAACAACTGGAAACTGGAAATGTAAAACATGTTTCTCCCCCTTAAAAGTTAAAAGAACACACATGATAACACATCAATGACTCATGTATTGCACAATGAATATCCAAACATGCTCCAAATATGCAAAATATACATGAGACTAGAAATGGCTAGAAACTCATATTGCTTAACCCAAGCCAAGAAAATGTTTCATTCAACCTATGCTTGTGTGGTGTGTGGGTAAGCCATCCAAAGAGAAAAATTTTTAATTTATAAAATGAGGAGAAAGTTTCACCACCACGAGGTTTTGACAAGTATATCAAATCAAAAGTCAAACCTTATCATACTAGGGCCTAGCCACTCTCATCCTATACAATTCTCTTTGTAAAATATTTTGCACAAGTTTGACATAGTGAAATAAATTCCTTTTGGAATATGATCTTTTGATTTTATTTGTTTCACTATTTTGTTTATTTTTCTCTTTGAGAAAGTGTCATTAAACTTTTGGTGCTTATCACAACAGAGAAAGCAGGAATTTTTAAGCCCTAGGTTCAACTCGCATATGGTCAATTTGAAAAATATGACTAGTCAAAAACCTCATATGGTTACCTAACAGACCTCACAAATAAAGTGAAACAAAACCTCAATTTAAGCTTAAATGTGCACAAAAGATAAAACATAGGCAAAATGTACCACATAAGCTTAGGCTTTAGGTAACCACAAAAACAAGTCCATTGACACAAATTTTCATCTCATGCATATTAAGAACATTCCAAGATGTAAGGAATTAAATCCATAAAAAGCAACATGAGAAATTAATGGACTATCTAGGTGCATAAGACAAAAGAAAGAAAAGGAAACAATCAAAGTAACATATTTTTTTCTTTTTGAAATTTTTCACAAAAGAAATGCACACAAAAGAAAAACAAATGCAAAACAAAGAAAAATGCAATGCAAAACAAGACAACATGCTTGAATTGAGATTACAACAGGCAAGACATGAATGTCCTTTAGCATTAAACTTTCATCACATCTTATAGGTCCCACTACAAAATAATGATTTGGTTTAATAACTACTTCTAGGTCTTCACAAGACATTACACATTTCTGAACATTTGATTAGCAAGTAGACAAAAATCTTGGTGGTCCGCACACAACATCTCATCTATAAGCTTTTCAAAGATCATGATATATGAATTTCTTGAAAAATCCTTTATGAATATGCCTCAAAACATGAATCTCAAAACAATCATGTATATACTCTTCATACAGAAAGTGTAACAACAAAAACAATGCAGTGCATAAACAATAAAGCAAAAAACGAAAAAAAAAAAAAAAATGCAATGAAAAAAAAACAACATGCTCTAGGATATTACAAAATAAGCAAAACAATCAATCCTAGGCATGTTATTGACTCACCTAACTTTAGGTGAGATCACTACCACTCCCCCTCAATGGGTGAATGGTATCATTCTTTCTAACCCACACTTGAGAAATCTTAGGTCTAGACTTATGACTTTGCTCAAACTTATCTAGCCTAGATAACACTTCTCTAATCATTATGACCAAACCCTCACTTTCTTTCCTAGAATAGGAATTTTCACTTTTATGCTTATGGGATTTCAAATCAAAACACTTTGGTCGAATATGACCAACCTTTCCACAATGATGAAAAGTGGGCACAAACCTTTTAGAAGGTAATTTTCTATGAGGATGCATGACTCTAAGCTTAGGGTAAGATGCATGATGCTTAACATAAATTTTCTTACCTTTCTTACCATGGAGAGTCGGAACAGCTGCATGATTTTCTTTCTTTGGAGCAGCTTTGAATTTCCAACAGTTTGGTCTAATGTGACCAACAATCCCACAATGATGGCATGTAGGAAAAAACTTACCTTGAGTTTGTTTAACTGAAGGAGTCTTAGAAAAATTAGCCTTGGTTTCTTTAACATTCACAGGCTCAACATTCAAGGACTCATTAGAAACATGTGAAGTAGATGCACCAACATTATCAACAATCATACTAGGCTTGTTAGGAACAAATTCTTTAGTACAAAGAAAACTTTTCAAATTATTATTAGAGAAATTTCGTGAGAGTTCCTTAGAAACATTCAATTCATTCTCAAGTGATAAAGACTTTTCAACAAGCACAGAAATCTCAGATTTCAAAGAATCAATCAAGATATGTGATTTAGACAAATCATTCGCCAAAGATTCTTTATCAGATTTCAAAGAATCAATTAGGACATGTGATTCAGACAATTCATTAACAATAGATTCATTCACATGTTTAAGATCTTGAAAATCCCCCAAACAATTTGTGTATTGATGTCTCAAAAGAGTGAATTTTTCCAACAAATTGTTGAAGGAATTTATAAGATCATATTCCCCTTGAGAAGTATTCATAGCAAACAGGAGTCAACAGATCTCACTCAAGAATTTAATCCAAACAGAGTGAACCCGCTCTGATACCAATTGAAAAACGCTATGCCGACTCCAAAAACTTGTTTATCACAATTTATGCGGAATTAATATTATGAAGCAATAAACAATTCAATCACCCAAAATATATAAAGCAATAAAAAGGCAGACACAGATATTTTGGTTACGAAGAGGAAACCTTTTAGAAAACGTTCTAAAAGTAAAACCTCTCCGGGGCAGCCAAACCCAGGAAATTACTATCAAAAGATTATCTAGAGATTACAGACACTAGGAACACTTACAACCCTTTGCAAGACCTTGACTCTGTAAGATCGACAAGCCTACAACTCGTCTCCGCGCTCACAATCTTCTTCAACGTGATTCTCTTTTACCGGACCCTTCCGATAGACTTCTCAACCGTAGATTTATCAAAGGAATAACTAAAACTCTAAGAGATTCAATTTAACGCTCACCACATATGATCTCTCTTAGCACAGCCTCCGACGAACTCTCTGGGGGTGAAAATTCGTACTTCTATCTTCTATAATGATGTATATATACCCCCGACAAAACCCTAGACTTAAACCACTTAAAATCACGTTTTTGGGCCTCAAACTTACGGGGTGTCCGGACATGTTAATGGGCTGTCCGGACACAGCTTTGCGGAGCAAAATTTGAGTTTCTGGAAATGAAGTCCGGACCTGGGGAAGGCATGTCCGGACATGGGTGAAACAGCATTCTGGAAATGCTGTCCAGTCTTGATCAACAGCCCCGATCGATGGGCGTTTGTGGTCCGATTGAGTTGAAATTTTGCAGGGACGTTCATAACACATGAATCTACATTATGAACGGTGGAGATTGGATTATGAGCATTCTATATCAGTGTTTGAGCTCGTGAACAGTAGCCTCTGCATTTTAGAACTGAATTAAGCCAACACAAGAACTAACAAAATAGAACTGAAGAATAATTGTGGCAAGCCCATTACTAATTAAGCACATGCCATTCATCATAGTTGTAGCTTTTCATATTAACATAAATTGAAACACGAAGATGTTTCAGAAATGACCAAGTTTACAAGACAAAGGTGGTAGCAAGAAACTCACATTAGCAAGTCTAAGGTGCAATGCACACTGCAGTGTAAGTTCACAGATTTGTTCAAATGAACTTTGACCTTTTGTCTCCTGGTTTAAGAATTTGGAAAGAACACATTAAGGTTTCATCAACACTCATCATTGCACCAGCATTAATTATGAAATTCGGCAAAATAGTTAGGAGCAGATAATATTGTTACGAGCTGCCTCTCAGCAAAGAATTCATACCCCTCCTCAACAACGTGGAACAATATGCATCCTGGTAAGCTACTTGAGTACAAAAGACACGGGCAAATAAGGGAATGTCACTAACCTGATGTCCTCGACAAAAAAATAATCCTATTGGTTTGAAGTAATTTATTTGAAACACTACTATTATGAAATTATTAGAATAATTAATTGCTCCCCAAAAAAAAAAAAAAAAATTGTAATCAGGCAAGCAATTGTTAATCCGTCCAGGAAACAGAGCCAAATGCCAAAATGGTCATATTTGTGGGACTTTACCCACTTCATTCTCAGCACACACCATAAATTCCCTTATTTTTTATGGCTCTTCTCGGTGCCCTTGTGCACACTTTTCCTCAACTTCTATGTTTTTATGGTGTCTAGACAATGCTTTGAAGGTTCTTTACCATAATTTCCACCAAATAGATCTCTTAAAATGTTGTCACATAACAGTTTCAGTGGATCAATTCCAATTTTCAAAATGTGTGAGAATCTGGCTCAAGTAGAGCTTTATGATAATCATCTGTTTGGTCAAATTGATTCCACCCAGTGCATGGGAAGAATTTCATTTCCCCTGTAAAGAGAGTTACTTACAAAGTATGCGATGATCAGTCTAGCTAGGAAAGCATAAGCATAAGAACAATATTTTTTCCTTTTGAAAGTTTGAGACTTCTTTTCACTGGATAATTTAATCATGTTAATTGACCAAATTAGAAGTCTTTGAGAATCATATTAAATCAATTCTGACTTTGCCCCTAAAAAGCAATTGGCTGCAAAATGACAAGTTACAAAGCTCCTTCTCAAGACAATATTTTCGGTATATATATATATAACTCATACCTTCAACATGAACACCAGCCGAAGAAATTCATAAATAAATGCAAAAATAAAATAAAATAGACAAAAGATTTTTACGTGGTTCAGTCTATAACCTACATCTACAAATAAAGTCCTAAAGGCTATATTATGCTTTTATTCAATGAATATCTTTTACAATACATGGCGCTCCTATTGATAGGAGAATTGGGGTATATAAATTTGGTAATCAAATCAAAGTAATTTGATTACCATCAAATCTAATTACAATAAAATCAATAAGATTTTATGATACAACAAATTTGATTATAGGAGATTGCAATCAATTACAATAAAATCAAATCCCTTAATATTCTCTAACACCTGCAACCAACCCTGGTATCTTGATAGATTAAATTATTCAATTATTTTGTAAAGCGCCAAAAAAAATATATATATTTCCACCAATCAAAAGCATAACATATATGTCGTTTTTGAATTAGTTTGTTTAATGCTATTTTACTATTTTATGAGTTTCATATTGTTGGACCATTTTCCCTTATGAGAATTGCTATATTTCTTTTTTACTTTCTGAACAACATGCATGGTTATTGGTTAGGAATATTGACCTCTTTATACAATAAAAAAGAAATTTTATTTGAAGATTAGTTCCGGGCTGTATATCGAAAGAAAAATTGATTCGAGGTTTACTACAGATTCATTCATAGCTGATTTTTGGGATATAAAAAGATTTTGGGTTCCATTTTAATAGGCTTTTGCGTTAAAAATTGAAATATATTAAGAAAAATTATTTAGAGTCTCCTATATCTTAATAAAATTTTTTTTTTGAATAAAATCTGATCTCATTCAAAAATTCTGAAATAAGTACAAAACATCTAGAGTCAAAACTCTAAATATCAAGAGCACGAGGCTCTAAAACTCCAAGAGACGATTGCTCTAAGAGAACAATATGTTGAACAATATCAGGGACTTCTTCCATCCAGATTCTAGAGACCCCTGTAATCCCTGCTGCCCACGCCAAACCATGAGCTGCTTCATTTACTTTTCTTTTAACATGCTCCGCCCTCCAGCGCCTAAATCCCGTCATTATAACATGGATATCTTCAATCACTTGACCGAATTTGCACCAATGATTTCTCCCAACAATAGCTTGGATCACTGTTTTTGAATCCCCTTCCAATATAATATTTTGAAAACCCAAATCTCTACCAAATTTCAATGCACACCTGGCTCCCATCGCTTCTGCTACGGTAGGGTCTGGACTGCCCTCTAAACACAGGCAAGATGCTGCACATACATTCCCCATATAATCCCTGATTATGATACCAACTCCCACCTTCCTCGCATCCGATTTCACAGCCAAGTCCCAATTACATTTGTACGTGTCCATAAAAGGAGCTTTCCACCTCACATACGCCTCAGACTCGGAAGCTGGACTCACATCCGTTTCCTCTTGTTGCACCGAAGTCTATTCCCACATCTTCCACATCTGCATTGCTCCCTTAGCCAGCGCACTAGGATGTTGAAATTGCTCACCGTGAACAACCGCATTTCTTCTCTTCCAAATCTCACGGGTTGTCGTCGCAAAAATACCCATCACCTCCGAGTTGCACCTGCGAAGGAAAAATTCAAATATTCCCAGGAAGTCCTCATCCAAGCAGACACTTTTCTGTAAAATTCGTTCACTAACACTCCATACGTCTTGAGTCGATGGATAATGCCATAAAGCATGTGCAGTATTTTCAATGGCTCTATTACAGAAAATGCAATTAGCTTCCTTCAATACCCCCTTATTTTTTAGATTTGCTTTTGTATGGAGAATATTATTACACGCCCTCCACATGAAAACCTTTGTAGCATTGGGTACTCTCAGCTCCCATATTTGTTTCCAGACTACTTTGAAACCCGACCTTGTAGAGCATTCACCCCTATTCCCGGCGTTTCTCTCCAACTCCAGGTAATAAACACTTCGGACCGAGAATTCGCCTGTGCTTGTGAAATTCCAGATCAGTCTGTCTTGTCTACTATATCTGCTTAGCGGGAGTCCACCAATCAGGTTTGCTTCATCATCCCAAAAAATTTCTCGGATAAGGGGCATATTCCACCGTGAAGATGTTGTTTCAATTAACTCACAGACCTTTGCTCTTGGAGATAGATTTCGACAAGGTGACTGAACAGTGAAAGAAGATGGATTTGGAATCCATTTATCTCCCCAGATTGAAATAGTTTTTCCATCTCCTACTCGCCAAATTAGACCTGCAAACAGTAATTCTCTAGCTGCAAGAATACTTTTCTAAGCCAGTGATGGTCGACTCCCCACTTTTGCCTCCCGTAAATTGCTTGATGGAAAATATTTGGCCTTAATGATTTGTGAAGGCAAATTGTCGGGCTGTTGTAGTAACTTCCAACTTTGTTTTGCTAGGAGAGCTTTGTTAAAAGCATGAAGATCCCGAAAATCCAATCCCCCTTGAGTTTTTGCACGTCCCATTTTTTCCCAACTCATCCAGTGTATTTTCTTCTCATTCTCTTTTTGCCCCCACCAGAATTTTTGCATAAGGCCATTAATTTCATTACAGAGTGTTTTTGGGAGTAAAAAAATACTCATGCTATACGTGGGGATAGCTTAGATCACGGCTTTTAAGAGTATCTCTTTTCCAGCTAGTGAGAGGAATTTTGCCTTCAAATCCGTCACCTTTGCCCTTACTCTTTTTGTTAAATTCTAGAATTCTCTAACTCGAGACTTACCGACTAGAGCTGGGAGCCCCAGGTATTTTTCATATCTTTGTGTAGCAGGAACTCCGGATAAGCGAAGAATGAGATCTTTCACCTCTCGCCTGGTATTACGAATGAAAAAAATGGATGTTTTTATCCCTATTCAGCTGTTGGCCAGATGCTTGTTCACACCCCTCCAAAATCATTGACAACCGCTGCCAATCCTGTGCCGTGGCCTTACAAAACAGAAGGCTATCATCCGCAAAAATTAAATGGTTGAGTTGCGGACCCCTCGGTGAGGTTGGGACTCCTCGGAGACTTCTAGAATGTTCAGCATTTAGGAGTTGGGAGCTCAATGCCTCAGCACACAAAATAAACAAATACGGGGAGAGTGGGTCCCCTTGAATGCTCCCTTCCGGAATTCCGTTAATAATAACGGAATATCTCACTGTGGAAATAAACTTCATTATTAGGCCAATCCATCTAGCTCCAAACCCCATTTTTTCCATAACCGCCTCCAAAAACTGCCACTTTAGCCGGTCGTCAGCCTTACTCATATCCAATTTAAGGGCCATGTATCCCACCTTTCCCCACATCCGTGAATGCATGGAGTGCAAAGTTTCATAAGCTGCCAGCACGTTATCCGATATGAGTCTTCCCAAGATAAACGCACTTTGGTTTTGGGAAATAATTTCAGGCAAGATTACCTTCAATCCGTTAGCCAAAGTCTTTGAAACAATTTTATACAAAACGTTACAAAGACTAGTAGGCCGAAAATCTGAGACCTTTGAAGGATTAGGCTTTTTTGGTATCAATGCAATATGGGTACAATTTACTTCAGCATTAAGGTTACCTGAAGTAAAAAATTTTTTAACAACATTGCATACCTCCTCTCCAATGGTGGTCCAATTGTCATGGTAGAAACACGCTGGCAGACCGTCGGGGCCCGGCGCTTTTTGAGCTCACATTTGGGAAATAGCACAACTGATTTCATCCACCAATAGTTCTCTGATAAATTTTTTATTCATGCTTTTGCCTCATAAGAAGTTTTAGTTTTCCCTCCTTAATTAAATGCAAAGAATCCTTCGTAGCTTTGAAATCTTTGCATGCTTGATAATTCTAATGGTGTGAACAAAATCAATGGTGAAAAATATGGTCGTAGAAAATATTATCCTATTGGGTAGAAAGAATTTATTTGAAACAGTACTAATTTTAAATTATTATAATAATTAATTATACGAAATGAACAATTAGCGGCAAGTTCTTTACTTTTAAATGAGTGCTTATTAACATAGCAAAATATTGTTAGGTGGTTGTAGTTAGTTAGACTCGAGGAATTAGTTTGTCAATTGAGTTGTTTTAAAATCTTTATAAATTGAAGCGTACCTATTGTATCTTTAAAAAAAAAAAGCATATTGTAGTAGGGTTGTCAATTTTTGATTCAACTCGCAAACTCGAGACGAACTCAATATTAAATTAAAGGGTTAGGCTTGAATAGTCTGATTCGTTTAATTAAATGGGTCTGGTTATGGTTAACTTATATATTCTTATACTTATGTCTCGACACAACCCGAACTCAACACGCAACATAAGGGCTGACACTTTTTTATATAATCGACAAACTTGACACAAACTTACTACAAAATTAAAGAGTTATGATTGACCTATATAATCTTATAACTTATGACTTGCCACGACTCGAATCATACACGCGAACATGAATTGTCACCTCTAATTATAGAAGTCATTAAATTTCAATTGAAAATTCTATCTCAACAAGTTACGGTACCCCTAGGTAGAAATTAAGCTTGAGTAATAAAACTTTAGTCATGCCGTGACATAAGGAGTAAGGACTTTTTGAATAATCACTCTTAGTTGACTGACTGATAATAAATGCAAAGACAATAAAAAGTCCTGTTTGGTATGCTGATCCATCTACTTTGGGTATTAAATCTTATCTCAATTCAAAAGCGACAGACTAAGAGAAATAGATTTTATCTCCATGCAAAGACTGTAAGCTTTGAGTCTCAATCATACATGTAAATTGGCTTTTAAGTTGGATAGGGCCCATGATGTCAATTATTTGTGATTAATAAATGAGAATGACTTAAAGTCAATCATTATATAAATTCTCTCAAAACCAAATTAGGCGACAAATACTGGTGAGTGGTGACATAAATTATTTGGATAGATGTGGAAAATTTTCCACAAAAAGCATGGAGTAATGATATAAGGAGGATTAGAGTCTTCTTAAAGTCATCACAAATGTGATGTAACATTTAAAATTACCAATAAATTAAAATTCAATAATGATCATCTCAAATTCAATGGTGATTTTAAATGTCTAATCACATTTGTGATGACTCTAGTCCTCCTTATATCATTACTCAGAAGCATGATATCGAGTAGTCTTTATGACTCCCGTCCGGACACCTGTAGCATATAAAACATGCAACAAAACATCAATACAAAAACATTGGAAAATATTAGGGATATCTATCGGAGCCCTTTTTTTATTTTTTTATTTTTTATTTTTTATCACATTTTGATAGTTTGATGTATTAGACGGCCGCCTTTATCACATTATGAGATTTTAATGAAATTGGCTACTTGAGAGTTTTTTTTTTTTTTCATAATTAATTAGCAGCAAGTTCTTTTCTTGTAATTGTAAATGAGTGCTTATTACATAGCCAGAGGAATTAATTTGTCAATTGAGTTGTAGACTTGTAGTTGCCAAATCTGTATAAGAAGGCACTGCAGCATTTTGTACAAGTGGAAGAAAATAACAAACCCTTTTCTTCGAGATTTCAAGTAGAAGGCCGTTTTCTCATTATTTCCCTTCCATTTTTATACCTTAAAGATCAACAATCACATTACAATTCTTACAATTCCATCCCTACTCACAAAATTAAGTACTAATTTTGAAGCACTTACTAAAGAATTTATTCTTAAAATCTTGATTTTGTGAAAAAAAAAAAAAAAACAAAAAATTAGTAATTAAGTGGTTGATTAAATAGTAAAAGTTTCATATAAGATAATATTAGATAAATGAATAATGAATTTAATATCATTCAATTCAAACCAACCAAATCAATTTCAACTTAGAATTCTATCTCAATAGTTATGGTATCCTTTCATAAAAAGCCCAAGTCGTAATACTTTATTGATGTTGTGCGTAAGAAAACGAGTAAGGACTTTGTGAGTCTACTCTTAACTGACTGATAATAAATTCAAAGACAGAAAATAAATTGTCACAATTAATATGTTGGTACATGCACTTTGAGTTTTGAAGCTTATCACAATGCAAAAACGATAGACCCTGAGAAATAAATTTGGTGTCCATGCAAAGACTCCATGCTTAAGTCTCGACCACACATGTCCCCAAGAAGTAGCTCAATCAGTTGGGACCATACTTAATGAAGTGGAGGTCACTAGTTCGAATCTCCCTCCCCCCACTTGTGCGGACATGCCAAAAAAAAAAAAAAAGTCTCGACCATACATATAAATTGCCGTGTTAATTTGATAGGGCCCCATGATGTCAATTAGTTGCGACAAATAATCAAGAAGATTTTATTTTATTTTATTTTATTTTTTTGACATGTCCACACGAGGGAAGGAGCATGGGGTATTCGAACTAGTGACCTCCGCTTCATGAGGCGTGGTCTATAGCCGATTGAGCTACCCCTTGAGGACATCAAGAAAGCTTTTATAAGGATGATATGAAGTCAATTCTTATATTGTTTTAGCCAAAAATTCAAGATTTTTCAATATTTTTCTTTTTATTAAACAAAAAAGAAATGTAGGAGTGTTACGGAAGTAGAATTAACAGTAGGCAGACGACGTTGGCATGACACGAGATCACTTACAAGCACTTATCTTATGAAGCTCATGAAGTTATCTTAAAGTTATCTTTGCAATAGCTTAATTAAATATCCTAGAGTAATAGTAGTTTAATTAAGGGGTAACTTCACTAAAGACTCCTGAACTTGCACTCGATTTCACAAACTCCCCATAAACTTCAAAATTTTTCAATTTAGTCTCTTGAACTTTCAATTGCTCTCAATTTGAACCCCTCCATCAAATTTAACCGTTACACTACCAAAAAAAGACCAAAATATTCTTGATTTTCGTTTTTTTAAATAAAAAAACGTTTTGAAATTAAGGGTAAAGTTGAAATTTTATTAAAAAATTCAAGGGTATAAACGTCATTTAATGTTTAAAATCTGACGGAGTGATCCAAATTGATTGCAATTGAAAGTTCAGGGAACTAAATTGAGAGATTTTAAAGTTTAGGGGGTTTGTCAAATCGGGTAAAAGTTCAGAAATTTTTAGTGAAGTTACTCCTTTTATTTATTTATTTTTTTTTGACATGTCTGCACAAGAGGGGGGGGAGAGAGATTCAAACTAATGACCTCAGCTTCATGAGGTGTGATCCTAACCGATTAAGCTACATCTTGAGAACAGTTACCCCTTTAATTAAATAATGAGACTTATTTTCACTTGTTATCTATTAGTTAGTGTTTCGACTTTCAATTAATAAAGATTGAAGCAGAATTAATCTCAAACCTTGTGTTTGCAAAATATCGAAAGTCTCTCAAAATATAAGTTTGAGGAAATTCTTCCAAAACATTGGGGAATTTATCTTCACAGAAATATCTCTTATTAGTAGAGGCCAATTAGTTTAGTTTCGTATGTAAGACCATTCACATTGAGGTGTTTACTTTTCGCTTTTCTATAAAATTCTAACAAAACCCACAAAACATGTTATTTAACAAACTCTTCACTTCAATTTTGAACTTCATGTTTTAATACTCTTCAAATACAGAGATCCCAAAAGTGACAGTTATTCATTTTTTTACTGTTCTTTCTCTTTCATACTTTTTTCTTTCTTTCATTAATTAAAATTTGTTTCATTAACAAAATATAGTATTTAGTTGAAGTAAAGAAATATTTAGAGAGTTTGGTATTTAATAATTTTGAAATCCGGCAAGCTAAATCAACTAAATAAATTAAAAAAAAAAAAGAAAAAGAAAAAGGTCAATGTGAATGCTGTAATACCTCCACCATATTATGGGCCCTTGAAAATGTCTTGAATTAAACTTGACATCGAAATCTCCCACCGGCAATAAATTGGGAGTAGGAAAGTCACGAGGAATATAAATATAGGGGACAGATAGGAAGCATGGTAGGTGATTTACAAGACTTGACCTTTCCTCTGATTAACACCTCAGCTCCCCCACATTCATCGAGAATCTTCAAATTAATTATAGGGGTAATTTTACCGTAAACCTTTAAACTTTCATTTAATTTGATAAATTTTTTCAAATTTTAAAATTTTTTAATTTAGTCTTTTAAACTTTTAATTGTAATATATTTGAACCATTCCGTCAGATTTTAAACGTTAAATGACGTTTTTACCCGACTTTTTTTTATAAAATTTTAACTTTACCCTTAATTTCAAAACCTTTTTCTTTTCTTTTTTTTTTTAATTTTTAATTTTTTTTTTTTTTTTTTTTATACTTACTAAAAATGCGAAAATCAGTGATATTTTGGTCTTTTTTGGTATTTTAATGGCTAAATTTGAGGGAGAGATTCAAATTGAGAGCAATTGAAAATTCAAATGACTAAATTGAAAGATTTTGAAGTTTATGGGGAGTTTGTCAAATCGAGTAAAAGTTCAGGGACCTTCAGTAAAAGTACTCCAAAATTTTATTTGTAGATGAGTTCTTGGTTGGTTCTTTGATGTTGTATATCTAAAGAAAAATTGCTGCGATGTTTACTACATATTCATTCATACATAGTTGATTTTTGGGATATAAAAAAATACTGGGTTCCATTTTGATAGGTACTTTTTTATATAACCGACAAACCCGACACAAACTCACTACAAAATTAAAGAGTTATGATTAACCTATATAATCTTATAACTTATGATTTGACATGACTCGAATCTGACACGCGAACACGAATTGTCACCTCTAATTATAGAAGTCATTAAATTTCAATTGAAAATTCTATCTCAACAAGTTACAGTACCCCTAGGTAGAAATTAAGCTTGAGTAATAAAACTTTAGTCATGCCGTGAGAGAAGGAGTAATGACTTTTTGAGTAGTCACTCTTAGCTGGCTGATAATAAATGCAAATACAATAAAAAGTCATGTTTGGTATGCTGATCCATCTAATTTGGGTTTTGAATCTTATCTCAATTCAAAAGCGACAGACTAAGAGAAATAGATTTTATCTCCATGCAAAGACTGTAAGCTTTGAGTCTCAATCATACATGTAAATTGGCTTTTAAGTTGGATAGGGGCCCATGATGTCAATTATTTTTGACTAATAAATAAGAATGACTTAAAGTCAATCATTATATAAATTCTCACAAAACCAAATTAGGCGACAAATACTAGTGAGTGGTGAACTAAATTATTTGGATAGATGTGGAAAATTTTCCACAAGAAGCATGGGGTAATGATATAAGGAGGATTATAGTCTTTTTAAAGTCATCCTAAATGTGATGTGACATTTAAAATTACCTAATAAATTAAAATTCAATAATGATCATCTCAAATTCAATGGTAATTTTAAATGTCACATCACATTTGAGATGACTCTAAGATGACTCTAGTCTTCCTTATATCTTTACTCAGAAGCATGATATCGGGTAGTCTTTATGACTCCCGTCCGGACGCCTGTAGCATATAAAACAAGCAACAAAACATGAATACAAAAACATTGGAAAATATTAGGGATATCTAACGGAGGCCTTTTTTATCACATTTTGATAGTTTGATGGATTAGACGGCCACCTTTATCACTTTATGAGATTTGAATGAAATTGGCTACTTGAGAGTTTTTTTTTTTTCATAATTAATTAGCGGCAAGTTCTTTTCTTGTAATTGTAAATGAGTGCTTATTACATAGCCAGAGGAATTAATTTGTCAATTGAGTTGTAGACTTGTAGTTGCCAAATCTGTATAAGAAGGCACTGCAGCATTTTGTACAAGTGGAAGAAAATAACAAACCCTTTTCTTCGAGGTTTCAAGTAGAAGGCCGTTTTCTCATTATTTCCCTTCCATTTTTATACCATAAAGATCAACAATCACATTACAATTCTTACAATTCCATCCCTACTCACAAAATTAAGTACTAATTTTGAAGCACTTACTAAAGAATTTATTCTTAAAATCTTGATTTTGTGAAAAAAAAAAAAACAAAAAATTAGTAATTAAGTGGTTGATTAAATAGTAAAAGTTTCATATAAGATAATATTAGATAAATGAATAATGAATTTAATATCATTCAATTCAAACCAACCAAATCAATTTCAACTTAGAATTCTATCTCAATAGTTATGGTATCCTTTCATAAAAAGCCCAAGTCGTAATACTTTATTGATGTTGTGCGTAAGAAAACGAGTAAGGACTTTGTGAGTTTACTCTTAACTGACTGATAATAAATTCAAAGACAGAAAATAAATTGTCACATTTAATATGTTGGTACATGCACTTTGAGTTTTGAAGCTTATCACAATGCAAAAACGATAGACCATGAGAAATAAATTTGGTGTCCATGCAAAGACTCCATGCTTAAGTCTCGACCATACATGTCCCCAAGAAATAGCTCAATCAGTTGGGACCATACTTAATGAAGTGGAGGTCACTAGTTCGAATCTCCCTCCCCCCACTTGTGCGGACATGCCAAAAAAAAAAAAGTCTTGACCATACATATAAATTGCCGTGTTAATTTGATAGGGCCCCATGATGTCAATTAGTTGCGACAAATAATCAAGAAGATTTTATTTTATTTTATTTTATTTTTTTGACATGTCCACACGAGGGAAGGAGCATGGGGTATTCGAACTAGTGATCTCCGCTTCATGAGGCGTGGTCTATAACTGATTGAGCTACCCCTTGAGGACATCAAGAAAGCTTTTATAAGGATGATATGAAGTCAATTCTTATATTGCTTTAGCCAAAAATTCAAGATTTTTCAATATTTTTCTTTTTATTAAACAAAAAAGAAATGTAGGAGTGTTACGGAAGTAGAATTAACAGTAGGCAGACGACGTTGGCATGACACGAGATCACTTACAAGCACTTATCTTATGAAGCTCATGAAGTTATCTTAAAGTTATCTTTGCAATAGCTTAATTAAATATCCTAGAGTAATAGTAGTTTAATTAAGGGGTAACTTCACTAAAGACTCCTGAACTTGCACTCGATTTCACAAACTCCCCATAAACTTTAAAATTTCTCAATTTAGTCTCTTGAACTTTCAATTGCTCTCAATTTGAACCCCTCCATCAAATTTAACCGTTACAACTACCAAAAAAAGACCAAAATATTCATGATTTTCGTTTTTTTAAATAAAAAAACGTTTTGAAATTAAGGGTAAAGTTGAAATTTTATAAAAAAATTCAAGGGTATAAACGTCATTTAATGTTTAAAATCTGACGGAGTGATCCAAATTGATTGCAATTGAAAGTTCAGGGAACTAAATTGAGAGATTTTAAAGTTTAGGGGGTTTGTCAAATCGGGTAAAAGTTCAGAAATTTTTAGTGAAGTTACTCCTTTTATTTATTTTATTTTTTTTTGACATGTCCGTACAAGAGGGGGGGAGAGAGATTCAAACTAATGACCTCAGCTTCATGAGGTGTGATCCTAACCGATTGAGCTACATCTTGAGAACAGTTACCCCTTTAATTAAATAATTAATGAGACTTATTTTCACTTGTTATCTATTAGTTAGTGTTTCGACTTTCAATTAATAAAGATGGAAGCAGAATTAATCTCAAACCTTGTGTTTGCAAAATATCGAAAGTCTCTCAAAATATAAGTTTGAGGAAATTCTTCCAAAACATTGGGGAATTTATCTTCACAGAAATATCTCTTATTAGTAGAGGCCAATTAGTTTAGTTTCGTATGTAAGACCATTCACATTGAGGTGTTTACTTTTCGCTTTTCTATAAAATTCTAACAAAACCCACAAAACATGTTATTTAACAAACTCTTCACTTCAATTTTGAACTTCATGTTTTAATACTCTTCAAATACAGAGATCCCAAAAGTGACAGTTATTCATTTTTTTACTGTTCTTTCTCTTTCATACTTTTTTCTTTCTTTCATTAATTAAAATTTGTTTCATTAACAAAATATAGTATTTAGTTGAAGTAAAGAAATATTTAGAGAGTTTGGTATTTAATAATTTTGAAATCCGGCAAGCTAAATCAACTAAATAAATTAAAAAAAAAAAAGAAAAAGAAAAAGGTCAATGTGAATGCTGTAATACCTCCACCATATTATGGGCCCTTGAAAATGTCTTGAATTAAACTTGACATCGAAATCTCCCACCGGCAATAAATTGGGAGTAGGAAAGTCACGAGGAATATAAATATAGGGGACAGATAGGAAGCATGGTAGGTGATTTACAAGACTTGACCTTTCCTCTGATTAACACCTCAGCTCCCCCACATTCATCGAGAATCTTCAAATTAATTATAGGGGTAATTTTACCGTAAACCTTTAAACTTTCATTTAATTTGATAAATTTTTTCAAATTTTAAAATTTTTTAATTTAGTATTTTGAACTTTTAATTGCAATATATTTAGACCATTCTGTCAGATTTTAAACGTTAAATGATGTTTTTACCCGACTTTTTTTATAAAATTTTAACTTTACCCTTAATTCCAAAACCTTTTTTTTTTTTTTTTTTTTTTTTATTATTTTTTATTATTATTATTTTTTTATACTTTCTAAAAATGCGAAAATCAGTGATATTTTGGTCTTTTTTGGTATTTTTAATGGCTAAATTTGAGGGAGAGATTCAAATTGAGAGCAATTGAAAATTCAGATGACTAAATTGAAAGATTTTGAAGTTTATGGGGAGTTTGTCAAATTGAGTAAAAGTTCAGGGGTCTTCAGTAAAAGTACTCCAAAATTTTATTTGTAGATGAGTTCTTGGTTGGTTCTTTGATGTTGTATATCTAAAGAAAAATTGCTGCGATGTTTACTACAGATTCATTCATACATAGTTGATTTTTGGGATATAAAAAAATACTGGGTTCCATTTTGATAGGTACTTGCGTTAAAAATTGAAATATATCAAGAAACAATTATTTAGAGTCTCTTCTATTTAAATAAATTGTTCCCATAAGAAGTTTTAGTTTGCAGTCCTCAAATGCAAAGAATCCCTTGTAGCTTTGAAATCTTTGGCTACCTTGATAGTTGATTATTCGAATTGCGCGAACAAAATCAATGGCGACAAATATGGTCGTAGAAAATATTATCCTATTGGCATGAAGGAATTTATTTGAAACAGTACTAATTTTAAATTATTATAATAATTAATTATACGAAATGAACAGTTAGCGGCAAGTTCTTCACTTTTAAATGAGTGCTTATTAACATAGCAAAATATTGTTCGGTGGTTGTAGTTAGTTAGACTTGAGGAATTAGTCTGTCAATTGAGTTGTTTTAAAATCTTTATAAATTGAAGCGTACCTATTGTATCTTTAAAAAAAAAGAAAAAAAGAAAAAAAAAAGGAGCATATTGTAGTAGGGTTGTCAATTTTTGATACAACCCGCAAACTCGAGACGAACTCAATATTAAATTAAAGGATTAGGCTTGAAGAGTCTGACTCGTTTAATTAAATGTGTTTGGTTATGGTTAACTTATATATTCTTACACTTATGTCTCGACACAACTTGAACTCAACACGCGACATAAGGGCTGACACTTTTTTATATAACTGACAAACCTGACACAAACTCACTACAAAATTAAAGAGTTATGATTGACCTATATAATCTTATAACTGATGACTTGACACGACTTGAATCAGACACGCGAACACGAATTGTCACCTCTAATTATAAAAGTCATTAAATTTCAATTGAAAATTCTATCTCAACAAGTTACGGTACCCCTAGGTAGAAATTAAGCTTGAGTAATAAAACTTTAGTCATGCCGTGAGATAAGGAGTAAGGACTTTTTGAATAATCACTCTTAGTTGACTGACTAATAATAAATGCAAAGACAATAAAAAGTCATGTTTGGTATGCTGATCCATCTACTTTGGGTTTTAAATCTTATCTCAATTCAAAAGCGACAGACTAAGAGAAATAGATTTTATCTCCATGCAAAGACTGTAAGCTTTGAGTCTCAATCATACATGTAAATTGGCTTTAAGTTGGATAGGGCCCATGATGTCAATTATTTGTGATTAATAAATGAGAATGACTTAAAGTCAATCATTATATAAATTCTCTCAAAACCAAATTAGGCGACAAATACTGGTGAGTGGTGACATAAATTATTTGGATAGATGTGGAAAATTTTCCACAAGAAGCATGGGGTAATGATATAAGGAGGATTAGAGTCTTCTTAAAGTCATCCCAAATGTGATGTGACATTTAAAATCACCAATAAATAAAAATTCAATAATGATCATCTTAAATTCAATAGTGATTTTAAATGTCAAATCACATTTGTGATGATTCTAGTCCTCCTTATATCATTACTCAGAAGCATGATATCGGGTAGTCTTTATGACTCCCGTCTGGACGCCTGTAGCATATAAAACAAGCAACAAAACATCAATACAAAAACATTGGATAATATTAGGGATATCTAACGGAGGCCTTTTTTTTTTTTTTAATCACATTTTGATAGTTTGATGTATCAAACAGCCACCTCTATCACTTTATGAGATTTTTGAAATTGGCTACTCGAGAGTTTTTTTTTTTTTTTTAATTTATATTTTTTCCTTAATTAATTAGCGGCAATTTCTTTTCTTGTAATTGTAAATGAGTGCTTATTACATAGCCAGAGGAATTAATTTGTCAATTGAGTTGTAGACTTGTAGTTGCCAAATCTGTATAAGAAGGCACTGCAGCATTTTGTACAAGTGGAGGAAAATAACAAACCCTTTTCTTCGAGGTTTCAAGTAGAAGGCCGTTTTCTGATTATTTCCCTGCCTTTTTTATACCTTAAAGATCAACAATCACATTACAATTCTTACAATTCCATCCCTATTAATGATTTTTACTAACTTTCTATTAATGCTTTGATAATCACAATCCAAGTTTTCTTTTTGCTATTTTTTTTTTCTTTGTATTTTTCATTTTAAAATATAAATAGGAGAACAAAGATTTTATCATGTTTTAATTTATACCGATTAAGCTAATTAAAGTTAAAGGTCTTATGATAGTAAAATTTTATGCAACTTATACATTTATGCAATGTTCTGTGTATGATTGTGCCATTATGTTGAATAATATAACTTTTAGTATGTCTTTTTATTTAAAAGGGAGCGAGAATTGTTTTTTTTATTTTTTATTTTTTTTTTAAGTTTTTATTTTTTTTACAACCTATAATGAAACGTTCGGAAGAGATGTGTTTAAATTTTGAAATTAAACTATAACAAAAAATCTCGTGCATATTTTTTCTACAACCAAAGTACCTTTTTTTTTTTTTTTTTTTTTTTTTTTTTTGTAACAGCCCAAAGTAAGTTTTTGAATGTTCATAATTTTGAATTTTATATGTGTTGCAATCTAATAAGTATTACACCAACAATATTAGAGTTTCTTTCTAATTTTATATTAATGTTTTGATTAAGCAAAATTCAAGTTTTCATCTTGCAATTATGAAAAGTAAATTTTTTAATACTTTTGAGAAAAGTACAATTATATATTTTTAAATTTTATAATTAAATTGTACTGAAGAATCCCGCACATTGCGGGTTATAAGCTAATTTTTTATATAACGCGCAATTCCAACACAAACTCAATACAAAATTAAAGGGTTAAGGTTGAATTATATATATAGTTTTATAACCTATGCCTTGACACAATTCTAATCAGACAAGCGAACATGAATTTCCACCTCTAATTATAGAAGTCATTAAATTTCAATTGAAAATTCCATCTCAACATATTAAGGTACCGGTACCCCTTGGTAGAAAGCTTTAGTCATAATACTTTAGGTGAGAAAAGAAATAAAGATTTGTTGAGTGCTCACTTTTGATCGACTGAGATTAAATATAAAGAAAGACATTAAAATTAGTCTTTTTTTTTTTTCTAATTAAAATTAGTCAGATCCGTCCACTTTCACTTATCTCAAATCGAAATACTATGAGAAATAAATTTGATCTGCATGCAAATGCTAAGACTGTAAGCTTTGAGTGTCGATCATATCATACATGTAAATTGCATGTTAAGTTCGATAGGGCCCGTGATGTCAATTATTTCCAACCAATAAATTTTCACAGAAGCAAATCAACCTGATGTGCTCGACAAACAAGGTCCATATCATTCATCATTAAGAATTCTGACACTTTATCTGGACTAAAGGTGTAAGAAACTCCACGGTCATTCATTCCCCAGCCTTTGACATCTCTACTGGGATCCGACCAAAGTAAATCACAAAGCAAACCAGAATCTAGCACGTCAATTGGATGAGGTAAGTTCCTGGTTTGATCTAAATTTGTTAGATTAGGGGAGAGGCCACCATGCATGCACAATATTTTATGGAGATATTGTCAGTGTGTGGTAATTTGAAGGAAAAAAAAAAAAGTGTGGACTTTCCCGTCTATTAAAATATTTGAAAGTTGATAGCTTAAAATGTTTATTAAAATAGATGAGAAAACAACATTTTAAATGAACAATCATAGAGAAAAAGGTTGTTTTCTCATTATTTCCCTTCCATTTTCTTTTCTTATAAATCAACAATTACATTATAATTCCATCCATACTCACAAAATTAAGTACTAATTTTGAAGTACTTACCGAAGAATAAGAATTTATTCTTATAATATTGATTTTGTGAAACCAAAATAAAAATAAAAAAATAAAAAAAATAAAAAAAATTTGAAGCCCGTGGTTGATTAAATGGTAAAAATTTCATATATGGTAATATTAGATACAAATAATGAATTTAATATTATTCGATTCAAACCAACTAAATCAATTTCAAGTTAAAATTCTATCTCAACATGATTCGGTATTCCTTCGTAAAAATCTTAAGTTATAATACTTTATTAATCTAGTGATATGAAAAAATGAGTATGGACTTCTTGAGTATCCACTTTCGATTTACTGCGATAAATCCAAAGAAATACAGTAAGAAATCACATTTGATATGCTGGTCTGCCCAATGAGAATCCATGAGAAACCCAATGTGTCAATGCAAAGACAATAAACCATGAGAAACCCAATGGAAAGACTTCATTCTTTGAGGCTCCATCATACATGTGAATTGCCTGTTATGTTCGATATGGTCTCCCATGATGTCAATTATCTTTTATAAGGATGACATGAAGTTAGTGACATGAAATTATCTTTACATAAATTTCGCAAAAGCAAATTAGGCGACAAATGTTAGTGGCGATATATATATATATATATATATATATATATATATAAGAGGATGAAACTTGCACTAATTCGATGACTAAAGCAATTACACTCCCAAATATATATATATATTTGGGGGTGTAATTGCTTTAGTCATCGAATTAGTGCAAGTTTCATCCTCCCTCTTCGATCTGTTGACTCTCATTTTCATAATACACTTTTCAGAGTCTTCCACCAACCCCACATTTCTCGAAATAAATTTGTTTGACAGTGGCTGGAAACAGAGCCACGGGCCAAAATTGTAAGTCTTCCTGGGACTTCACCCCCTCCCCACGACACACTATAAATGGCATACCTCTTCAATTCTTTAATCTACGAGTGTCTCTTAATTACTACATCCTCGAAATGAGAATTCCCTTCTTTTCGTGGCTCGTCTTGGTGCCCATCTGCACACTTTTCCTCAACTTCTCTACTGTCTTTGTGGTGTCTCACCAATGTTTGGGCAATCAACGGTTCTTGTTGCTCGAATTGAAGAAGACCCTTATATTCGATTCTACTTTGTCCACAAAACTTGTTAAGTGGAACCAAAGTGTCGATTGCTGTTCTTGGGATGGCGTAACCTGCAACGAGGGACGTGTTATTGGTCTCGACCTGTCCTTTGAATTCATCTCGGGTGGACTTGATAATTCAAGCAGCCTCTTTAGTCTTGAGCATCTCCAGAGCCTGAGTTTTGCTGTTAACAACTTCAATTCTCAGATTCCATCAAAGTTTGACAAGCTAGCGAATTTGACTTTTTTAAGTCTATTCAACGCCGGCTTTGTAGGGCAGATTCCTATTGCGATTTCGCGCTTGACAAGGTTGGTTCATCTTGATTTATCTTCCTATTCATCTCCGCTGAAACTTCTGAATCCAAATTTAAATGTGCTTGTTCAAAACCTTCCGGAGCTTGTGGTACTTTATCTTGATGCTGTATTACTATCAGCACATGGTAAAGAGTGGTGTCAAGCTTTATCATCTTCAGTGCCAAATTTGAGAGAGTTGGACTTGTCATGGTCTAATCTTTTGGGCCCTATTGATTCCTCCTTACGGAATCTTCAGTTCCTCTCAATTATTAATTTGTCTGGTAACAATTTTTCTGCTCCAGTTCCAGAATTTTTTGCAGATTTCAAAAATTTGACGTCCTTGGATTTCTTTGATAGTCAGCTGAATGGAAAATTTCCAGAAAAGATATTCCAGGTTCCAACTCTACAAATGCTTGACATGTCATATAACTCTCGACTTGAAGTTTCTTTGCCAGAATTTCTCCCAAATGGATCTCTTCAAACCATGGTTTTTAGCTATACAAATTTTTCTTCGTCATTTCCACCTTCTATCGGTAAACTTAAAATGTTGTCAAGAATAGATTTTGTGGGATGCAATTTCCACGGATCAATTCCAGACTCAATTGCCAACCTCACACAATTGGCCTATTTGGACTTGTCAAACAACAATTTCAATGGATCAATTCCAGACTCAATTGCGAGTATCACCCAATTGTCCTATTTGGACCTGTCAAACAACAATTTCAGATCAATTCCAAACTCAATTGCAAGCCTCACACAATTGTCCCATTTGGACTTGTCAAACAACAATTTGAATGGATCAATTCCAAGCTCAATTGCGAGCCTCACACAATTGGCCTATTTGAACTTGTCAGACAACAGTCTCACTGGATCAATTCCAAATTTTGGAATGTTCAAGAATCTGACTTTCTTACTGCTTCCTAATAATCGTCTGTCTGGTCAAATTACTTCCACTCAATGGGAAGAACTTTTGAATATGAATTCTCTTGACTTGAGGAACAATTCATTGAATGGGAATATTCCAATTTCTCTATTTTCCCTTCCATCATTGCTAGAGTTATATCTTTCACACAACCAATTTTCTGGCACCTTGGACCTTAGTGTGATTCAAACGTTTCAAACTCCTTTGAAGCTTGAACTTTCATACAACAACTTGTTGGTTGAATTTAATGGTTTTAACATTTCGTTAACCTCATTTCCCCAATTTTCCTACTTAGGATTGGCTTCTTGCAAGTTGAAAGTATTTCCTGATTTCTTGAGAAACCAATTGAGTTTACAATTTCTTGACCTTTCAAACAACCAGATCTATGGAGAGATACCAGCAAGCATCAGTCAATCTCTTGCCACCACTAACTTCTTGTTTCTTTCAAGTAATAAATTGAATGGGAGCATCCCTAGATCAATATGCAATGCTACATATCTTCAACTTCTAGATCTATCTAATAATTCTTTAAGTGGCACAATTCCCCATTGCTTGATTGAGATGAGTGGAAGTCTTCTTGTGTTAGATCTAAGGACAAACAACCTCAATGGCACAATTCCTGATGCATTTCCAGATAATTGTGGTTTACAAACTTTATCTCTCAATAAAAACCAACTACAAGGGCGGCTACCAAAATCTTTGGCCAATTGCAATGAGTTGGAGGTCTTGGACATTGGAAACAACCACATCGAGGGTACCTTCCCATTTTACTTGAAGAATGCATCCATGTTGAGGATTCTTGTTTTGCGATCTAACAAATTTTACGGGCCCATTACTCATCCAGAGCCTAATGCCACCTGGCCGATGCTTCAAATTATAGACGTGGCTTCAAACAATTTTATTGGTAACCTTCCAATAATACCTCTTTCGACTTGGATGACAATGACGAATCGTTCACCTGAGGCCCAATCAAGGCTAAGTTACCTCGGAACTAGTGTGGATGGAATTTATTATCGAGATATGGTAACAGTTACTATCAAGGGTTTAACGGTGGAGTTGAAGAATATCCTACAAATCTTCACCACTATTGACTTTTCTTGCAACGGTTTTGATGGTCCAATACCTAAAGAAATGGGAGAAGTCAAAGTGCTTCATATTCTCAACTTGTCGCATAATGCTTTGACGGGCCAAATTCCAACATCTTTGGGGAAATTGAGGAATCTTGAGTCACTAGACCTGTCAAGCAACAAGCTTTCTGGTAAAATTCCTTTGCAACTTGCCGATGGTCTTATTTTCCTATCAGTTCTCAACCTTTCCTTCAATCAGTTGGAGGGGAAAATTCCATTCAGCAAGCAATTTGCTACATTTTCGGAAACTTCCTTCAAAGGGAATGAAAGATTATGTGGCATCCCTTTGAAATCACACTGCACGTATGAGGAGCCGCGATTGTCACCTCCAACATATGAAGAAAAACATTGGAATTCTGGGATTGAGTGGAATTTCATAAGTGCTGAACTGGGATTTGTTTTTGGCTTTGGAAATGTCATTGGGCCTCTTATGTTCTGGAAGAGGTGGAGGTTATGGTATTACAAACATGTTGATGACATTCTTTTCAAGATCTTCCCTCGATTGTATCTTGGAAAAGAATACCATCAAAGGCGCAGACATAGAAATCAGAGAGCAAGGCACTAGTCCTAGTTATGCAGTGCAATACCTCCAGGTTTATAATTATTAACTCTAGTTGTTTTGGTTTCGCAATTATGCAAAAATAAAAAACGATGCAAGTATTGTCTTTGTGGTATGATATTTGTAATTGGCACACTTATATTACTCAACTATGTACTTGTTTGATATTATTTTTTCGGACTACCTATGAGGCGTACATGTTATGTTTTTGGTTTTTCTCTCTGGTTTTGAGAGTTCGGTTTGTTGGTGTTGTAGTTGCTTCTGGCATCTGCAACTTGAGTTCTTGTGACTCATTTGGGTATGTTTGGTTCTTTAATTTAATAATTTCAGGAAATTTAACACTTTTTTCAGTTTAATGGTTGGAACTTGGTACGTATTTTATCGATTTATATCATTCTCACTTTTCCAAAAAAATAAATAAATAATATCCCCTGTAAGAGAGGTATTTAGAAAGTATATATGTGATTAGTCTAAGAAAACACAATTAATTAGGCACTTAGCAAAAGCACAATATATTGAAATCCGAGAAAATAAATATTTAAGAAGGATATGCTCTATTCTCCAAAGCAGAAGCTTGAATCTGTCATTGAGACTAAGCTTCCAGAGAGCTTTCCAATTTGAGAAGGTCTCTTTGGTTAATTTGGAGGTGGTAGGCTGATTTAGTGGAAAAGTTTCCAGGTGAGATATCGGATATGGACCCAAATGAGCTTGTCAGAGATGGCAAGGTGGGAATTCTGAGGTTAAGAATGTTTTAAGCACTCTTGGGGTTCGCAAAGGGAGTTGACTAAAGAGGGGAGCCAGGTTTTTGTGGAGGGGTTGATGAGGCTTGATACCAGGAGATTGGGTTGGGTGAGGTTACTGTCATTTAGTGGTTTGGGTTTAAAATTTGGGATATGGGGAACCCAAGAAGAGTCCCAAATTGGAAGGGGGGAATATGGATCTAATGCCTAGCCCACCTAGGGGTCGAGGTAAACAAATGCAATACCATGACTTGAAGGTGAGATCCCCCTCCAAGGATCTCAGAACCCAAAATAAAAAGGAATGGGGAAAGTGGCCAAAAGAAGAACCATTAATGAGGATGGAAAAAGAATCCTAGTTTCTCCATAACAATAAGTATGAAAGCCCCATTCTATTTTGTCAAAAGTCTTCTTCATATCGATTTTTATGTCCATGAGTCCTCTGCCTTTTTTGTATTTCAAAGTGTAAAGCAACTCACGAGCAGGGAGTCCCCTTTTAGGAGTTTTCCATCCCTAAAAAAACCTTATACCAAGTTAAGGACCTCTTGTTTCACCGTAGCCCAGTAGGATTTAATGAAAAAGGCTGTAAAACCATCAGATGCAATGGCTTTTGTGGAGCCTAAGTTGCAGACAGCTTGATAAATTTCCTCTTCAGATGGGATGGCACATAGGAGAAAGTTATCCTCCTCAGAGATGGCAGGTTCTAAGAGGTTGAGAGGTTTGGCAAATAACTCAAAATTTCCCTACAAATTTTCCTAAAAAGCCAACTTCAAAACATTCTTACTTTTTTATATTACGTCAATCACTTTTATTACTACTCGAATAAAAAACCCACTATAAAACATAACTTTTTACGTTTCTTACAAAAAAAATTTAAAACTTATTTCTACTTTATATCTTATCAATAATTTCTTATTATTATTCAAACAAAAAATCCAATTCGGAGAGGTCAGGGAAGGAAGAGGTGAAGAGGGTTTTGAAGTGTGATTAAGAGCAAGCTTCCACTTCTGTCTGAGAACCAAGTTTTGTTTGAGGCCTTGAGGAAGTCGATGGCATTTTGTATCCTTCTAATGATAGTGGAAGTGTGAAAGAAGTTTATATTAAGATCCTTACAGGCTAGCTAACAACACTCTCTGGATTTACTTTTCCAGAGGACTTCCTCTTTTTGAGAAGTTCATCTAGGTCAGTCTTGAGGGACAACTCAAAGGCCTGGTTTTGGACAGTGGGGGGCCGCTGTTTGATCCACTCAAGTTAGTCAGTAAGGGATTTGATTTGAGTTTCTGGTGAATGTTCCCAAAATGATTTTCTTCTTCCATACCTTTAAAGCAGATTTGACTGCTTTAAGGTTTTTATGGACAGTTTAAAGGCAGTGCAGCCAGAAACCTTTCAAGTGACCATCAAAAAGAAAAATCTACTATGGGAAGTCTGCAGATGCAGAGGTTGTGAAGTCTGACTAAAATGGAAGCTGCATAATAATACAAAGTTCCCATGTATTGAAACGTCGGATACTCGAATAATCACATTCCAGCAACAAGAATACAGCTTGACAATTTTTCAAGCATACTCGAATAATGACATTCGCATGTCTTACAGCATGCTACATACGTTTAAAAGCATAACATTTGTATGAAAAGCAGATTAACACTATAATCTTAGGATAGCAGAATCATGTCAAAAAGAAACATGAAGGAGAAGAAATAAAGAAAAGGAGGCAATAGAAACTCTAATTGCTTATACTAGCATTTGCTACCACCCAAGCAATCAACTTTTCCACAAGATGTCATGCGAGCAAGGCATCTTTGAAATGCCTTGCATGTGAGAAATGTGAGTGGTATTCCAACATTTCCAGTACTAATGCAGGGCTTATAAATATTCATCAACTCAAACAATTTCCCCGTGGAGTCTATGACGTGCAGCCATTTACAGAACCAAATGTATTTGCTCACCACAATTTGGGCGAAAGAGCTTTGACAACCGTTTTAAATCAAAGTTCTGACTTTTCCACCGCCCTAAGTAGCAATTGGCTGCAAAATGACAAGTCACAAAGCTTCTTCAGAAGACAGTATTTTTGGTATATAACTCATACCTTCAACACAGAGAAAGAGATGCTAGATTTTCAACTTATGTTTGAAGGAGCTTATGATCCAGCCTTTCCATCTTCTCAGCGCTTTGTTCAGAATTAGAGGAAAGGCATTCTGCTTTGTTCAGAATTAAGGTTTCATCAACACTCATCATCGCACCAGCATTATCAAATTCGCCACAATTGTTATGAGCAGATAATATTGTTACAAGCTGCCTCTGAGCAGAGAAATCATACCCCTCCTCAACAACCTGGAACAATATGCATCCTGGTAAACTACTTGAGTACAACAAATAGGGGCAACCAAAGGTGTAAGAGACTCCACGGTCATTCACTCCCCAGACTTTGACATCTCTACTAGGATCCGACCAAAGTAAATCACAAAGCAGACCAGAATCTGGCACGTCAGTCGGACGATCAGGTAAGTTCCTGATTTGATCTAAATTTGTTAGATCAGGGAAGAGGCCACCATGCACACACAATATTTAAGGGAAACATTATTAATTGAATGGTAGTTTGTGGAAAGTGTGAACTTTCCCGTCTTTTAAAATATTTGAAAGTTGATAATGCAAAATGTCTATTGAAATAGATGAGAAAACAACATTTTAAATGAATCATAGAGAAAAATGTAGTTTTCTCATTATTTCCCTTCCATTTTCCTTCGTTATAAATCAACAATTACATTACAATCCCATCCATACTCACAAAATTAAGTACTAATTTTGAAGTACTTAGTAAAGAATTTATTCTTATAATATTGATTTTGTGAAACAAAAAATTTTTGAAGTACGTGGTTGATTAAATGGTACAAATTTCATATATGATAATATTAGATAAATGAATAATGAATTTAATATTATTCAATTCAACCCAACGAAATCGATTTCAAGTTAAAATTCTATCTCAACACAATCCTGTATTCCTTCATAAAAAGTGTAAGTTGTAATACTTTATTAATGTGGTGATATGAGAAAATGATTAAAGACTTTTTTGAATACCTAGTTTTAAGTGATTGAGACAAATTCAAAGAAAGACAATAAAAAGTCACATTTGGTATACTGGTCCGTCCATTTCGGGTTGTGAAGCATATCTCAATGCAAAGACAATAAACCATGAGAAACTCAATGCAAAGACTCATCATACATCTTCTACTTCTAGATGTGTCTAATAATTTCTTTAGTGGCACAATTTCCCAATGCTTGATTGAGATGACTGGAAGTTTTTGTGTGTTAGATCTAAAGGACAAACAGCCTCAATGGCACCATTCCTGATGCATTTCTAGATAATTGTCGTTTATATACTTTTATCTCTCAATAAAAACCAACTAGAAGGGGGGCTAGCAAAATCTTTGGCCAATTGCACATGGTTGGAGGTCTTGGACTTTGGGAACAACCACATCGAGGGTACTTTTCCATTTTACTTGAAGAACATATCCATGTTGAGGATTCTTGTTTTGCGATCTAACAAATTTTACGAGCCAATTACTCGTCCACAGCCTGATGCCACCTGGCCGATGCTTCAAATTATAGATGTGGCTTCAAACAATTTTATTGATAACCTTCCAATAATACTTCTGTCAACTTCGTTGGCAATGGTGAATCGTTCACTTGAGGCCCAATTAGGGCTCAATTACCTCCAAATTGATGTGGATGAATTTGATTAGGATCTTCCCTCAATTGTATCTTGGAAAAGAATACTGTCAGAGGCGCATATGTAGAAATAAGAGGCCGAGAAACTAGTCATAGTTATGAAGCGCAATGCCTCTAGGTTTATCATAATTAACTCTTTTCATTTTGGTTTCGCTATTAAGCAAAATTAAAAATAAAATAAAAAAGGATCCATGTAATTGGATGCAAGTATTGTCTTTAAGGTATGGTATTAATTTGTGATGGGCAAACTACATAATTAGTGAAGTACTTGTTTGCATGACATTATTTTTTGGGGCTACTTATGAGGCGTACATGTCATGTGTAGCAAAAATTGGCCATGCTATGACATTTGCATCCGTCAGTACTGTTTCAAATTTGCACTCAACAAATATCGGTAGAGGACTACAAGATGAGTAGTACATATGAATTACATGACCATCCCTTTGACAGCTGAAGTTCGTTAACCGTTGGGAGTGCATGGTTGGATACAAACGTTGTTTGATCATGTATGTTTGGTTCTTTAATTTAATAATTTTAGGTAATTTAACAGTTTTTCAGTTTAATGTGTTGTGAGTGTTTTGTCGATTTATATGATCTCAGCTTTACCAATACCAAAAGAAGAATATCATTTCCCGGGTAAGAGAGGTATTTGGAGAGTATGTAATTAGTGTAGGAAAACATAACTAATTACTCTCTAAGAATTTTCATGCACCAAGTAGATTAAAGACCAGCTCTTACATAAAAAAAAATATATATAGGGTTGTTTAATGCCTATCACACAAACCTGATTCATCTTAGCCTATCAACTACTTTTAAGAGGTCTTCAAGGGGTAGCTCAATCGACAGTGCACCACACCTCATAAAGTGGAGGTCACTAGTTCAAATCTCCCCTCCCCCTTCTCTTGTGTGGACATATCAAAAAAAAAAAAAAAAAAAAAAACTACTTTTAAGAGTCTGAGTGGGCAACTACCAACTGCCCCCCTTCACCTTCACCTGAGCCAGTGCTTCCAGAAAATAGAAAGGTTTTGGTGGCAAACGAAATGCTGGTGAAGCATTCAAGCACACCCACTAGCAGCAAAATGTGAACACATAAAGCAAACGACTCATCTTTTGCATACAAGCGCACTCATTAGCAGAAATTCAGAATACAGTTTGACAATTTTTCAGGTAACTTATTATGTCTTCGAGCATGCTACAATTATGTTTAAAAGCATAACATTTGTATGAAAAGCTGATGAATACTTACTCTTGGGAGACCATAATCATGTCGGAAAGAAACATTTAAAGGAGGCAATAGAAACTCTAATTGCTTATACTAGCATTTTCCACAAGAAGCCATGCGAGCAAGGCATCTTTGAATGCCAACACCTCTGCCATTGCATGTGAGAAATGTGAGTGGTATTCCAAAATTTCCAGTACTAATGCAGGGCTTATAAATATTCATCAACTCAAACAATTTCCCGGTGGAGTCTATGACGTGCAGTCATTTACAGAACCAAATGTATTTGCTCTCCACAATTTCTGTGAGAGAGCTTTAACAATCATTTTAAATCAAAATTTTGACTTTGCCACCACCCTAAATAGCAATTGGCTGCAAAATGACAAGTCACAAAGCTCCTTCTGAAGACAGTATTTTCGGTATATATATAACTCATACCTTCAACACAGAGGAAGAGATACTAGATTTTCAACTTATGTTTGAAGGAGCTTATGATCCAGCCTTTCCATCTTCACATGCTCTTTGTTCAGAATTAGAGGAAAGGCATTCTGCAAGCAAGGTGTCACATAAGAATGATGAGAATCAAGTGATGACACAATATAAATTAGAATTGAAGAATAATTGAGGCAAGCCCATTACTAAGCACATGCCATTCATCATAGTTATAGCTTTTCATATTAACAAAAATTGAAACACAAAGACGTTTCAGAAATGGCCAAGTTTACAAGGCAAAGGTGGTAGCAAGAAACTCACATTAGCAGCAAGTCTAAGGTGCAATGCACACTGCAGTGTTCACAGATTTGTTCAAATGAAGTTTGTCTTTTTGTCTCCTGGCTTAAGAATTTGGAAAGAACACATTAAGGTTTCATCAACACTCATCATTGCACCAGCATTATCAAATTCGCCACAATAGTAATTAGGAGCAGAGAATATTGTTACAAGCTGCCTCTCAACAAAGAATTCATACCCCTCCTCAGCAACCTGGAACAATATGCATCCTGGTAATCTACTTGAGTACAACAAATAGGGGCAAATAAGGGAATGTCAGTAACTTGATGTCCTCGACAAAAAATAATCCTATTGGTTTGAAGTAATTCATTTGAAACACTACTATTATGACATTATTAGAATAATTAAATGCTCCCAAAAAAAAAATTGTAATCAGGCAAGCAATTGTTGATTCCAAAACTTGGCTCGAGCAAGAAACCTAATTACCTAAATAGGCATTCGGGTAAACCTACTCAAACAGGTGAGTCTTATGAAAAGCCTTATAAAATATTAGTGACAGTAACTCAAGGCCACATCTTTTTGAAATAATGAGCTTTTTAATCCTTTATTCAGAATCACTAACCTTCTCAATTCAATTTATCATGATGGTGGCAGTCCAGGAAACAGAGCCAAATGCCAAAATGGTCATCTTTGGGGGGCTTTACCCACCTCAACACACACCATAAATTCCCTTATTTTTTAGGGCTCTTTTCGGTGCCCTTGTGCACACTTTTCCTCAACTGCTATGTTTTTATGGTGTCTAGACAATGCTTTGAAGGTTCTTAGCCATAATTTCCTCCAAATAGATCTCTTAAAATGATGTCAACAATAGATCTTGTGGGATGCAACACAATTAGAATATTTGGACATGTGTAAGAATCTGGCTCAAGTAAAGCTTTATGATAATCATCTGTTTGGTCAAATTGCTTCCACTCAGTGGGAAGAATATCATTTCCCCTGTAAAGAGAGCTATTTACAAAGTATGCGATAATCAGTCGAGCTAGGAAAGCATAATTAGCATAAGAACAATATTTTTTCCTTTTGAAAGTTTGAGACTTCTTTTCACTGGATAATTTAATCATGTTAATTGACCAAATTAGAAGGCTTTGACAATCTTTTTAAATCAAAATTAATTCTGACTTTGCCACCGCCCTAAAAAGCAATTGGCTGCAAAATGACAAGTTACAAAGCTCCTTCTCAAGACAATATTTTCGGTATATATATAACTCATACCTTCAACATAAACACCAGCCGAAGAAATTCATAAATAAATGTGAAAATAAAATAAAATAGACAAAAGATTTTTACGTGGTTCGGTCTATGACCTACATCCACAGATAAAGTCCTAAGGGCTATATTATGCTTTTATTCAATGAATATCTTTTACAATACATGGTGCTCCTATTTATAGGAGAATTGGGGTATATAAATTTGGTAATCAAATCAATGTAATTTGATTACCATCAAATCTAATTACAATAAAATCATTCAGATTTTATGACACAACAAATTTGATTATAGGAGATTACAATCAATTACAATAAAATCAAATTAAACTATTCAATTATTTTGTAAAGCGCCAAAAAAAAAAAAATTTATTTCCACCAATCAAAAACATAACATATATGTCGTTTTTGAATTAGTTTGTTTAATGCTATTTTTCTATTTTATGAGTTTCATATTGTTGGACCATTTTCCCTTATGAGAATTGCTATATTTCTTTTTTACTTTCTGAACAACATGCATGGTTATTGGTTAGGAATATTGACCTCTTTATACAATAAAAAAGAAATTTTATTTGAAGATGAGTTCCGGGCTAGATCTTTGATGTTGTGTATTGAAAGAAAAATTGATTCGAAGTTTACTACAGATTCATTCATAGCTGATTTTTGGGATATAAAAAAAATGTTGGGTTCCATTTTAATAGGTGTTTGCGTTAAAAATTGAAATATATTAAGAAAAAATTATTTAGAGTCTCCTCTATCTTAATAAATTTTTTATTCATGCTTTTGCCTCATAAGAAATTTTAGTTTGCCCTCCTTAATTAAATGCAAAGAATCCTTTGCAGCTTTGAAATCTTTGCATGCTTGATAATTCTAATGGTGTGAACAAAATCAATGGTGAAAAATATGGTCGTAGAAAATATTATCCTATTGGGTAGCTAGAATGAATTTATTTGAAACAGTACTAACTTTAAATTATTATAATAATTAATTATACGAAATGAACAGTTAGCGGCAAGTTCTTTACTTTTAAATGAGTGCTTATTAACATAGCAAAATATTGTTCGGTTGTTGTAGTTAGTTAGACCTGAGGAATTAGTTTGTCAATTGAGTTGTTTTAAAATCATTATAAATTGAAGCGTACCTATTGTATCTAAAAAAAAAAAAAAAAAAAAAAAAAGAAGAAGCATATTGTAGTAGGGTTGTCAATTTTTGATACGACTCGCAAACTCGATACGAACTCAATATTAAATTAAAGGGTTAGGCTTGAAGAGTCTGACTCGTTTAATTAAATGGGTCTGGTTATGGTTAACTTATATATTCTTATACCTATGTCTCGACACAACCCGAACTCAACACGGGTCATAAGGGCTGACACTTTTTTATATAACCGACAAACCCAACAAAAACTCACTACAAAATTAAATAATTATGATTGACCTATATAGTCTTATAACTTAATACTTGACACGACTCGAATCCGACACGCGAACACGAATTGTTACCTCTAATTATAAAAGTCATTAAATTTCAATTGAAAATTCTATCTCAACAAGTTACAGTACCCCTAGGTAGAAATTAAGCTTGAGTAATAAAACTTTAGTCATACCGTGAGAGGAGGAGTAAGGACTTTTTGAGTAGTCCCTCTCAGCTGACTGACTGATAATAAATGCAAAGACAATAAAAAGTCATGTTTGGCATGCTGATCCATCTACTTTGGGTTTTAAATCTTATCTCAATTCAAAAGCGACGGACTAAGAGAAATAGATTTTATCTCCATGCAAAGACTGTAAGCTTTGAGTCTCGATCATACATGTAAATTGGCATTTAAGTTCGATAGGGCCCATGATGTCAACTATTTGTGACTAATAAATATGGATGACTTAAAGTCAATCATTATATAAATTCTCACAAAACCAAATTAGGCGACAAATACTGGTGAGTGGTGACCTAAATTATTTGGATAGATGTGGAAAATTTCCACAAGAAGCATGGGGTAATGATATAAAAAGGAGTAGAGTCTTCTTAAAATCATCTCAAATGTGATGTGACATTTAAAATCACCAATAAATTAAAATTCAATAATGATCTCAAATTAATGGTAATTTTAAATGTCACATCACCTTTTTTTTTTTTTTTTTGAGAAATAGCAGTTCCTATGTATTTATTGCATAACTTGCAAAGCAGAGAAATCTGCTTGCAAAAGGTTCCTTATACATTCCGGAGGGTTATAACCCTTCGGAGGGTCATAACTTGCAAAGCAAAGAAATCTGCTTGCAAAAGGTTCCTTATACATCACATTTGGAATGACTCTAATCCTCCTTATATCATTACTCAGAAGCATGATATTGGGTAGTCTTTATGACTCCCGTCTGGACGCCTGTAGCATATAAAACAAGCAACAAAACATCAATACAAAAACATTGGAAAATATTAGGGATATCTAACGGAGGCCTTTTTTTTTTATCACATTTTGGTAGTTTGATGTATTAAACAGCCACCTCTATCACTTTATGAGATTATATTGAAATTGGCAACTTGAGAGTTTTTTTTTTTTCTTTTTTTTTTTAATTTATATTTTTTTCCATAATTAATTAGCGGCAAGTTCATTTCTTGTAATTGTAAATGAGTGCTTATTACATAGCCAGAGGAATTAATTTGTCAATTGAGTTGTAGACTTGTAGTTGCCAAATCTGTATAAGAAGGCACTGCAGTACTTTGTACAAGTGGAAGAAAATAACAAACCCTTTTCTTCGAGGTTTCAAGTAGAAGGCCGTTTTCTCATTATTTCCCTTCCATTTTTATACCTTAAAGATCAACAATCACATTTCAATTCTTACAATTCCATCCCTACACACAAAATTAAGTACTAATTTTGAAGCACTTACTAAAGAATTTATTCTTATAATCTTGATTTTGTGAAAAAAAAATAATAATAATAATTAAGTGGTTGATTAAATAGTAAAAGTTTCATATAAGATAATATTAGATAAATGAATAATGAATTTAATATCATTCAATTCAAACCAACCAAATCAATTTCAACTTAGAATTCTATCTCAATAGTTATGGTATCCTTTCATAGAAAGCCCAAGTCGTAATACTTTGTTGATGTTGTGCGTAAGAAAACGAGTAAGGACTTTGTGAGTCTACTCTTAACTCACTGACAATAAATCCAAAGACAGAAAATGAAAGGTCACATTTAATATGTTGGTACACGCACTTTGGGTTTCAACGCTTATCACAATGCAAAAACGATAGACCATGAGAAATAAATTTGATGTCCATGCAAAGACTCCATGCTTAAGTCTCAACCATACATATAAATTGCCGTGTTAGTTCGATAGGCCCCATGATGTCAATTAGTTGCGACAAATAATCAAGAAGATTTTATTTATTTTATTTTTTTTGACATGTCCACACGAGGGAAGGAGGATGGGGTATTCGAACTAGTGACCTCCGTTTTATGAGGCGTGGTCCACAGCCGATTGAGCTACCCCTTGAGGACATCGTGAAAGCTTTTATAAGGATGATATGAAGTCAATTCTTATATTGCTTTAGCCAAAAATTCAAGATTTTTCAATATTTTTCGTTTTATCAAACAAAAAGGAAATGTAGGAGTGTTACGGAAGTAGAATTAACAGTAGGCAGACGACGTTGGCACGACACGAGATCACTTACAAGCACTTATCTTATGAAGCTCATGAAGTTGTCTTAAAGTTATCTTTGCAATAGCTTAATTAAATATCCTAGAGTAATAGTAGTTTAATTAATGGGTAACTTCACTAAAGACTCCTGAACTTGCACTCAATTTGACAAACCCCTCATAAACTTCAAAATCTCTCAATTTAGTCCCTTGAACTTTCAATTGCTCTCAATTTGAACCCCTCCATCAAATTTAGCCGTTACAAATACTAAAAAAGACCAAAATATTCCTGATTTTCGTTTTTTTTAAATAAAAAAACGTTTTGAAATTAAGGGTAAAGTTGAATTTTATAAAAAAATTCAAGGGTATAAACGTCATTTAATATTTAAAATCTGACGGAGTGGTCCAAATTGATTGCAATTGAAAGTTCAAAAGACTAAATTGAGATATTTTAAAGTTTAGGAGGTTTGTCAAATCTGTAAAAGTTCAGAAGTTCTTAGTGAAGTTACCCCTTTATTTTATTTTATTTATTTATTTATTTTTGACATGTCCACACAAGAGGAGGGAGGGAGATTCGAACTAGTGACATCAGCTTCATGAGGCGTGGTCCTAGCCAATTTAGCTACATCTTGGAGACAGTTACCCCTTTAATTAAATAATGAGAGTTATCTTCACTTGTTATCTATTAGTTAGTGTTTTGACTTTCAATTAATAAAGATGGAAGCAGAATTAATCTCAAACCTTGTGTTTGCAAAATATCGAAAGTCTCTCAAAATACAAGTTTGAGGAAATTCTTCCAAAACATCGGGGAATTTATCTTCATAGAAATATCTCTTATTAGTAGAGTCCAATTAGTTTAGTTTTGTATATAAGAGCATTCACATTGAGGTCTTTACTTTTTGCTTCTCTAAAATTCTAACAAAACCCACAAAACATGTTATTTAACAAACTCTTCACTCAATGTTAAATTTAACTTCATGTTTTAATACTCTTCAAATACAGAGATCCCAAAAGTGACAGTTATTCATTTTTTTACGGTTCTTTCTCTTTCAAACCTTTTTCTTTCTTTCATTAATAAAATTTGTTTCATTAACAAAATATAATATTTAGTTGAAATAAAGAAATATTTAGAGAGTTTGATGTTTACTAATTTTGAAATCTGGCAAGCTAAATCAACTAAATAAATTTTTTTAAAAAAATGAAAAAGGTCAATGTGAATGCTGTAATACCTCCACCATATTATGGGCACTTGAAAATGTCTTGAATAAAACTTGACATCGAAATCTCGCACCGGCAATAAATTGGGAGTAGGAAAGTCATGAGGAATAAATATGGGGGACAGATAGGAAGAATGGTAGGTGATTTACAGGACTTGACCTTTCCTCTAATTAATTAACCCCTCAGCTCCCCCACATTCATTGATAATATTCAAATAAAGTTTAGGGGTAATTTTATTGAAGACCCTAAACTTTCATTCGATTTGATAAATTCATTCAAATTTTAAAATCTCTCAATTTAGTTCCCTGAATTTTTAATTGCGATTTATTTAGACTCCTCTGTCAGATTTTAAACGTTAAATGATATTTATACCTCTGACTTTTTTATATCAGTGATTTTTTAGTCTTTTTTTGGTATTTCTAATGGCTAAATTTGACGGAGAAGTTCAAAATGAGAACAATTGAAAGTTCAGAGAACTAAATTGAGAGATTTTAAAGTTTATGAGAAGTTTGTCAAATTGATTGAAAGTTCAGGAGTCTTTAGTGAAGTTACCCCTAAATTTTATTTAAAGATGAGTTCTTGGTTGGTTCTTTGATGTTGTATATCTAAAGAAAAATTGATGTGATGTTTACTACAGATTCATTCATGCATAGTTGATTTTTGGGATATAAAAAAATGTTGGGTTCCATTTTGATAGGTACTTGCGTTAAAAATTGAAATATATTAAGAAACAATTATTTAGAATCTCCTCTATTTAAATAAATTGTTCCCATAAGAAGTTTTAGTTTGCAGTCCTTAAATGCAAAGAATCCCTTGTAGCTTTGAAATCTTTGCCTACCTTGATAGTTGATAATTCTAATTGCGTGAACAAAATCAATGGTGGCAAATGTGGTCGTAGAAAATATTATTCTATTGGCTAGAAGGAATTTACTTGAAACAGTACTAATTTTAAATTATTATAATAATTAATCACTCAAAAAAATAATTAATTATACGAAATGAACAGTTAGCGGCAAGTTCTTTAGAGGAATTAATTTGTCAATTGATCGAGTTGTTTTAAAATCTGTATAAATTGAAGCGTATTGTATCTTTAAAATATATATTGTAGCTGGGCTATCAATTTTTGATACGTTCTGTAAACTCTACACGAACTCAACATGAAAATTTAAGAGTTAGGCATGAAGAATCTAACCCGTTTAATTAAATGGGTCTAGTTATGGTTAACTTGTATATTTTTATACCTATGTCTCGACACAACCCGAACCCAGCACGCAACATAAAGGCTGACAATTTTTTATATAACCTACATACCTGACACAAACTTACTACAAAATTAAAGGGTTATAGTTGACCTATATTGTCTTATAACCTATGACTTGACGCGACTCGATTCCGACACGCGAACACAAATTGTCACCCCTAATTATAGAAGTCATTAAATTTCAATTGAAAATTTTATCTTAACAAGTTACGGTACCCCTAGGTAGAAAGCTTGAGTAAATTGAAAATTCTATCTCAACAAGTTAGGGTACCCCTAGGTAGAAAGCTTGAGTAAAAATACTTTAGTCTGTTGGGTGGTTTTGAGCCTCTCTCAATCCCAAAAGCTAGTTCAAGAGGTGGGGTTTTCTCTCACACTTATAAAGTGACCACCAACCCTTTCCACAACCGATGTGGGATAACCCCAACAATCTCCCCCTCACACATCAGACCCTAGGTCGGAGTAGAGATAATCTATTTCTCCCGTAGATTGTTGGGTCGTGGCTTGTTGGTTGAACCTAGGCTCTAATACCAATGTTGGGTGGTCTTGGGCATCTCTCAACCTCAAAAGATAGCTCAAGATGTGAGGTTTTCTCTCATACTTATAAACTGACCACCAGTCTCTTTCACAACCGATGTGGAATAACCCCAACATAGTTGAGAATATGAGTAAGAACTTTTTGAATAGTCACTCTTGACTGACTGACTGAGAATAAATCCAAAGACAATAAAAAGTCAAGTTTGGTATGCTGATCCGTCTACTTTGAGTTTTAAATCTTATCTCAATGCAAAAGTGACAGACTTTGAGAAATAAATTTTATCTCCATACAAAAACTCTAAGCTTAGAGTCTCAATCATACATGTAAATTGCCTTTTAAGTTCGATAGGGGCCCATGATGTCAATCATTTGCGATTAATAATCAATAAACGAAGCTTATATAAGAATGACATAAAGTCAATCCTTATATAAATTCTCGCAATAGCAAATTAAGCGACAAATACTGTTGGCCTAAATAATTTGGATCGATGTGGAAAAATTTTCCACAAGAAGCATGATACCGGGTAGTCTTTGTGGCTCCATCCGGAAGCCTGTAGTATATAAAACAAGCAACGAAACATCAATACAAAAACTTAGGAAAATATTAGGGATATCTAACAGACGCCTTTTTTTATCACATTTTGGTAGTTTGATGTATTAAACGGCCACGTCTTATTACTATATGAGATTTTATTGAAATTGGCTACTTGAGATTTTGTTTTTTTTTTTTTTTAATTTATATTTTTTCCATAATTAATTAGCGGCAAGTTCTTTAGCTAGAGGAATTAATATGTTAATTGAGTTGTAGTTGTCAAATCTGTATAAGAAGGCACTGAAGCGTATTGTACAAGTCATTCATTGGAAGAAAATAACAAACCCTTTTCTTCGAGTTTCAAGTAGAAGGCCGTTTTCTCATTATTTCCCTTCCATTTTTATTCCTTAAAAATCAAACAATCACATTACAATTCTTACAATTCCATCCATACTCACAAAATTAAGCACTAATTTTGAAGAACTTACTAAAGAGTTTATTCTTATAATCTTGATTTTGTGAAAAAACAAAAATTGATAATTAAGTAGTTGATTAAATAGTAAAAGTTTCATATAAGATAATATTAGATAAATGATAATGAATTTAATATCATTCAATTCAAACCAACTAAATCAATTTCAACTTAAAATTCTATCCCAACACGTTAATGTTATGGTATCATTTCATAGAAAGCCTGAGTCAATACTTTATTGATGTTGTGACGTGAGAAAAGGAGTAAGAACTTTTTGAATACCCACTCTTAATTGACTGAGAATAAATCCAAAAAGAAAATAAAAAATCACATTTAATATGTTGGTCCGTGCATTTTGGGTTTTGAAGTTTTATCTCATTAATGCAAAAACGATAGAACATGAGAAGTACATTTGATCTCCATGCAAAGACTCCATGCTTGAGTCTGGACCATACATGTAAATTGCCTTGTTACTTCCCTAGGGCCCCATGATGTCAATTATTTGCCACAAATAATCAAGAAAGCTTTTATAAGGATGACATGAAGTCAATCCTTATAATATTGCTTTAGCCAAAAATTGAAACTTTTTCAATATTTTTCTTTTTATCAAACAAAAAGGAAATGTAGAAGTAGAATTAACAGTACGTATATAGACGACGTTGGCATGACACGGCCGGATCACTTACAAGTACTTATCCTATGAAAATCTTGAGTTTGTACGTAAAAGATTTAAATTCTCTCATAATATAAGGTCGAGGAAATTCTTCCAAACCATGTTATTTAACAAACTCTTCCCTCAATGTTGAATTTAACTTTATGTTTCAATACTCTTCAAATACATAGAGCCAAAAAGTTAAAGTTATTTATCCCATGGGGGTGGCCGAAACCACCCCCAGTACTGGGGGTGGTTTCGGCCACCCCCTTGGAGCCAAGGGACTGGCCACCCCCAAGGCCAAAGGGGGTGGCTCCAAATGGCCAAGAGCCACCCCAAATTTTTTTTTTTTTCTTAAAAAAAAAAAAAATATATATATATATATATATATATATATATATATATATACATTTTTTTAATTTTTTTAAAAAAAATTAAGTAGGTGCCACGTGTTAACATTTGATTGGTCAACGTGAATTTTCATTAAGTCAACTAACGGTCAACTGACAGAATGACTAATTTGATCTATTATCAAAATCACAGGAATTTCGTATGATAAAAATCAAATCCTAGAGGGAAAAAAATAAAGCAATAAAACCCTAGGGAGGGTATTTAGTATTTAACTCTACTTTTATATATATATAAGGATACAGTTATTGTAATTGCAAAAATACTAGAAACTAAGTGCTCATTACAATCAACATAAATTTGGGTGTCGATAAATCAACACAAATTATATGTACTTAATTATTGATTATGCCTTTTAAGTGTTGTGAACCGGACAAATTCAATTAAGCTATTGTCTAACCTAGTCTGATTAAAACATCAATAAGACCTAAAATGACTCATATTAATCGGTTTAAAAAGTTTTCATTACGAGAGTTGAATATGTTTTTGTCTTGTCCAAATGAATAGTACTATATATATATGGAATATTATCAATAAAATCTAAAGTAGTCACGTGAGAGTCATGTGATCAATTTTCCATCCAAACTTACAGGAATATCTAACATAGTAGCTTTTTTTTTTTTAATCACATTTTGGTTGTTTGATGTATTAAACCGTCATGTCTATCATTTTATAAAATTTTATTGAAATCAACTAGTTGAGGGGTTATATATATATTGCATACTTAATTACTCAAAAAATATTAGAATAATTAATTAGCGGCAAGTTCTTTACTTGTAAATATTGTAAATGAGTGCTTATTACATAGCCAGAGGAATTAATTTGTTAATTGAGTTGTAGTTGTAAAATATGACGTATAAGAAGGTACTGAAGCGTATTGGACAAGTCATTCATTGGAAGAAAATAACAAAACCCTTTTCTTCGAGGTTTCAAGTAGAAGGTCATTTTTCTCATTATTTTCCTTCCATTTTTATTCCTTAAAAAAAAAAATCATATTACAATTCTTAAAATTCCGCCCATACTCACAAAATTAAGTACAAACTTTGAAGCACCTACTAAAGAATTTATTCTTATAATCTTGATTTAGTGAAAAAAATAATAAATAATTAAGTGGTTGATTAATTAAATAGTAAATGTTTCATGTAAGATAATATTAGATAAATGAATAATGAATTTAATATCATTCAACTCAAACCAACTAACTCATTTTCATCTTAGAATTCTATCTCAACACGTTATGATATCCTTTCATAGAAAGTTTGAGTCAAAATACTTAATTTATTGATGTTGTGACGTGAAACAAGCAGTAAAAAAATTTTGAGTACCCACTTTTAACTGATCGAGAATAAATTCAAAAAAATAAAAAAATGAAAAGTCACATTTGATATGTTGGTCCGTGCACCTAGAGTTTTGAAGCTTATCTCAATGCAGAAATATAGACTATGAAAAGTAAATTTGATCTCCATGCAAAGACTTCATGCTTGAGTCTCGACCAAACATGTAAATTTCCTTGTTAGTTCGATAGGGCCCATGATGTCAATTATTTGCAATTAATAATCAGGAAAGCTTTTATAAGGATGACCTGAAGTCAAGCTTTAGCAAAAAAATTGAAGGTTTTTCAATATTTTCCTTTTCATCAAACAAAAAGGAAATGTAGGAGTGTTATCCACGTAGAACTAACACGAGATCACTCACAAGCACGTATCTCATGAAGCTCATGGAGTTATCTTAAGTTATCTTTGCAGTAGCTTATCTTAAAGCAGTAGTAGTTTAATTAAATAAAGAGAGTTATCTTCAATTGTTATCAATTAATTAGCTGTATCGTTTTGTATCTTTAACTTTTCATTGTATTATTATTTGAGAACGTTCAATTAATAAAGATGGAAGCATAATTGATCTCAAATCTTGTGTTTGTAAAATATCTAAATTCTCTCACAATATAAGGTGGAGAAAATTCTTCCCAACCATTGGGAAATTTATCTTCATAGAAATATCTCTTAGGGTTGTTTGGGTGTGCCTTTAAGAAGCCTAAAAATGGGTTTAACACTTGTAGAGGTGAAAAGGCGGGCGGTTATTGACCGCATTAATCGTTAACCGCTAACTACTTTTGAAGGCGGTTATGGCGTTACGGTTAGTGGTTTTAAAAACCGCTAACGGTTAACCACTAACCGCCTATATATATATATATATGAAATGATCTCGTTTTCATGTTTAAAATTTTAAATGAGTGCTTATTTCATAGCAAAATATTGTTCTTTGTTGTAGTTAGTTAGGCTTAAGGAATTAGTTTGTCAATTGAGTTGTATAAGAAGGCTTTGAAGCGTATTGTATCTTTAAAAAAAAAAAAAAATTGTAGTAGGGATATCAATTTTTGATATAACCTGGAAACCTGACATGAAATGAACATAAAATTAAAGGGTTAAACTTGAAGAGTCTGACCCGTTTAATTAAATGAGTCAGGTTATGGTTAATTTATATATTCTTATACCTATGCATTGACATATTCGGCACGACACAAACCAAAAGTGCTGACAATTTTTTATATAACCTATGAACCCGACACATACTCAATACAAAATTAAAAGGGTTAGGATTGATCTGCATAGTCTTATAACTTATGATTTAACACGACTTAAATTTGATATGCGAACACGAATTACCACTCCTAATTGTAGAAGTCATTAAATTTCAATTGAAAATTTTATCTAAGCACATTATGATACCCCTTGGTAGAAAGCTTAAAGTAATATTACTTTGGTCATGCCGTGACGAGAAAAAAGGGGTGAGGATTTTTTGAGTAATGACGCTTGACTGACTGACCAAAGAAAACAATAAAAGTCGGCAACCCCATTGCTATGAAAAGGGAGCTCAGAAGACTTGGGTTTTCCACTCTTCCTCCCTCCTTAAAGTAATATTACTTTAGTCATGCCGTGACGAGAAAAAAGGGGTGAGGATTTTTTGAGTAATGATGCTTGAGTGACTGACCAAAGAAAAACAATAAAAGTCGATCGGCAACCCCATTGCTATGAAAATGGAGCTCAGAAGACTTGGGTCTTCCACACTTCCTCCCTCTGTCGACTCTCATTTTCATAATACACTTTTCAGAGTCTCCCATAACTCCATTGGTAGTTTTTGTAAAAGTTGTGTTGGTTTATAATTTTTTTTTTTTTTTTTTAAAAAAAAATCATTCATCCAAAAATAAATAAATTCATTCACCTTCAACATATGAGAATTTTTTTTTTTTTTTTAGAAAAAAAAAAAAAAGAAAAAACTCAGGTATGTTTGGTTCTTTAATTTAATATTTTCAGGAAATTTAACACTTTTTCAGTCTAATGGTTGTAAGCTAGGGGTCTCGATCAATGATCATACATGTAAATTGCATGTTAAGTTGGATAGGGGCCCATGATGTCAATTATTTCCAACTAATAATCAATAAAGCTTTTATAAGGATGACATAAAGTTAATCCTTTTATAAATTTTATAAAAGCAAATTAAGCGAGAAATACAATTTGGATCGATGTGGAAAATTTGCAGAGAGAAAAAGGTTACCTATGAAAAAAAAGGTATGCTATGAAAAGGAATCTCAGAAGACTTGGGTTCTTCCTCCTCTATTGACTCTCTTTTTCGTAGTACACTTTTCAGAGTCTTCTACCAAGGCCAGGGCTTGTCGGCCATTTCACCAAATAAATTGGGTGTTGATAAATCAACACAAATTAGACTTATTGACCATACCTTTTTAGCCTTGTGTACAAGGCAAAGTGTCCCTATTCACACTGTTCAATTTAGATAAATTTACAGACCGATCATGTAAATTAATCACTTTAATTACTTCAGTTTCTTTCTAATTACTTGGAGCATGGCTTATGATACCCATAAAATTAGTGTATATAGACAGAAAATGGTCATTCGGAACTTTATGCAAAGGATGTTTCAATTGATCTGGGCGTCCACATGATTACCATCTCCTTTGTTTTTTTTTTCTTTGTTGAGACTTTAAATACTTATCCACGAACTTTTGCTTATTGGTTTTGTTACTTTTACTATTTCATCACAGTCTCTCGTAGAAAATAAACAAGCAAGAACTATAGCACAAATAAAAGCAAGTAAAAGGTAATGGAGGTACAAAAAGGTAATTAGAGTGACTACTATGTCTAGACGTAATTATGATAACATTTTTCTGTTGGAAACTACATATGAGGGATCTAAATAATAAGAACCGCAGATGATTAATCAAATTCACTTGAGTTATTGTCTAACCCAATACGATCAAGACATCAATAAGACCTAAAATGACTCATATTAATCAGTTTAAAAAGTACTCATTACGAGAGTTGAATATGTTTTTATCTTGTTCAAATGAATAGTATTATATTTATTTTTTTTTATCTATATTTTTTATGGTTATATAAATGGAATATTATCAATAAAATTCAAAGTGGACATGGGCAAGTCATGTGATCAATTTTTTATCCAAACTTACACGGATATTAACATAGTGGCTTTTTTGTCACATTTTGGTAGTTTGATGTATCAAACGATCACGTCTATCACTTTATGAGATTCTATTGAAATCAAGTAGTTGAGGCTTTTATATATATATATATATATATATATATATATTGCATACTTAATTACTCAAAAAAAATATAAGAATAATTAATTAGCGGCAAGTTCTTTTCTTGTAATTGTAAATGAGTGCTTATTACATAGGCAGAGGAATTAATTTGTTTGTAGTTGTAAAATCCGTATAAGAAGTAAGAAGGCACTGGAGCGTTTTGTACAAGTCATTCATTGGAACAAAATAAAACAGAGAACAGATCCTGTTCAAGTAGAAGGTCGTTTTCTCATTATTTTCCTTCCATTTTTATTCCTTAAAAATCAACAATCACATTACAATTCTTACAATTCCATCCATACTCACAAAATTAAGCACTAATTTTGAAGAACTTACTAAAGAATTTATTCTTATAATCTTGACTTTGTGGAAAAAATTAATAATTAAGTGGTTGATTAAATAGTAAAACTTTCATATAAGATAATATTAGATAAATAATAATGAATTTAATATTATTCAATTCAAACCAACTAAATCAATTTCAACTTAGAATTCTATTTCAACACATTATGGTATCCTTTCATAGAAAGCCTGAGTCATAATACTTTATTGATGTTAAGATGCGAGAAAATGAGTAAGGACTTTTTGAGTTTCCACTCTTAATTAACTAAGAATAAATCTAAAGAAAGAAAATAAATGACCACATTTAATATGTTGGTCCGTGCACTTTGGGTTTTGAAGCTTTATCTCATTAATTAATGCAAAAACGATAGACCATGAGAAATAAATTTGATCTCCATGCAAAGACTCCATACTCGAGTGAGTCTCGATCATACATGTAAATTGCCCTGTTACTTCTTCCATAGGGCCCCATGATGTCAATTATCTGCGATAAATAATCAAGAAAGCTTTTATAAGGATGGCATGAAGTCAATCCTTATAATATTGCTTTAGCCAAAAATAAAAGGTTTTTCAATATTTTTCTTTTTATTAAACAAAAAGGAAATGTAGGAGTGTTATGCAAGTAGAATTAACAGTAGGTAGCTAGACGACGTTGGCATGACATGAGATCACTTACAAGTACTTATCCTATGAAATTTTGTGTTTGTAAAAGATTTAAATTCTCTCATAATATAAGGTATTCTTCCAAACCATCGGAAAATTGATCTTCATAGAAATATCTCTTAGTAGAGTACAATTAGTTTAGTTTCTTATATAAGAGCATTCACATTGAGGTTTTTATTTTTGGCTTTTTCACTAAAATTCTAACAAAACTCACAAAATATGTTATTTAACAAACTCTTCACTCAATGTCAAATTTAGTATTCTTCACTCAATGTCCCCCCATGGTTAGGAAAAAGATAAAAATGCCCTTATATATATATTTTTCTAATAAGACAAAAACACCCCTATAAATTCAAAAAAAAATTATTCTTAATTTTTTAAAAAAAAATGAATTTTTTTTTTTTTTTTTTTTTAAAAAAAAAAAACGAAATGTTTATAATTTTATTTTTTAAAACGAAAATTTTTATTTTTATTTTTATTTTTTAAAATGAAAAATTATTTTTTTTTTAAACGGAAATTTTTGTTTTAAAAAAATTATAGAAAAAACGAAATTTTTCAATTTTTATAAAAGAAATCAATTTTTTTTTTTTTTCAATAAGAAGGATTTAAAAAAATAAAAATAAAAAAAATAAAAAAATAAAAAAATTTGGCCACCCCTTGGAATTTGGATTTTATTTTTTTAGTTTTAGTTTTAGGGTTTTTTTAGTATTTTTTGTTTTTATTTTACTAAGGGTAGTTTTGTCATTGGGGAGAACATTGACAATGGTTTGGTAATTTGAGAGGGACATTATCAATTCACAATTGAAAGTTTGGGAAGACATTGTTAATTGGGTGGTAGTTTGAGGGGGTATGTGGACTTTCTTTTTTTCTTTTTTTTTTTTCCTCTTGACTAAAGTAGATTTTTAATGTAAAGAATCTAAAAGTTTGATTCATTAATAAAATATAATATTTAGTTAAAGTGTAGAAATATTTAAAGAGTTCAATATTTAGTGATTTTGAAAACTGGCTAGCTAAATCAACTAAATAATTAAGTTTTTTTAAAAAAAGGTCAATGTGAATGCTGTAATACCTACCTCCACCAAATTATGGGCCCTTGAAAATGTCTTGAATTAAGCATGACATGGAAATATCCCACTGCCAATAAATTGGGAGTAGGAAAGTCATGAGGAATAAATAGATCGAGGGGACAAATAGGAATTGGTAGGTGATTTACAGGACTTGACCTTAATTTCCTCTCATTAGCCCCTCAACTCCCACTTTATTCATAATCTGTACCTACCTGGAAATAAATTTTAGCTTAAGCTTCCATGCTCCTCTGTTGACTCTCATTTCTTCCCCCAACTCCAAGGCCACGTTTCTCAAAATAAATTTGTTAGACGCTGGTTGGAAACAGAGCCACCAACACTCCATATATATAGATTTCATTACCTCTTCAATTCTTAACTCTACGAGCTAGTGTCTCTTAATTACTACAGCCTCCCTCCAAATGAGAATTCCCTTCTTTTCATGGCTCTTCTTGGTGCCCATCTGCTGCACACTTTTCCACAACTTCTCTACCGTCTTTGCGGTGTCTCACCAATGTTTGGACAATCAGCAATTCCTATTGCTCGAATTGAAGAACACCCTTGTATTCGATTCTACTTGGTCCACAAAACTTGCTAAGTGGAACCAAAGTGTCGATTGCTGTTCTTGGGAAGGCGTAACCTGCAACGAGGGACGTGTTATTGGTCTCGACCTGTCCTTTGAATACATCTCGGGTGGACTTGGCAATTCAAGCAGCCTCTTCAGTTTTAAGCACCTCCAAAGCTTGAGTTTGGCTTATAATGACTTCAACAATTCTCATATTCCACCACAGTTTGGCAAGTTGGTGAATTTGAGTTATTTGAGTCTCTCATATGCCGGCTTTGCAGGGCAGATTCCTCTTGCGATTTCGCGCTTGACAAGGTTGGTCACTCTTGATTTATCTACCTCTTATTACATCCATCAACTGAAACTTGAGAATCCAAATTTAAATGTGCTCGTTCAGAAACTTTCGGAGCTTATTGAACTTTATCTTGATGGTGTATTAATATCAGCACAAGGTAATGAGTGGGGTCAAGCTTTATCATCTTCACTTCCAAATTTGAGAGTGCTGAGCTTGTCAGAGTGCAATCTTTCAGGCCCTATTGATTCCTCCTTACAAAATCTTCAGTCCCTCTCAATTATTGATTTGTCTCGTAACAATTTATCTGCTCCAGTTCCAGATTTTTTTGCAGATTTCAAAAATTTGACATTCTTGGATTTCAATTGGTGTTACCTGAATGGAAAATTTCCTGAAAAGATCTTCCAGGTTCCAACGCTACAAACGCTTAAGTTGTTCTATAACCCTCGACTTGAAGTTTCTTTCCCTGAATTTCCTCCAAATGGATCTCTTCAAACCATGGTACTTAGCTATACAAATTTTTCTGCGTCAGTACCACCCTCTATCAGTAACCTTAAAATGTTGTCAGGAATATATCTTGCACAATGCAATTTCAAAGGATCAATTCCAGACTCAATTTTGAGCCTCACACAATTGGTCGATTTGCGCTTGTCACACAACAATTTCAACGGATCAATTCCAGACTCAATTGCAAGCCTCACACAATTGGCCTATTTGGACTTGTCATACAACAATTTCAACGGATCAATTCCAGACTCAATTGCGAGCCTCACACAATTGGTCGATTTGCGCTTGTCAGGCAACAATTTCAACAGATCAATTCTAGACTCAATTGCGAGCCTCACACAATTGGTCGATTTGCGCTTGTCAGGCAACAATTTCAACGGATCAATTCCAGACTCAATTGCAAGCCTCACACAATTGGCCAATTTGGACTTGTCATACAACAATTTCAATGGATCAATTCCAAATTTCGGGATGTTCAAGAATCTGACTTTCTTACTGCTTGGTAATAATCATTTGTCTGGTCACATTACTTCCACTCAGTGGGGAGAACTTTTGAATCTAATTTATCTTGACTTGAGCGGCAATTCATTGAATGGGAATATTCCAATTTCTCTATTTTCCCTTTCATCATGGCAAGACTTAGATCTTTCGCACAACCAATTTTCTGGCTCCCTGAACCTTACTGTGATTCAAAAGTTTAAAAGTCCTTCAAAGCTTGATCTTTCATACAACAACTTCTTGGTTGAACTTAATGGTTTTAACATTTCGTTAACCTCATTCCCCCAATTTTACCACTTAGGGTTGGCTTCTTGCAAGTTGAAAGTATTTCCTGATTTCTTGAGAAACCAATCCATTTTAGAATATCTAGACCTTTCAAACAACCAGATCTATGGAGAGATACCAGCAAGCATCAGTCAATCCCTTGCCAACACTTTCTTCTTGTCTCTTTCAAGTAATAAATTATATGGAAGCATCCCTAGATCAATATGCAAAGCTACAAATCTTCAACTTCTAGATCTGTCTAATAATTCCTTCAGTGGCACAATTCCCCAATGCTTGATTAAGATGAGCCGTATACTTGGGGTGCTGAATCTAAGGACAAACAACCTCAATGGCACAATTCCTGATGCATTTCCAGATAATTGTTGGTTAAAAACTTTATATCTCAATAAAAACCAACTAGAAGGGGGGCTACCAAAATCTTTGGCCAATTGCAAACGGTTGGAGGTCTTGGACATTGGGAACAACCACATCAAGGGTACCTTCCCATTTTACTTGAAGAACACATCCATGTTGAGGGTTCTTGTTTTGCGATCTAACAAATTTTACGGGTCCATTACTCATCCAGAGCCTAATGCCACCTGGCCAATGCTTCAAATTATAGATGTGGCTTCAAACAATTTTACTGGTAACCTTCCAATAACACTTCTTTTGACTTGGATGGCAATGATGAATCGTTCACATGAGGCCCAATCAAGGCTAAGTTACCTTGAAACCCAAGTGGCTGGAATTTATTATCGAGATATGATAACAGTTACTATCAAGGGTTTAATGGTGGAGTTGAAGAATATCCTAGAAATCTTCACCACTATTGACTTTTCTTGCAATGGTTTTGATGGTCCAATACCTAAAGAAATGGGAGAACTCAAAGTGCTTCATATTCTCAACTTGTCGCATAATGCTTTCACGGGCCAAATTCCATCATCTTTGGGGAAATTGACAAATCTTGAGTCACTAGACCTGTCAAGCAACAAGCTTTCTGGTAAGATTCCTATGCAAATTGCCGATGGTCTTATTTTCCTATCAGTTCTCAACCTTTCCTTTAATCAGTTGGAGGGAAAAATTCCATTCATCAAGCAATTCGCCACATTTTTGGAAACTTCCTTTGAAGGGAATGAAAGATTATGTGGCATCCCTTTAAAATCACACTGCACATATGAGGAGCCGCAATTGTCACCTCCAACATATGAAGAAAAACATTGGAATTCTGGAATTGTGATAGAGTGGAATTACATAAGTATTGAATTGGGATTTATTTTTGGCATTGGAATTATCATTGGGCCGCTTATGTTTTGGAAGAGGTGGAGGATATGGTATTACAAACATGTTGACCACATTCTTTCCAGGATCTTCCCTCGATTATATCTTGGAAAAGAATACCATAAAAATTGGAGACACAGAAATCAGAGGCGGAGGCACTAGTCATAGTTATGCAGCACAATACCTCCAGGTTTATCATTATTAATTCTAGTCGTTTTGGTTTCGGTATTAAGCAAAAAAAAAAAAAAATCCATGTAATTCGATGCAAGTATTGTCTTATGGTATGATATTTTGTAATTGGCAAACTATATTACTCAACTATGCACTTGTTTGATATTATTTTTTTGGGGACTACTTACGAGGCGTACATGTCATGCGGAGGAAAAATTGGCCATGCTTTCACATTTGCGTGGGTCATTGCTTTCAAATTCCCCTGTCAGAAGAGAGGTATTTATAAAGTATGTGATTAGTCTAGGAAAACATAACTAATAGTGTTTCCTTTTGAAGGTTTGACTCCTTTTTTTTCACTGGCAAATTGTAATCATGTTAATTGACCAAACACTGAAATTCACTGCTTAAAGGCCAACCAACCATGTTTATGCACGAAGTCAATGCCCAATACCCTTTGCTTTCTCTCTCTTGTTTAGAGAGAGAACCTCTGGAAACCCTTAGGGTTTTTTCCTCAGCCGCCTCCTAGTGAGGTCTTTCTCTCCGCCTTGTGCGGGCTTTCCGGGGTGGAGGAAAAGGTTTTTCCTCCACTCCCCTCCCCTTCTTTGTTCCCTCTTTGCTGTATTTTTTGTTTGGATTTCTTGTGTTTTGTTCTCTTTTTCTTGTGTAGATTCGAAGACCGCCGCTGCTCTTCTCTCCCTCGTCGCTCAGCCTGTCGTTGCCCAGCCTGTCGTTGCCCAGCCTGTCGTCGTCCAGCCTCTCGCCGCCCAGCCTCTCGCCGTTCAGTCCATCCCTGTCGCCGTCCACTGCCTCGAGGAAGTTCCTGGTTGTGGATCTGGTTTTTGGGGGTTTAGATCGGGTTTTTTCAAAATCCGATCTACTCTTCCTCGCCGACCCATCCACCAATCGAGGCTTTCCACCATCTTCCCTGGCCTCCTAGCTTCCTTCTTCCGCCAGCCGATCCTCGATCAGTCCACTGCTTGCCGGTGGCCGATCTGTTCTTCGGCAGGCTACCACCGCCCCTGCCCTTGTTTTTTGGTGTTCTTTGTGCTTGTTTTTGTTGTAATTTTATTTCTGTTTTACTGTAAATTTAGTTTTAGTTTGCTGTTTGTATTGTTTTTTGTGGGTTTTTATCTCCTTGCCTTGACTTGGTTTGATTTTGAGGAGGAGATTGATGTTGGTGGTCGTCCTATGCCGGCTCATTTTTGGTTTTCTGCAGTGCCTACTTTTCAACAGCCATTTAACAGTGGTTGTTGGTTTGCCCGCAAAGATCTCTTCACGGAGTTTCTTTGCAATTTGCACCGCCTTGTGCGGTTCTGGAATAGGCCCGGCTTGCTTATGATTCTTTTGGGATCATTGGCAATTACCATTGCCTGCTGTTTGGTCCTTTTGGACTGGATCCAGTACTTGTTCTTGTATTTGCACTGTATTTTACCATTTGGGCTTTGTTGTTGGGGTGGCCTTCCCTCTTATTTTTATTTTTGTATTGTTTTAGTTTATTTTGGGTTTATTGTTGGGGAACTCACCCCTTTTTCGTTTTCAGGATCTCTCACTTTTTCTTCCGTTCGGATCAAAAGTGGAAAAGATCCTTCCCTGTAGCCCTTTCCTTATTCAATTAAAAAAAAAAAAAAAAAACCATGTTTATGCACAGGGTGGATTAGCGCCCAGCTCGATCTCTTATCAAAATTAAATAGGGTTGTTTATCTTTATCCCACATAACCTGATTCCTCTCTCCATAGAATCGGAGGAAATAAACATTTTTAGTGATGAGGCTTGATACCAGGAGAATGGGTTGGGTAAGGTTACTGTCATTTAGTGGTTTGGGTTTAAAATTTGGGATATGGGGAACCCAACAAGAGTCCCAAATTGGAAGGGGGGAATATGGGTAAATTCGTAAGCAAGCGCATGCTTCAACATGAGGTTTGGAGTTGAGAATACTTTCCCAGACCCCAAGAGCAGCCTCCTGGAATAGTTTCTGATATTTAACTTTCAGCAGGATTAGAAATAATTTTCTAGCCAAGTTTGGCAATGAGAGCATTGTTTTGACCCTTCATGGATCTGATGCCTAGCCCACCTAGGGGTCGAGGTAAACAGATGCAATACCATGACTTGAAGCAGAGATCCTCCTCCAAGGATCTCACAACCTAAAATAAAAAGGAAAAGGGATTTCCTTGCCTAAGGCCCTTGGAGGAGGAGAAGTTGCCAAAGCGAGAACTATTAATGAGGATGGAAAAGGAGGCGGATGTATTGCACTCCTTCATCCACTTGGAGCTGAAATCCCAAGTATGAAAGCCCATTCTATTCTGTCAAAAGTCTTCTTCATATCGATTTTTATGTCCATGAGCCCTCTGCCTTTTTTGTATTTCAAAGTGTAAAGCAACTTTGATAGGGTATAGATGGTGAACAGTGGAAGGGCAATGTCGCTTGGGGACTAGGGTTCAACTCTTTTAGGAATTTCCCATCCCTAAAAAAAACTTTATACTAAGTTAAGGACCTCTTGTTTCACCGTGGCCCGGTAGGATTTAAAGAAAAAGGCTGTAAAACCATCTGATCCAAGGGCTTTTGTGGAGCCTAAGTTGCAGACATGTTGTCCTCCTCAAAGATGGCAGGTTCTAAAGGGTTTATAAGGGCTTCATTTGGCAAACAACCCAAAATTTTCCTAAAACATTTTCCTAAAAGGTCAACTTCAAAACATTCTTATAATTTATATCACATCAATCACTTTTATTACTATTCAAAACACCCATTACAAAACATAACTTATTATTTTTCCTTACACAAAATTCAAAACTTATTTCTATTTTATATTACATCAATAATTTCTTATTACTAGTCAAACAAAAAATCCAATACACAATCCTTTACCAAACGGGCCAAGATTTTCAGAGAAGTCAGGGAAGGAAGAGGAGAAGAGGGTTTTGAAGTGTGATTAAGAGCAAGTTCCCACTTCTGTCTGAGAGCCAAGTTTCATTTGAGGCCTTGAGGAAGTCGATGGCATTTTGTATCCTTCTAATGATAGTTGAAGTGTGAAAGAAGTTTATATTAAGATCCTTACAGGCTAGCTAATAACACTCTCTGGAATTACTTTTCCAGAGGACTTCCTCTTTTTGAGCAGTTCATCTAGGTCAGTCTTGAGGGCCTGGTTCTGGACCGTGGGGGGCTGCTGTTGGATCTAGTCAAGTTGGTCAGTATGGGATTTGATTTTCTGGTGGATGTTCCCAAAATGAAAAAAAAAATTTCCACACCTTTAAAGCAGAATTTTTTTTTTTTTTTTTTTTTTTTTTTTTTTTTTTGTTTTAAACCTTTAAAGTAGATTTGAGTGCTTTAAGTTTTTTATGGACAGTTAAAAGGCAGTGGAGCCAGAAACCCTTCAAGTGACAATCAAAAAGAAAAATCGGTTATGGGAAGTCTGCAAATGCAGAGGTTAAGTATGAGAAAAATGGAAGCTGCATAATAATACAAAGTTCTCATGTATTGAAACGTCGGATACTTGAATAATCACATTCCAGCAACCAGAATACGGTTTGACAATTTTTCAAGCATACTTGAATAATCACATTCGCATGTCTTGGAGCATGCTACAATTATGTTTAAAAGCGTAACATTTGTATGAAAAGCTGATTAACACTTTACTCTTGGGAGACCAGAATCATGTCAAAAAGAAACATGGAGGAGAAGAAATTAAGAAAAGAAGGCAATAGAAACTCTAATTGCTTATACTAGCATTTGCTACCACGCAACATTTGCAATGCCCAGCAGTAGTACTATTGCAGGGCTTATAAATATTCATCAACTCAAACAATTTCCCCGTGGAGTCTATGATGTGTAGCCATTTACAGACCAAATGTATTTGCTCACCAAAATTTCAGTGAGAGAGCTTTGACAATCATTTTAAATCAAAATTCTGACTTTGCCACCACCCTAAATAGCAATTGGCTGCAAAATGACAAGTCACTAAGCTCCTTCTGAAGAGAGAATTTTCGGTATATATATAACTCATACCTTCAACACAGAGGAAGAGATACTAGATTTTCAACTTATGTTTGAAGGAGCTTATGATCCAGCCTTTCCATCTTCACAGCGCTTTGTTCAGAATTAGAGTAAATGCATTCTGCAAGCAAGGTGTCAACACAAGAATGATGAGAATTATTTTTGTTCGAGAGCAGAATCTGTTAAGTATGACTTGAATTAAAAGTCATGGTGGGACCCAATGTTTTGTCTCCTTCTTCAAGTAGGAGAGGTTTTTTGGTTCAACCGGTTTACTCCTTTTGGGTTTAGGAGACTTTTGTCCAAGTTTGATTTGGAGTCCTTCTCCTATGTGTAATTGGACTCCTTGTTTGACTTATAGTAGAAGTCCTAGACCAACATGTAAAAGGAGAGTTAAGCTTCTATATAAGGAACAAAGCACAAGGTGAATTTGTGTGTGCCAAAAACGTGAAGCACCAAAGGGAGGAGAAAATAGAGAGAATTTGAAAGAAGGAGGTACAAGGGCAGCAAGGGTGTTTTCTTCTTGGTGGTTTTTGGGGGAGCCAAAAACAAGTGATTAGAAGAAAAAGGGTGCTGCAGAGTGAGAGAAGAAAATAGAGATCAGCCGCCATCCGTTCCAGCAAAAGAAGAGTTTGTACATCTGTCTTTTGTATTCTATTTTGGGAATAATCTTTCTTGTGTGATAGTGAGATTTTGGGTGTATTGGGGCTTTGGGATCTGAGTGATTTTCTCTCTACTACTTTTGTACTCCATCTTTTGATAGTGGATTTTCTCCGGGTCGTCTCCGCCAGTGGATGTAGGCTTGTTAAGCCGAACCACTTAAATCTTTGTGTCGTGTGTGATTGCCTAATCTTTGTTATTCCGCATTCTTCTTATTTTTCGCATCTCACGGGTCTTGGGAAATAGGATTAATTTCCTAACAGAATCAAGTGATGACACAATATAAATTAGAATTGAAGAATAATTGTGGCAAGCCCATTACTAAGCACATGCCATTCATCATATATAGTTGTAGCTTTTCATATTAACATAAATTGAAACACACAGATGTTTCAGAAATGACCAAGTTTGCAAGACAAAGGTGGTAGCAAGAAACTCACATTAGCAAGTCTAAGGTGCAATGCACACTGCAGTGTTCACAGATTTGTTCAAGTGAAGTTTGACTTTTTGTTAAGAATTTGGAAAGAACACATTAAGGTTTCATCAACACTCATCATTGCACCAGCATTATCAAATTCGCCACAATAGTTAGGAGCAGAGAATATTGTTACAAGCTGCCTCTCAGCAAAGAATTCATACCCCTCCTCAACAACCTGGAACAATATGCATCCTGGTAAGCTACTTGAGTGCAAAAAATAGGGGCAAATAAGGGACTGTCACTAACCTGATGTGCTCGACAAACGAGGTCCATATCATTCTTCATTAAGAATTCTGACACTTTATCTGGACCAAAGGTGTAAGAGACTCCACGGTCATTCATTCCCCAGCCTTTGACATCTCTACTAGGATCCGACCAAAGTAAATCACAAAGCAAACCAGAATCTGGCACGTCAGTTGGACGAGGTAAGTTCCTGATTTGATCTAAATTTGTTAGATCAGGGGAGAGGCCACCATGCATGCACAATATTTTATTGTCTATGAGCGCGGCCACAGGAAGACAATTAAAACAATCAGCAAAGGTTTTCCAAAGTCTTACGTTGAACCGGCGTTTACATTCATCATAAAATCCATATATCCGATTAATTGAAGCACATTCATGGTTCCCTCTCAAAAGAAAAAAGTTCTCAGGGTATTTGATTTTATAGGCAAGCAAAAGGCATATTGTTTCTAAACTCTGCTTGCCACGGTCCACATAGTCCCCTAGGAATAAATAATTGGCATTAGGAGGAAAACCCCCATGCTCAAAAAGCCTCAGAAGATCAGAATATTGTCCATGAATATCACCTGGTAAAAGAAAAAAAAAAAAAAAAAAAAACAAATATTAGTATTCACTTCTTTTGGTAAGTATAAAAACTAGTGTTCGCTTGACTTGAAGGGAGATAAACGTGATACATGCAGAAGAACAATCCAAACCCCCATCATAGAAACAACAAAAGGTAGCCCAGTCAAAGGTTAAGCATTGTTTTTAATATGTTATCTAAATTAGCATGAAAACAAACAAACTTCTATATTTAGGTGATAAAAATACATCAAGATATACAGAACGCATCTGCCAAATGGCATACTCAAGTAGAGAATATTAAAAAACAATCCCAGCTCCTGGAGTTAATCCTATTAGAAACCTACTTTAAAAACACAATTTAACATTTAGCACACCCTAATTACGTATTCACTTTTTAATGGAGGCTATTTAGTAGAAAACAAAAAATTATGTAGGGTACGTCACCGTTTCAGTATTACCAGGAACTCTCTCCCTAGTAATGGATCCCATTTCCCATGCTTCCAGCTTCTAAAACTTGTGGCAAGATGTTTTGGCAACTTCAGGGATAACATGCGGTGAAATCTGGAGCTGTATTCTTTGTTTCCTACCCTTGTATCACTATAATATTTGTCATTTATGCTTTTTTTTTTAAGTACTAATGTTATAGAAATGAAAAACTAACACAGCCCTCATACACAAAATGTATGCAAGGTAGACAACCATCAAAGGTGTCCAAAATCTAAAAAATTTACAAGGTTTAAAAAGATTCAAAAATGAGGAAGAAGGACCATAGACTACAATCCAATCTAAGAGGGATCTCATAAAAGTGAATTTTAAAGTGTTGGGTTTTGAATTGCCAAATTCAGTGACAAAATACATTCATCTGCAATCCCGTCAGCAGTGCATACATACGAGGTCTTGTGTCAAGAGAAGACCTAGAAGATGTGGTTAAGCTTAACCAATCATAATAGAAGACCTATATGATATGGTTAAGTTTAATCAAATCGGAATTCTTTAATTAGAGTTAAAATAGGATTTGATTAAATTTCGTATCCTGCACATGTATTAGTATTCGGACCATAACTTTCGGCTCACGAATCGGATTGAGATGAAACCAGCGACATTGGAAAGCTAACACAAAATTCTACAAATCTTTGTGAAATAAGATTTTCAAAATTCGAAAGTTAGCTATGCCAAAATCATCTCGCAAGATAAGAAAGAAAATTTGGATGAATCCTATTCCAACTAGAACCAGTTTTTCTTCCCATTTCAACTAGTACTAGGTTTTCTTGTAGTCTATATATAGAGAGCTGTTATGCACGAAATTGTAAGGAATTCCATATAAGAATTCCATGTGCTAAGAGAGCGTTTAAGATATTGAGTGTTAGGGTTAGTCTCTCTTAGAGTTAAAGGTTGTGTCTTCATCACAAATCATATACAACCGAAGTCTACCGGAGTTCCGGTAAAGGAGATCAAGTAGAAGGATTGTGCCAGATGTTCTGGAAAGGGCTACTGCGGTAGAAGTCAAGTGGGTCGCTTGTCTTATGCAAGGAAGTGTCAATTGCAAAGGTTTTGTAAGTGTGAACTTCTTGTAATCCTTATTCTTTTATAGTTGATTGATTTCCTGGGTTTGGCTGCCCCGGAGAGGTTTTACATTTTAGAGAGTTCTCTAAATGGTTTCCTCTTCGTAACCAAAATATTTGTGTCTTTGTGATCTATTGTTCTACATATTTTGGTTGTATGATTATTTAATTTTTAATTCTGCGTATTATTTGCATACACCTATTCAACCCCCTTATTGGTGTCGTTTGGAGTCGTATTTAGAATTTTCAATTGGTATCAGAGCGGGTTCACTCTGTCAAAGGATTAAATTCCTGAGTATGATCCTATATACTTTCTAGATGTCCCAAACTCTTGATTGTTTTGAAACTATTATGTCTTCTGATAAACAGTATTATTCTGATTATGATTCTGATAATGAAATTGATCTTCAGGAGACTTATAATTTGTTGTTTGTGAAATTCTCTGAGTTACAAGTTATTAATTCCAAGAATCTAAAGAAACTCAAAGAGGCTGAACATGATAAAGATGAGCTAATTGGTGAATTGAGTGATTCTCTTGATTTGTGTAAAACATTGAAATCTGAAAATCATGATCTTGCTAATAAAGTTGAGTCATTAGAGAATGAATTAAAGGAGTCCAAAACTCTATTGGAAAAATTCTCTAATGATAATCTTGACAAAATTTTGCATACCCAAAAATCTACTTGTGATAAACCTGGGATTGATTTTGACAAGATTATTGCTCATTCTTCTAACCTTGCTTCTTCTTCCAAGAAAGTTTTTGTTGAAACAGAAAACTTGGAAGAGCCATTGGATAAAGATAAGCTAGTTGTTGTTCACTCTTCAAGAAGAAGAGGAAAAGAAGTCTTAAAGAAAAAGAAGAAAACAACTACTGCGACCTCAAGAGGTAAGAAGGGTAAGAAAGGTAAGTACTCTCGTGTTGAGCACTTTTTACCTAGAAGCAACTCCAACTTTGTTTACCTTGCAAGGAACCAACCTTCTCAAAGGTTCATTCCTACATGCCACCATTGTGGGATTATTGGTCATATTAGACCAAATTGTTCTAAGTTGAAATCCCAAAGACCTTGGAATAAAAAGGTTGCTCCTAAGAAAGAAAAAGGTGGTGTAGAGTCATGTTTGTCTAGATCTAAGTATATGTATATCCCTCTTCATATGAGATAAGCTTCTCCGAAATTTGTCCCTACCTGCCATCATTGTAGAAAAGTTGGTCATATTCGACCTAACTGTTTTAAGTTGAGACCTCGTGAGCATAAGAGTGAGAATTCATATTCTAGGAAAGGTTTTGAGGGGCTATGCATAATGATGAAGGGAGTGTTATCTAGGTTAGATGAGTTTGACAAGAGTCACAAATCTGTACCTAGGGTTAAGAAGGTTTGGGTTAGGAAGGTCGATACCATTCACCCTTTGAGGGGGAGTGGTAGTGAACTCACCTAAAGTAAGGTGGTCCATAACATGCTTAGGATTGGTTGTCTTGCATATTTCTTCATATCCTAGAGCATGTAGCATTCATTGCATTGCATTGCATTTATTATTATTTTTTTTTTTTGTTTTTGTTTGTTTTTTTTTAATTTTCAGTTTTGCATATATATGCATTGCATTAATTTTGTGCATTTTATTTTAAAAAAAAAAAAATCAAAAATTCAAAAAGACAAAAATATAGTTTTTAGGTTGTCTCCTTATTTTTGTCATATGCACCTTGATAGTCCATAAATTTCTCATGTATACTTCATGGATCCAATTCCTTATATCTCAAAATGTGCTTACTATACATGGGATGAATATTTATTAATGGACTGATTTTTTTTTTGGCCTAAGCTTATGCTTCTATGGTACATTTTACCTATGCTTGAACTCTTATGCACATTTAAGCTTAAATTGAGTATGATTTTGGCCTTAAGGGTGAGTTATGTTAGGCAACCATATGAAGAAGATTGACTAGTTGTGTCTATCAAATTGACCAAATGCTAGTTGAACCTAGGACCTAAAAATTCCAGCATTCCTCTAATTTGGTTTAAGCACTAAATTATTAAAGACACATTCTCAAAGAGAAAAATAGTGAAACAAGAAAACAAATGAACATATTCCAAAAGGAATCTATTTCACTATGTCTTATTTGTGCTCAACTTGTCCCTATAGAAATAGTCGTGACCATATTCATTGTGGAAAGAGACGGTCACTACCGGACAATGTTTGAGTATGTACTATTACTACATGGGAAGTGTATTGGATGAGGGTGACACGGCCCTAGCAAGGTTTGACTTTTGTTTAGATATACATGTCAATCTTCCCATGAGGTAATTTACGTTTTTACTTGCTAGCCTATCCCCTCACCGTATGAGTTCTTAATCTTACTTGATGGTTAGCTTTCACACACAACACACAAGCATGGGTTGAGTGGAACATGTTGCTTTGCTTATGTTGAAGAAACTTTTGTTTCATATCTTTTTATTCTCATGCATATTTTGGACATTATGAGATATTACCGGATAATCACTGCTTAATATATGAGTCTTTTATGTTTTATCATGTGTGTATTTGGCATTTTTCTTATGTCATACATTGAGGGGGAGAATTTTTTTTATCATAATCTTGCATTTCACTCATTATGCATTCATAGTTTTGATCATGTTTATGTTTCTCTGACTTTTCTTGGGCTTATTGGTGTTTTACTGCCCTTTGTCCATTCATGACAAAAAGGGGGAGAGAAAGTTTTAGAGAGTGCAGACTGGGAATAGATAGAACACCATAGATGATTTTGATTTTGATATACTTGTTGCATCTATGAAAGATTTTTGTTTTGTTTTTTAACAGATTTGGTGAGCTATTCATGATTATATTCTATTCAAATCTGTTATTTTATTGGTACATTGGGTATTTTTATTCCACATACGTTTAATATGTTTTGTGAGTGTTTCAGGAAACAGGAGTTATCTATTCAGATGTATCTTGTAAATTTTGTCACAGAATTGTCAAAGGGGGAGTTTGTTGGGTTTTGAATTGCCAAATTCAGTGACAAAATACATTCATCTGCAATCCCGTCAGCAGTGCATACATACGAGGTCTTGTGTCAAGAGAAGACCTAGAAGATGTGGTTAAGCTTAACCAATCATAATAGAAGACCTATATGATATGGTTAAGTTTAATCAAATCGGAATTCTTTAATTAGAGTTAAAATAGGATTTGATTAAATTTCGTATCCTGCACATGTATTAGTATTCGGACCATAACTTTCGGCTCACGAATCGGATTGAGATGAAACCAGCGACATTGGAAAGCTAACACAAAATTCTACAAATCTTTGTGAAATAAGATTTTCAAAATTCGAAAGTTAGCTATGCCAAAATCATCTCGCAAGATAAGAAAGAAAATTTGGATGAATCCTATTCCAACTAGAACCAGTTTTTCTTCCCATTTCAACTAGTACTAGGTTTTCTTGTAGTCTATATATAGAGAGCTGTTATGCACGAAATTGTAAGGAATTCCATATAAGAATTCCATGTGCTAAGAGAGCGTTTAAGATATTGAGTGTTAGGGTTAGTCTCTCTTAGAGTTAAAGGTTGTGTCTTCATCACAAATCATATACAACCGAAGTCTACCGGAGTTCCGGTAAAGGAGATCAAGTAGAAGGATTGTGCCAGATGTTCTGGAAAGGGCTACTGCGGTAGAAGTCAAGTGGGTCGCTTGTCTTATGCAAGGAAGTGTCAATTGCAAAGGTTTTGTAAGTGTGAACTTCTTGTAATCCTTATTCTTTTATAGTTGATTGATTTCCTGGGTTTGGCTGCCCCGGAGAGGTTTTACATTTTAGAGAGTTCTCTAAATGATTTCCTCTTCGTAACCAAAATATTTGTGTCTCTGTGATCTATTGTTCTACATATTTTGGTTGTATGATTATTTAATTTTTAATTCTGCGTATTATTTGCATACACCTATTCAACCCCCTTATTGGTGTCGTTTGGAGTCGTATTTAGAATTTTCATAAAGAAAGCACGAAGGTCTCGCAATCCTCAAAGTGGAGACGATTCCTTTCTCTCAAATGTTTCACATTAAGAACGAAGGAATAAATTTATCATTTATGCTTAAAATATTACATAATAGTGTAACACAATATCCAATTTAATTTATGCCTTTTAAGATCTACTCATATGAATAATCGCCCAAAGACATTTCCCACATTTCTTCATGTCAAGTGTCAACCTTCCCAGTCCATGACTTCTGTCTCCACTGAAGTCACCTATACACCTCAAGTAGGTTATCACACTGATCAATTTCAACGTGTCTGCTATAAGCACAACCCAATAAACATGGAACCTTGACAAATAGAAGCATATTGCCTAACTTCAACCATAGTTAACCACCTACTCTCACGACCTTTATATAATAGCGTATGTGTTTTGAGACTTAATTTCATCATAACCATGGTCTATCAAGCACACTAAGTCCAACGTAACCCACAGGCCCACTTTAACAGAATGAACCAGAGCATCAATATATGGAACAACAATGTCAATTATGGCAAACAATATCAGATGAGACCATCTAAAACCAACCACTACCTCTCCGAGAATTTCGGTTAAAGAATCGTTTCTATTTGGTATAAAGGAATCCAAATGATGATTTTGATACATCGTAGGGAAATAAAATAAATAATAATCAACTTTCACTTTTTTATATGTAGTAAAAGTTGTAAAAGCAAACTCTGTTTCACAATTTTGGCAAATATCACCAGAAACTCATGTATTGTAGTCAACACATTCAAGACAGGAAAAAGCAATCTGTTTTAAGAAATAAGGTCGAAACATAGCATGTTTCTATTGAGCTGTTGATGGTATATATGCTTCGCTCTTAGAAGCAACTAGTTTTTGCTTCTACATAAAAGCAGGTTTCTGCCTTATGATTTCAGAAAATTACTCTTTACAGTGCATAGTCAACTGGAAAAGGAGAAAGTACATTTTCAAGCGCTAATCATATGATACCTTAATGTGCTGTATCAAAAATCTCGACGATTTTTTCAACCAAACTCTATATTTTTCATTATGTAATCACTTCCATGCTATGAGATAAACATGTCATAATTCCGAAGACCCTCATTACAACCTCATCTGCACCTCCAAAGAAGATCAAAATTCTGGCAAAGAACATCCTCAAAGAAAAATCAGCCTCAGTTCTCTCTTCTTCACTTCATAGATTTGAAGGCTCTTCTAGCAAACTTAATAAAATAGACCTGGTTCACCACAACCACCTCATTGATGATAGAAGACTCTCTTGTACGTGGGTACCATAAATGTGATATAGCTTCTCTCTTTCTTCCTCTATGCAGTTGCCTTTCGACAAAACTTTCTCTAAAGCAGATTAAGACTCTGAACACTTTACACTTACATGTAGCATCCTCCATCTCCTCAAGTCCCCATTCTTTTCATGGCTCTTCTTGGTGCCCATCTGCACACTTCTCCACAACTTCTCTACAGTCTTTGCTGTGTCTCACCAATGTTTGGGCAATCAGCAGTTGTTGTTGCTCGAATTGAAGAACACCCTTATATTCAATTCTACTACGTCTACAAAACTGGCTAAGTGGAACCAAAGTGTCGATTGTTGTTCTTGGGAAGGCATAACCTGCAACGAGGGACGTGTTATTGGTCTCGACCTGTCCTTTGAATACATCTCGGGTGGACTTAACAATTCAAGTAGCCTCTTCAGTCTCTAGCATCTTCAAAACCTGAGTTTGGCTTATAACGACGTCAACTATTCTCATGAGATTCCATCAGAGTTTGACAGGTTGGTGAATTTGAGTTATTTGGATCTCTCAGCTGCTGGCTTTGCAGGGCAGATTCCTATTGCGATTTCGCGCTTGACAAGGTTGGTTACTCTTCATTTATCTACCAATTACATCTATCAACTGAAACTTGAGAATCCAAATTTAAATGTGCTTGTTCAAAACCTTTCGGAGCTTATGGAACTTGATCTTAATGGTGTATCAATATCAACACAAGATACTGAGTGGTGTCAAGCTTTATCATCTTCATTGCCTAATTTGAGAGCGATGAGCTTGCCATACTGCAATCTTTCGAGCACTATTGATTCCTCCTTAAGGAATCTTCATTCCCTCTCTATTATTAGTTTGTATGGAAACAATTTGTCTACTCCAGTTCCATAATTTTTTGCAGATTTCAAAAATTTGACATCCTTGGATTTCTCTTCTTGTGAGTTGAATGGAAAATTTCCGGAAAAGATCTTCCAGGTTCCAACGCTACAAACGCTTGTCTTGTCATATAACTCTCAACTTGAAGTTTCTTTGCCAGAATTTCTCCCAAATGGATCTGTTCGATACATGGAGCTTAGCTATACAAATTTTTCTGGGTCATTACCACCTTCTATCGGTAACCTTAAAATGTTGTCAACATTATATCTTGACCGAAGCAATTTCAACGGACCAATTCCAACCTCAATTGCGAGCCTCATACAATTGGCCTCTTTGGACTTGTCAAACAATAATTTCAATGGATCAATTCTAGGCTCAATTGCGAGCCTCACACAATTGGCCTATTTGAACTTGTCACACAACAATTTCAATGGATAAATTCCAAATTTCGGGATGTTCAAGAATCTGAGTTCCTTATATCTTTATAATAATCATCTGTTTGGTCAAAATAATTCCACTCAATGGGAAGAATTTTTGAATCTACAATATCTTGACATGAGGGGCAATTCATTGAATGGGAGTATTCTAGTTTCTCTACTTTCCCTTCCATCATTGCGAGAGTTAGATCTTTCACACAACCAATTTTCTGGCTCCTTGGACCTTAGTGTGATTCAAAAGTTTGAAAGTCCTTTAAAGCTTGATCTTTCATACAACAACTTGTTGGTTGAATTTAGTGGCTTTAACATTTCATTAATCTCATTTCCCCAATTTTCCTACTTAGGGTTGGCTTCTTGCAAGTTAAAAGTATTTTCTGATTTCTTGAGAAACCAATCTAGTTTAAGATATCTAGACCTTTCATACAATCAGATCTATGGAGAGATTCCAGCAAGCATCAGTCAATCCCTTGCCACCACTAGCTTATTGTCTCTTTCAAGTAATAAATTATATGGGAGCATCCCTAGACCAATATGCAATGCTATATATCTTGGAGCTCTAGATCTGTCTAATAATTCCTTTAGTGGCACAATTCCCCAATGCTTGATTGAGATGAGCGGTACACTTGAAGTGCTTAATCTAAAGACAAACAATCTCAATGACACAATTCCTAATGCATTTCGAGTTAATTGTGGTTTACATACTTTATTTCTCAATAAAAACCAACTAGAAGGAGGGTTACCAAAATCATTGGTCAATTGCATTGGGTTGGAGGTCTTGGACATTGGAAACAGCCACATCGAGGGTACCTTCCCATTTTACTTGAAGAACACATCCTCGTTGAGGGTTCTTGTTTTGCGAGCTAACAAATTTTACGGGCCAATTACTCATCCAGGGCCTAATGCCACTTGGCTGATGCTTCAAATTATAGATGTGACTTCAAACAATTTTATTGGTAACCTTCCAATAATACTTATTTCCACTTGGATGACAATGGTGAATAAGGTCCAATTATAGCTCAATTACCTCCAAATTGAAATGGGTAGTTTGTACTATCAAGATACGGTAAGAATTATTAGCAAGGGTTCAGAGGTGGAGCTGGTGAAGATCCTAACAATCTTCACCACTATTGACTTTTCTTGCAACAGTTTCGACGGTCCTATACCTGAAGAAATTGGAGAACTCAAAGTTTTATATAATCTCAACTTGTCGCATAATACTTTCACGGGCCAAATTCCATCATCTTTGTGGAAATTGAGGAATCTTGAGTCACTAGACCTGTCAAGCAACAATCTTTCTGATAAGATTCATATGCAACTTGCCGATGGTCTTATTTTTCTATCAATTCTCAACCTTTCCTTCAATCAGTTGGAGGGGCAAATTCCATTCATCAAGCAATTTGCCACATTTTTGGAAACTTCATTTGAAGGGAACGAAAGATTATGTGGCATTCCTTTAAAATCACACTGCACATATGAGGAGCCGCGATTGTCACCTCCAACATATGAAGAAAAACATTAGAATTCTGGAATTGTGATCGAGTGGAATTACATAAGTATTAAATTGTGATTTATTTTTGGCATTGGAATTGTCATTGGGCTTCTTAAGTTCTGGAAGAGGTGGAGGATATGGTATTACAAACATGTTAATGACATTCTTTTCAAGATCTTCCCTCGATTGTATCTTGGAAAAGAATACCATAAAAGGTACAGACATAGAAATCAGAGGCCAAGGCACCAGTCATAGTTATGCAACGCAATACCTCCAAGTTTATCATTATTAACTCTAGTTGTTTCGATTCGCAATTATGCAAAAAAAATAAAAATAAAAAACAATCCATTTAATTTGATGCAAGTATTGTCTTTATGGTATGATATTTGTAATTGGCAAACTTATATTACTCAACTACGTACTTGTTTGATATTATTTTTTCGGACTACTTATGAGGCGTACATGTTCTGTTTTTGGTTTTTCTCTCTCGTTTTGAGAGTTCGGTTTGTTGGTGTTGTAGTTGCTTCTGCAACTTGAGTTCTTGTGACTTCTTTGGGTATGTTTGGTTCTTTAATTTAATATTTTCAGGTAATATAAGACTTTTTTTTTTCCCCCAGTTTAATGGTTGGAACATGGTACGTATTTTATCAATTGATATCATTCTCACTTTTCCAAAAAAATAAATAAATAATATCCCCTGTAAGAGAGGTATTTAGAAAGTATATATGTGATTAGTCTAAGAAAACACAATTAATTAGGCACTTTAGCATAAGCACAATAGTGTTTCCTTTTGAAATCCGAGAAAATAAATATTTAAGAAGGATATGCTCTATTCTCCAAAGCAGAAGCTTGAATCTGTCATTGAGATTAAGCTTCCTGAGAGCTTTCCAATTTGAGAAGGTCTCTTTGGTTAATTTGGAGGTGGTAGGCTGATTTAGTGGAAAAGTTTCCAGGTGAGTTATGGACCCAAATGAGCTTGTCAGGGATGGCAAGGTGGGAATTCTGAGGTTAAGAATGTTTTGAGCACTCTTGGGGTTCAAAAAGGGAGTTGACTAAAGAGGGGAGCAGGTCTTTGTGGAGGGGTTGATGAGGCTTGATACCAGGAGATTGGGTTTGGTTAGGTTACTGTCATTTAGTGGTTTGAGATCCTCCTCCAAGGATCTCATAACCCAAAATAAAAAGGAAAGGGGAAAGGGGATCTCCTTGCCTAAGGGATAAAAGCTGATTGGTTGGGGGCAATGATTTTGGGAAGGATAACTTTAAAGCCGTTGCCCAAAATTTTTTGTGATGGTTTTGTCACTTTTGTGGATCACATTGGCAGAGGAGAAGGATCCTCTCCATTTCACTTGAAAGTCCATTTAGTGTATTTAGGAGGGTATAATTGTCCTAAAAAATTTGTTTAAAAACTAAATGGACAACTATGCTCCTCTAAATACACTAAATGGACCATCTCCATTTCAAGTGAAATGGAGAGGATCTATTTCCCATTGCAGAGACTGATAGGTATAGATGGTGAACAGTGGAAGGGCCATCTTGCTTGGGGACTAGGGTTCAACTCTTTTAGGAGTTTCCCATCCCTAAAACAACTTTATACCAAGTTAAGGACCTCTTGTTTCACCGTGGTCCGGTAGGATTTAATGAAAGAGGCTGGAAAACCATCTGATCCACAAGGGCTTTTGTGGAGCCTAATTAGTTCCAGACATGCAGCTTGGTGAATTTCTTCTTCAGATGGGATGGCACATAGGAGAAAGTTATCCTCCTCAAAGATGGCAGGTTCTAAGGGGTTTATAAGGGCTTCATTTGGCAAACAACCCAAAATTGTCCAAAAACATTTTTCTAAAAAGTCAACTTCAAAACATTCTTACGTGCTATATCACATCAATCACTTTTATTATTATTCAAACAAAAAACTCACTACAAAACATAACTTTCTATTTTTCCTTACACAAAATTCAAAACTTATTTCTACTTTATATTATATCAATCACTTCTTATTACTAGTCATACAAAAAATCCAATACACGATCCTTTACCAAACAGAGCCAAGATTTTCGGAGAGGTCAGGGAAGGAAGAGGTGAAGAGGGCTTTGAAGTGTGATTAAAAGTAAAACTCCCACTTCTGTTTAAGAGCCAAGTTTCATTTGAGGCCTTGAGGAAGTCGATGGAATTTTGTATCCTTCTAATAATAATGGAATTTTGCTACCACCCAAGTAATGAACTTTTCCACAAGAAGCCATGCGAGCAAGGCATCTTTTGAAATGCCAACACCTCTGTCATTGCATGTGAGAAATGTGAGTGGTATTCCAACATTTCCAATGCTCAGCAGTAATACTAATGCAGGGCTTATAAATGTTCATCAACTCAAAACAATTTCCCCGTGGAGTCTATGACGTGCAGTCATTTACAGAACCAAATGTATTTGCTCACCACAATTTCGGTGATCAGAGAGCTTTGACAATCATTTTAAATCAAAATTCTGACTTTGCCACCACCCTAAATAGCAATTGGCTGCAAAATGACAAGTCACAAAGCTCCTTCTGAAGACAATATTTTCGGTATATAACTCATACCTTCAACACAGAGGAAGAGATGCTAGATTTTCAACTTATGTTTGAAGGAGCTTATGATCCAGCCTTTCCATCTTCACATGCTCTTTGTTCAGAATTAGAGGAAAGACATTCTGCAAGCAAGGTGTCAACATAAGAATGATGAGAATTGTTTTTATTAGAGAGCAGAATCAAGAGATGAAACAATATAAAATAGAATTGAAGAATGATTGTGGCAAGCCCATTACTAAGCACATGCCATTCATCGTAGTTGTAGCTTTTCATATTAACATAAATTGAAACACAGATGTTTCAGAAATGACCAAGTTTACAAGACAAAGGTGTTTAGCAAGAAACTCACATTAGCAAGTCTAAGGTGCAATGCACATTGCAGTGTTCACAGATTTGTTCAGATGTAGTTTGACCTTTTGTCTCCTGGCTTAGAATTTGGAAAGAACACATTAAGGTTTCATCAACACTCATCATTGCACCAGAATTATCAAATTCGCCACAATAGTAATTAGGAGCAGAGAATATTGTTACAAGCTGCCTCTCAGCAAAGAATTCATACCCCTCCTCAGCAACCTGGAACAATATGCATCTTGGTAATCTACTTGAGTACAACAAATAGGGGCAAATAAGGGAATGTCAGTAACTTGATGTCCTCGACAAAAAATAATCCTATTGGTTTGAAGTAATTCATTTGAAACACTAGTATTATGACATTATTAAAATATTTAATTGCTCCCAAAAAAAAAAAATTGTAATCAGGCAAGCAATTGTTGATTCCAAAACTTGGCTCGAGCAAGAAACCTAATTACCTAAATAGGCATTTGGGTAGACCTACTCAAACAGGTGAGTCTTATGAAAAGCCTTATAAAATATTAGTGACAGTAACTAAAGGCCACATCTTTTTGAAATAATGAGCTTTTTAATCCTATATTCAGAATCACTAACCTTCTCAATTCAATTTATCATGATGGTGGCAGTCCAGGAAACAGAGCCAAATGCCAAAATGGTCATCTTTGGGGGACTTTACCCACCTCAACACACACCATAAATTCCCTTATTTTTTAGGGCTCTTCTCGGTGCCCTTGTGCACACTTTTCCTCAACTTCTATGTTTTTATGGTGTCTAGACAATGCTTTGAAGGTTCTTAACCATAATTTCCTCCAAATAGATCTCTTAAAATGATGTCAACAATAGATCTTGTGGGATGCAACACAATTGGAATATTTGGACATGTCACATAACAGTTTCAGTGGATCAATTCCAATTTTCAAAATGTGTAAGAATCTGGCTCTAGTAAAGCTTTATGATAATCATCTGTTTGGTCAAATTGCTTCCACTCAGTGGGAAGAATATCATTTCCCCTGTATAGAGAGCTATTTACAAAGTATGCGATGATCAGTCTAGCTAGGAAAGCATAATTAGCATAAGAGCAATATTTTTTCCTTTTGAAAGTTTGAGACTTCTTTTCACTGGATAATTTAATCATGTTAATTGACCAAATTAGAATTCTGACTTTGCCACCGCCCTAAAAAGCAATTGGCTGCAAAATGACAAGTTACAAAGCTCCTTCTCAAGACAATATTTTCGGTATATATATAACTCATACCTTCAACATAAACACCAGCCAGAGAAATTCATAAATAAATGCGAAAATAAAATAAAATAGACAAATGATTTTTACGTGGTTCGGTCTATAATTTACATCCATACATAAAGTCTTAAGGGCTATATTATGCTCTTCTCTTCAATGAATATCTTTTACAATATATGGTGCTCCTATTGAAAGGAGAATTGAGGTATATAAATTTGGTAATCAAATCAAAGTAATTTGATTACCATCAAATCTAATTACAATAAAATCAATCAGATTTTATGATACAACAAATTTGATTATAGGAGATTACAATCAATTACAATAAAATCAAATTAAACTATTCAATTATTTTGTAAAGCGCCAAAAAAAAAAAAAAAAAAAAAAAAATTCCACCAATCAAAAACATAACATATATATATATGTCGTTTTTGAATTAGTTTGTTTAATGCTATTTTACTATTTTATGAGTTTCATATTGTTGGACCATTTTCCCTTATGAGAATTGCTATATTTCTTTTTTACTTTCTGAACAACATGCACGGTTATTGGTTAGGAATGTTGACCTCTTTATACAATAAAAAAGAAATTTTATTTGAAGATGAGTTCCAGGCTGGATCTTTGATGTTGTATATCCAAAGAAAAATAGATTCGAGGTTTACTACAGATTCATTCATAGCTGATTTTTGGGATATAAAAAAATGTTGGGTTCCATTTTAATAGGAGTTTGCGTTAAAAATTGAAATATATTAAGAGAAAATTATTTAGAGTCTCCTCTATCTTAATAAATTTTTTATTCATGCTTTTGCCTCATAAGAAGTTTTAGTTTGCCCTCCTTAAACGCAAAGAATCCCTTGTAGCTTTGAAATCTTTGCCTGCTTGATAATTCTAATGGTGTGAACAAAATCAATGGTGAAAAATATATATGGTCGTAGAAAATATTATCCTATTGGGTAGAAGGAATTAATTTGAAACAGTACTAATTTTAAATTATTATAATAATTAATTATACGAAATGAACAGTTAGCGGCAAGTTCTTTAATGTTAAATGAGTGCTTATTAACATAGCAAAATATTGTTCGGTTGTTGTAGTTAGTTAGACCTGATCGAGGAATTAGTTTGTCAATTGTGAGTTGTTTTAAAATCTTAATAAATTGAAGCATACGTATTGTATCTTTAAAAAAAAAAAAAAAAAAGCATATTGTAGTAGGGCTGTCAATTTTTTATATGACCCGCAAACTCGACATAAACTCAATATTAAATTAAAGGGTTAGGCTTGAAGAGTCTGACTCGTTTAATTAAATGGGTCTCGTTATGGTTAACTTATATATTCTTATACCTATATCTCGACACAATCCGAATTCAACACTCGACATAAAGGCTGACACTTTTTTATATAACCCACAAACCCAACACAAACTCACTACAAAATTAAAGAGTTATGATTGACCTATATAGTCTTATAACTTATGACTTGACACAACTCCAATCCGATACGCGAACATGAATTGTCACCTTTAATTATAGAAGTCATTAAATTTCAATCGAAAATTCTATCTCAACAAGTTACATGACCCCTAGGTGGAAATTAAGCTTGAGTAATAAAACTTTAGTTATGCCTTGAGAGAAGGAGTAAGGACTTTTTGAGTAGTCACTCTTGGCTGACTAACTGATAATAAATGCAACAAAGACAATAAAAAGTCATGTTTGGTATGCTGATCCGTCTACTTTGGGTTTTAAATCTTATCTCAATTCAAAAGCGATAGACTAAGAGAAATAAATTTTATCTCCATGCAAAGACTGTAAGCTTTGAGTCTCGATCATACATGTAAATTGGCTTTTAAGTTGGATAGGGCCCATGATGTCAATTATTTGTGACTAATAAATAAGGATGGCTTAAAGTCAATCATTATATAAATTCTCACAAAACCAAATTAGGCGACAAATACTGGTGAGTGGTGACCTAAATTATTTGGATAGATGTGGAAAACTTTCCATAAGAAGCATGGGGTAATAATATAAAAAGGATTAGAGTTTTCTTAAAGTCATCTCAAATGTGATGAGGCATTTAAAATCGCCAATAGATTAAAATTCAGTAATGATCATCTCAAATTCAATGGTGATTTTAAATGCTACATCACATTTTGGATAACTCTAAGATGACTCTAGTCCTTCTTATATCATTACTTAAAAACATGATATCGAGTAGTCTTTATAACTCTCATCCGGACGCCTGTAGCATATAAAACAAGCAATGAAACATCAATACAAAAACATTGGAAAATATTAGGATATCTAACGGAGGCTTTTTTTTATCACATTTTGGTAGTTTACTTTATTAAACGATCACCTCTATCACTTTATGAGATTTTATTGAAATTGGCTACTTGAGAGTTTTTTTTTTTTTTTTTTTTTAATTTATATTTTTTCCATAATTAATTAGCTGCAAGTTCTTTACTTGTAATTGTAAATGAGTGCTTGTTACATAGCCAGAGGAATTAATTTGTCAATTGAGTTGTAGTTGCCAAATCTCTATAAGAAGGCACTGCAGCATTTTGTACAAGTGGAAGAAAATAACAAACCCTTTTCTTCGAGGTTTCAAGTAGAAAGCCGTTTTCTCATTATTTCCCTTCCATTTTTATACCTTAAAGATCAACAATCACATTACAATTCTATGCATACTCACAAAATTAAGTACTAATTTTGAAGCACTTAATTACTAAAGAAATTATTCTTATAATCTTGATTTTGTGAAAAAAAAAAAAAAAAAATTAAGTGGTTGATTAAATAGTAAAAGTTTCATATGAGATAATATTAGATAAATGAATAATGAATTTAATATCATTCAATTCAAACCAACCAAATCAACTTCAACTTAGAATTCTATCTCAATAGTTATGGTATCCTTTCATAGAAAGCCCAAGTCGTAATACTTTATTGATGTTGTGACGGAAGAAAACGAGTAAAGACTTTGTGAGTCTACTCTTAACTGACTGATAATAAATCCAAAGACAAAAAATATAAGGTCACATTTAATATGTTGGTACATGCACTTTGGGTTTTGAAGCTTATCTCAATGCAAAAACGATAGACCATGAGAAATAAATTTGATGTCCATGCAAAGACTCCATGCTCAAGTCTCGACCATACATATAAATTGCCGTGTTAGTTCGATAGGGCCCCATGATGTCAATTAGTTGCGACAAATAATCAAGAAGATTTTATTTATTTATTTTTTATTTTTTATTTTTTACATGTCCACACGAGGGAAGGAGGATGAGGGATTCGAACTAGTAACCTCCACTTCATGAGGCGTGCTCTACAACCGATTGAGCTACTCCTTGAGGACATCAAGAAAGCTTTTATAAGGATGATATAAAGTCAATTCTTATATTGCTTTAGCCAAAAATTCAAGGTTTTTCAATATTTTTCTTTTTATTAAACAAGAAGGAAATGTAGGAGTGTTACGGAAGTAGAATTAACGGTAGGCAAACAACGTTGGCACGACACGAGATCACTTACAAGCACTTATCTTATGAAGCTCATGAAGTTATCTTAAAGTTATCTTTGCAATAGCTTAATTAAATATCCTAGAGTAATAATAGTTTAATTAAGGGGAAACTTCACTGAAGACCCCTGAATTTGTACTCGATTTGACAAACCCCCCCATAAACATCAAAATCTCTCAATTTAGTCCATTGAACTTTCAATTGCTCTTAATTTGAACCCTTCCGTCAAATTTAGCCGTTACAAATACCAAAAAAGACCAAAATATTCATGATTTTCATTTTTTTAAATAAAAAAGTTTTGAAATTAAGGGTAAAGTTGAAACTTTATAAAAAAATTCAAGGGTATAACCGTCAAATCTGATGGAGTGGTCCAAATTGATTGCAATTGAAAGTTCAGGGGACTAAATTGAGAGATTTTAAAGTTTAAGAGGGTTTGTCAAATCATGTAGAAGTTCAGAAGTTTTCAGTGAAGTTACCCCTTTAATTAAATAATGAGAGTTATCTTCAGTTGTTATCTATTAGTTAGTGTTTCGACTTTCAATTAATAAAGATGGAAACGGAATTAATCTCAAACCTTGTATTTGCAAAATATCTAAAGTCTCTCAAAATATAAGGTTGAGGAAATTCTTCCAAAACATCGGGGAATTTATCTTCATAGAAATATCTCTTATTAGTGGAGTCCAATTAGTTTAGTTTCGTATATAAGAGCATTCACATTGAGGTCTTTACTTTTCGCTTTTCTATAAAATTCTAACAAAACCCACAAAACATGTTATTTAACAAACTCTTCACTCAATGTTAAATTTAACTTCATGTTTTAATACTCTTCAAATACAGAGATCCCAAAAGTGACAATTATTCATTTTTTTACTGTTCTTTCTCTTTCATACTTTTTTCTTTCTTTAAATAATAAAATTTGTTTCATTAACAAAATATAATATTTAGTTGAAGTAAAGAAATATTTTGAGAGTTTGATGTTTACTATTTTGAAATCCGGCAAGCTAAATCAACTAAATAAATTTAAAAATGAAAAATGAAAAAGGTCAATGTGAATGTGAATGCCGTAATACCTCCACCATATCATGGCCCTTGAAAATGTCTTGAATTAAACTTGACATCGAAATCTCCCACCGGCAATAAATTGGGAGTAGGAAAGTCATGAGGAATAAATATAGGGGACAGATAGGAAGCATGGTAGGTGATTTACAGGACTTGACCTTTCCTCTGATTAACCCTTCAGCTCCCCCCACATTCATCGATAATCTTCAAATAAATTTTAAGGGTAATTTTATTAAAGATCTTTAGACCTTTATTTGATTTGATAAATACTTTCAAATTTTAAAATCTCTTAATTTAGTCCCATAAACTTTTAATTACAATCTATTTGGACCCCTCCGTTAGATTTTAAACATTAAATGACGTTTATACCCTGACTTTTTTATAAAATTCCAACTTTACCCTTAATTCCAAAACATTTTTTTTTTATTTAAAAAAAAAAAGAAGAAAGAAAGCGAAAAGCAGTGATATTTTGGTCTTTTTTGGTATTTCTAATGGCTAAATTTGACGGAGAAGTTCAAATTGAAAGCAATTGAAAGTTCAGATGACTAAATTGAGAGATTTTGAAGTTTAGGAAGAGTTTGTCAAATCAGGTGAAAGTTCAGGGGTCTTCAGTGAAATTACCCCTAAATTTTATTTGAAGATGAGTTCTTGGTTGGTTCTTTGATGTTGTATATCTAAAGAAAAATTGCTGCGAAGTTTACTACATATTCATTCATACATAGTTGATTTTTGGAATATAGAAAAATGTTGGGTTCCATTTTGATAGGTACTTTCGTTAAAAATTGAAATATATCAAGAAACAATTAGTTAGAGTCTCCTCTGTTTAAATAAATTGTTCCCATAAGAAGTTTTAGTTTGCAGTCCTTAAATGCAAAGAATCCCTTGTAGCTTCTAAATCTTTGCCTACCTTGATAGTTGATAATTCTAATTGCGTGAACAAAATCATTGGTGACAAATATGGTCGTAGAAAATATTATCCTATTGGCTAGAAGGAATTTATTTGAAACAGTACTAATTTTAATTATTATAATAATTAATTACTCAAAAAAATAAGTAATTATACGAAATGAACAGTTAGCGGCAAGTTCTTTAGAGGAATTAGTTTGTCAATTGATCGAGTTGTTTTAAAATCTGTATAAATTGAAGCGTATTGTATCTTTAATATATATATATATATATACTGTAGCCGGGCAGTAAATTTTTGATATATTCCGCAAACTCTACACAAACTCAACATGAAAATTTAAGAGTTAGGCTTGAAGAGTCTGACCCGTTTAATTAAATGGGTCTAGTTATGGTTAACTTATATATTCTTATACCTATACCTCGACACAACCCGAACCCAGCACGCGACATAAAGGCTGACAATTTTTTATATAACCTACAAACTCAACACAAACTTACTATAAAATTAAAAGGTTATAGTTTACCTATATTGTCTTATAACCTATGACTTGACGCGACTCGATTTTGACACACGAACACAAATTGTCACCCCTAATTGTAGAAGTTATTAAATTTCAATTGAAAATTCTATCTTAACAAGTTATGGTACCCCTAGGTAGAAAGCTTGAGTAAATTGAAAATTCTATCTCAACAAGTTATGGTACCCCTAGGTAGAAAGCTTGAGTAAAACTAATTTAGTCTATTAGGTGGTTTTGAGCCTCTCTCAACCCTAAAAGCTAGTTCAAGAGGTGGGGTTTTCCCTCACACTTATCAAGTGACCACGAGCCCCTTCCACAACCGATGTGAGATAAGCCCAACAATTTCTCCTCACACATCGGACCCTAGGTCAGAGTAGAGACAACCCGTTTCTCCCGTAAATTGTTGGGTCGAGGCTTGTTGGTTGAACCTAGGCTCTAATACTAATGTTGGGTGGTCTTAGGCCTCCCTCAATCTCAAAAAGTAGCTCAAGATATGAGGTTTTCTTTCATACTTATAAACTGACCATCAGTTTCTTCCACAACCGATGTTGAATAATCCCAACATAGTTGAGAATAATAGTAAGAACTTTTTGAGTAGTCACTCTTAACTAACTGACTGAAAATAAATCCAAAGACAATAAAAAGTCAAGTTTGGTATGCTGATCTGTCTACTTTGAGTTTTAAATCTTATCTCAATGCAAAAGTGACAGACTATGAGAAATAAATTTTATCTCCATTCAAAACCTCTAAGCTTAGAGTCTTGATCATACATGTAAATTGCCTTTTAAGTTCGATAGGGGCCATGATGTCAATCATTTGCGATTAATAATCAATAAATTAAGCTTATATAAGAATGACATATAGTCAATCCTTATATAAATTCTCGCAATAGCAAATTAAGCGACAAATACAGTTGGCCTAAATAATTTGGATCGATGTGGAAAAATTTTCCACAAGAAGCATGATACCGGATCGTCTTTGTGGCTCCATCCGGACGCCTGTAGCATTTAAAACAAGCAACGAAACATCAATAAAAAACTTAGGAAAATATTAGGGATATCTAACATACGCCTTTTTTTTATCACATTTTGGTAGTTTGATGTATTAAACGGCCACGTCTTATTACTGTATGAGATTTTATTGAAATTGGCTACTTGAGAGTTTTTTTTTTATTATTATTATTATATTTTTTCCATAATTAATTAGCGGCAAGTTCTTTAGCTAGAGGAATTAATATGTTAATTGAGTTGTAGTTGTCAAATCTGTACAAGAAGGCACTGAAGCGTATTGTACAAGTCAGTCATTGGAAGAAAATAACAAACCCTTTTCTTCGAGTTTCAAGTAGAAGGCCGTTTTCTCATTATTTCCCTTCCATTTTTATTCCTTAAAAATCAACAATCACATTACAATTCTTACAATTCCATCCATACTCACAAAATTAAGCACTAATTTTGAAGAACCTACTAAAGAGTTTATTCTTATAATCTTGATTTTGTGAAAAAACAAAAATTGATAATTAAGTAGTTGATTAAATAGTAAAAGTTTCACATAAGATAATATTAGATAAATGATAATGAATTTAATATCATTCAATTCAAACCAACTAAATCAATTTCAACTTAAAATTCTATCCCAACACGCTAATGTTATGGTATCATTTCATAGAAAACCTGAGTCATAATACTTTATTGATGTTGTGACATGAGAAAATGAGTAAAGACTTTTTGAATACACACTCTTAACTGACTGAGAATAAATCCAAAGAAAGAAAATAAAAATCACATTTAATACGTTGGTCCGTGCACTTTGGGTTTTGAAGTTTTATCTAATTAATGCAAAAACGATAGAACATAAGAAATAAATTTGATCTCCATGCAAAGACTCCATGCTTGAGTCTCGACCATACATGTAAATTGCCTTGTTACTTCCATAGGGCTCCATGATGTCAATTATTTGCGACAAATAATCAAGAAAGCTTTTATAAGGATGACATGAAGTTAATCCTTATATTGCTTTAGCCAAAAATTGAAGGTTTTTCAATATTTTCCTTTTCATTAAACAAAAAGGAAATGTAGGAGTGTTATGGAAGTAGAATTAACAGTAGGTAGACGACATTGACATGACACGAGATCACTTACAAGTACTTAACCTGTGAAATCTTGTGTTTGTAAGTAAAAGATTTAAATTCTCTCGTAATATAAGGTCGAGGAAATTCTTCTAAACCATCGGGAAATTTATCTTCATAGAAATATCTCTTAGTAGAGTCCAATTAATTTAGTTTACTATATAGGAGCATTGAGGTTTTTATTTTTGGCTTTTCTCTAAAATTCTAACAAAACTCACAAAAAATGTTATTTAACAAACTCTTCACTTAATGTTAAATTTAACTTCATGTTCAAATACATAGAGCCAAAAAGTTAAAAGTTACATACCTCCTCAAACTATCACCTAATTGACAATGTTCTCCCCAAACTTTCAACTGTGACAATGTTCCCTCAAAACTACCAAAACATCATCAATGCCTCCCCCAAGGTTAACAAAAAAATAAAAATGCCCCTATATATTTTCCAATAAGACAAATATATCCCTATAAATTCGAAGAAAAAAAAATAATAATTTTTTTCTTTAAATGAAAATTTTAATTTTAAAAAAAAAAAAACGATTTTTTTAATTTTTTAAAAAAAAAACGAAATTTTTGTAATTTTATTTTTTAAAACGAAGATTTTAATTTTTTTTAAATTCTTTTTAAAAGGAAAATTTTTTTAAAAAAAAAGTTATAGAAAAAACAAAAAATTTCAATTTTTATAAAAGAAATCAATTTTTTTTTAATAAGAGGATTAAAAGTTTGGCTTGGATTTTATTTTTTTATTTTTTATTTTAGGGTTTGTTTTTTTTTTTTTTTTTTTAGAATTTTTAGTATTTTTTGTTTTTATTTTACTAAGAGTATGGTTTGATAGTTTGAGGGAGACATTGTCACAATTGAAAGTTTGGGGGTACATTGTCAATTGGGTGATAGTTTGAGGGGTATGTGAACTTTCCTTTTTAATGTAAAGAATCCAAAAGTTTGATTCATTAATAAAATATAATATTTAGTTAAAGTGTAGAAATATTTAAAGAGTTCAATATTTTGTGATTTTGAAAACTGGGTAGCTAAATCAACTAAATAATTTAAAAAATAAAAAATAATAATAGAAAAAAGGTCAATGTGAATGCTGTAATACCTACCTCCACCAAATTATGGGCCCTTGAAAATGTCTTGAATTAAACATGACATGGAAATATCCCACTGCCAATAAATTGGGAGTAGGAAAGTCATGAGGAATAAATAGATCGAGGGGACAAATAGGAATTGTTAGGTGATTTACACGACTTGACCTTAATTTCCTCTCATTAGCCCCTCAAATCCCACTTTATTCATAATCTGTACCTACCTCGAAATAAATTTTAGCTTAAGCTTCCATGCTCCTCAGTTGACTCTCATTTTCATAATACACTTTTCAGAGTCTTCCCCCAACTCCAAGGCCACGTTTCTCGAAATAAATTTGTTAGACACTGGCTGGAAACAGAGTCACCAACTCACCATATTTATATATATATATAGAGAGAGAGAGAGAGAGAGAGTGTCTCTTAATTACTACAGCCTCCCTCCAAATGAGAATTCCCTTCTTTTCATGGCTCTTCTTGGTGCCCATGTGCACACTTTTCCTCAATTTCTCTACTGTCTTTGTGGTGTCTCACCAATGTTTGGACAATCAGCAATTCCTGTTGCTCGAATTGAAGAACACCCTTATATTCGAATCTACTTTGTCTGCAAAACTAGCTAAGTGGAACCAAAGTGTCGATTGCTGTTCTTGGGAAGGCGTAACCTGCAACGAGGGACGTGTTATTGGCCTTGACCTGAGCAGTGAATCCATCTTGGGTGGACTTGGCAATTCAAGCAGCCTCTTCAGTTTTAAGCACCTCCAAAGCTTGAGTTTGGCTTATAATGAATTCAACAATTCTCATATTCCACCACAGTTTGGCAAGTTGGTGAATTTGAGTTATTTGAATCTCTCAAATGCTGGCTTTGCAGGGCAGATTCCTCTTGCGATTTCGCGCTTGACAAGGTTGGTCACTCTTGATTTATCTACCTCTAATTACATCTATCAACTGGAACTGAAACTTGAGAATCCAAATTTAAATGCGCTCGTTCAGAAACTTTCGGAGCTTATTGAACTTTATCTTGATGGTGTATTAATATCAGCACAAGGTAATGAGTGGGGTCAAGCTTTATCATCTTCAGTTCCAAATTTGAGAGCATTGCACTTGTCCAGTTGCAATCTTTCTGGCCCTATTGATTCCTCCTTACAAAATCTTCAGTCCCTCTCAATTATTGATTTGTCTCGTAACAATTTATCTGCTCCAGTTCCAGATTTTTTTGCAGATTTCAAAAATTTGACATCCTTGGATTTCAGTTTTTGTTACCTGAATGGAAAATTTCCTGAAAAGATCTTCCAGGTTCCAACGCTACAAACGCTTGACTTGCTCTATAACCCTCGACTTGAAGTTTCTTTCCCTAAATTTCCTCCAAATGGATCTCTTCAAACCATGGTACTTAGCTATACAAATTTTTCTGCGTCAGTACCACCTTCTATCAGTAACCTTAAAATGTTGTCAGGAATATATCTTGCACAATGCAATTTCAAAGGATCAATTCCAGACTCAATTTTGAGCCTCACACAATTAGTCAGTTTGCACTTGTCACGCAACAGTTTCACCGGATCAATTCCAGGCTCAATTGCAAGCCTCACACAATTGGTCCATTTGGGCTTGTCATTCAACAATTTCAACGGATCAATTCCAGATTCAATTGCGAGCCTCACACAATTGGTCTATTTGGGCTTGTCATTCAACAATTTCAACGGATCAATTCCAGATTCAATTGCGAGCCTCACACAATTGGTCAATTTGGCCTTGTCAGGAAACAATTTCAACGGATCAATTCCAGATTCAATTGCGAGCCTCACACAATTGGTCTATTTGGGCTTGTCAGGCAACAATTTCAATGGATCAATTCCAAATTTCGGGATGTTCAAGAATCTGACTTCCATATGGCTTGATAATAATCATCTGTCTGGTCAAATTAACTCCACTCAGTGGGAAGAACTTTTGAATCTGGAATCTCTTGACTTGAGCGGCAATTCATTGAATGGGAGTATTCCAGTTTCTATACTTTCCCTTCCATCATTGCAAGAGTTAGATCTTTCACACAACCAATTTTCTGGCTCAGTGGACCTTAGTGTGATTCAAAATTTTCAAAGTCCTTCAAAGCTTGATCTTTCGTACAACAACTTGTTGATTGAATTTAATGGTTTTAACATTTCGTTAACCTCATTCCCCCAATTTTACCACTTAGGGTTGGCTTCTTGCAAGTTGAAAGTATTTCCTGATTTCTTGAGAAACCAATCCAGTTTAGATTATCTAGACCTTTCAAACAACCAGATCTATGGAGAGATACCAGCAAGCATCAGTCAATCCCTTGCCTACACTTTCTTCTTGTCTCTTTCAAGTAATAAATTATATGGGAGCATCCCTAGATCAATATGCAAAGCTACAAATCTTCAACTTCTAGATCTGTCTAATAATTCCTTCAGTGGCACAATTCCCCAATGCTTGATTGAGATGAGCCGTACACTTTGGGTGCTGAATCTTAGGACAAACAACCTCAATGGCACAATTCCTGAAGCATTTCTAGATAATTGTGATTTACAAACTTTATCTCTCAATAAAAACCAACTAGAAGGGGGGCTACCAAAATCTTTGGCCAATTGCAAACAGTTGGAGGTCTTGGACATTGGGAACAACCACATCGAGGATACCTTCCCATTTTACTTAAAGAACACATCCATGTTGAGGGTTCTTGTTTTGCGATCTAACAAATTTTACGGGTCCATTACTCATCCAGAGCCTAATGCCACCTGGCCAATGCTTCAAATTATAGATGTGGCTTCAAACAATTTTATTGGTAATCTTCCAATAACACTTCTTTTGACTTGGATGGCAATGATGAATCGTTCACCTGAGGCCCAATCAAGGCTAAGTTACCTCGAAACTTATGTGGATGGAATTTATTATCGAGATATGATAACAGTTACTATCAAGGGTTTAATGGTGGACTTGAAGAATATCCTAGAAATCTTCACCACTATTGACTTTTCTTGCAATGGTTTTGATGGTCCAATACCTAAAGAAATGGGAGAACTCAAAGTGCTTCATATTCTCAATTTGTCGCATAATGCTTTCACGGGCCAAATTCCATCATCTTTGGGGAAATTGAGGAATCTTGAGTCACTAGACCTGTCAAGCAACAAGCTTTCTGGTAAGATTTCTATGCAAATTGCTGATGGTCTTATTTTCCTATCAGTTCTCAACCTTTCCTTTAATCAGTTGGAGGGAAAAATTCCATTCATCAAGCAATTTGCCACATTTTTGGAAACTTCCTTTGAAGGGAATGAAAGATTATGTGGCATCCCTTTGAAATCACACTGCACATATGAGGAGCCGCGATTGTCACCTCCAACATATGAAGAAAAACACTGGAATTCTGGAATTGTGAAAGAGTGGAATTACATAAGCATTGAATTGGGATTTATTTTTGGCATTGGAATTATCATTGGGCCGCTTATGTTTTGGAAGAGGTGGAGGATATGGTATTACAAACATGTTGACCACATTCTTTCCAGGATCTTCCCTCGATTATATCTTGGAAAAGAATACCATAAAAATTGCAGACACAGAAATCAGAGGCGGAGGCACTAGTCATAGTTATGCAGCACAATACCTCCAGGTTTATCATTATTAATTCTAGTCGTTTTGGTTTCGGTATTAAGCAAAAAAAAAAAAAAATCCATGTAATTCGATGCAAGTATTGTCTTATGGTATGATATTTTGTAATTGGCAAACTATATTACTCAACTATGCACTTGTTTGATATTATTTTTTTGGGGACTACTTACGAGGCGTACATGTCATGCGGAGGAAAAATTGGCCATGCTTTCACATTTGCGTGGGTCATTGCTTTCAAATTCCCCTGTCAGAAGAGAGGTATTTATAAAGTATGTGATTAGTCTTGGAAAACATAACTAATAGTGTTTCCTTTTGAAGGTTTGACTCCTTTTTTTTCACTGGCAAATTGTAATCATGTTAATTGACCAAACACTGAAATTCACTGCTTAAAGGCCAACCAACCATGTTTATGCACAGGGTGGATTAGCGCCCAGCTCGATCTCTTATCAAAATTAAATAGGGTTGTTTATCTTTATCCCACATAACCTGATTCCTCTCTCCATAGAATCGGAGGAAATAAACATTTTTAGTGATGAGGCTTGATACCAGGAGAATGGGTTGGGTAAGGTCACTGTCATTTAGTGGTTTGGGTTTAAAATTTGGGATATGGGGAACCCAAGAAGAGTCCCAAATTGGAATGGGGGAATATGGGTAAATTCGTAAGCAAGCTCATGCTTCAACAAGAGGTTTGGAGTTGAGAATACTTTCCCAGACCCCAAGAGCAGCCTCCTGGAATAGTTTCTGATATTTAACTTTCAGCAGGATTGGAAATAATTTTCTAGCCAAGTTTGGCAATGAGAGCATTGTTTTGACCCTTCATGGATCTGATGCCTAGCCCACTTAGGGGTCGAGGTAAACAGATGCAATACCATGACTTGAAGCTGAGATCGAAGCAGAGATCCTCCTCCAAGGATCTCACAACCCAAAATAAAAAGGAAAGGGGATTTCCTTGCCTAAGGCCCTTGGAGGAGGAGAAGTTGCCAAAGGGAGAACTATTAATGAGGATGGAAAAGGAGGCGGATGCATTGCACTCCTTCATCCACTTGGAGCTGAAATCCCAAGTATGAAAGCCCATTCTATTCTGTCAAAAGTCTTCTTCATATCGATTTTTATGTCCATGAGCCCTCTGCCTTTTTTGTATTTCAAAGTGTAAAGCAACTTTGCTAGGGTATAGATGGTGAACAGTGGAAGGGCAATGTCGCTTGGGGACTAGGGTTCAACTCTTTTAGGAATTTCCCATTCCTAAAAAAAACTTTATACTAAGTTAAGGACCTCTTGTTTCACCGTGGCCCGGTAGGATTTAATGAAAAAGGCTGTAAAACCATCTGATCCAAGGGCTTTTGTGGAGCCTAAGTTGCAGACATGTTGTCCTCCTCAAAGATGGCAGGTTCTAAAGGGTTTATAAGGGCTTCATTTGGCAAACAACCCAAAATTTTCCTAAAACATTTTCCTAAAAGGTCAACTTCAAAACATTCTTATAATTTATATCACATCAATCACTTTTATTACTATTCAAAACACCCACTACAAAACATAACTTATTATTTTTCCTTACACAAAATTCAAAACTTATTTCTACTTTATATTACATCAATAATTTCTTATTACTAGTCAAACAAAAAATCCAATACACAATCCTTTACCAAACGGGCCAAGATTTTCAGAGAAGTCAGGGAAGGAAGAGGAGAAGAGGGTTTTAAAGTGTGATTAAGAGCAAGTTCCCACTTCTGTCTGAGAGCCAAGTTTCATTTGAGGCCTTGAGGAAGTCGATGGCATTTTTGTATCCTTCTAATGATAGTTGAAGTGTGAAAGAAGTTTATATTAAGATCCTTACAGGCTAGCTAATAACACTCTCTGGAATTACTTTTCCAGAGGACTTCCTCTTTTTGAGCGTTCATCTAGGTCAGTCTTGAGGGCCTGGTTCTGGACCGTGGGGGGGCTGCTGTTGGATCTAGTCAAGTTGGTCAGTATGGGATTTGATTTTCTGGTGGATGTTCCCAAAATGAAAAAAAAAATTTCCACACCTTTAAAGCAGAATTTTTTTTTTTTTTTTTTTTTTGTTTTAAACCTTTAAAGTAGATTTGAGTGCTTTAAGTTTTTTATGGACAGTTAAAAGGCAGTGGAGCCAGAAACCCTTCAAGTGACAATCAAAAAGAAAAATCGATTATGGGAAGTCTGCAAATGCAAAGGTTAAGTCTGAGAAAAATGGAAGCTGCATAATAATAATACAAAGTTCTCATATATTGAAACGTCGGATACTTGAATAATCACGTTCCAGCAACCAGAATACAGTTTGACAATTTTACAAGCATACTCGAATAATCACATTCGCATGTCTTAGAGCATGCTACAATTACGTTTAAAAGCATAACATTTGTATGAAAAGCTGATTAACACTTTACTCTTGGGAGACCAGAATCATGTCAAAAAGAAACATGGAGGAGAAGAAATTTAGAAAAGAAGGCAATAGAAACTCTAATTGCTTATACTAACATTTGCTACCACCCATTTCCAATGCCCAGCAGTAGTACTATTGCAAGGCGTATAAATATTCATCAACTCAAACAATTTCCCCGTGCAGTCTATGACGTGCAGCCATTTACAGACCAAATGTATTTGCTCACCAAAATTTCAGTGAGAGAGCTTTGACAACCATTTTAAATCAAAATTCTGCAATTGGCTGCAAAATGACAAGTCACAAAGCTCCTTCTGAAGACAGAATTTTCGGTATATATGTAACTCATACCTTCAACACAGAGGAAGAAATACTAGATTTTCAACTTATGTTTGAAGGAGCTTATGATCCAGCCTTTCCATCTTCACTGCGCTTTGTTCAGAATTAGAGGAAAGGCATTCTGCAGGCAAGGTGTCAACACAAGAATGATGAGAATTATTTTTATTAGAGAGCAGAATCAAGTGATGACACAATATAAATTAGAATTGAAGAATAATTGTCGCAAGCCCATTACTAAGCACATGCCATTCATCATATATAGTTGTAGCTTTTCATATTAACATAAATTGAAACACACAGATGTTTCAGAAATGACCAAGTTTGCAAGACAAAGGTGGTAGCAGGAAACTCACATTAGCAAGTCTAAGGTGCAATGCACACTGCAGTGTTCACAGATTTGTTCAAATGAAGTTTGACTTTTTGTCTCCTGGTTTAAGAATTTGGAAAGAACACATTAGGGTTTCATCAACACTCATCATTGCACCAGCGTTATCAAATTCGCCACATAGTTAGGAGCAGAGAATATTGTTACAAGCTGCCTCTCAGCAAAGGTTTTCCAAAGTCTTACATTGAACCGGTGTTTACATTCATCATAAAATCCATATTCGATTAATTGAAGCACATTCATGGTTCCCTCTCAAAAGAAAAAAGTTCTCAGGGTATTTGATTTTATAGGCAAGCAAAAGGCATATTGTTTCCAAACTCTGCTTGCCACGATCCACATAGTCCCCTAGGAATAAATAATTGGCATTAGGAGGAAAACCCCCATACTCAAAAAGCCTCAGAAGATCAGAATATTGTGCATGAATATCGCCTGGTAAAAGAAAAAAAAAATATTGGTATTCACTTCTTTTGGTAAGTGTTCGCTTGACATGAAGGGAGATAAACAAGATACACGCTGAAGAACAATCCAAACCCCCATCATAGAAACAACAAAAGGTAGTCCAGTCAAAGGTCATTAATGAAAATTCTAAAACGACTCCAATTATCACCTACTCACACGTCTAGGAGTTTTACCGAAAATATCCAGAAAACAGATCTAACTTAGCAGTTAAAAAATCAACCAAATACTGATATGAAATATGCAATCAAGAACACAGAAATTTGGTTACGAAGAGGAAACCATTTAGAGAACTCTCTAAATGTAAAACCTCTCCGGGGCAGCCAAACCCAGGAAATCAATTCACTATATAGAAGAATAAGGAATACAAGAAGAATAACAAAGCCTTTGACTCTTCCTTGCACACGACAAGTGACCCACTTGACTTCTACCTCAGTAGCCCTTTCCAGAACATCTGGCACGATTCTTCTAAAAGATTTCCTTTCACCGGAACTCCGATTGGCTTCACGTATTTTCTCTTCAACAATAATCTAGAACGAATTCTCTCTCTCTAAGCACCCAGATATTTGCTCAATAAAATACATCCTTGTAAATGTAGCAAAATCGGGTTTAAATAGAAAATAACCCTAATAAGTCAGCCAGGTCCGGACCCTGCAGATCTGAGGTCCGGACAGGCCTCATAAAATGCACTTTCGGGAAATGGGGTCCGGACCCGGATTCTGGAGGTCCGGACCCGGACTGTCCAGTCTTCATCAACAACTCCGATCGATGGGCGTTTGTGGTCCGATTGAGCTGAAATTTTGCAGGGACGTTCATAACACATGAATCTACATTATGAACGGTGGAGATTGGATTCTGAGCATTCTATATCAGTGTTTGAGCCGTGAACAGTAGCATCTGCATTTTGGAACTGAATTAAGTCAACACAAGAACTAACAATTAAGTATTAGCACGAGTATTAGCCTCTTCCACAACAGATGTGGGATAACCCCAACAATCTCCAACTCACATATCGGGCCCTGGGTCGGAGCAGCGACAACCCGTTTCTCTAGTGGACTGTTGAGCCGGACTTGTTAGTAAACTTGGCTATGATACCATGTCAAATACTCAAGGTGAACAGAATCAAAGGAAAACAGAGACTATGCTATATGGAAGAAGAACAGAGTAGGAGAAAAGAAGAAGCAAGTAGATGCAGAAGAAGAGAAATTCTTCATTAGCAAATAATCTCGTGAGGTTACAAGTAATGGAAAGAAAGCTTATTTACAAGCTTCTAATCAAGCAACTGAAACTGTATATCAGCTTAACAACTTGAACTAATAACTAACTCTGAGCTAACTAAACTAACTAACTTACAAACTGAAAAAGTTAGTTTATTTAGTTTATACAGGTGCTAATATTAAGCATCGTTTTTAATAAGTTATCTAAATTAGCATGAAAACAAACAAACTTCTATATTTCGGTGATAAAAATTTATCAAGATATACAGAAGAACACATCTGCCAAATGGCGTACTCAAGTAGAGAATATTAACAAAAATTCCAGCTCCTGGAGTTAATCCTATCAAAAACCTACTTTAAAATTACAAATTAGCATTTAGCACACCCTAATTATGTATTCACTTTTTAATCAAGGCTCTTTAGTAGAAAACAAAAAATTATGTAGGGTTAGTCACCGTTTCAGTATTACCAGGAACTCTCTCCCTAGTATGGATCCCATTTCCCATGCTTCTAGCTTCTAAAACTTGTGGCAAGATGTTTTGAGGGAATGTTATCAATTGAGTGGTAGTTTGAGGAGAAGTATGTGAACTTTTCCCGTTTATTCAAATATTTGAAAGTTGATAGTGCAAATGGTAAAAATTTCGTATATAATAATATTAGATAAATGAATAATACATTTAATATTATTCAATTCAAAACAACTAACTCAATTTCAAGACAAAAATCTATCTCAACACAATCTGGTATTCGTTCGGAAAAAGCCTAAGCTATAATACTTTATTAATGTGGTGATATAAGAAAATGAATAAGGACTTTCTAAGTACCCCTTCTGAGTTACTACGATAAATCGAAAGAAAGACAATAAGAAGTCACATTTGGTATGCTGGTCTGTCCACTTCAAGTCATGAAGCTTATCTCAATGTAAAGACAACAAACCATGAGAAACTCAGCAAAGACTCCATTCTTTGAGTCTCCATGGTCTTCCATGATGTCAATTGTTTTCAACTAATAATCAAGAATGCTTTTATAAGAATGACATGAAGTCGATCTTTACATAAATTTCACAAATTAGGCGGCAAATGTTAGTGACGATATATATATATAAGTTAAGACTAATATCTTTTCTCCTCATCAAAATCAACCGACAGCAGCAATATCCAAAAGATATGAGAAAACTTCTACAGCACAATGCAGCAGTACGCCATCTTGTCACAGCCAACCGACATGTGTAATATCAAAAGAAAAATTACAGCAAGGATAGGATTTGTTTGTCAATTTCTAATATTGTACAGAGAGGATAAGATATGTTTCTCGATTTCTGATGTAAAAATATTGTTATAAATACTACAGCCTTTCCCTCGTTTGAGATAGGGGCAAAACACCACAAATCCTTGAACTCTTACAATATATATACACTTTCAGAGTCTTCCACCAAGCCCACATTTCTTGAAATAAATTTGTTAGACAGTGGCTGGAAACAGATCCATCAAGTCTTCCTGGGACCTTTCTGGGACACACACACCCCCCCCCCCCGACGAAACACTATGAATGTCACACCTCTTCAATTCATTAATCAACGAGTGTCTCTATAGCCTCGAAATGAGAATTCCCTTCTTTACATGGCTCTTCTTGGTTCCCATCTGCACACTTTTCCTCACTTCTCTACTGTCTTTGCAGTGTCTCACCAATGTTTGGACAATCAGCAATTCATATTGCTTGAATTGAACAACACCCTTATATTCAATTCTACCATGTCCACAAAGCTTGCTAAGTGGAATCAAAGTGTCGATTGCTGTTATTGGGAAGGCATAACCTGCAACGAGGGGCGTGTTATTGGTCTCGACCTGACCAATGAATCCATTTTGGGTGGATTTAACAATTTAAGAAGCATCTCGAAAACCTGAGTTTGGCTTATAACTACTTCAACAATTCTCAGATTCCATCAAAGTTTGACAAGCTGGCAAATTTGAGTAATTTGGATCTATCATACGTTGGCTTTGCAGGGCAGATTCCTAATGCAATTTCACGCCTGACAAGGTTTGTTACTCTCAAGTTATCTTCCAATTAATATTCACTGAAACTTGAGAATCCAAATTTAAATGAGCTCGTTCAGAACCTTTCGGAGCTTATGGAACTTTATCTTAATGGTGTATTAATATTCGCACAAGGTATGAGTGTTGTCCAGCTTTATCATCTTTACTGCCAAATTTGAGAACGTTGAAATTGTCAAAGTGCAATCTTCCGAGCCCTATTGACTCCTCCTTATGGAATTTCAATGGATCAATTACACACTCAATTGTGAGCTTCACACAATTGGTATATTTGGACTTGTCAAACAACAATTTCAAAGGATCAATTCTAGACTCAATTGCGTGCCTCACACAATTAATTGATTTGGACTTGTCGAACAACAGTTTCAACAGATCAATTCCAGACTCAATTGCGAACCTCACACAATTGGTCTATTTGAACTTGTCATACAACTGGAGCAATTCCGGACTCAATTGCGAGCCTTACACAATTGGTCCATTTGGGCTTGTCATACAACAATTTCAAGGGATCAATTCCACACTCAATTGCCAGCCTCAAACAATTGGCCCATTTGGGCTTGTCATTCAACAATTTCAAGGGATCAATTCTAGACTCAATTGCAAGCCTCACACAATTGGTCCGTTCGAGCTTGTCATTCAACAATTTCAACGGATCAATTCCAAACTCAATTGCAAGCCTCACACAATTAGTCTATTTGGACTTGTCCAACAATAATTTGAAAGGATCAATTCCATACTTAATTGCCAGCCTCACACAATTGGTCCATCTGGACTTGTCAAACAACAATTTCAAAGGATCAATTCCAAATTCAATTGCCAGCCTCACACAATTGGTCCATTTGGGCTTGTCAAACAACAATTTCAAGGGATCAATTCCAGACTCAGTTGCCAGCCTCACACAATTGGTCTGTTTGCCAGCCTCACACAATTGGTCTGTTTGGGCTTGTCATACAACAATTTCAAGGGATCAATTCCAGACTCAATTGCGAGCCTCACACAATTGGTCTATTTGAACTTGTCATACAACAATTTTAACAGATCAATTCCAGACTCAATTGCGAGCCTAACACAATTGATTGTTTTGGACTTGTATTGCGAGCCTCACACAATTGGCCTATTTGGGCTTGTCATATAACAATTTCAGCGGATCAATTCTAGACTCAATTGTAAGCCTCACACGATTGGTCTATTTGGGCTTGTCAAACAACAATTTCAATGGATCAAGTAAAAAATTCTATGGGAGCATCCCTAGATCAATATGCAATGATACAAATCTTGAACTTCTAGATTTGTCTAATAATTCCTTGAGTGGAACAATTCCCCAATGCTTGATTGAGAGAAGTGGTTCACTTGAGGTGCTAAATCTAAGGACAAACAACCTCAATGGCCCAATTCCTAATCAATTTCCAGATAATTGTAGTTTACAAACTTTATCTCTCAATAAAAACCAAGTATAAGGAGGGTTACGGAAATCATTGGCCAATTGCATTAGGTTGGAGATCTTGGATATTGGAAACAACCACATCGAGGGTACCTTCCCATTTTACTTGAAGAACACATCCATGTTGAGGGCTCTTGTTTTGCGATCTAACAAATTTTATAGGCCCATTACTCATCCAGAGCCTAATACTACCTGGCCGATGCTTCAAATTATAGACGTGGCTTTAAACAATTTTATTGGTAACCTTCCAATAATACTTCTTTCCACTTGGATGACAATAGTGAATCCTTCAACTAAGGCTGGGTTAAGTTACCTCCAAACCCATGTGGGTGGAATTTATTATCAAGATATGATAACAATTACTACCAAGGGGTTTAATGGTGGAGTTGAAGAATATCTAGGAAATCTTCACCGCTATTGACTTTTCTTGCAATGGTTTTGATGGTCTTATACCTAAAGAAATGGGAGAACTCAAAGTGCTTCATATTCTCAACTTGTCAAATAATGCTTTCACGGGCCAAATTTCGTCATCTTTGGGGAAATTGAAGAATCTTGAGTCATTAGACCTGTCAAGCAACAAGCTTTCTGGTAAGATTTCTATGCAACTTGCTGATGGTCTTATTTTTCTATCGGTTATGAATCTTTCCTTCAATCAATTGGTAGGGCAAATTCCATCGATTAAACAATTTGCAACATTTTCGGAAACTTCCTATGGAGGGAATCAAGGATTATGTGGCTTCCCTTTGAAATCACATTGCACATATGAGAAGCCACTATTGTCACATACAATATATGAAGAAAAACATTGGAATTATAGGACAGTGATTGAGTGGAATTACATAAGTGCTGAATTGAGATTTGTTTTTTGCTTTGGAATTGTCATTGGGCATCTTATGTTTTGGAAGAAGTGGAGGATATGGTATTATAGACATATTGACAACATTCTTTTCAGGATCTTCCCCAAATTGCATCTTGAAAAAGAATATCATCACATGCGCAAATTTAGATATCAGAGGTCAAGGCACTAGTCATAATTATGAAGCGCAATGCCTCTTGGTTTATCATACATGATTAACTCTTGTCGTTTTGGTTTCACTATTAAGCAAAACAAAAAAAAGTGGATCCATGTAATTGGATGTAAATATTGTCTTTAAGGTATGCTATTTGTAATTGGCAAACTATATTACTTAAGTGCTTGTTTGATATTATTTTTTTGGGGCTACTCATGTGGAGCAAAAATTGGCCATGTATCACATTTGCGTCGGTCAGTGTTTCAGATGTGCACACAACATCGTTAGAGGACTGCAAGATGACTTGTACATATGAATTGCATGACCATCCCTTTGACACCTGAAGTTCGTAAACTGTTGGTACTGTTTGAATACCATCGTTGTTTGATCATCAGCTAAATTGAGGATTTTTTTTTTCTTCCTAACTCACAGGTATGTTTGGTTCTTTAATTTAATATTTTTCAGTTTAATGTTTGAAACTTGTTCTGTCGATTCATATAATTCTCACCTTTCCAAAAGAAGAAATATCATTTCCCCTGTAAGAGAGCTATTTGGAAAGGATGTTATTAGTCTAAGAAAACATAATCAATTATTCACTAAGCATTTTCATGCATCAAGTAGATTAAAGTCCCGCTCTTAACATAAAAAATAGGCCAGGGTTGTTTATCCCACAAAACCCGATTCATCTTAGCCTGACATATACAATCCCACTTGTCATTGACGACAAGCAGGTTGCCCCATAAAATGTGATTGCTAATTAAGAAATCCATTCTCCCATTGTCCTGATCATAAATCTTACTTCTTATTCTTAGGCTTCGGCGTAAAATAATTTCGACAAAATGTGGAATGCTTTGCTTCTTATGATCAACTGAAAGGGCATCTCTCAATTTTCTCATCTTTATCATACTTGGATTTATCGAACGATAATTTACATTCCTTTATACCAGCAACCATCCGGCAGTCCCTCGCCTCCATTAAATACTTGATTCTTTCAAGTAATAAATTCAATGGGACCATCCTTTGATCAATATGCAATACTTCAATTCTTGAAGCTCTAGATCTGTATAATAATTCCGTTCGTGGCACATTTCCCCAATGTTTGATTGAGATGAGTGGTTCACTTGAGGTGCTAAATTTAAGGACAAACAACTTCAATGGCACAATTACTTATGCATTTTCAGATAATTGTGGTTTACAAATTTATATTTCAATAAAAACCAACTAGAATGAGGGTTACCAAAATTATTTACCACCGCCCAAACTTCGTGGGGACTCGACCGGGACATTGATTGCACCCGATCGGGACATTATCGAAATTTAAAGTTTAATATAATTAAATGAAAAAATATTAAAAAAAAAATTGAGATTTTTTGTATCAAACACTCAAGAAAATGTTTTCGCTAAAAACTTTTTATTTCGAGCAAACAAAGTGTCAACACAAAGTTAGAGGAGAGGCATTCTGCAAGCAAGCTTTATAACCTTGTAACATTGTTAATTATTTCGCATGCTTTAACAGCCAAATCATATTTTCTGGTTGCTTCAAGTTTGGCAATGTTAAAAGATGGGGGCATGAGCCGGTCGGGGCCACAACCCCATCTATATATTTAGTCAGACATAAAACAAATTAGGCCTCAACCCACCATCTTAATTTATGCTACTCATTCACAAAGGAAATAAGGCGCCACCTTCTGGAAATAATGAGCTTTTTAATCCTCTAGTCACAGTCACTAACTATGTTTAATTTGTGGGACTTTACCCACCTCATTCTCAACACACAAGTACGCCATAAATTCCCTTATTTTTACTTTAACAACATGCACAACTATTATGTCTTTACGGTTTGATTGACACAATAGCGCATGATCAATGTGCGAATGCCTTAACACCGTGGCAATGTTTCTGCCTTAATTAAAACCTTTTTTTAGATAATATAATTTTTCTACTTTGGTGTGTTTGGGGTGGCTAAAAATTAAATTCAAAAAAATATATTTGGTTGGCCAAGGCAAACAAGTTGGCTAATGGGGTGTATTAATATAAGTCACCTGAAAAATAAAAAATCTTCAAAGTGAGGTGGTCGGAAATAACATTAATTATGAGTTGATCATCACTAACTGGTTGGAACAAGATCCTCTCTAGTCCATTTTGGACTGAAGAATATTCAGTTAATGGCTAAATCTCTCTAGAGAGATCATGAGGCCATAAATGAGACATCTATACCATGAATAAAAAAATATTATATATATTTTAAAAATAATTAAAAAATAAAATAATAGTTTTTTTTTTTTTTTTAAAAAAAAAAAAAAAAAAACATAATTTCCCGGACAAGCCATTGGGGGTGGCTTCAACCACCCCATGGCCCATGGGGGTGGATCGGCCACCCACAAGTGCCAAATCTTTTTTTTTTTTTTTTTTGATTTGGTCCTTCGGGGTAGCCAGACCACCTTCAAGGACGAAATCAATATCTACATTTTTTTTTTTAATTTGGGCCTTGGGGTGACCGGACCACCCAAGGGCCATGGGGTTACCCTTTTATTTTTTATTATTTTATTTTATAATAATATATATTATTTTATTATTATTTTTATTAATGAAACAGATGTTGATTTTATGATTGTTTTATGCAGCTTGTCATTATGCCTTTGTCACGAAATTAAAGCTGGAACTTAATTAAGAGGCATGTTGCGTGCATATGCATTTTATTAGGGGTGCAAAGGCGGTTACAGTTAGCGATTATTGTCAATAACTTCTAACCGTAACCGCCTTAGCGGTTAGTAGATTTCACTAACCGCAACCGCTTTAGCGAAATAGATAACCACTCGCTAACCGCTTTTTTAAAATTGAGATTTTTTTTGGTGCTTTTTGGGCTTATTTTTTTGGGCTTTTTTTTACCCTCATTTTTTTTTCTTGTATTTTTAATATCTTCTTGGGCCCAATTAATATAAAAAGAGCCCATATTGAAAAATCAAAAATATTTGACCCAAAATTTACATTTACTTATACTTTAAAAAAATTTCCTTAAATATTAAATCATAACCGGTTAACTTTTTTTTAAAAAAAAAAAAAAAATTCAACACAACATACAAAAAAAAGTTTAGAATTCAGACAACTGTCACAACATATAAAAAAAAATATAAAAAAAGTTCAACACAAAGCATATAAAATAAGTTCAAATAAAACATTAAATGATACAAATAAATACATTAATACTTCAATTGTGATTATAAGTAACACATTGTTAAATCTAATGTCGATTACTTAATTTGATATTATATAATCATATAGTCTCATTAAATTTTATCATATGATTCATATGATTAATTATTTAAATTTTTATCATATTTACTTATAATCTTTTTTCTTTGAATTGAACTTAATATCTAATGGTAAATGGTAATGTTCAAACTCCTAAATCCTAAATTTCTAAAGTATCTAATAATGCTTTAATTAAATTGTAGACTTGTAGTTATAAGTAATATATTGTTTAATTCAATTGAATCAATTGTGATTATCATTGTACATGAATCATATGATTAACTTGTAGACTTATGACTTATGAGTTATGTCATATTATATATGTATTATTTATTATTGTATAATCATATGATTTAATGATCAAGTCATCATGTGATATAATCATATCAATTATAGTGATAATATATAAATTACTAAAATTATAATGATAATACATTAATACTTAAATTGTGTTTATAACACATTAGTCATTGTTTAATCCAATATCAATTACTTAATTTGATATTATACGAATCATATCATCATTGTACATTAATAATATGATTCACTTGAAGTCTTGAATAAAATATTTGAATTGTCATTGAATCATATGATTAAGTATTGATATTATACATTTATATTATTCATATGCATATGTAGAGTTATATAGACTTATAACATATATAGACTTATAAGTTTATAATATACATTGGAAATAAGTCTCTAGATATTTAATTGTTGTATTAGTATGAATTGGTATACTTATGAGTTATGTCATATTATATATGTATAATTTGTTATTATATAATCAAATGATTTAATAATCAATCTCATGTGATATAATCATATAAATTATAGTGATAATATATTAATACTCAAATTGTGATTTAATTATCTTTTTAAAAAATTTTGATTTAATGATCAAGTGATTATGTTATATGTATAAATATTTTTATAATTATAATTATAAAAATATATTATATAAAAAGGCGGTTAGCGGTTAGCGGTTACGGTTAGTAAACCCAATAACCGCTAACCACTAGGCGGTTATAGCGGTTAGGCGGTTAGCGGTTAATACGGTTAGAGCGGTTAGCGGTTAAGTTCTTTACTTGTAAATATTATAAATGAGTGCTTATTACATAGCCAGAGGAATTAATTTGTCAATTGAGTTGCAGTTGTAAAACCTGACGTATAAGAAGGCACTGAAGCGTATTGGATAAGTCATTCATTGGAAGAAAATTACAAAACCCTTTTCTTCGAGGTTTCAAGTAGAAGGTCATTTTTCTCTTTGTTTTCCTTCCATTTTTATTCCTTAAAAAAAAATAATCACATTACAATTCATAAAATTCCACCCATACTCACAAAATTAAGTACAAACTTTGAAGCACCTACTAAAGAATTTATTCTTATAATCTTGATTTAGTGAAAAAAATAATAATTAATTAAGTGGTTGATTAAATAGTAAATGTTTCATATAAGATAATATTAGATAAACCAACTAACTCATTTTCATCTTAGAATTCTATCTCAACACGTTATGATATCCTTTCATAGAAAGCATGAGCCATAGTACTTAATTTATTGATGTTGTGACGAGTAACAAGGAGTAAGAAATTTTTGAGTACCCACTTTTAACTGACCGAAAATAAATTCAAACAAATAAAAAAATAAAAGGTCACATTTAATATGTTGGTCCATGCACCTTGAGTTTTGAAGCTTATCTCAATGCAAAATCGATAGACCATGAAAAGTAAATTTGATCTTCATGCAATGCTTAAGTCTCGACTAAACATGTAAATTGCCCTGTTAGTTCGATAGGGCCCATGATGTCAATTATTTGCAATTAATAATCACGAAAGCTTTTATAAGGATGACCTGAAGTCAAGCTTTAGCCAAAAATTGAAGGTTTTTCAATATTTTCCTTTTCATTAAACAAAAAGGAAATGTGGGAGTGTTATCCACGTAGAACTAACACGAGATCACTCACAAGCACGTATCTCATGAAGGTCATGGAGTTATCTTAAAGTTATCTTTGCAGTAGCTTAATTATCTTAAAGCAGTAGTAGTTTCATTAAATAAAGAGAGTTATCTTCAATTGTTATCAATTAATTAGCTGTATCGTTTTGTATCTTTAACTTTTCATTGTATTATTATTTAAGGACGTTCAATTAATAAAGATGGAAGCGTAATTGATCTCAAATCTTGTGTTCGTAAAATATCTAAATTCTCTCACAATATAAGGTGGAGAAAATTCTTCCCAACCATAGGGGAATTTATCTTCATAGAAATATCTCTTAGGGCTTGTTTGGGTGTGCCTTTAAGAGGCCTAAAAGTGCGTTTAACACTTGTAGTGGTGAAAAGGCGGGCGGTTATTAACCGCACTAATCGTTAACTGCTAACTACTTTTGAAGGCGGTTATGGCATTACGGTTAGTCGTTTAAGGTTTTTTCAAAACCACTAACGGTTAACCACTAACCGCCTATATATATATATATATATATATATATATATATATATATATATATATTTGGAAAAAATATAAAAAAGCCCCCCAAACTACCAACCGTTTTCGATTTAGCCCCCTAATATTTCAAAAGTAATAAAGTAGCCCCAAAACTACCAAACTATTGCATTTTGGCCACTCCATTAGTCAAAACCGTCAGTTTGGACGGAAACTGCAAAACGACGTCGTTTTGTTATGGGTAAGTAACTACAATGCCCTTTTATGAAAAAAAAAAAAAAAAAAAAAAAAAAAAAAAAAAAAATTGGAAAAAATATAAAAAAGCCCCCCAAATTACAAGCTGTTTTCATTTTAGCCCCCTAATGTTCAGAAAATGATAAAGTAGCCCCCCAACAAAACGACGTTGTTTTAAATTTCCGTCCAAACTGACGGTTTTGACTAACGGAGTGGCCAAAATGCAATAGTTTGGTAGTTTGGGGGCTACTTTATCACTTTTGAAACATTAAGGGGTTAAATCGAAAACGGCTAGTAGTTTAGGGGGCTTTTTTATATTTTTCCATATATATATATATATATAATACATGAAACGATCTCTTTTTCGTGTTTAAAATTTTAAATGAGTGCTTATTTCATAGCAAAGTATTGTTCTTTGTTGTAGTTAGTTAGGCTTAAGGAATTAGTTTGTCAATTGAGTTTTAGTTGTAAAATTTGTATAAGTAGGCATTGAAGCGTATTGTACCTTAAAAAAAAAAAATAAAATAAAATAAAATTGTAGTAGGAATATCGATTTTTGATATAACCTGGAAACCTGACATGAACTGAACATGAAATTAAAAGGTTAAACTTGACGAGTTTGGCCCATTTAATTAAATGAGTCAGGTTATGGTTAATTTATATATTCTTATACTTATGCATTGACATATTCGACACGACACAAACCAAACACGCTACATAAGGGCTAGCAATTTTTTATGTAACTTATGAGCCCGACACAAACTCAATACAAAATTAAAAAGATTAGGGTTGACTTGTATAGTCTTATAACTTATGATTTAACACGACTCAAATTCGATATGCGAACACGAATTACCACCCCTAATTGTAAGAGTCATTAAATTTCAATTGAAAATTCTATCTAAACACATTATGATACCCCTCGGTAGAAAGCTTAAAGTAATATTACTATAGTCATGCCGTGACGAGAAAAAAGGGGTGAGGATTTTTTGAGTAATGACGCTTGACTGACTGACCAAAGAAAAACAATAAAAGTCGGCAACCCCATTGCTATGAAAAGGGAGCTCAAAAGACTTGGGTTTTCCGCTCTTCCTCCCTCCTTAAAGTAATATTACTTTTGTCAGGCCGTGACGAGAAAAAAGGGATGAGGATTTTTTGAGTAGTGACGCTTGACTGACTGACTAAAGAAAAACAATAAAAGTCGGCAACCCCATTGCTATGAAAAGGGAGCTCAGAAGACTTGGGTTTTCCACTCTTCCTCCCTCCTTAAAGTAATATTACTTAGTCATGCCGTGACGAGAAAAAAGGGGTGAGGATTTTTTGAGTAATGACGCTTGACTGACTGACCAAAGAAAAACAATAAAAGTCGGCAACCCCATTGCTATGAAAAGGGAGCTCAGAAGACTTGGGTTTTCCACTCTTTCCCCCTCTTTAAAGTAATATTACTTTTGTCATGCCGTGACGAGAAAAAAGGGGTGAGGATTTTTTGAGTAATGACGCTTGACTGACTGACCAAAGAAAAACAATAAAAGTCGGCAACCCCATTGCTATGAAAAGGGAGCTCAGAAGACTTGGGTCTCCCACTCTTCCTCCCTCCTCTGTGGACTTTCATTTTCATAATACACTTTTCAGAGTCTCCCATGACTCCATTGGTAGTTTTTTGTAAAAGTTGTGTTGGTTTATAATTTTTTTTTAAAAAAAAAAAAAAAAAAAAAATCATTCATCCAAAAATAAATAAATTCATTCACCTTCAACATATGAGAATTTAAAAAAAAAAAAAAAAAAAAAAAAAAAAAAAAAACTCAGGTATGTTTGGTTCTTTAATTTAATATTTTCAGGAAATTTAACACTTTTTCAGTCTAATGGTTGTAAGATATGGGTCTCGATCAATGATCATACATGTAAATTGCATGTTAAGTTGGATAGGGGCCCATGATGTCAATTATTTCCAACTAATAATCAATAAAGCTTTTATAAGGATGACATAAACTTAATCCTTATATAAATTTTATAAAAGCAAATTAAGCGAGAAATACTATTTGGATCGATGTGGAAAATTTGCAGAGAGAAAAAGGTTACCTATGAGAAAAAGGCATGCTATGAAAGGAAGCTCAGAAGACTTGGGCCTTCCACTCTTCCTCCCTCCTCTGTTCACTCTCATTTTCATAATACACTTTTCAGAGTCTTCTACCAAGGCCAGGGCTTGTCGGCCATTTCACCAAATAAATTGGGTGTTGATAAATCAACACAAATTAGACTTATTGACCATACCTTTTTAGCCTTGTGTACAAGGCAAAGTGTCCCTTTTCACTGTTCAATTTAGATAAATTTACAGACCGATCATGTAAATTAATCACTTTAATTACTTTAGTTTCTTTCTAATTACTTGGAGCATGGCTTATGATACCCATAAAATTAGTGTATATAGACAGAAAATGGTCATTCGGAACTTTATGCAAAGGATGTTTCAATTGATCTGGGCGTCCACATGATTACCATCTCCTGTGTTTTTTTTTTCTTTGTTGAGACTTTAAATACTTATCCACGAACTTTTGCTTATTGGTTTTGTTACTTTTACTATTTCATCAGTCTCTCGTAGAAAATAAACAAGCAAGAACTATAGCACAAATAAAAGCAAGTAAAAGGTAATGGAGGTACAAAAAGGTAATTAGAGTGACTACTATGTCTAGACGTAATTATGATAACATTTTTCTGTTGGAAACTACATATGAGGGATCTAAATAATGAGAACCGCAGATGATTAATCAAATTCACTTGAGTTATTGTCTAACCCAGTATGATCAAGACATCAATAAGACCTAAAACGACTCATATTAATCAGTTTAAAAAGTACTCATTACGAGAGTTGAATATGTTTTTATCTTGTTCAAATGAATAGTATTATATTTATTTTTTTTTTATCTATATTTTTTTATGGTTATATAAATGGAATATTATCAATAAAATTCAAAGTGGACATGAGCAAGTCATGTGATCAATTTTTCATCCAAACTTACACGGATATTAACATAGTGGCTTTTTTGTCACATTTTGGTAGTTTGATGTATCAAACATCACGTCTATCACTTTATGAGATTCTATTGAAATCAAGTAGTTGAGGCTTTTATATATATATATATATATATATTAATTAGCGGCAATTTCTTTTCTTGTAATTGTAAATGAGTGCTTATTACATAGGCAGAGGAATTAATTTGTTTATAGTTGTAAAATCCGTATAAGAAGGCACTGGAGCGTACGTTTTGTACAAGTCATTCATTGGAACAAAATAACACAGAGAACAGATCCTGTTCAAGTAGAAGGTCGTTTTCTCATTATTTCCCTTCCATTTTTATTCCTTAAAAATCAACGATCACATTACAATTCTTACAATTCCATCCATACTCACAAAATTAAGCACTAATTTTGAAGAACTTACTAAAGAATTTATTCTTATAATCTTGACTTTGTGGAAAAAATTAATAATTAAGTGGTTGATTAAATAGTAAAACTTTCATATAAGATAATATTAGATAAATAATAATGAATTTAATATTATTCAATTCAAACCAACTAAATCAATTTCAACTTAGAATTCTATTTCAACACATTATGGTATCCTTTCATAGAAAGCCTGAGTCATAATACTTTATTGATGTTAAGATGCGAGAAAATGAGTAAGGACTTTTTGAGTTTCCACTCTTAATTAACTAAGAATAAATCTAAAGAAAGAAAATAAATGACCACATTTAATATGTTGGTCCGTGCACTTTGGGTTTTGAAGCTTTATCTCATTAATTAATGCAAAAACGATAGACCATGAGAAATAAATTTGATCTCCATGCAAAGACTCCATACTCGAGTGAGTCTCGATCATACATGTAAATTGCCCTGTTACTTCTTCCATAGGGCCCCATGATGTCAATTATTTGCGATAAATAATCAAGAAAGCTTTTATAAGGATGGCATGAAGTCAATCCTTATAATATTGCTTTAGCCAAAAATAAAAGGTTTTTCAATATTTTTCTTTTTATTAAACAAAAAGGAAATATAGGAGTGTTATGCAAGTAGAATTAACAGTAGGTAGCTAGACGACGTTGGCATGACATGAGATCACTTACAAGTACTTATCCTATGAAATTTTGTGTTTGTAAAAGATTTAAATTCTCTCATAATATAAGGTATTCTTCCAAACCATCGGAAAATTGATATTCATAGAAATATCTCTTAGTAGAGTACAATTAGTTTAGTTTCTTATATAAGAGCATTCACATTGAGGTTTTTATTTTTGGCTTTTTCTCTAAAATTCTAACAAAACTCACAAAATATGTTATTTAACAAACTCTTCACTCAATGTCAAATTTAGTATTCTTCACTCAATGTCCCCCCAAGGTTAGGAAAAAGATAAAAATGCCCTTATATATATTTTTTTCTAATAAGACAAAAACACCCCTATAAATTCAAAAAAAAAATTATTCTTAATTTTTTTTAAAAAAATGAAATTTTTAATTTTTTTTTTTTAAAAAAAAAAACGAAATGTTTATAATTTTATTTTTTAAAACGAAAATTTTTATTTTTATTTTTATTTTTTTAAATGGAAAATTATTTTTTTTAAACCGAAATTTTTGTTTTAAAAAAATTATAGAAAAAACGAAATTTTTCAATTTTTATAAAAGAAATCAATTTTTTTTTTTTTCAATAAGAAGGATTTAAAAAAATAAAAATAAAAAAAATAAAAAAATTTGGCCACCCCTTGGAATTTGGATTTTATTTTTTTAGTTTTAGTTTTAGGGTTTTTTTAGTATTTTTTGTTTTTATTTTACTAAGGGTAGTTTTGTCATTGGGGAGAACATTGACAATGGTTTGGTAATTTGAGGGGGACATTATCAATTCACAATTGAAAGTTTGGGAAGACATTGTTAATTGGGTGGTAGTTTGAGGGGGTATGTGGACTTTCCCTTTTTTTTTATCTTATTTTTTTCTTTTATCTTATTTTCTTTCCTCTTGACTAAAGTAGATTTTTAATGTAAAGAATCCAAAAGTTTGATTCATTAATAAAATATAATATTTAGTTAAAGTGTAGAAATATTTAAAGAGTTCAATATTTAGTGATTTTGAAAACTGGCTAGCTAAATCAACTAAATAATTAAGTTTTTTTTAAAAAAGGTCAATGTGAATGCTGTAATACCTACCTCCACCAAATTATGGGCCCTTGAAAATGTCTTGAATTAAACATGACATGGAAATATCCCACTGCCAATAAATTGGGAGTAGGAAAGTCATGAGGAATAAATAGATCGAGGGGACAAATAGGAATTGGTAGGTGATTTACACGACTTGACCTTAATTTCCTCTCATTAGCCCCTCAACTCCCACTTTATTCATAATCTGTACCTACCTGGAAATAAATTTTAGTTTAAGCTTCCATGCTCCTCTGTTGACTCTCATTTTCATAATACACTTTTCAGAGTCTTCCCCCAACTCCAGGGCCACGTTTCTCGAAATAAATTTGTTAGACGCTGGCTGGAATTACTACAGCCGCCAACAACACACCATATATATATATATATATATATATATATATATAGATTTCATTACCTCTTCAATTCTTAACTCTACGAGCTAGTGTCTCTTAATTACTACAGCCTCCCTCCAAATGAGAATTCCCTTCCTTTCATGGCTCTTCTTGGTGCCCATCTGCACACTTTTCCTCAACTTGTCTACTGTCTTTGCGGTGTCTCACCAATGTCTGAGCGATCAGCAGTTGTTGTTGCTCGAATTGAAGAACACTCTTATATTCAATTCTACTTTGTCCACAAAACTTGCTCGGTGGAACCAAAGTGTCGATTGCTGTTCTTGGGAAGGCGTAACCTGCAACGAGGGACGTGTTATTGGTCTCGACCTGTCCAGTGAATACATCTCGGGTGAACTTAACAATTCAAGCAGCCTCTTCAGTCTTCAGCATCTTCAAAACCTGAGTTTAGCTTATAACGACTTCAACTACTCTCAAATTCCATCAGAGTTTGGCAGGTTGGTGAATTTGAGTTATTTGGACTTGTCATACAACTATTTCAATGGATCAATTCCAGGATCAATTGCGAACCTCACACAATTGGCCTATTTGAACTTGGCAGTCAACAAGTTCAACGGACCAATTTCAGACTCAATTTCGAGCCTCACACAATTGGCCCTTTTGAACTTGTCATACAACAATTTCAATGGACCAATTTCAGACTCAATTCCGAGCCTCACACAATTGGCCCATTTGGACTTGTCATACAACAATTTCAACGGACCAATTCCAGACTCAATTGCGAGCCTCACACAATTGGCCCATTTGAACTTGGCATCCAACAATTTCAACGGACCAATTTCAGACTCAATTCCGAGCCTCACACAATTGGCCCATTTGGACTTGTCATACAACAATTTCAATGGACCAATTTCAGACTCAATTGCGAGCCTCACACAATTGTCTCATTTGTCTTTGTCAGAAAACAATTTCCACGGATCAATTCTAGACTCAATTGCGAGCCTCACACAATTGGCCCTTTTGGACTTGTCATACAACAATTTCAATGGATCAATTCCAAGATCAATTGCGAACCTCACACAATTGGCCTATTTGATCTTGGAATTCAACAATTTCAACGGACCAATTCCAACCTCAATTGCGAGCCTCACACAATTGTCTTATTTGTTTTTGCCATTCAACAATTTCAATGGATCAATTCCAGACTCAATTGCGAGCCTCACACAATTGTCTCATTTGTCTTTGTCAGGCAACAATTTCCACGGATCAATTCCAGACTCAATTGCGAGCCTCACACAATTGTCTCATTTGTCTTTGTCAGGCAACAATTTCCACGGATCAATTCTAGACTCAATTGCGAGCCTTACACAATTGTCTTATTTGTCTTTGTCATACAACAATTTCAATGGATCAATTCCAAATTTCGGAATGTTCAAGAATCTAAGTTATTTACAGCTTGATAATAATCATCTGTCTGGTCAAATTAATTCCACTCAGTGGGAAGAACTTTTGTATCTGGATTCTCTTGACCTGAGCGGCAATTCATTGAATGGGAATATTCCAGTTTCTCTACTTTCCCTTCCATCATTGCAATTCTTAGAACTTTCACACAACCAATTTTCTGGCTCCTTGGACCTTAGTGTTTTTCAAAAGTTTGAAAGTCCTTTAATGCTTGATCTTTCATACAACAACTTGTTGGTTGAACTTAATGGTTTCAACATTTCGTTAACCTCATTCCCCCAATTTTCCTCCTTAGGGTTGGCTTCTTGCAAGTTGAAAGTATTTCCTAATTTCTTGAGAAACCAATCCAGTTTAGACTATCTAGACCTTTCAAACAACCAGATCTATGGAGAGATACCAGCAAGCATCAGTCAATCCCTTGCCACCACTACCTTCTTGTCTCTTTCAAGTAATAAATTGAATGGGAGCATCCCTAGATCAATATGCAAAGCTACAAATCTTCAACTTCTAGATCTGTCTAATAATTCCTTCAGTGGCACAATTCCCCAATGCTTGATTAAGATGAGCCGTATACTTGGGGTGCTGAATCTAAGGACAAACAACCTCAATGGCACAATTCCTGATGCATTTCCAGATAATTGTGGTTTACATACTTTATATCTCAATAAAAACCAACTAGAAGGGGGGCTACCAAAATCTTTGGCCAATTGCAAATGGTTGGAGGTCTTGGACATTGGGAACAACCACATCAAGGGTACCTTCCCATTTTACTTGAAGAACACATCCATGTTGAGGGTTCTTGTTTTGCGATCTAACAAATTTTACGGGTCCATTACTCATCCAGAGCCTAATGCCACCTGGCCAATGCTTCAAATTATAGATGTGGCTTCAAACAATTTTACTGGTAACCTTCCAATAACACTTCTTTTGACTTGGATGGCAATGATGAATCGTTCACATGAGGCCCAATCAAGGCTAAGTTACCTTGAAACCCAAGTGGCTGGAATTTATTATCGAGATATGATAACAGTTACTATCAAGGGTTTAATGGTGGAGTTGAAGAATATCCTAGGAATCTTCACCACTATTGACTTTTCTTGCAATGGTTTTGATGGTCCAATACCTAAAGAAATGGGAGAACTCAAAGTGCTTCATATTCTCAACTTGTCGCATAATGCTTTCACGGGCCAAATTCCATCATCTTTGGGGAAATTGACAAATCTTGAGTCACTAGACCTGTCAAGCAACAAGCTTTCTGGTAAGATTCCTATGCAAATTGCCGATAGTCTTATTTTCCTATCAGTTCTCAACCTTTCCTTTAATCAGTTGGAGGGAAAAATTCCATTCATCAAGCAATTTGCCACATTTTTGGAAACTTCCTTTGAAGGGAATGAAAGATTATGTGGCATCCCTTTAAAATCACACTGCACATATGAGGAGCCGCAATTGTCACCTCCAACATATGAAGAAAAACATTGGAATTCTGGAATTGTGATAGAGTGGAATTACATAAGTATTGAATTGGGATTTATTTTTGGCATTGGAATTATCATTGGGCCGCTTATGTTTTGGAAGAGGTGGAGGATATGGTATTACAAACATGTTGACCACATTCTTTCCAGGATCTTCCCTCGATTATATCTTGGAAAAGAATACCATAAAAATTGCAGACACAGAAATCAGAGGCGGAGGCACTAGTCATAGTTATGCAGCGCAATACCTCCAGGTTTATCATTATTAATTCTAGTCGTTTTGGTTTCGGTATTAAGCAAAAAAAAAAAAAATCCATGTAATTCGATGCAAGTATTGTCTTATGGTATGATATTTTGTAATTGGCAAACTATATTACTCAACTATGCACTTGTTTGATATTATTTTTTTGGGGACTACTTACGAGGCGTACATGTCATGCGGAGGAAAAATTGGCCATGCTTTCACATTTGCGTGGGTCATTGCTTTCAAATTCCTCTGTCAGAAGAGAGGTATTTATAAAGTATGTGATTAGTCTAGGAAAACATAACTAATAGTGTTTCCTTTTGAAGGTTTGACTCCTTTTTTTTCACTGGCAAATTGTAATCATGTTAATTGACCAAACACCGAAATTCACTGCTTAAAGGCCAACCAACCATGTTTATGCACAGGGTGGATTAGCGCCCAGCTCGATCTCTTATCAAAATTAAATAGGGTTGTTTATCTTTATCCCTCATAACCTGATTCCTCTCTCCATAGAATCGGAGGAAATAAACATTTTTAGTGATGAGGCTTGATACCAGGAGAATGGGTTGGGTAAGGTTACTGTCATTTAGTGGTTTGGGTTTAAAATTTGGGATATGGGGAACCCAAGAAGAGTCCCAAATTGGAAGGGGGGAATATGGGTAAATTCGTAAGCAAGCGCATGCTTCAACATGAGGTTTGGAGTTGAGAATACTTTCCCAGACCCCAAGAGCAGCCTCCTGGAATAGTTTCTGATATTTAACTTTCAGCAGGATTGGAAATAATTTTCTAGCCAAGTTTGGCAATGAGAGCATTGTTTTGACCCTTCATGGATCTGATGCCTAGCCCACCTAGGGGTCGAGGTAAACAGATGCAATACCATGACTTGAAGCTGAGATCCTCCTCCAAGGATCTCACAACCTAAAATAAAAAGGAAAAGGGATTTCCTTGCCTAAGGCCCTTGGAGGAGGAGAAGTTGCCAAAGGGAGAACTATTAATGAGGATGGAAAAGGAGGCGGATGTATTGCACTCCTTCATCCACTTGGAGCTGAAATCCCAAGTATGAAAGCCCATTCTATTCTGTCAAAAGTCTTCTTCATATCGATTTTTATGTCCATGAGCCCTCTGCCTTTTTTGTATTTCAAAGTGTAAAGCAACTTTGATAGGGTATAGATGGTGAACAGTGGAAGGGCAATGTCGCTTGGGGACTAGGGTTCAACTCTTTTAGGAATTTCCCATCCCTAAAAAAAACTTTATACTAAGTTAAGGACCTCTTGTTTCACCGTGGCCCGGTAGGATTTAATGAAAAAGGCTGTAAAACCATCTGATCCAAGGGCTTTTGTGGAGCCTAAGTTGCAGACATGTTGTCCTCCTCAAAGATGGCAGGTTCTAAAGGGTTTATAAGGGCTTCATTTGGCAAACAACCCAAAATTTTCCTAAAACATTTTCCTAAAAGGTCAACTTCAAAACATTCTTATAATTTATATCACATGAATCACTTTTATTACTATTCAAAACACCCACTACAAAACATAACTTATTATTTTTCCTTACACAAAATTCAAAACTTATTTCTCCTTTATATTACATCAATAATTTCTTATTACTAGTCAAACAAAAAATCCAATACACAATCCTTTACCAAACGGGCCAAGATTTTCAGAGAAGTCAGGGAAGGAAGAGGAGAAGAGGGTTTTGAAGTGTGATTAAGAGCAAGTTCCCACTTCGTCTGAGAGCCAAGTTTCATTTGAGGCCTTGAGGAAGTCGATGGCATTTTGTATCCTTCTAATGATAGTTGAAGTGTGAAAGAAGTTTATATTAAGATCCTTACAGGCTAGCTAATAACACTCTCTGGAATTACTTTTCCAGAGGACTTCCTCTTTTTGAGCAGTTCATCTAGGTCAGTCTTGAGGGCCTGGTTCTGGACTGTGGGGGGCTGCTGTTGGATCTAGTCAAGTTGGTCAGTATGGGATTTGATTTTCTGGTGGATGTTCCCAAAATGAAAAAAAAAAAATTTCCACACCTTTAAAGCAGAATTTTTTTTTTTTTTTTTTTTTTTAAACCTTTAAAGTAGATTTGAGTGCTTTAAGTTTTTTATGGACAGTTAAAAGGCAGTGGAGCCAGAAACCCTTCAAGTGACAATCAAAAAGAAAAATCGGTTATGGGAAGTCTGCAAATGCAGAGGGTAAGTATGAGAAAAATGGAAGCTGCATAATAATACAAAGTTCTCATGTATTGAAACGTCGGATACTTGAATAATCACATTCCAGCAACCAGAATACAGTTTGACAATTTTTCAAGCATACTTGAATAATCACATTCGCATGTCTTGGAGCATGCTACAATTACGTTTAAAAGCGTAACATTTGTATGAAAAGCTGATTAACACTTTACTCTTGGGAGACCAGAATCATGTCAAAAAGAAACATGGAGGAGAAGAAATTAAGAAAAGAAGGCAATAGAAACTCTAATTGCTTATACTAGCATTTGCTACCACGCAACATTTGCAATGCCCAGCAGTAGTACTATTGCAGGGCTTATAAATATTCATCAACTCAAACAATTTCCCCGTGGAGTCTATGATGTGTAGCCATTTACAGACCAAATGTATTTGCTCACCAAAATTTCAGTGAGAGAGCTTTGACAATCATTTTAAATCAAAATTCTGACTTTGCCATCACCCTAAATAGCAATTGGCTGCAAAATGACAAGTCACAAAGCTCCTTCTGAAGAGAGAATTTTCGGTATATATATAACTCATACCTTCAACACAGAGGAAGAGATACTAGATTTTCAACTTATGTTTGAAGGAGCTTATGATCCAGCCTTTCCATCTTCACAGCGCTTTGTTCAGAATTAGAGTAAATGCATTCTGCAAGCAAGGTGTCAACACAAGAATGATGAGAATTATTTTTGTTAGAGAGCAGAATCAAGTGATGACACAATATAAATTAGAATTGAAGAATAATTGTGGCAAGCCCATTACTAAGCACATGCCATTCATCATATATAGTTGTAGCTTTTCATATTAACATAAATTGAAACACAGATGTTTCAGAAATGACCAAGTTTGCAAGACAAAGGTGGTAGCAAGAAACTCACATTAGCAAGTCTAAGGTGCAATGCACACTGCAGTGTTCACAGATTTGTTCAAATGAAGTTTGACTTTTTGTTAAGAATTTGGAAAGAACACATTAAGGTTTCATCAACACTCATCATTGCACCAGCATTATCAAATTCGCCACAATAGTTAGGAGCAGAGAATATTGTTACAAGCTGCCTCTCAGCAAAGAATTCATACCCCTCCTCAACAACCTGGAACAATATGCATCCTGGTAAGCTACTTGAGTACAAAAAATAGGGGCAAATAAGGGACTGTCACTAACCTGATGTGCTCGACAAACAAGGTCCATATCATTCTTCATTAAGAATTCTGACACTTTATCTGGACCAAAGGTGTAAGAGACTCCACGGTCATTCATTCCCCAGCCTTTGACATCTCTACTAGGATCCGACCAAAGTAAATCACAAAGCAAACCAGAATCTGGCACGTCAGTTGGACGAGGTAAGTTCCTGATTTGATCTAAATTTGTTAGATCAGGGGAGAGGCCACCATGCATGCACAATATTTTATTGTCTATGAGCGCGGCCACAGGAACACAATTAAAACAATCAGCAAAGGTTTTCCAAAGTCTTACATTGAACCGGCGTTTACATTCATCATAAAATCCATATATCCGATTAATTGAAGCACATTCATGGTTCCCTCTCAAAAGAAAAAAGTTCTCAGGGTATTTGATTTTATAGGCAAGCAAAAGGCATATTGTTTCTAAACTCTGCTTGCCACGGTCCACATAGTCCCCTAGGAATAAATAATTGGCATTAGGAGGAAAACCCCCATGCTCAAAAAGCCTCAGAAGATCAGAATATTGTCCATGAATATCACCTGGTAAAAGAAAAAAAAAAAAAAAAAAAAAAAAAACGAATATTAGTATTCACTTCTTTTGGTAAGTATAAAAACTAGTGTTCGCTTGACTTGAAGGGAGATAAACGTGATACATGCAGAAGAACAATCCAAACCCCCATCATAGAAACAACAAAAGGTAGCCCAGTCAAAGGTTAAGCATTGTTTTTAATATGTTATCTAAATTAACATGAAAACAAACAAACTTCTATATTTAGGTGATAAAAATACATCAAGATATACAGAACACATCTGCCAAATGGCATACTCAAGTAGAGAATATTAAAAAAAAAATCCCAGCTCCTGGAGTTAATCCTATTAGAAACCTACATTAAACACACAATTTAGCATTTAGCACACCCTAATTACGTATTCACTTTTTAATCAAGGCTATTTAGTTGAAAACAAAAAATTATGTAGGGTACGTCACCATTTCAGTATTACCAGGAACTCTCTCCCTAGTAATGGATCCCATTTCCCATGCTTCCAGCTTCTAAAACTTGTGGCAAGATGTTTTGGCAACTTTAGGGATAACATGCTTCCAGTATCGGGGGTGAGGTGAAATCTGGAGCCGTATTCTTTGTTTCCTACACTTGTATCACTATAATATTTATCATTTATGCTTTTTTTTATAAGTACTAATTTTATAGAAATGAAAAACTAACACAGCCCTCATACACAAAATGTATACAAGGTAGACAACCATCAAAGGTGTCCAAAATCTAAAAAATTTACAAGGTTTAAAAAGATTCAAAAATGAGGAAGAAGGACCATAGACTACAACCCAATCTAAGAGGGATCTCATAAAAGTGAATTTTAAAGAAAGTACGAAGATCTTGCAATCCTCAAAGTGGAGACGATTCCTTTCTCTCAAATGTTTCACATTAAGAACGAAGGAATAAATTTATCATTTATGCTTAAAAATATTACATAATAGTGTAACACAATATCCAATTTAATTTAGGCCTTTTAAGATCTACTCATACGAATAATCGCCCAAAGACATTTCCCACATTACTTCATGTCAACCTTCCCAGTCCATGACTTCTGTCTCCACTGAAGTCACCTATACACCCCAAGTAGGTTATCACACTGATCAATTTCAACGTGTCTGCTATAAGCACAACCCAATAAACATGGAACCTTGACAAATAGAAGCATATTGCCTAACTTCAACCATAGTTAACCCCCTACTCTCACGACCTTTATATAATAGCGTATGTGTTTTGAGATTTAATTTCATCATAACCATGGTCTATCAAGCACACTAAGTCCAACGTAACCCACAGGCCCTTCCCACTTTAACAGCATGAACCAGAGCATCAATATATGGTACAACAATGTCAATTAGTTATGGCAAACAATATCAGATGAGACCATCTAAAACCAACCACTACCTGTCTGAGAATTTCGGTTAAAGAATCGTTTCTATTTGGTATAAAGGAATCCAAATGATGATTTTGATACATCATAGCGAAATAAAATAAATAATAATCAACTTTCACTTTTTTATATGTAGTAAAAGTTGTAAAAGCAAAACTATGTTTCACAATTTTGGCAAATATCACCAGAAACTCATGTATTGTAGTCAACAAATTCAAGACAGGAAAAAGCAATCTGTTTTAAGAAATAAGGTCGAAACATAGCATGTTTCTATTGAGCTGTTGATGGTATATATGCTTCACTCTTAAAAGCAACTAGTTTTTACTTCTACATAAAAGCAGGTTTTTGCCTTATGATTTCATAAAATTACTCTTTACAGTGCATAGTCAACTGGAAAAGGAGAAGGTACATTTTCAAGCGCTAATCATATGATACCTTAATGTGCTGTACCTAAAATCTCGACGATTATTTCAACCAAACTCTATATTTTTCATTATGTAATCACTTCCATGCTATGAGATAAACATGTCATAACTCCAAAGACTCTCATGACAACCTCATCTGCACCTCCAAAGAAGATCAAAATTCTGGCAAAAAACATCCTCAAAGAAAAATCGGCCTCAGTTCTCTCTTCTTCACTTCATAGATTTGAAGGCTCTTCTAGACAACTTCATAAAGTAGACCTGGTTCACCCCAACCACCTCATTGATGATAGAAGACCCTCTTGTATGTGGGTACCATAAATGTGATATAGCTTCTCTCTTTCTTCCTCTATGCCGTTGCCTTTCTACAAAACTTTCTCTAAAGCAGATTAAGACTCTGAACAATTTACACTTACATGTAGCATCCTCCATCCCCTCAAGTCCCCATTCTTCCCTATGATTGAAGTAGAGGGGAATGGAAAAGACTAACCCATCACAACAGCACGTAGATATCTTGAATACTATCAGATACTAACTACTAAACCTCAAGAAACACCAAGTTTTTTACTTTGAGATTACCAATCACATATACCGCAAATCCCCAAGAGTTGGTAAAAATTTTACTTTGTGTAAAAGTTGGGTTTTTTGGGATGCGAATGATGTAAGAGTTGATAAATTCTCCAACAGTGCAAAAACCAATAACAAAAAAAAAACTACTTTTTTACACAAGCTTCCAAGATTGAAACAAAAGCTAAACGTTGACCCAAGAGAGAACGCACCACAGATCTTGATGGGGGCCTCGATCTCAAGAAGATTAGGCTGCTGGAGGAAGATTTCTCTGGAAACAGAGCAGAGCTGGCGGATCTCGGTCTCCATCAACTGTACCTGCTTCCCCGCCCGCACCTGCCGATACTCCAATAGCCTGTTGATAATGTCATCCAGTACCGCAGGGTCCATAGTCCCCCCTTCCCCCCCCAAAAAATCCCACCAACGGTAAGAATCTGAAAAACGAGACACAAAGCCCTCTGGTCTTCGCCTTTAGTCTCCCTCCTTTACTTGTTTCTTCTTTTGGGCTCTGTTTGCTCTGCTGTTTTTAATACATTTATGGAGCGGGCTCTTTTTGAAATGTGGTTTGGTGGGTAGAGCTGGGTGGGGTATGCTTTGAAACAAGAGCAAGTGGAGAATGTGACTTTTCTTTCTTAATAAATTTAATTTGATTTGTTATTTACTATGTAATGTTGCATTACAAATAGTTTACTAAGATTAATTGTCTTTTGTTCGATGTCTTGTGCATACACGACACAAAAGATAAATCGATATTAACACGTCTGCATAGTAAAATAGTTGTGGATTCGGGTTGTGATATATAGGTACGATTCTAGACGTGTCGTATTATTTTTTTTAAGTAATAACAAATATGGCCAACAATCATAGAGTGAGCCGTTTCTTTTGTTTATTTGTTTCTTTAAAATGTAATATTTATTTGTGATCACCATCATGCTGATGACTGTAATGATATATTAGTATTATTATGATCATTGTTGCTATTAATTTTTTCGAATGATTCATTGCAAGCAAAGGCAGGTTATTGGGTATTGAAAGTACTCCCTAAATGAAGTAATGAACAAGTCCTTTGAAGGTACATTTCCCCACACCCATAAAACCCAAAATGGTTCTTTCTTTCTTTTTTGTTCTCTCTCTCTGTCTCTCTTAGGATTGGGGTACAACTTGGATAGTGATACTCAGAAAGAATGAATTTCAAAGGCAGGTTATTGGGGCAGCTAAACTTACACCCATTTCTCTATATTTATAGGTAATTTTTAAAATTATCATTAAATATGAGATGAATATTTATTAAATTTTAATTTGACGATAATTTAAAAAGCCACTGTGAAAAAATTGGTATAAAAAAGTGAAAGTAAATGTAGTATCATTTTTTAAATTGTGCTTGTTGTATATAAGAGAAAAATTACTTTAATGGTCCTTGAAGCTTAACATTTTATCAAATTTAAATTACTCTTTAAGATTTAAAAGTCATCAAATCAATCTTTAGAGTTTAAAGTGTTATCAAATTACTCTCTATTTCCTTTTGTTAAATTCTTAACGGCCTGAGTGGTATGTGACCGTAATGCCCCATCATACGTCGGCACATGACTAAAAACTTGTACACAACAATAACCACAACAAAAATCCATGGAAGAGGGTAGATGTGCAATCACGCATTTGTTGTGGAAGGGGGTGGCAGAGCAGCCGCTCCCGAGATGGTGGCCTTTCTCTTTGGTGGCACCCTCTTCAACCTCACAACCGATAAAAAAAAAATGAGCTCTACTATACTTTCTTTCTTTTTTTCATTTTTTTTTTTTCTTCTAATTGATGAAATGGAAAAGGCTAGAAGAGAAGCTCTACTATACTTCTTGGTATCTCTTACAACATCCTGTCACCTAGATTGGACGATTCGATCTTGCATTGTGAATATTCTTCAGACTTTCTTCAAATTTAGATTCTGTCAAAGTGTGCTTCGCCTTTAAAAGCCAATATGTATATAATTGGAGCAGCACTACAAAGCGGCACTATTTTCGAAAGGATAGAGTTTTACTTTAAATTGGGTTGGAAGAATTTCTTTCAATTTAGTATATAAAAGTGACATGTGTCTATAACGTGTGAGATGCACATGAATTTTTAATAAAATTTATTCTAGCTTTGTCACTGCTATTAAAAAAGCATGTGCTTTTCACATGATCAAATGACACGTGTCACTTTTATAAACTAGATTGAAAAAAAATTATTCCAACCCAATTTAAAAGAAAACTCTTTCCTTTCTGAAATTCATCTAGAAATATAGTGTTGTTTAATGGCACATTTGTAATTTACAATTATATTTGGATGAATTCTAAAAAAAAAAAAAAAAAAAAAAAAAAATGTGCTATATATCCTCTTCCGATTCTTCTCATATTTTTTACTTTTAAAATTATAATTGGATTTATGAGATTCATGTTGTGTGAGATTCAATTGTAAATTTGAAAAGTGAAAGAACAGGAGAAGAATTCGGAGAGAAAAATATAGATTTTAAAAAGTGAACAAATGAGAGAAGAATCGGGAAAATATATATATATATATATATATATATATATATATATATATAGCATTTTCCTTCCGAAAAGGATACTTCTCCTAAGCATTAGCCATGTGATTGGGCTTTCTTCTTTTTGTCCTAAAAATTAAATTAAATTTTTAACATTATTAATCTTAATGTATCTTTTAAGGATTTGGCTTACATGCTGTTATTTTAATAACAGCATGTATGTTGTAGTTTAATCAACGATCAAGATTGAATTTTTCAAAATTTATCTTCATTTTCTCTCTCCTATTAAATCCTTATAAAAGTATGTCAACTTTAAGATTCAATCTTAACCGTTGATTAAACTACAGCATACATACTGTTATTAAAATAACAGCATGTAAGCCGGATCCATCTTTTAAATACTTAAAAACGATGTTATTTTAATTTTTAAATGTGTTGAAAAAAATTTCGTCCAGACTAATTTGTCGGAAATTTCTGCGGGCAACATCTATTTAGTATTTAAGAGCATTCCCAGCAGCTACCCGATCATTTTCCCTAAATTTAAGGATTCAAATAATTTTTTAATTCTATGTGTCAATATACATCTCAATAGCTTTCTTAAATGCTTCCTTATATTATTAAAATATTATTTTTTTATTTTACCTTTTTTATATTTTATTCCTTTAATTTATTCTTTCTCTCTCTCCCTCTTATTTTCTTCTTCTTTCTTCCGACAGTAGCCATTTCTTATTCCCTGTGATTTCTCTCTTTTCTTCTCAAATGGTTCAAGTTTGTGTCTTCTATTTCTTCTCCGATTTGTGTCTGCGATTTCTTCTCCGATCTGCGATTTCTTCTCTGATTTGCGTCAAGTTTGAGGACTCAGAGCGGTACGTTTATGGATGAAAATCTGATCGTGAACAAGGACGGGGTTCAGATCGTCTCTCAGACCGAAGTTGAAGCAGTAAGATTTGATGTTTTGGTTTCAGTCTCTGATTTGCGATTTGCAATTTCTCCTCTGATTCACCATGTTCATTCCCTCTCTTCTCCTCTGAAACCTCAAGAAACCCTCCACCTTCTTTGATATTGTTGCTGGCCATTGGAAATGAGTTGACAAAATCAGAGGTCTCTTTGAGATTAAGCTTGCAAAGTGGGCCAGGGAAGGCCTTTCTTCTCTTTCTGTGTTTGCTTGAACGGAGAAAAAGAACAGAAAATGCTGGGGAAAGAAGGGGAAGACGAAGAGAGGAGAGAGGCAGTTTAATCAATATAATATTCATTCGGATTGCTACAGTGAAGCCCAAAACATTGGTTCAATTGTAGCGGCCGATGATTTAAGAAAGCATATAGGGAGTTTACTATAGGTGATTTTTTGTAATTTTTTTTGACATTTTTCCTAAATTTAGGGAATCCTGTAATTTTTTTTTGACATTTTTCCTAAATTTAGGAACAGACCCAGTCTGTTGGGAGTGCTCAACAGTTTTGTCAAGCGCTGAACAGCGCGTGGGCGTTGAACTCCTCAACGTTCGTCTTTTTCTCTTTATTTTCTTTTGTTTTGTATTCTGCGTCTAAATCCACGAGAGGCATCGATGATCTTCGGACAACTTGGTTGGTAAAGCAGAATGTCGAATCCAGCCGAGTTTAGGGTCAATGGGTCATGCTGAAAATGTTTTTCGGTTAAAGTTGGTGGCTCTGGAACGTGAGGAACACGTTTAAGGGAGAGAGAGGGGCTCCAACAACAAGGCCAGAGCTTTGAAGCTCATGACCTGCTCGTGTTAGGAAAAAGATTTCTCTTTTAGGCGTTAAGAAGAACTGAAGCATTGATCATGCGGAAACCCAACATGGGAATCGTGGAAAGATGGTCTGTGTTTTGTGTGTTTCCATGTGTGTCCTCTGCCAATTGTTCTTCTCTTTTAACAGGCGTGCTTCTTGCCAATTGAATCCGTTTGATTCTTTCCCTATTTATTGATCCATTGAAATCCTAAGAGTGTGCCCCATACGAGCTTCCTCTTTGCTCTTCTCTGTTTCTGAGGTACATCTATCACTCCCCTTTGATCCCTAGTTTTTGTTTTGATTTACAGTTCTTAGGAATTATTTGCTGTGATTCTTAAATGGGTATGTCGAATTTTGTTTTTTTCTTCTTCTTTTTTTTGTGATTTATGTTGAATTTCATACTTTGCTTTATTAAGAATCATGGTTGGCCATGATGATGAACATTTCTTTATTTTTTGGTGAGGGGGTGTTGCAGTGTTTGGTGCTTTTCCTGTTACAATTATGCCTACTCAAATCAACTAAGCCTTGCCTTAATCCAATCGAATTGTTGTTAGCTATGGATCCTCATCTATGAATTTTGCAAATACCTATTATTGCATGTTCAAGTTTTCATCAGTTTTATTGACCCAGACTGGGCTGGATGGTTGCATCTTTTGAATTGTCAACTGACCCCTGTTTTAAGTTTTCATAGTATTGGCAAAGCAATCTGTAGTTCTGTACTGTAAAATAGTGCTGAAGAAACAATCAATTTTTGGGTTAAATGAGTAGTTGATAAAGTCATCAGCTAGGTTGCTTAGAGAAATCACTCTAGGTTTTTGCTTCAATTTAAAGTTTCTTGCTTTTTAGTGTCATTTACTGGCTGCCTCTCAGCCTTTTTATTGCATGCCTTCATTTGATTGTTTTTATAACTTAGGAACGTAAAATGCTTTTGCAAGTATTCTCCTTGAAAATTTCCGAGGAAAACATTTTACGGTGTTTGGCGCGTATGGAAAATCACAATTTTTTTTAATATATATTTTAATTCAATCATATTAAATTTTAAATTACGAAAATGTCACGGCTTGATTCCGTGTTGGGTCCTGACCGACTCATGGCGGTGTCCTAATCGGGTCCCTAGTGGTCCTTTTCTTTTCCTCATTTATTTAAATGCCTTTTGAAGTCATATTGTTGGTGACATTACGTATGACATACAGCTTATTTTTTAAGCCAAAGAATCGTATTATTGAGTCTATCTGTTTTGTATTTGCTATATTTCTTTCACGAAATGAATCCATCAGTTTGTTGAAGCAGATGGTGCAAGAGGAAGAACCCATGTTGGGAACAAGTCCCAATCTGGAAATTGAGACTGGAGTAGTCCCTGAAAAAATTGATGTTCATGCCATGCCGTTGAAGTTATCTTGCAAATCTCTTTGTGCTTTCTCCAAACAAGAAATTAGTACTTTGGAGTCAGAACAACGATCAAAGTCGGCAATAAAACTATGTGGACTAATAATTTTCTATTCCCTAGTCATGGGAGTAGAGATTGTTGGTGGTTTTAAAGCGAACAGCCTTGCAGTTATCACAGATGCAGCCCACTTACTCTCTGATGTTGCTGGTTTCTCTATCTCTCTCTTCACGGTATGGGCTTCTGGTTGGGAGGCAACGTCTCGCCAGTCTTTTGGATACAATCGTCTTGAGGTTTTGGGCGCCCTTCTATCCGTGCAGCTCATATGGCTAATCTCTGGAATCTTAATTTACGAAGCCATCGACAGAATTTTTCACAAACGCGCAAAGGTGGATGGGAAACTCATGTTTGTGGTTGCAGCATTCGGATTTATTGTTAACTGTCTGATGGTTGCATGGCTTGGTCACAATCATGACCACCACCACCATCACCAACACCACAAGCATCATGCCTGTGGACATGTGGATCATGATCATGAAAGAGAGGAGGTATCTGCAACAACTGAAGAGAAGACTAGTTTGGTGTCATATTCTCCCGAAAAGGCGAAATTTTTTAACATAAATCTTCAAGGGGCTTACCTTCATGTCATGACTGATTTGATTCAGTCTGTAGGGGTGATGATTGCTGGAGCCATCATATGGGCAAAACCAAAATGGTTAGTGGTTGATCTGATCTGCACTCTTATATTTGCTGTTCTTGCTTTAAGCACTACTCTGCCCATGCTTAGAGATATATATGGCATATTGATGGAGAAGACTCCAAGTGAGATTGATATTCAAGAGCTGGAAAATAGCCTCAGGTGTATAAAAGGAGTTCAGGAGATTCATGACCTACATGTTTGGGCCTTAACGGTAGGGAAAATTGTATTATCTTGCCATGTTACAGCTGAACCTCTAGTCTGCTCTAGTGATTTAATTTGCAAGATCAAAGATTTCTGTGAAAAAACATATGGAATACATCATGTAACTGTACAAATTGAGTAGAATATTCATAGTGCTGCTTAATCAGTCAGGCTATCTTTCTTTTTGTGCATTTTTCTTTTTTTGGGTGGGATTTTAAGCCCTATCCCAAGCCCTGAATGTGTTAGGGAGTTGAAAAAGGAATGGAATCAAATGAAAATGATGAATTGAGAAGTAGTGGATGGAGATATTTATTATCTTTACAATTTGAATGCTTTTAGCATAAAGAGAAAATTGAAAGGATTTGACTATTAAATCTTTTGTTTTTAATCAAATTCCCTATTGATTCTACCCACTTTGGGTGGAACTCAGAAAAAGGAATTCCACCATTTTCCTTTCATTTGAAAACAACTTTCAAACAAGAGAATGATGGGTTCACACTTCTCACCATTCCTTTTTATTTCATTTCTCCCCATATGCTTCCCATCCAAATGGCCTGGGCCCTCACCCCACCAGAAGTATATTCAATTTGGACAAATTAAACGTTATATTTTAGAAATTTAAAAGTTAAAGAAATAGGACCAGCCAAAGTTTTAGTTTTAGTTTGTTTGTTTTTTTTTTTTTTTTGGGGTGGCTAGACAGAATGCTAAAATGGGAGTAGAAGGAGTTGTATCCAACTCAGCAATTTGGATAAACATTTGGTGAACAGTTACGGTACTCACTAAATTTGGTGGACACCGTTTACTTACCAAAGGTATAAACAAAGCATTTTTTTTTTTAAAAAAAATTTATATCATTTTCTCTCCTCAAGAATAAAGAAATTGTAGAAAAATAATATTTAAATAAAATAGTAAAATTAAAAAAAAGAAAAACGCATTCTAGAAAACATTAACAATGGAGGCTCTTTAAGAAAATGGATGGCCAATGCTAGGTATTTGGACCAAAGCGTGCAATGCTACCACCAAAAGATTTTCAGAAATGGACAGGCAGCAAGGAAAGGAAAGAAAAGAAAATGCAAGAGGGATGGCGTAGAAGAAAAGAATTTTAAGGAAATGTCAAAAAGGTAACAAGCTTTTCATTACAAGTTAGGAAGTAACTCAACAAGCAAACTCCAAAAGAAAAACTAAACTTACAAAGCCTGTTCTACCCCACTATTTCCAAGATCAACACAACACCCCGAATTTCAGTGAGTTTCAATTTTGAAAGCATCGTAAAAGAATAGAGCAAAGGAAAGCAGATCCTCCAAAAGAACTAACGGCTCTGTTGTTTTCAACGTTCACAATTCCCTTATCACAACTCAGTTGAAGTAAAAATATACTCTACACATGTCTCTCTCTCTCTCACCAAAAAAAAAAAAAAAAAAAGAAGATAAAGGGAAATTTATAGGATATGAAAATGGCCTGTCTGACTGCAAATCTTTTCCTCCTGCCATAAAATGTCGCTTCAAGTAGAACAGCAACTTTTCTTCACATTCCCTGATGATTCAGAAACATTAATAGTGGTTCCTTGACCAGGAACAGTTGTACTGGCGGTTGCTTCCTGAGCTGCTAATGCTTTTTTGCTTATGATTTGGTAGATCTCTGTCAAAATGGTCTGGAATGCCTTTTCAATGTTTGTTGCTTCTAAAGCTGATGTCTCAAGAAATGAGAGCCCTTCCCTCTCAGCCAAGGCCTGACCATCTTCCTCTGAAACAGCTCTAAGATGATTCAAGTCAGACTTATTTCCCACCATCATGATGACAATATTAGAATCTGCATGGTCCCTCAATTCCCGGAGCCACCTCTGGACATTGTCAAAAGTTTGCCTCTTGGTTATGTCAAAGACGAGCAGCGCCCCAACAGCTCCTCTATAGTAAGCGCTAGTGATAGCACGGTAGCGCTCCTGACCGGCTGTATCCCAGATCTGTGCCTTGACCGTCTTTCCCTCCACCTATATCTCAAAATGTAGACCATACGTATGAGCGTTAAGTCGAAAACCAACTGTCCATAAAAGTGCCCCAAAGTGTCAAAGTAAAATGACCATTCAAAAACAAAAGTATTGATCTATGTGATATACAAGAAAGAACAAATATAAAAGTAGATTTGAAACCCATGGAATTTTTCCAACAGATGTACAGCCATCTACTTTATATCACAAAACCCATAAAGCAAGGTGTAAATTATACCCAGACTACCAAAGTTTTCTACTGAGAGGATGACGGTATATGCCATTCAAATTACAATAGGAACTTTGTCCTCAATTATTTAAGTTGCCACCAAGGGTAGGCATAAGATTTGAATACACAACCAGAAATTGACCAATGTTAGTCGGTTTCCAACATCCCGAGGGTTAGTGCCATTCCATGTTAAAAAACTGACAGCACCAGTCAGCCGTCGATACTCGGGATGGTCGCACAACTGCACTTCACCAAACCCATCTACACCCAAATCCACCACACAACTAACCAACACCATCGCCCTCTAAACACCTCCATCTCCAACGCCAGGAACCAACACAAACACCAACCCCTCCATCAACAATCAAAAAGGCTGAAAAGGAAGACGTGAGAAAGATTTTGGAATACATAACCATGAGCTGCATCCTTAACCAACCAATAGTCTCTATATCAGAATACTCAAAAAGTGGAGAAGTGACCGTTAAGCTAGCTTGAAGCACTCAGTAGGTACTTTTCTCAAAGAATAATCTTTTGATTACAAAACTCAATATTAAAATAGAAAAGTTCCTTTTTCAGCACAGTATGACCAAAAAAGAAAAAAAACTAAGTCTTTGGTATATTTCAACATGTACACGGGTTGCATATCATTGTGGCGCTCAGTAATGAAATTTTGTAACTCATTACACAAAAAACTAAAACACAGATATGCATATTTGGTGGTCTTTACAAATACTTCAACAATATAAACAAGTATGTGACTCAAAAAAGAAGCTCAAAATGTCAAACAGAGCTTAGTGCTTATAACCAACATGATCTCAATAATTTCACAAACAGTAGATGCATCTCTCAATTAACCAAAACCCCTCTTTCTCGAATTCCACAAACCACCATCTAACTACAGGATCGAGATCTCTCCTTCCTCATAGATTATGATATTTTTGCCATAAAAAATCCCATCCACAGCAACTGCCATCAAAACGTATTCGTAGAAACAATGTTTCCAATGAACAGACTCACACCCCTCGAATTGCTAATCATGTTCCTATCTTTTGAAAAATCAATTTCTGAATCTTCCTACGAACAATTGTAAAACAAAAATTACTACTAAAATCCAATTTCTTATCATAAAACAAAAATCACGTCTGCATCATGAAAGAACAATATGACATAAAACATATTTGAACGGTTGAAACACAGATCGAACCGACAAATGGCACTAATTTTGAGCGAAAACCAAAAAGCTCGATGATAAAGCAAAAAAGAGGCGCTTGCCTGGAGAGTTCTGGTGGCGAACTCGACGCCGATGGTGGACTTGGACTCCAAGCAGAACTCGTTGCGCGTGAACCTGGAGAGAATGTTGGACTTGCCTACGCCTGAGTCTCCGATCAACACGATCTTGAAGAGGTAGTCGTACTCGTGGTCCACTCTATGCGCCATCTCCTCCTCCTCTATCTCTCAGACCCTATTTCACATCCACATACATCCATACACATACATACATGCATACACACAGAGAAAACATACATACACACGCTCAATTGCACAGAGATCTGACGAGTCTTACCCGAAGACAGATAGATCCGAGAAGAGATTGAGAATTGAGATCCCAAGAGTTTGCGCGAGTCTCCGATTGAGCTTCTGAATTATGAAACGAACGTTTTTCTTTTTCTTTTTAAATATTTTCGGTAATGATTGTAAAAGGAAACGGAGTAACCGATACGAGAGCTTCCGAAACGTCCATTTATTTGTATATATATAGCTATATATTTTATTCTTTTATTCTTTTTTTTTTTAAAAAAAAAAAAGAATTATTTTCGAATATTTTTTAATGGACAATTTTTTTTTTTTTTTTTTCCTTTCTTTCTTAATTCAGCTCTAAACCTTGCAGTATTTAAGAACCTTGGGATTCCGATTTTATAAAAATAATTTACATTTTTAAAAGATATCGTAAAATATAAGGCGTTTGACATTATGATTTAAAAAGTACTTAATTTAAAATAGGAAAAAAAATCTGTAATTTTTATAAACAGACTAGGAGGTACTTATTTGAAAAAGCGTCAATTAAAACCAAAATCACGATTTCTCATAACAAATATTTAATAAAAAAAAAATTTTTAACATATTTTACCAAACACATTTACGATTTTTAAAAATAATGATTTCAAAAATAAAATTTTTAAAAATCATACTTATTAAAATTACAATTCCAAATATCCGGTCAACAAATTTACTCTTTATTTTAATTAAATAAATCATAATTTTTTATTTTAATTATCAACTTTTTCAAACAGCTCTAGCTATAGAGAACTCTTTATTTTATTTATCTACTTCTTTTACCGTTCTATTTAAGTAAACATCATGCTCACTAATTGTATCTCAAAATTATTGAGCGACTTTATACACTTTGGGGGAATGAAACTGATTTGATGATAGCAAGTTAAAACGCATAGTTTTACTAAATATGGGTTCATACCACATCTATTGCCGAGACTTATGGTCTGTTTGGGGTTACAATTTTAATAAGTGCGATTTTAAAAATTGCGTTTTTAAAAATTATGTTTTTTAAATCGCTACTTTAAAAAATCATATAGGCGTTGGTAAAACATGTTAAAAACTACTTTTTTTTTTTTTTATCAAATATGCGAAATCATAATTTTGGTTTAAATTCTTGCGTTTTTAAATAAGCACCCCCTTAGCATGTTTATTAAAATCGCAAATTTTTTTTCCTATATTTAGATTACGTGCTTTTTAAATTAGAATGCCGAACACTTTATATTTTGCGATATCTTTTAAAAACACAAATTATTCTTACGAAATCGCAACCTTAAATGCACTCTTACATATTCTAGACAACCTAAAATACAAGGCGTATTTGCTTGAGAGAGATAAGCCTCGTAACCTTTCTGTTAAACTGCATGAATTTTTATAAAATTTTAACCAGTCTAATAATAGAGAATTCCAGTCCATTTAAACAGATGTAAATTTAAGAGATGGTGTTTGGCAGGGAAAACGACGTCGTGTTTAAGGGGGAAACTGTCGAATCTGGGAGATGGCGTTGGCATTGACAATGACAGGCTGACAGGTGTGGTATGCAGTGGATGACTGGACGTTGTGTTGGCTCGTGTTATTTTATGTCGTGGTGTGTGTGATCCCACGAATCCACGCCCCTTATTCTATTCTGCCTTTCTTTTGTTTGTATGCTTTTGGCAGTTGGATCTCTCCCTCAAGAGTCAAACACGCCCACCACACCACACCACTATGTTCTTCCTTTGTTCTTACACAAAAGTTTCGGTACAAAACGTGTATCATCATCTTTTGGAGATAATTTTTTCTTATGATGATGAAGAATCCGCCAACCTTTTTATTTTTGGGTTTTTGTCTTTTGTTTATAGTTGGTTCCATGATTGAATGATTGATATTATAGGTAGGTTCATGTTATCATGTATATAATCCACCCCATTTGAAGTATGTATTATTTTCAATAATAATTAGCAAAAACACAATGATTGAAAGTCTTGAATATCTTTCATAAGTTTAATAAGAGGTGCCCGGACTCGACAAACACATCATTACAGTGCAAGATTTCGTTGCGTTTTTTGTTCAAATTAACCAGTGAACGGAGCAAAATATAAATATTTAAGCGGTTTGTGAATGTATGTTATTACTTTTTAAAGTTTAAAGTAATCGTAAATTATGTGTTAATTTGAAAAGGGATAGATATAATTTTTCTTTATATTCAATTTCAAGTTACCAATTGCATTTACATTTTTTTTTTTATTAAAAAAAAGGTTATGAATAGGGTAAAATTTACATAAGTGTCAAACTGTCAATACAACAATGCATAGCATAATCCAATGGCGCAAAACGTAAAGAATAGCCCAATTTTGAATAATAGTCAAATTTGATTATTACGTGTGCTTTTTCATCTCCAGCAAAATAGGTAACTTAACTTTTTTTTATCTAACGTAAATAGTAAATATGGTGATTAGCCTATTCACTATTTATACTATAAACTTTGTTTATTATTTTTTTTCACTTTTTTTTTTCTCTCTCTTTCATCCTCTTTCTTTCATACTCTTTCCCACATAAAATGATATTAAAAAAAAAATGAAGTGTAGGATAAAGAATTTATTGGAGTGTGTATGAAAAAAATAAAAAGTAAAAGTAAAAATTTGTATTTTTTCAGTAATTATTTTACCTATTTCTACTGGAGATACTCTAAGATCGATAATAGATAGTTCCGTCCCCAAATAGGACGCCCCGTTTACCAAACAGACGATTTGGAGCGTGAAACACGCGCGAGACGAAGGTTGTTCGTTGTCTGCCCAAACAGCAATCTATCTCCTCAGACCACATCATTATCTAACGACACGTACTTTAGAAGCGAAGAAATAAAAAAATAAATAAAAAATAAAAAAAAGCAACAAAATTCGTATCTCCTTTTGTCATTCGCATCGGTTCAACCGCGCACACGGCAGCACGTTCGCAGAGAGAGAGAGAGAGAGAAGAGAGAGAAGCTCAAGTGCTTGGTTTTCTGGCATGAGCGAAAGGATGAAGAAGGAGGACATGGTGAAGCTGATCAGCTCCGAGGGCTTCGAGTTCGTGATCGACAAGGACGCCGCAATGGTTTCCCAGACCATCTACAACATGCTCACCTCCCCAGGTCTCTCTCACCGCATCAATTTAGGGTTTCTTCTAATCCGTTTCGCTCCTGTAAAGCTAACTCATTGTCTTGCATTATATGCTAGTTTAATTTTTTTTTAGAAAATTTCTGCGTTTTTCTGACGAAAATTTTGTGATTGATGGAGGGGATTTATTCAATTTAGTTTTTGATTAATTTGTGATAGGGAGCTTCTCGGAAACGCAGCATGGAGAGGTGACTTTCCCTGAGATCAGCACAACCATTTTAGAGAAGATCTGCAAGTATTTCTACTGGCATCTTCAATTCGCCAGGTTCTGATTTTTCCTGATTTTTATTTTTTATTTTTTTATTTTTCTGCTTCTTTCGACAATTAGCTTTGTGTTTCTTTTGTGGCATTTTCTGGTGAACATATTGTGTACTCAGGGATTTTTATATTATCAATATGCGTGGATGTTATTCTGATATCAGAATATGTTTCAATACTTGGGTTACCTCTGGATGCACCATGATTGCGGTGTCAATATGCTATTCTGATATCAGAATATGTATCAAAAGAACTCCTCATTCTTTTGAATGGAAGTGGTATGTTACCTCTGGATACTCCAATATAAATAATGGATACACCATGGTTGCTGTATCAATATGTTTCAAAGTATGAATGTCTTTGCGGTATAACCCAAGTATTAGAAAGCATGTTTTGTATGTTCTTAGTTGCAGTGTTGGGTCTGTGTGTATCTTTTCCAATTTCATGGAAAATTTTACTTTTATTCAGCTGTTTTCTTGATGCTTTTGTCATATGAAAAGAGGCAGAAAGAACTTTGATCACTTATTCCTACATTTTCAAGTTGAAATTATCTTATTATCTATATGGTTTGACCCTTAGCAAAGCAAGCATCAACTGCATTCTTGAGTAACATTACATATTTTGTTCTGTTCTTCAATATCAAAGCTTTTAGGGAATACTGATGCAACCTGTTGAGGTAAAGCTCTGTCATTATCCTATAAGGTTCAGTTATCAGGCAAGGGTTACGATGATTTTTGAGGAAGAATGAGATCCCTTGACATCTCCTCCCACCCTTTGCTTGAATTATTTGGGTTCACTTTGTCCAACACTCCATTGGTGTTTATCAACGATTGTTATTAATTATATACAGTTTGAAGATGTAGCTTTGTTTTGCTTTTTACTCTGTGCTTAACTGTTTGACCTTGACAATTCCCTCTTTAGGCTTTTAGTTTCTTGTTTTTCTCTTTAAAATAAATAACTAATACTGACCACTACTATAGGATTTGCCTAACTGTCTGAAGATGGGATAAACTTTCTTGGTTTGGAAAAAACTGAATGAAGAGGTTTATATTAGGTTGATTTGGAAGTTGATTGCTTTTTTTGTTGTGAAGTGGGTTATTGAGAAGTTGGGTTTTGGAACTCATTCTTTTGAATGGAAGTGGTATGTTACTTCTGAAGACATTTACTGTTATTTATGTTGGGTGCTAAAACTCGCGCTTTTGGCGGTTGACCTTTTACCAAATTGAATTTTGCTTTCCCTCTTTAGAAATTTGGTTGGAGACAATGGTTTCTCATTTTAGTCCATATTGTGTATCAAATATCCACCCTAACCATGGTGTATCCATGATTTATATTGGAGTATCCAAGGTGTTTCAGATATGCTTTGAAAGTCAAAACGTTTCATGTTTTAGATTGTTGGTTTTATTATGAATATATATCAGATGCATTGTCAATACAGATAGAATGTAGGACAGGGTTTGAAGTAGCCATGTTATGAGGTGAACATATGGCTGCTTTACCTAGTAATGTTTTCGACATTTGCATGCAGGTTTAGGCAAACCAGTGTCAGTTGTGCTGGTAATGTAGATTCTTTGATGTATTTCTCAGCACTTGTTTATTATAATTGATTAATACGCTTGTAGTTGAATTTTTAGGTAAAAATACAGATAGGTCCTACTTTTTCCTAAAAGGACGATTAAGTTGCAAAACATTTTTATAGGGCCAATAAGTCCTATGTTTAGTATATAAGATAATCGAGCACATCATGCATGAGATATATATAAAGTTACATATATGTCCACATGTTCTGGAGTTTTTAAATATTTTGCAATAATTTTTCTCTAGAAGCATCCCTAGCTATACATTTGCTATAATAGACGTTTTCAACTCTTCCTATACTTCTACTTACAAATATCCTTATTCTATGTCTAAGAATGTCATTCCCAACTTTCGTGGTGTATCTGATAGATATCCTGCTCAGTATTTTCTAACATCTACCTATCCATTATTTATATTGGAGTATCCAGGATGTTTCAGATATACTTCCAATCATGTTTTAGATATTTGTTTTATTATGAACATCATGTTTTGTATTACATGAGAACTAAATTGTATCCAATACATATATAATCTGTGGGTGGGGGGTTTAAAGTAGGCCATTTTACTAGGTAAAGTAATGGTTGCTTTGCCTAGTAATGCTTCTGACATTTGAGTGAAGTTCTGAAATATTTTTTACAAGCCTAATAAGTCATATTTTCATATTTCTTTCCAAACAAGCCCATCCAATAATATATCTCTTCTATCACTCTTTTAATTTTTTAACTTTTTTTTTTTATTATTATAAGTTTAAATATGTTAACCACATCAAAATGTTTAAAATCAATTACTCAATCAATTAAAGAAGAGGGCCCAATTAGCCAAAATTGAACTCTATAATGGGGTCAAGATCACATAAGAAATACACATGTAGGTGGATGGACTTGCTTTTAAAGAAAAATGTAAAAATAGGAGTCCTGTATAGATGTGTTAAGACCTAACAGTCATTTTCAAGTAAAAGTCGGACTTATCCGTAACTTTTCCTTGTTTTTATTCTGTTACTTTTTCAGAGTACTTGGATACTTTGATTATAAAATTAAGTATCTCTCTGCCTGTAATGATTTAAATTAATTTAAAATATTTAAGGGTTAACTGTTAAGTATCTCTTACTTGGTTTCCTGTTGTATTTTGTCACTATTGTTATTATGATACTTTCGTCGAGTCAGGCACCATGTCTTTTAATTATGTTCTGTATATTGTTTGTTGTTATTGTTAAGAAGATGAATCATTGGCTGGCATTGTCAAACTATATCACAGAGAATTTAAATGCACCAATATCTATAAATTTATGTCCTACATATTCATGAAAGCTAGAATTGGCTCTTATATTGTTTGTTGGATTGATCCAGAGCCTTGATCAAAAATCCCTTTACCCCCACCCTTATCACATTATACTGATGTGAAAATGTTCCCCCCTTCCAGCGGAAAGGAGACTGAGTTTCACATTGAACCTGAATTGACTCTGGAGCTGTTGATGGCTGCCAATTATCTTCATACTTGAATGATCACCTCTTTGCCTTTTGGGTGGCAAATCCTGCTTAACGTTGTAAGCATTTTTTATTCCATTTCCGAGTAAAATGAATTGCATTTTGATTTTCTTTTTGAGTGGTTAACCTAACCAACTTGTGTTTGGAACCTTCATCCAGTGATATGATCCAATAAGGAAGCTCAAGGAAGACATTATTGCCCAAGAAGGTTTAAAAACTATATTGAATTGTGTATGTGGCATGTAGCGGGACTCGCTCTTCACTGCAATGTACTAATGTAGTATAAAAGATTTAAGTGATATGTGATTGTTACACTTAGAAACAGCTGTAGAAAAATTCAGTCAAGTGCTAATTGGATGATGTAAAGTTGCTATTGTAGACTAACTAACTAGAATGGCATGTCTTAATAAGCAAGACATGGTTAAATGATATGGTTTTTGTGAAGTTGTACTTGTTAGCTGGTCTATTTTTGATAATTGTCTAGGATATTGTTGGTCTTCAAGGTTGAATACTACAAAATTGACTATTAAGTATATCTATGCCCCAAATACAAATATAAGATTCGCATATTAACATTCAATGTTGTGAATTATTTTTGTTAATAAGTGATATTATTAACGTTAAATATTTTAGAGTAATGCTACATGACCTTTCACTCTTAAACTTTGAAGTGCTTACTTCCTAATGTTGTAGTTGCGGAGAGAGCAGGTGTGATTAAAAAATGTTGCAGTGGAAAGTTGATGTGGTAACTACGAAATTAGGAAGTAAGCACTTGAAAGTGTAAAATTGGGAGTTCGTGTACCATTTCTCAATATTTTATATCGAAATTTGTCATATCATCATAGATAAGATTGATAACAACGCTTTTTAGTGCATATTTGTTACTAAATCAAAAATGTATCAAGTGTATATGTTCATCTAAATCTCAGCGCAGATCTTGTTGTGTTGTGATTTTTTTAACCGCATGCAAGCCGTATCCTATAGAAGGAGCGTAACAACTAACAACCTATCTAAGTTGAGATTTCTTTTTTTTTGTTTGTTTGGGAGGGAGGAACTACATTTATTCCTCAAACTCTCTCTTTACAAGGTCTCTCGTAATGTAGGAAGCTATTCTACCAAGCCCTTTAAATTACCCAATCGGTTAAGTATTTTTGTAAAAAACCAAAATATCTCTTTCTTAAAATAAAAAATTCACAAAAAGAAAAAGAGGAACAGGGCCCATGGCCAGGTCGGGCCCTCGACTCCCAAAAGTTTTCTTTTGGTTTTACCCCCCCGAACATGAAAGCAGCTTCTTCTTTTAGACATGCCCCCAGCGTGTTTTGAATGGCTATATGCTTATAGCTTTATAGGTTTGCCCCCACTGACAGCACAGATTATTCTTATCTTGTCAACGATTTTCCCCTGTTTTTTTCTTGGTTATGCAACCTTCTCAATTGCAGTGGTAGCACGATAATGTTGACCGGTGTACATTTGCTTTTGGAATGTTTAGGATGGTTGGCTGGCCACATGTAACATGTTCGGGCCATGCAATACATTATTTCTTGAGACTTCAACTCCTTTGGTCCATCTTTCAGTTGTGAAAAATGTAAAATAGCAAACATGCTTCTTGTGGAAGCGTATGCAGACCTTCCTTGTTATATCAGGGGCTAGCTGTTCATCTGCTTCCTCCAATCAAATGTGGGCTAATTGGAATGATCTTTACATTTGGCAAAATTTGTAGCAAAAGGCCATTCCTAGAACCCTAAACATATGGTTGCCTTTGTAAACTACCCTATATCCTGGATCCTAAAGCCTAACCATGTAAATGGGCTATATATTGGTGTTTGGTGGTAGCTGGGGGACTGCAGTAGCTGCTGCTGCTTTTGAGTTCCAGAGAGGCAGAGAAGCCAAATTGAAGGCAAATTGACACCTTCGACCAATTACTGCATTTTCTGTAACGACTTAAGGATTAGTTGCAATTGGGGTTTCCCAAAATAGCTTATAAAGTTCAATCTTACTTAATAAGGAACTAATGTGGAACTTGCACCCAAGAGTTCCTTTATAATCCACAAATTTTATATGCATATCACACCAAAATTGCAAGATAGCAAAGCCCAAGATCTCTTCCAATATCAGCTAGTTAATGTTCTCCTTATGGAGGTTGGCTCAAAGCAATCTTCTTGTTAGAATATTAATTAAATGATAAAATTTAGCATTTCCTAAAATTTTAAGCTTTTTGAAATAAGCAGTGATTGGTATCAGAGTATATGTACTAAGTTTGAACCCTATCTCTGTAATTCATCTTCCATTTTAATTAAATATTTCACGTGTTGGGCCTCACTTATTAAAAAAGAATTTTATCCCACAAGCAAAAGAAAGTATTAGACTATTAATTAAAATGATTAAATTTGTGGACAATTTCCTAACAAGTTAGGACCATCCTTAATGGATCCAAGTAATAACAGCAAGCTGTTATTCCAAAGATGCATTTGACACCAAGGAAAGTAAATCTGAATGTGTAATAAAGAAGAAATTCTAAATCCTTCATACTGTTATGAAGTACTTCTATTCACCACTCTTCAGTTTTCACAATTGAAAAAATGGCTAATCATGGATCCCTTCTGTTTTGTTACATATCTCCCATTCTCATGCTCACCATAAGCTTATTGTGCAGAGCCACCAATGAAGATAGAAAGGAAAGTGTTATCTTTGTTGCTAAACAATTTATATTATCTATTGTCTAATCAATACTAAAACTACAATGATGTCCAATTTTATATTGATAAATACATTAAAGTGACATTTTATGCTAAAACTGCTGCTGGCTGCTGCTGATGATGATTATGGTGATGATACAGGTCTATATTGTCTACATGGGATCACTTCCTAAAGGGGAATACTCACCCTTGTCTAACCACCTAAGTATACTACAAGAAATTGTTGGGGGCAAGTAATATTTCTAGCTACGGTCCCTATTTCCTTTTCTTTTTCCCCTTAAATCATCATATCTCTCTAGTTTTGCAGAAAATCCCTGGATTAGAAGTTACAAAAGGAGTTTCAATGGATTTGCTGCCAATCTCACTGATAGTGAAAGTCAAAAGCTTGCAAGGGAGTGCTGCACAAGACACTTTCTTATATCATTTCTTATAAGAGTGATATAAGTTGCTGAGTCATAAGATTCATAGTATAAATTTCCATACTTGATATGCAGATAGGAAGGAAGTAGTCTCTGTTTTCAGAAGCACAACTTTCCAACTTCACACAACAAGATCTTGGGACTTCATTGGTTTCCCTCAGACAAGCAAAAGGAATCCTGCTGCTGAGAGTGATGTCATAGTTGGCGTTATTGACAGTGGAATCTGGCTTGAATCAGAGAGTTTTGGTGATGAAGGTTTTGGTCCTGCCCCCAAGAAGTGGAAGGGTGCTTGTAGAGGTGGCAAAAATTTCACTTGCAATAAGTAATGTTTTGCTCTCAGTTTATCCTTTGTGCATTAAACAAAGTGTTATACTATATGATATGGTTCCATGACAGGATAATTACCTTTTAAAGGATTGATTGTAATCAGATTAATGATTTGATTACCATACTTAGCTTTACCTACTCCAATTCTCATATAAATAAGAGTCTTTTGTATTGTACATTTTATCAAGAATAAGAACAAGATGCAACCCTTTTCGGCTCTTTCTTAGTGGAGGATAAAGGTGTGTAACACCTAACTACGCGTTTTCTCTCAGTCTTCCATTTTTCTATTGCATTATAAGTTTCTTCAACAAGTTGCTCATGTATAAAAAAGATGGAGATGCTTCTAAAGTTCTTTCATTCTCTTCACGTGGGTCGAACGCCATTGCCCCAGACATCATGAAGGTATGTGCTTATATGGTTTTGGAACCTACAACTTTTTGGTCTTTTATAGATTTTATTACATTGGATTTGGCTTATACTAGGCTCAAATGTGTCGCAGCCAGATGTAAGTGCCCCAGGGGCAGATATCTTGGCTGCATATTCGCCTATTGTTTCACCCTCAAATAGCCCTCATGACAAGATGAGAGTTAAGTACAGTATATTATCTGGAACCTCCATGGCTTGCCCCCATGCTTCTGGTGCAGCTGCATATGTCAAAACGTTTCACCCCAATTGGTCTCCTTCAGCCATCAAATCTGCTCTTATGACCACTGGTAATCTTTGTATCATCACCTAATGCTTCAAAAGGCCGTCTTCCTCGGTCGGTTTCACCTTAAGTTTTATGTTTCTGTTTTTTTGGATGAATGAGTGAACTTTTTATAACAACTAACAAAAATCTTTAAAGAATCTCACTTTAGCAAAAGCCGAAGTCACCAAGACACTATACAAGTATCAGACCTCACTTAAAACTTTACCCCTTTCCTACTATAGCTCCATACTAAACTAATACAACAATATTGCAGAAACAAGTGTAAAATCACAGACAAAAGAACGAACACTACACTAGAATCTCCTTGTCAATACCCCATTTACAGCATATATCTGCATTCCCTACCGTGTTTCGGAGCTTTCCTTTTACTAAAACACAAACTCGCACTACCCATTGGATCTCATTTCTATTTCTCCAAAGATTATAGATTGTTGCCCCAAAAACTAGCCTGCACAGATTAGCCAGCTAGTTTTTCCTCCTCTATTGCTGCAACCCCACAGATATTACATCATCCCAGCTTATAAGAGGATCCATCATATTGCACTTCTTCATTAAATGTCTCCTCACTCGTTTGCTGTAGCCACATTGGAAAAAAAAAAAAAAAAAAAAAAAAAATACACACACACCCCTTTAAATCCCAATTGTAACAGTTTCTCTCCAGCAGTCGGAGCATTTTTTATGGCTAGCCAAGAGATAAATGCATGTATAAGTTTTATGTTTCTGTATATGTAGCTTCCCAGATGGATTCTACCAAAAACAAAGATGCTGAATTTGCTTATGGATCAGGGCAAATCAACCCAACAAAAGCTATTAATCCAGGACTCGTGTATGAAGCTTTAGCAGAAGACTACATCAAAATGCTATGCAGCTTGGGCTACGACACCAACAAACTCAGTCTCATTTCAGGAGATGACATTGTGAAATTGATGCTATCAATGAATAAAATCTTGTCTTACTTTTAGTACGTAGTTGTTCTTTCTTTTGTTATATTCCATAGAAATTCTCAAATATTCATCTGGCTCTCAAGAAACTGGAAATAATATTATTCCTTTAAGCTTTCATGCGATTTCAATTTAATCATTCCTCCGTCAACTCAATACCATCTAATTAATTAACAATATGTCACATTAGAACAATCAATTAATGCCACATAGCTCTTGTTCGATATGTCATGTGTTAATTATATGTGCCATGTGGCAAAGTTGGCCCATCACCTCACTTTGAAAAAATGTTTTAAATTTTTTATTTAGAGTATATTTATAATTTAAAGTAATCGTGTTGCATAAAACGTATATTTAGAGTACATGATGTACCGAATAAGAGCCATGTAGCACTAATTGATTGGTCTAACGTGACATGCCATTAACTAATTAGACAATAAAAGTTGACAAAGGAACTTATTCAAACTCGTATGAAAACCTAAGTACCTAATTGTCAAAAATAAAAACCTAAGAATTAAATTGAAATTGCATGAAAACCTCGGGTTTAAATGCGATTTTCCTTTTTAAAAAACATATTTTCATTATATTTTTAATAATGAAAACTGCTAAACCAAAACGACAGACCAACCCTAATCGTCATGCCATGCATCTTTTTGGTCGTAAAGTGTATGTCGTTGATTTAGAAGTTAATGTCGTTTATTTTCTTTCTTTTTCTTTTTCTTCTCCAATGTAATGTAAGTGTCGTCTTCGTTGAGTACATTACTGTGTATCTCACTCTCCTATTTTGGTCTCATTGATCAGCTCGGTCACACTGGTGACTCGAATGGCAACCCGTGCATTTTCAAGACTAAGAAACCCAATTTTCGCTTCGATACTCCTTCGGAACCTAACCAGAACACCCATTAGAGAGTCCTCATTGCCTGCAAATCCCAAAGTTCCGGTATTAGGAGCCGATTATTGCACTCCCATTAGGCTGTACCATGATGGGAGGCCCAGAGGACCCCTCTGGAGAGGCAAGAAGTTGATTGGGAAAGAAGCGCTTTTTGTGATACTGGGATTGAAGAGGTTTAAGGATGACGAAGAGACGCTTGAGAAGTTCATCAAGACCCACGTGCGGAGGCTCTTGAAGATGGATATGATTGCTGTTCTCGGTGAGCTTGAGCGCCAGGAAGAGGTTTCTTTGGCTGTCAAGGTCTTGATTCTTAGTTTGAATTTTGCTGTCTATTTCACATTATCATTTGGGTTGCTATTAGATTAAGCTTTTGGGTTCTTGATTGGTCACCTTTTTTAGCTATCTCTGTCTCTACTGATATGGTCATTTTGTTGCACTGATATTTGAAACCGATTTTCTTGATGGGGAATTTACTTAATACAATGTGAAAAAGAGTAGTTTTTGTAGAATAGATCCTTAGAAGAGGAGTAGGGTGAATACGCCCTGCAAGTGTTCGATAAAATGCTTTTAAGGAAATGTCAGCTCTTGGAAACTTCTAATATGCTTTGATCTGATAATGTTTGAGGATCATTTTACTTAACCTGTCAAATGGAAGCTTCGTTGATAAAATCAATCCACTCAAATGATCAACTTAGCTCGAGCATATGTGGTTGCAGGGTATCCCTATGCTTTTTTAGTTGGCATTTCTATCATTGAAATACAGTCAAATGCACCTTTTTTTTATTAAAGAATAATATCTTCTTTAGTTCCATTTTTCCAGTCTTTTAATATCTAAATTTTGTTGGGTTAATGCCTAGTGTTTACTAGTTTCTGAATGAGGGTATTAAATGAATTGTTATCAATTGAAAATCAGGTAGTTTGCGTTTACATTTTGGGTTTAGTAGGCCTCTCAGTGCAGCCTTCATGTCAAATGATATCTTTTATTGTTCCCTTGCTTAAGTCTCCCTTGCCTGCCATCCTCATTCCTCAATATGAAACCATATCTGCAATTCTAATATGGCTTTATTTTGTTCAAACTTATGTTTCTTCATTATCCAGAAAAAAAAAAAAAAAAGTTTGGTTAGACTATTATCTTTGATTATAATCTGTCATATTATGCTTGATTCCATTTAATTATGATCTCATGATTAGATTTTTATGTGGTTGTTTATTGTAACTACAACTATACAGTTGGACTCACTAGCAATTCAATGTGTTTTCAGATATTTAAGGTGATACAGAAGCAAGACTGGTACAGGCCCGATGTCTTTCTTTATAAGGACCTAATTATTGCACTAGCGAGATGTAAAAAGATGGATGATGCGATGCAGTTGTGGGAAGACATGAGAAAGGAGGATTTATTCCCTGATTCTCAAACATATGCCGAAGTTATCAGGGGCTTCTTGAGGCATGGATCTCCTGCAGATGCAATGAACATATTTGAAGACATGAAGAAGTCTCCAGATCCACCGGAGGAGTTGCCATTCAGGATTTTGTTGAAGGGACTTCTGCCACACCCTCTTTTAAGAAACAGAGTCAAGCAAGATTTTGAAGAGCTCTTTCCCGAGCGGCATGTGTATGATCCTCCAGAAGAGATATTTGGTTTACGCTGAGGTTAACATTCGGTGCTTTTATTTCTTGGTGCTTTTTATTTATAATGTGATGTGAAAACCCATTCCTTTACTTGTATTGTCCTGACACTGACAATGTCTTTTGTGAGGATATACATTAGCATATTGAGATGAAATGGTGTTAAAATCCTTTAGAAACAACATTTGTGTCAGGAAACCACTATCCTGATTAGGTTATCGAAAAAACAGTTTAATGATGTCAGGAAATAATGTAAGCCAAAGATTGGGTGAAAGTTGTATCCTCCTTTTGAGTTATTAGGAGCAATTACATGACCAAATCTGTTACTATTTGAAGTTGGATCTTGTTTCCCGATACAAAGTAGACCTTTAATTAACATCATGATAAATGAGATGAATTTGCTCCTTCAAATAATGATATATGGTGTGCCGATGTTGGTTTAGACCTGAAGCAACTTTTTATTGGCCTTTGAATGAATCACACTTATCAGCTTGATTTGGAAGATAGTAGTGTAAATTAGTGCTTTTCATGTAGACTGGTTTCATCATTAAATGAAGCCAGAGCTTTCCTATTCCAGTTACTGTGTGCATACTTCAGCGTGTTTGTATGTTACATATTCTGTTGTTTCATTACTGAGAGCTAAGCTTCAGCAGTCTTGCGTCTATGCTATTCACCAGAGCTTGGATTATCAGATTGAGTTGGCTTCATTTAGTTTGCGGTATTGATTTCTTCGTTTATGGGGACATTACCAAAATAGATTTGAACATAATTTAGTTGCTTTCTTCTTCCTACGGACTTCATTTGGTTTCGGGACGTAAAATTAGCCCTCATATTATTGAAGAACATGGTCATATCTCAACCAGTTAATGGTGAGAGTTTGGCAGGCCATAACCGCAATTTTCTGAAGAAAAAAAGAAAAGGGAAGCAAGAGATGGGTTCTCTTTGGAGTTGAATGGCGAGAGATGAAACACTGCCATCTTTTAAAGCTCCGATATCTGTAAAAAAGATATATTGAAAAGCATTGAAGTTCTCTGAACATAAACTGTAATGTATTACATGAGCTCTTTCGTTTCTATGAGTAAAGAGCTGCTTCACATTTCGGGAGGATGTCTTCTTTTTTTCCTTCTTTCGTTAGGTGCATTCAACCCACATAGCTTCTTGTAGGCGTGAGTTATGGGGGTAAATTTGTGTATATATATATGTGCATGTTGATGAATGTTGGCGATGGTGGTGGTCCTTTCCCCAAATAGGGGTGGCTCTGCGCCTTGTTAGCAAGTTAAATTTCATCATTAGTGAGTGTTTTTCTAATAAGAGTACAAAGAAGAACTGAGGGAGTCCTTTCCATTCTCGACCCAAATTGACAAAGTGAGGAGATAGAAACGCTTCCTAAAATGGATCGGAACCCAACCCATTTCGCCATATTGTGGGCACAAAAGTTGATATTTCGGTGAACTTTCATAACTTTCTGGACTGAGGAGGTAGAAATGGAGGTGAGGACAAGGGGATGGGAATGCAGTGAGTTGTTATTGTAAGATTTAAACAATACCACGTGTGTGTCTTCTCGTTTATGACTTCTTTTCTTTTCTCTTTTTAGTAATATGTTTTGGATGTCTTTTTTTTTTTTTTTTTTTTTTTTTTTTTTTTTTTTTTTCTAATTAAAAATTATAGGTTAGGGAGACCAATTGTGGCTATCATACCTGAGCGTGACCATAATATAACATCTACCCGCTGGGAGCCGCACATGAGGGGTCTAGACGGTGAAAACTGCATGCGCTCCCTCAAGTTTGTCTGAGTCATAACCTAACTTATCCCCATCAGGGCATCAATGAGATCCAAGACAACTAATATAAATTAGGCATGCATATGTGGGGATTCTCCATTGCGGATATTCGAACCTACGCCCTAGTACATGCTCTGAGTCCTGACCACTTAGGAATTTCCTTGGACCATTGAACTACCACCCTTGATGGTTTTTTGGTTAATTTACCATAACAAAGTTAGTCTTAGACTCTTAGTCTTGGTGATCTTTAAGGTTTCTAGATGAAAAAAATAAAAAATAAAATAAATAAAAGACATAAATTTCCTTCAAATTAGGCTAGGAAAATTTACTCATATTCAATCTATAAAATTTTCACATGTCTCTTAGCATGCAAAAATCACATAATTTTTAAATATAACTATTAAAAAAGCATATACATGCTCAAGAAATATGACAATTTTATAGATTGAATCGAAGAAAATTCTTTTAATCTCGAATAAAATATATAAGTTATCTCAGTTCTGTTAATTTCAATTATTTATTCCAATGATCTTTTCGGTTCCCAATAGAAAATAATATATGCACAAAATTTCGTATCCCCATAATTACATTTACATCACACAACTTAATTATTTTTGGATTCTTTTAGCCAAACTCTAGATACACAATTGGGTAATCCTCACTTCTTTTTTGTAAACCTCTCATCCTTGGTATGAGATAAGAGTATATTCAAAAAAACTCACATTCTTAAAAAGTTTTAAATTATGCCTCAATTTTTTTTTTTATTTTGGCTTGAAAATTTCAAATTTTGAAACCCTACTTTGTTGTAAAAATGCAGATGTAATGAAAAGTGTTGGAATTCAAAATCTGTATATAAAATAATAAATTAATTAATTAAAAAAAAAAAAATTCTGTATATGTTAATAGTTACGTATATATATATATTTGTTTCAGACTAACGTACATGAAGTGGACGTGCCGGAGTGGTTATCGGGCATGACTAGAAATCATGTGGGCTTTGCCCGCGCAGGTTCGAATCCTGCCGTCCACGTTTTATTCTTTCTTTTTGGCTTTTCGTCCATAGTTTGGCTGGTATGTCAATTTTTTCTTCCTTTCTTTTTATTTTGGGCTTCATTTCCTTCTCCCTTCCTTTTTCCTTTTCACTGATACATTTCTCAGATTTTCATCTCAGTAATTTATTGTTAGAATTGCTAATAATCCTAACAATAAATATGAAAAAGATTATATGGAGACTTACCTGCAATAAGTTGGCCAATAACTGTTCAGACAAATGAGTCTCATATGAGTTCTCTCACATTCATTACTAGAAGTGATAATAGTTCAGACAACAATATTGCTGGAGATCTCTATCTTTCTCGAAAGGCAGATAATAGATTCTATTGCTGGAGATCTCTATCTTTCTCGAAAGGCAGATAATAGATTCTAAAACCGTTCTCATTGGCTATGACAAAAGTTGAACCGAACCAATGAATCTTGCACATGGTGAAAACTTCCTGTTTATGTCTGGTCCAAAGTGTCCCTACTAGTATGACCTCCAAAAGACTGAGGAGAAGAACAATTCGAATACCTCAACCAGATAATGGAATGCATGTGTATTGTGTTAGTAACTGCCAAGCACTAGGGATTTCATAGCGGTTTCTTATTTGCTCTTAAAATTTCATGTGTATTGAATTATCATACATAAAGTTTTTTTTTTTTTTTTTTGGTATTATTCAAAGGGTTGATTTTCATTGTCACGCTATCTAATTATCTTATAATTATACACAAATCTATTAAATAACATTGCTCGTAAAAAAAAAAAAAATAAAGGCTTGAAAAGATAATGCAAGAAGATAGCATTCGTCCATTTAAAAAGCAACCAGCCAGCCACGTTGTGAGTCCGATGTTTGATCCTCAACAAAGGAGATGGGGAGCCACCATGTGAGGCAGAATTATTTTTGGGGGGTTGGGGGGGAGGCAGACTAAAAATCAAAACTAAGAAAATGTTTTATTACGTGTAAGTAAAGAAATGATGTGGACGTGACCCAAAAACAAAAAATAGGAAGGAATGTGAAGAAGAAAGGACAAACCCAAAGATATCAGGCAGAAGTGACCAAGAGCAGGTAGGATTCACAAATCCCATACTACTATATCAGTTTCTCTAGGAATAGGATAAATCCACCAAATGTCGCATCACAAAAAAAAATAAAAATAATTATTAGATAGGTCCCCTTGATGGCATATAGGCTATAGGTATAAGATTAGGGTGAAATAGGTTTAATAGTTAAGTCAAATGGAATTCCAATTCATTAGGATTAGATTATTAAAGCTAGTATTAAAGTTTGATTATTGAAGTGTTATCATTTTAGGTATTATTATCCAATTGTAGTCTATTTAAAAACTCTTTCAATATAAATAAAGTAATCAAAAAAAATATTTATGATTCTGTTTGAACAATATGTCAAAGAAAAATTTATCGTTCAGACGATATAAAGTAACTCTTTAAACGGTGAAAAACCTTAGCATTCGAATGGCACGAGCACTGTTCTAACGATGACAAATTGCATGCAATTTAGACAAGGATTCAATGTGGCATTTAACAATTTCTGTAAAAAATTTAAGATAGGAATTGGGTGGAGGGTCTATTTGAGCTAATTTGCAAGTTGATGAAGCTATATAAAAGAACTGATTTTGCAATTCTCTCTATTTTTTAATTCGTGTTCATGTGGTGGTGACCCAAGGAAAAAAAGAAAAAGGACAAAAAAAAAAAAAAAAATACAGAATCATGTAGACGTGACCATGCAAATGAGTGCGCGGGAATATCTAGTCAAGCGTAGGCGAGGAGTGGAGGCAGAAGCCAATTACTTGAGTAAAGCAAGCTCATCAACCTCTAAATTAAGGATTAAAAACTTATTTAAAACAATAATTGTACTCTCTGTGCTCTTACTAAGATGGGATTTTCACTCCAATCCAAGAACAGCCCCCTCAGAGGCTCAGAGTAAAAAAATATTACAAATATTTAGATCCTCCAGAATATGTTATAGCAACAAATGGGTATAGGAGAAGTTTGATGTTGTCCAGATTTCATAAACAAAACCCTTTTTTTTTCTTTCTAAAACTTGCCAACATCTGAATTTCATCCCAAGATGAATAATTTCTTAAAGTTTATTGCAGTGATAATTGGGCTGCATACAATTTTACTCTCAATCAATTTTCTTTTTAATGGAATGATACTTATTCTCATCCTGTTCAGTTCATCTTCCTCGGAAATCACATGGTATGTGAGATTTCCTAGTATCAGAAGGCTGACATACAGAGTATTTGGTACATGGTTTATAGACATCATAGAATCTACTTTGATATTTAAGAATAGGATCAACTATTTCGGACAGTAGAGACGATGATGATTGATGGCATATCCGAATAAGGTTGAGTGGGAAAAACAATCTTATCTTGTTATCTTCTTGAGGGATCAAGAAACACTCAGATTTCTTTCACTTTCTCACCCTCTCAAAGGCCTTGGGAGCCAATATCCGAGAAAATCACTCCGGAAAAGACCCATTGGCTAGGAGAAGGAAAATGGGGTCCGATAATATGGACACCAAGTTCTGTGATTCCCAGAGCTCGAGCAATGGAGAGGGGTTGCAATTGTCCGCTGGGGACACATGGCGATAAATTCTAAGCCCACGTGGGGACCATCCATGGACCCCGCGTGGCACTTATCCGTTATTTTTCGTGGAAAATAAGATGATATGATATTATATTGTGCAGAGAAGAGAAAGTGGGAGCGGTAGAGAGTGAGGAAATTTCGGGCTTTGAGATAGAATGAGTACGAAATCTTGTAAAATACTGTAAGAGGAAGCCACCTTTCTCTTTTTGGTGATGATGGCACATGGGCGGCACAGTTCAGTGCCGTCTTCTGTGAGGCTGTCACTATAAATATGAGGGTTTGTGAAGCAATTTAGGTTCACCTCACCTACCGTGATCTTCTACTGGGGCTTTCTTTTTCTGCAAGTCTTTTCCTTGTCTTTCATCTGGGTCTTTCTTTGTTTCAACTTCTTGTTTTTTTTTTTTTTTTTCGGAGTTAATGGAGGGTACTAAGAAGCAGCAGGGGTCTTCACCTTCCTCATTCACTGCTGATCTTTTTGGTGCCAAGGAGTCGCCGCCATCATCGGCGGCGGGAACTTTTGCGTCCATTTTTCCGCCTCCACCAGCGGTATAATCTTACTGTGTTCAATTTCATGTATTGGGTTTCGGTTATTTTGTTGTTGTGTTGGTCAGGATTTGGATTATCTCTTTTGCTGAAGTTCTTCCTCTTCTTTTTTCTTTTTGTTTATTATAATAGATTTTCCTTATTGCAAATTATGCATACTTTGTTTTTATATTGAAGCATAGTATTGGAGAAAGGCAGGGAAGAGATTGATTTGGTCTGATTTGGAAATTCTTTTCAGAATTCAAGTGATGTGTTGTTGTTAGTGTTGCTTTGGTTACTTTTGTGGACTTTATTACATGGCCACAAAACTTGAAGTGAAGAAAGAAAATAGTCCATATTTTAATTGGGAACTTGCATCACAACCTGAAAAGGTAATCTTGGTTTGATCATATAGAATGGTAATAGGCCTAATTTAATTAGTTTGTTTGTGCTCCAGAAATTGTGGAGAAGAGCCCATTTCCTGGCCAAACATTCCCTGCTTGTTCATTTTTTTAATGTTTGGTTGAGGAACCTTTGACAAAACCAAGAGACTTGAGAAAATTTACTTTAGTTTGGCTTCAAAAATATGAGGATTTTTTTTCTCCCCTGCTTGTTCATGTTTTGAATGTTTGGTTGAGGAACTTTTGACAAAACCAAGAGACTTGAGAAAAATTACTTGATATTTGGCTATAAATATGAGGATGTTTTCTCCCATGAATGTAGTTCTTGCATTTTATTATTTGGCTCTTTACTATACTTATTGTTTGTTTTTAAATCCAAGAGATCACCCAAGTTAAGTGTATAAATGGCAAAAATAGGATTTATGCAGCCAGGATCAGATGGATAGGAGGAGTTGAGTGTACAATTCCAGCTCTTTCTTCATGGGAAGACGTCAGCTTTTCCAGGGGATTTCTGTGCGCCATTAATTCCTAAACTCTTCATTTTGTGATTTCAGGTGGTTGAGAAGAACTCCTCGAGCGCTGAGGTAACAGGATCTTGGCAAAAACAAAATCCAGAAATTCAAACATGGAACATGAAACAAGGGACTCCAGGTTCATGATCAAGGCTCTTTTAGTTCCTTTTGCTCTTCCTCCATGCTCCTTTCTCCACATCAAGAATAAGGCTTATTTAGTTCCTTTTTCTGTTCCTCCATACTTCTTTTCGCCAAATCAAGAATATGACTTATTTAGTTCCTTTTGCTGTTCCTCTATACTTCTTTCGCCACATCAAGAATATAATGGACCTTATTGCAGAGGAAAATTTTTCTTCCAGAATACCTATTGCTTAAGTGCATGCCATTTATGCTCAATTCTAGCACCTACATTCAGAAGAGCTAAAATTATTTGAACCTTCATTTACTGATAGTAAGGATGCATTTTTCACATTCTGCAAACTTCTAGTTATAGGTTATGCTTCCCTGAAATCTCCAGAATTATCATCTGCTTGTAACAAAGTTATGAGTAGTTCCTTTAATGCAAAAACTTTGTTTGGAGAATATTGCCTCAAAACTTTGCGTTTTTCTCAAACTATATAGCTATCAGTAGCGGGGGTGCGCGCTGTAGCATACCCAACAAGGACAGGAGTTCAATTTTCCAAGAAGAAAGAGTGGAACCATGTCATCTAAGTTCATCTCTTTATTATGGTGGGCAAGACATCTATTCCCAGTCCCCAAGTACCCAAACCTCTGGATACCCTCTAGTGAGTCTTGATCAGTTGATAATTGATACATATATATATATATATATATATATATATATATATATATATATATATATATATATGATTCTGTGATATTGTCCACCTGATTTTGTTCATGATATGATATGTGAGACTGATTGTGAGTCATATCTTTGTGATGAGCTAGTTCAAGGAAAATGGGGCAGAAGATGAAAATGGAAACAGTGCGTCTCGAGGAAATTGGTGGCAAGGTAATGATGCTGTAGATAAAAGATTTTGGTTGCAAATTAAAGAAAAGATTGTATGCTAATATATGCTTACTGTTTGTCATTTCTGTAGGTTCACTTTATTATTAGGGCCTTGCCTTAGTAGGCATAAGAATTCTCCATCTGTTTTCCAGGTACGTAAATGGAAAAATTTGTATAGAGTAGGAGGTAGGTTGATCCTTCTTACTGTATCAAACACCTCCATAAATTCACCAAGAATTTGGAAACAATGTATGGCGACAACTTATATAAAGTAAAGGCTTTTGTTTGTTAATGTGTTTTTAGGGGTGTTTTTTCTTTTTTGTTTAAAAATATTCTGATGTGACATGTTGGTAAAAACTGGTTTTGTGTTTCTAAGAGTATTTTGTATTTTGGCTATCTGTTGAGATTTTTGTTTTGAGAAGAGAAAACAAAAAACACCATAGGCAAAAATTTTAACTACTTGTTTCTGAAGCTCCTTCTCTGTTTTTTTTTTTTCTTTTGACTTCTTGTGGGGAATGGGTAAGAAAAGATGGATTCCCTGCTTTATGGCTTCTTTTGTGGGAAAGTAGAAAGAATATGAGAAACGTGGCGTGGAAAATAGTGGGGGAGATGACTTCATGTTAACTGCTTGCGGAATTCTTATAGATGTTTGAAAATTATGTAATTGTTTTGCCATGCTTGCATAACGACAACTTTTACTTTTTTAAAAAACAAAAAAAACTAAAAATCAGTCGGGTTAAATTCACAATTTTCTTTTTCCTTGAGCTTTCGAGATAACAAGTTACTTAATATGGTATTAGAGTAAACATTTTGAGTTCGAATCTTGTATCATAATCTATAATTTCTCTCTTATTTCAATTGAATATTTCATGTGTCTTCCTACTTAACAACGTGTATTTCCCTGCAGGAGTTCGTGGCGCCTGGGTGATATGCTGGCAGATATGCAGTATAAATAAGAAGCGAATGTAGTAAAAAAAAGAAAAAGAGTAGCCAATGTAGTTGAACAATGTTTATGTGCTCTTTTTAAGCTGTAATTATGAAAATAGCTGGAGAAGAGGGCCCTGAGTTGCTCCACATATATATATGCCAATATAAATGCTTCATGGTTCATCCATGAATTTTTATGCCTAATAATATCCAGTGCCTGATATCTTTCAATTTGCGTTTTATAACTGATGAAAATTTAAAATGAAAAAAGAAAATAAACAAAAATAACCAAGCTTACCTCCATTAGAGTCAAGCTTGGCTTCTGGCTCACTTTCTTCACATTAAAGTCGCATCCATTAGAGACATCCATCTTTCTTATCTTTGTGATACATGAACTTCATGAGAGGTTCCATATCTTTATGCTATACCCTTTCCTCTTCCTCCAATCCAAACTTCCCTGATAGAATATTGCAAAAGCCTCCTATCCACCAATGACAAGAAGGGGTTAGACGGGTCTATCAAGGTGGGAGATTCGCATACGCTTTCTCAAACCGACTAAGCCTTAATTCCAGCTCATGAGTACATTGAGTAGGACCATCATAATAACAAAAAAACATCATGCTGTCGCTCGCCCCTAGATTCGATCCTTTGACTACTGGGGTCATAAGCTTTTACCACTAGACACCGCCATTGGTGGTGTGCTCCCATTTTAATTGAGTGGAGAGTGGTATTGACAATAATGGTCACTTTTGTTCCCACCATCCGAAATGCAAAGGAATAGTCTCTCATATGCAGCAGCCATCTTGGTGGCAGTGAATAACTCCAAACCTCTCTGAAAAGCAACCTGACCCTTCTTCTGCAGAACTCCTCTGCCATCAAGCCAAGCTCTATAAATGGTCTCTTTTAATGAAGATACTGTTGGAGCAAATGTATAGCCAATTTCTGTGCCAACAATCACAGACCCTGTAATGCTGGCCAGCCTTGTAGCCATTGCCGGCTTACCAGAAAGCATGGCTTCCAACAGAGTATGATCCGACCCCTGAGCTCGAAGAGTTGGGTTTACAAAAATATCAATGGCATTATAAAACCTTGCCAGTTGAGCTTGTTCCAGCGGCCCCAGAACCAGAACATTTACCCCAAGATCTCTGTATCTTGCGGCCCAAGGACCATCGCCGGCAACCAGAACAGCGCTGGTTTCCCGGAATGTTTCATTTTCCTTGAACATTTCCCTCAGAGCTTCAAACATTAACGGGTGTCCTTTGTCCTTCACCAACCTCCCTGCCATTCCCAGAACTAATAACTTAGAAACCGGAATGCCAAACTTCTGCTTAAATTCATTTCCCTTGGCAACATCTGGCTTGAAAATCTCCTCATCTACACCATTGAGAATGATATGAACTCTTTCTTCTGGGATCATGTAGATTCTTTTCAAGACATCTCCAGCATGATCACTTGTAGCAACATGGTGGGCATACCTGAAGAAATTCATAATGTGATGGAAAATTAAATATAATAATACAAGAGAATATCAAATCAGATTTGAATACAATCAGATTAAATACCTTGGGAAGAAATTCACCTCTTCCACAACCTTCATAGCTCTTTCAGTCAATGCGTGTGCCTGCTGTTCTTTAGGAGGTCGCAAAAGTTCTTGAATGATGTCAGAGTGAATGGTTTCATATGCAATCCCATGCCAAGAAACAGCTAAGTTGGTCAGATACCGCGATCTTGTATGCCTGAGACCAACACTCTCTGTGTGGACGACATCAAAAGCCCTTCCGGATGAATTTTGAGTCTGAAATTGCTTCCATACAGAAGCTTGATCCAGATAACCCGCAGCTGTTGTTTTTGAGAGGTGAAAATATAAATTCCTCATTGGGTATCTCGGGAAGGAGGAGTTTGAGGGAAATGTGGTGAAAATATGAAGCTCATGGCCTCTTTTGGAAAGGGCAAGGTGTAGGGTCAAGGCGTGTCGTTCAAGCCCCCCTGCATGAGATTTATCAGGCCATTTCTTGACAAAGAGTGCAATCTTAAGCAGTTTTGCAGGCGGTTCTGAGGAAAAGGAAAGATGATTCCATGCAGAAGGGAATGTAAGGAGGTTAATAGGTTGATTCAGATTCTGCTTTTGCTCAGTTGCTTGGTAACGAGAATAGCATGGCACTGAATCAGAGCAGTGGCACCAATAGAGGAATGAGATGAATGAGAAGGCACAGAGGATGAAGATGATGAAACAGAGTGAACGGAAACTCAAAATATTATTATGATTATTTGCCATGGAAGGCAACTCTACCAAGTTTTTCCTTGAAGAACCCAGTTAAAGAAATGGAAGAGAAATTCAGTTTCAGATATCAAAAATAGATCTTGGACAAGATTGCAATAGCTTATGTAAGACGAAGTTGCACTGACTTTTATAATGTTTTATTTTTTCCTCTGTTTCTGGTCTGGAAGGCATTTGCACGTGGTTTCTGCTAGTATAAGTAAGCGTATCCTGGAATGAAGGCTTCTACCATTTGACTGCTTCATAGAAGATGATGAACTTTGGTTGAGAAGCAACATCGTTTGCCTGCCCCAGTTATCTCCCTCCTTCAGAATATAGCTAGAAGACAAATTTGACTCCATTGTCACCATGTAAATTTTGGTGTTTTTTATTTTTTATTTTTTATTAGGGTGTGTCTTGGTTTTACCTATAGGCTAGACAGTATCCCGGCCCTGCCCTACTTTGCGTGTTAACTGCGAACCAAGCGTAGATCCACCAGATTAATCCCTGGTCCAATACTCCGCACCACTCAAACCATTGAACAGATCCACCAAATTAATTCCTGGTCTAATACTCCGCGCCAGTCAAACCATTAAACATTGAGTCGCGAGCTTCACCCAAATGGCTAGCCTCAAAAGGCCGGTAAGACTTACGAAGTTTTGAACTTGAGACCTCAAGGGGTAATATTCTTAGAAGACGCAAGCCTCCACTGCTAGGCTAACCCCTTGAGATTTTGTTTTTTTGTGTATGATTGTTTTGTTTTGTTTACTGTAGTTGTGATCTTTTGTACAACTACATTTTTTTTTTATTAGTATATTAGATTGCCTGATATAGACTGAAAATGTTACTTATAGGCCATATATATAAATATACAGTGAATCCCATGATAAGAATCAGATTATGACATGATTACGTTATCAGATTTTGATATCATCTAATAAAGAAATGGTTAGTACAAAAAGAAATCCAATGAATTCTAATATAATTGAAAGCAATTGAAACTCCTCTCAATGTCCATCGGCCTCTTGGAGATTTTGTTGAAGATGATGATGACGTATTTAAGGGATGATCACACCATATCAAGTGTGGTTATCCCACACTCAATTATCTCTCCATGGAGGTTCAGGAGAAAATGTGCAACTTTTCATGAAGAGCTGCTTGATTGTCTATAAATGGACGGGATTAGAGAACACAATTTACTTTGAGGAGAAACTTTACTTACCCTTGCTTAACTTTCGGCGCTTTTGCGATATCTCTTTAGACTTAAAACTTTTAATTTAATATTATATTTGTAGAGAGAGAGAGAGAGAGAGAGATTGCTTGGTAAGGAGGTATAGGTAGTGCAATCCAAAGCTGTCTCACCAGGGCCGGCTCGATACATTTTGGGGCCTAAGGCGAGATATTTAAGTGAGGCTCTTTTCTTAAATTTAAATATTAATTAAATAATATTTATTTTTTATTTAAAAATTATTCTTCTCGCTTTTTGGGATTATAAATTACTTATTAAGATTTTATGTCCATTTTTTTCTAACATCTCCTTTTTTTTATTTAATCACTGATAAGATATGAAATGATTTTAAGAATTTGAACAATTAGTTGTTGGAAAACAATAAAATTGGAGACGAAAAGAAGAATTAAAATTTGAATAAGACTTTAATAGAGAAATAAAGGGAAAAATTGTTCAAAAAAGAAGAAGAAAGAAATGGAGAGAAAAAAAAAAAGTAGAAACTTATAAATGAGTTTGTAAGTTTATTGCTGATTATCTGTATTGTAAATTAGGATGAGAATCTTTGGCTGCTCATCACAAAACTCAAAATATCTCTACCTTCAACATGAGAATTTTATTTAAAAATGACTTTGATATTAATATATTATTTGATTTCCTTATTTAATGCTATCAATTTTATAAATTTGTACTGGATCTGGTTTCACTACCGCATAAGTGTTGTTGGCCAAAACGCTATCGTTTAGCTTTAGTAAAATTAGGCAACAAGTGAATTTTATGCCATTATCAAAACAGCCGTCACAGCAAAGAGAAAGAAACCAACGGTGGGTCTAGGATGTCGTCACCGCCGATGTGCATGCTTCAATGCTTTACTATGACGGCCGTTTTAATAACGGTGTAAAATTCACGTGCTGCTTAATTTTTTCTAAAGCTAAACGATAGCGTTTTGGCCTACAGTATCTATACTACCACATAGAAGCCAAATCTAGTCATCTATATTAAAATTCTTCTCTTCAACTCTTTTCTTCTAGACAACACCAAGAAGAACTTTAAGAGGATGGAAGTTTTAGATCTAACTTCCTTCTTCTCTTTTCACGGTAGCAGTGCTCAGTGTCTTCTCTGTAGGCTTCACCGGTCTTTGTTTCTTAAGAGTTGCTTTAGATTTAGTTGGTAGATCTAATCTAGATCCAGATCTAGTCTTTTCAACTTTATATCTGATTGTCTTTCTGAAGGAATGTTTACAATGTCGTGCTCCTCTGCTGCTGCTTGTGGGGTTTTTATTTTTTGTTTTTTATTTTGTTTGTCCTAGCTTTTAGGTTGAGGATGGAGTAGATCGGTGTGGGGGTTAACTCTTATGGCCGGATTTTTAGTTTCTAATTGTTTTTTATTTTTGTTTCATATTTGGGCTACCTATGTCCTAAATCTAGTCTATACGAAGCAAATCTGTTCCTTAAATGTAATTGTATATGGGTTAGCGGAAGCTAGAAGTCATTTTTATGATTTTATAATCTTCATAGCTTTTGGCTATGATTTTTTAAAGCTGTATGCTTTATGGACTATGGTATAAGAGCTTTATCCTTATAAAATTTCATTAATTGAAGTTCTATATTTTTCAGAAAAAAAAAAAAAAAAGAAAAGCCAAATCCAGTCCTATTTGTTTCAAGAATGGAATGTTTTAAGAGAATCAAACGATATTAATGTCTTTCTTCGTTTGATTCTCTTAAAATCTCGAACATTAATATTGATATTAATATCTTTCTCAATTACTTACTTACCATAATTTGAGACCTTAATTAAATAATATTAACAATAATTAAGGCCTTAAATTTTTTTATGAAAAAAAATCTTCATTAATATCTATTAATTGAGGAGTTTATTTAATTGGGGGCCATATATAGGAGGCCGCCTAAGGCTCCAGGCTCCAGCCGACCCTGTGTCTCACCATCACCAAGATTGCAAGAGACTTCAAAATCAAATCCCATCTCTGTCAAGTTTTTTCCTTCTTATTCAGCTTTGCTGTCCTTTGTAAATAAGTTTTTGCTTCAGTTCGCCTACTTGAGAGAGAAAGTGCAACAGTCGATCGAGGTTTCTTAACTATTCTTGAAAATATTAGCTAAAACTACAGTTAGAATGCATCCGCCTTCAAAACGACTGCCGGATAGCAACATTTTCTTTTGCGTACGTTCACATTAAGATCAACGGTTGAGAAAGCTACATGCCAACAATATATATCGCTTCATGCTTCAATCTTTACGGAAGTTTGAAAATATGAATTACCTCATACTATATAGGATGTTCTATTTGTTCATCATGTTTGATTTTCAACTTACTCTTAAAAGGCTTTCTAATTATGAATTAAAATTAAAATTTTAAAGTTGGTGTTAAATAAAGCACCTATTGCACATGTTGCACAATCTTCAGGAAAAGGGATGATTTAAAATGTTATTAGAACCGAGATTAGTTCGAACTTATACTTTACACCTTATCCTTATTTTCAATTAAAAGATTTCGTGTATAGGTGTTATTTGGTTTGACCTCCTATTAGCTTATCCTTTTAGGATAAATAAGTCGTTGCTAATTATGGAAATATGTCAAAATGTTGGAGAGCAACCTTTAAAAGGAATTAAATATCAAATTTTTGAGAGTATGCATTAAATGAATACTCTCAGTTTTATTTGAAATAGAAAAAATTCGTTTCTGATGCAAAGGTGAGCATTAAAACTGAATGACAGCATTAAATGAAGTGTTGGAGCACTAAAATCAAAACTAGGTGAGCATTAAAATTAAGAATAATGGCATTCATTAAGGGGTTGTGTAGTTGTTCTTTAGAATTTGAATGGTATGTCTCCAAGGAGTAGCTTAATCGGTGTGAATCACGCCTTATGAAGTGGAGGTTACTAATTTAAATTCTCCTTCTTCATTCCCTTGTTTGGACATGTCAAAAAAAAAAAAAAAAAAAGAATTTGAATGGTACAGTTAATATTACATTTAGTATATCCTAATTCTAGTATCCAAGGCATAGACATCATCTTAAATGGAACTGTCGAGAGCTTGGAATGATCGCCATCTGGTCCATCTCTAATCAATTTAAAATACTCATAGAATTCATTTAATACTCTGAATTGTTTAATTTTAGAATGCCAACCGATGTTCAAGTGAGTGAAAAACCAAGTACTTTAGAATGCCAAAGCGGGAAAATGAATTAAAAAAAAAAAAAAAAAAAAAAAAGCATAAAAAATTATATAACTTTTACTTTTTGACTCTTGACACATAGAGAGAGTGAATCTAACATTAATAGTTAAATTTGAAGTAACTTAGGAGCCTGTTAGAGTTTTTAGAGAAAAGTTAAATGTAAAGATCAAGCCTCTAAACATCCTAGGACTATTACTTTGTAGGAAGGGAAATGTTTGACTTCAACAGAACGTATGTCAAAGGAAATTGATTGTCTTTGAAACCACTCTATAGTTTTTTCTAACAACTGGCTGGCCCTTCTAAAAAATACCCATTTAATATATATCTTCTGAATCTCTTCTGTCTAAACTTGCCAAGTTAATCTCCATCACCTACTTGACGAAACATTTTCTCGCACCTATATAAGTAGCCACAAAGGGTAGCTTTGTTCAGCACAAAAACACACTCAAGCAGCAGCTTTTAGGTTCACCAATTATCTTTCAAAGAGAGAAAGAGAGAGAGGAAAATGGGTGTTTTTCTTCCTTCATCGCCAGCATTTCCAGGAGTCTTTCTATTCTTGTTCATTACACTGTGTCTCATCCCTGAGCTTGCACTCGCAGGCATAACCAGGCACTACAAGTTTGACGTATGTTTTTGCATGCCTCTCAGCACATAAATTTGATTGATTTTTTTTTTCTTTATTTATTTATTGTTGTTGGAACTTTTTCTTTCTGCTAACAGTTTTGAATTATTTTCTGCAGATTGTATTGCAAAATGTGACGCGATTGTGCCACAGAAAGAGCATTGTGACAGTAAACGGACAGTTTCCTGGGCCTCGCATTGTAGCTAGGGAGGGAGACCGCCTTCTTATCAAGGTGGTCAACCATGTCCACAACAATATCTCCATCCATTGGTAATTAACATGCTTCCTTTTTTACTCTGATATATTATATTAAATTTTATTTATTTTAAAAATTATTTAAGTATTTAATAAATATTTTAACCATTTTAATGAAATTTTCTTTAAAACAGGCATGGCATTCGACAGCTTCAAACTGGGTGGGCTGATGGGCCAGCATATGTAACACAATGTCCCATTCAAACTGGCCAGAGCTATGTGTACAACTTCACAATTGCAGGCCAAAGAGGCACTCTTTGGTGGCATGCACACATATCTTGGCTAAGATCAACCGTGTACGGTCCTTTTATCATTCTTCCCAAGCGTGGCGTTCCTTACCCATTTTTCAAACCTTACAAAGAAGTTCCCCTCATCTTTGGTACTCTCAACTATATGATTAGCTACACGTAACTTAGTCTTACATATTTTTCCCTTGATTATCTATATAACAATAACAACTTCAATGCAAAAAAAAAACATTTCAGGAGAGTGGTGGAACGTAGATACCGAGGCTGTAATTAGCCAAGCCCTACAAACAGGAGGGGGCCCAAATGTCTCTGATGCTTATACAATTAATGGACTTCCAGGGCCACTGTATAACTGTTCTGCCAAAGGTAAATTTTTGGAATAAGTAGTAATTTAATAATAAATTTGAACATTGCCTTCATAATTCACTTCCTAATTTGGCAGACACATTCAAACTGAAAGTGAAGGCCGGGAAGACATATCTTCTACGTCTAATCAATTCTGCACTCAATGACGAGCTTTTCTTCAGCATTGCGAACCACAGCCTCACAGTTGTTGAAGTCGATGCTGTTTATGTCAAACCTTTTGAGACCAACACACTTGTCATAGCCCCAGGACAGACAACAAATGTTGTTCTAAACACCAAAGCCAAATTCCCAAACGCCACATTCTTCATGGCCGCTAGACCATATGTGACTGGCCTAGGCACTTTCGACAACTCCACTGTCGCAGGAATCCTAGAATATGAATCTGATGAATTTCCCCACAAAACCCTATCCATTAGAAAGCTTCCACTCTTCAAACCCCTTCTTCCTCCTCTCAATGACACTTCCTCTGCAACAAATTTCACAAGCAAACTCCGTAGCTTAGCAAGTGCGCAATTCCCAGCAAATGTCCCTCAAAAAGTCGACAAACGCTTCTTCTTCACAGTAGGCCTTGGAACAATCCCCTGCCAACACAACAATCAAACATGCCAAGGGCCAAATGGAACAATGTTCTCAGCTTCTATTAATAACATATCTTTTGCACTCCCATCCACAGCCCTCCTCCAAGCCCACTTCTTTGGGCAATCCAAAGGAGTTTATTCTCCTGACTTTCCAACCAGTCCCATATTTCCCTTTAACTATACAGGCACCCCACCAAACAACACAATGGTGAGCAATGGGACAAAGCTAGTTGTCCTGCCCTTTAACACTAGCGTGGAGCTTGTGATTCAGGACACAAGCATTCTTGGCGCTGAGAGCCACCCTCTCCACCTGCATGGCTTTAATTTCTTTGTGGTCGGGCAAGGTTTTGGGAACTTTGATCCCAATAACGACCCTGCAAAGTTCAATCTTGTTGACCCTGTTGAAAGAAACACCGTGGGTATTCCTTCCGGGGGTTGGGTGGCTATTCGGTTTCTAGCAGATAACCCAGGTGAGTAAGGAAAACCATAATAATATCATTATACATTTCATTACATTTTGACTTGAGAAAAATGTTCAATTTTTTAAAATTATTTTATCAATTATGGACTATCATATCCGCTTGTAAAAGATTTAGGGTTAATTATTTTTTAAGTACTTAAGTTTTCACTTTTTTATTTTTTATTTTTTCACGTAGAAATTTTTATTTGTATCACATATGGTACTTAACTTATGAGTAAAAACCAATTTAATAACTCCATTACTATTCCGTCAACTAAACTAACGAACTGCAATGGGGTGGTTTCGGCCACACCACCCCCATGTAGCCGGTATAAGGGTGATTCGACCACTCCAGCCACCTCCAATGCCTTTGGCAGTGGTTTTGGCCACCCCAAACCACCCCAAGGGCCTTAGAAGTGGTTCGGCCACTCTCAGACGGGCTGTAGGGGATGGCTGAAACCACTTCCATGGCAGTCTGTTACTTTGGTTGACAGAATAGAGTCAGAGGTATTAAATTAGTATTTACTCATAAGTGAGGTACCATCAGTGATACGAATTAAAACCCAGATAGAAAAAATTAAAAAAGTAAAAACCTAGGTACTAAAAAAAAATAATTAACCCAAAGATTTATAATTAAAATTGTAATTATATACATGGCAACAGGGGTTTGGTTCATGCATTGCCACCTGGAGGTCCACACCAGCTGGGGTTTGAGGATGGCTTGGGTTGTCCTAGATGGAAAGCTACCGAATCAGAAGCTGCTTCCTCCACCGGCAGATCTTCCCAAGTGTTGATCTTTTGACTCACTAATTGTTTCACTCCAACCAGAAACTGTGCCAACGTTTTTGACCCATTCTTTGGCATTTGACATGGGTTGATTATATTGTATTCAATAATTGCTTGATTTGAGCTAGGGAAAGATAAAAGAGTGGACAATTTTTGTAACATTCAGATTTCTAATGTCGATCCAGAAGACCTTAATCAATAATATATTTTCTCTCCAATTTCAATTTTCTTACACAATCTCAACCCCATCTCTCCATTTTTACTTCAAAAAGCAGAGAATTATAAATTTCCCATAACATTTCAATTGCAACACTTTAGATTTGAGTGGATTGTGAAATCATTGTGCAACAAACGTTGAGTTCAACATGTTTCATACACAAACTTGGATTGAAAGGCCTAGCGAGCAAAAGCGTAGAGCACAAGAAAGACATAAATAACGAGTGCCAGAGGAACCAAAATAACCAGAGGACCAATTGCTGCGAAAGTATACCAACTCCCACAACCCAATACCCCCAGCTTGATCTGAACCAAGTCAACCAGTGCCATCATCAAGAACCCACACCCGAAAACCGACCCGAATGCAGAAACGAGTATGCCGGCCCGCAACGTGGCCGTGTTAAGATGCCCCTTGGTGACACTGAACACCTGATCACCACCACGGCCACCGATCCTAACTTCATGGCCGCTTTTGCTAATCTTGATGGCCTGCTTGAGAGCCAAGGCGATGAGGCTGGAGAAGAGGAAGGAGCTGAAGGAGTAGACGTGGAAGGCCACGAGGTCTTCTGCGATGGCGGTGCTGGCTATGCACGCGCCGCCGACGAGGGTGGAGCTGGGGTCGTTGGTGGGGTACCACGAGAGGCCGAGGAAGAGCGCGAAGGTGAAAAGCGAGTTGACGTTGAAGATGCCGTCCAAGGCCATGATGTGGATGGCCGTTGACGTTAGTTTCCGGCGTGAGAGTGACACGTCGGACATCGGTGGCCGTGGTGTGGCGGATGACATGGAAGCCAAGGAAGAGACATTTTTTTTGTCTTTCTTAAAACCGAATTTGGGAGTGGTTTGGTTTTTGTCGCGTACAGTTGAGAAGTGGCGTTAAAGTTAGAAGTTCTGGAATCCGAAGGTGGCGTGTCTTCTCCGGCAAGGCAAGAGTCGCAGAGGAAACATAACATGTGTCAGAGTTTTACAAAAACACGAAAAAGAAAAATACGCCGTTGCCGGGGATCGAACCCGGGTCACCCGCGTGACAGGCGGGAATACTTACCACTATACTACAACGACCTCCTGTTGACCTACAGTCTCACACATTTGAATATATTTGTTTTTTCTTGGCCAAGGCAAGACTCAACAAAAACGCCGTTGCCGGGGATCGAACCCGGGTCACCCGCGTGACAGGCGGGAATACTTACCACTATACTACAACGACTTGTTGATAAAAATGAACCTTAAGAATTTTTAATTATATCAATTACTTTTGGTAAAACCTTCCCACTTTTTACAAATATCTCAAAATATTTAAAACTATTTTTTAACTTTTATATCAAATCATAATACCTTTTTTTCACAAAAAAAAAAAAAAAAAAATCTAAAATGCATTAACAAATGGATCTCTTTTTTATATGTATGGGGATTATAGTAGATCCTTGTCCATTTAGTTCCATTGTCTAAATTGATATTTATGTGACTTTTTCTCACGACCATCCATAGATTGAAATGGTTTTGAAAGAATAGCCAATTCATATTTTTGGGATCTACTTAAGGCCAAAAAATGAATCCTTTCTAGTAGATGAGCCATTCAGGCAAAAATGTGTAAAAATTAGGATAAAATTGTCCTCATCTTTTAAAATTGAGATAATTTTGTCTCACTCTTTTCCCTAACAAGCTCCTCTCCATTTCGTTGAAATGAAAAAGATCCGTTTCCATTTCCGTTGAGGCCCGATTGTTAAAATGAAGGACATTAAACCTAGAAGAGATTAGATTAATTATTCCCGCTAATCATCTTAAAAATAATTCAAAGTAGGTGATTAGCTTGTACAAAGTTTTTCTTCAATCTAAGTTGGAAAATTTTTTATCACTTCAATTTATTAAATTGACATGTATCTAAAATTGTAATATATTCTAAACACATATTAGTTTAATAAAATGCATTAAAGAAAATTCATCTTAACTCTATTATGGATGTAACGCCCCAAGTTCTAGAGGTAGAGCGATTGGGAGCAATTGTAACATATTCATATTTAAACAAAATAAAAATAAAAATTCTCCTGTCACCAGAGTACTATAATTTTTCGTTTATAAAATCACAAACACATAATGTGCAAGTATTCAATAATCTCATAAACAATAAAATTACACCGTCTATGCTTAGCCCAAGCCTTCTAGTCTATAGAATGGAGTCCCAGACACTTCTACTGCTACTGCTCCTGCTAGTCCATAAAGCAGCGATAGGATCTTTAACAACTAAGAGGCCCACTGGTACCCATGTCTTCAATTATTACGATATACATATAGAGCAATCTGAAAAAGATGTATAGGGAGAAGGGATGAGTTCGACAACTCAGTAAGTAGCCACAAAACCAAGATGCTATAAAATATGCAATGCAGATGTTATGCTATAATATCAATTATGCACAATTAATAAAATAAATGACAATTAATTCAAGAATATTAGGTGACTTATGAGATGTACAAGCACTTCATTTTTCTTTCTTTCAAAACTGTTGTTTTACCCTTTTGACCCGACGCCACAATTTTTACCGTGAGTAGCGCACGTTGGCTTGTCCCGAAGGACCTATATGCTCAGCCTATCGTCACAAGGGAGAGCTACCAGGTTGGGAACTTCCCTAGGTGAAGGCCACCTGGCCGGTAGCACACACCTTCTCGTAACTGTCCTTCGGTGTGCTTGCCCTGCTACCCTATGCGGTACCGATCGTCACTATAATCGTGTCTCGGGTTAAACATTTAAAACCATGAATGCACATATAACATTTCATATGATCTGTAAGCTCATCTGTAACTGTATGCTATGCCATGAAAGTAAATATAACATTTCATATGATCTGTAAACTCATCTGTAACTGTATACTGTGCTATAAATGCACATATAACATTTCATATAATCTGTAAACTCATTTGTGCCACGAACTTTGAGAACTCTTTTCATTCATAATTGCAGTCATGTATAAATCATGAAATATGGTAACTGTATCAAACTTCTTAAACAATGACATATGAATAAATAAAACTTGTCATTAAAATATGGAAGAAAGTGCAATTGAAAATCATATAAGTGGATTCTTTATAAAATCCCCAACATTTTTCAAAAGATTTATAATAAAAATTTATTGGGGTTTTTGGTGTTGTGTCCCCTTACCTGGCATTGCATGCCCTTATTTTGAATCCGCATCCAACTCACAATTCCTTTGAGAGTTCTCAAATTTTTTATTTCTTCATCCTCTTCTCTTTTTTTTTTTTTTTTTTTTTTCTTCTCTCTTCTCTCTTTTCTTTCTTTTCTTCTCTTTTCCCTTCTCTCTTCCTTTTCTCCTCTCTTTCCTTTCTTTTCCTTCTTCCGGATCTCACGCTCACTTGAGCTGTGAGCAATTGAGAGGATTTGCTCTCCTTAAATACCCACTGTATGTGGGACATTTTCCCTTGAGAGCTTGCCACATGTTTGTTCCACATGCATCAAATTCCTTCTAAACCACAAAACAAGTGTCCACCAAGTGTCCCACATACATTCAATTTCCTCTAACCACAAGACAAGTGTCCAGGAATGTATTAAGAAGATGACACCTTAGAACCCCAGGTGTTCACCGAGAAGGCAAGGGCAACATGCTATATAACACCTGTACCTTTAGGTGTCAACCAAGCAACTTCTCATGCAAAGCCACGTGTAATTTTGACCTTGGTAACTTGTCAAGCTTTAAAATCCTCATGCATTTACATTAAAAAGTGATCATAAAAATCTACAATTAATCCTTAATGAACCTAAACCTTTTGACTAACACATACCAAAAAATCGTGGCTTACAGACATCATTAACCCATCCAATTAATTTCCCAAATCGCAGGTACTTCAACTACTCCGCAGCTTGACCTATTAAACTTGGGAAAATCATAACTCTTTCAATTTAACTCCAAATGACACAAACTTTGGCTTGAAATTTTCCTCATTCAAAGATGCACAACATATCCAAAAATCATAACCCATAACTGTTTGGTACCTCAAAAGTCCCACGAAATTCGGTGCCTCTGTTTGACTGAAATTCCTGTTTTGACACTTGCATCTTCTAAAAATCATAACTCCTTCTACAAACATCCAAAAATCATGAAACCACTTTTAAAATCTTTCTTTCTCATCATTCTATAATGTCTTAAAACAGTTTTATTTAAGGTCACTCATAGAATTTTTGGTGTCCAAAACAATGTGACTTTTCTTTCAATAACCACTAAAATTATAACTAGCAATTTTCCATCATCTTTCACATTAAGTCTATTTACCTAACTCCATATAAATCTTAATAAAAGTACAAATCCCCCTTATTCTTGATATTAAGATCACCTTTATTCTAGGTATAAATTTCGGGGTATTACAATGGACACATGAAGAGCTAGGGAAATATTAGTCAATGGCATCAGCAAGTGGGTCACTTATCAAGAAAGAGCCATATGACAATTATAAAGACTAAAATAACAAAGATTTGGATGGCCGGGCAAGTTACCACCACAAGAATGTTAGGTAATTTTAGACTTTTAGAACTTTCACTGTAAATTGACTAGACTCTTAATTAACATTATCTATAAGAGGCACCAAGCTTACAGGGTAAAGACATAGATATCAGTTCTGAGCATCAATTGATCTGATCAAGTGCAGAAACCACCATGGTTGAGGAAGTGAAGCTGTTGGGCATGTGGGCAAGCAATTTTAGTCGCAGAATTGAGCTAGCTTTGAAACTGAAAGGAATACAATATGAATACATAGAAGAAGACTTGAAAAACAAGAGTCCTTTGCTTCTAAAGTACAACCCAGTTCATAGAAAAGTCCCTGTTCTTGTACACAATGGAAAACCAGTAGCAGAGTCGCTTGTCATTCTTGAATACATCGATGAGACCTGGAAAGACAATCCTCTCTTGCCTCAAGATCCTGGAGACAGAGCCTCAGCACGCTTTTGGGCGAGGTTCATTGATGAAAAGGTAAAAAATAATACTATTTAGTTGACTATTATAAAACTGCCATGCAAATATGATGACGCGACTGTAAATCAACATTTTCACATCATTCCTACTATATATTAGTCGTATAACAATTTATTAAATAGCATTTTTTAAAGGTAAATTGAACGCTATAGTTGATAATGCATTAAAACCTGTGCAGTTCATTCAAATTCATTTATATATGTGCAGCTCTCCGCAGCAGTAAGGAAGGTTATCATGGGCGAAGAAAGGGAAAAGGCCCTAGAAGAATATTTTCAGCTGCTGAAAATGCTGGAGAATGAGCTCAAGAAGGACTTCTTTGGAGGTGAAAGTCTGGGATACCTAGACATCGCAGCAATGACAGTAGCCTTTTGGTTTGTAAATGTGCAAGAAGTGGTGGGAGTAGAGCCGCTTACTGAAGAGAAATTTCCCATCTTAGACGAATGGATTTGTAAGCTCCAAGATATGGATGTTGTCAACGAATGCCGCCCTCCAAAAGAGAAACTTCTTCCCCATATGAGAGCTCATGTGGAAGCCTCACAAAGTGCTCCCAAGTAGAGAGTTTGTGGTTCACTCGATTGGATTATCGGCCTTTTATGTTTTGTGGATATGTATTTTCTATGATTGCATTTTGTGTGTGAATCCTTGTCCGTCTTCGTATTTGATCATGGTACATTGATAGCAGAAGTTAATAGAATAATAGGTATTTGAATGCAGCTGCCAAGAACATTTTCGTTATTAAATAATTCTCTATGATCTCCACAAAATTGGCAGAACCTTAGAGAAGACTCTAGTACAGTTTAATCTTAGAGTAACCATGGATGCTTGGACACTTAATGATGATCACAGACTCACAGGCCTAGTTCTATGAATGAATCAACCACCAAGGTTTTGCTTGATAATTAACTACTGATTATTGATTAATCTCCGAGCTTAACTTCTTAATCAATCACACATATCACTGATTAATCATCAACTTCCTGTATCTTGATTGAAGAGAGAGTGAGGTGATCTAATAGAGAAGAGAAGTTGGGGGAGAAAAGGAAAGTGTGTTTCTCATTCTCTGGTATGTGTTAGCTGCACAGTGAAAGTTTCTGGCCTTCTGTTCTTACAGAAGCACATGTCCTGTAGTATACAACAACTACAAACAAGCAACTCCTGTATACTCTAGTTTTTATCTACACATTAATGTTTAATTTACTTAATTTCTGAAAGATCTATCATCATGTATACAAAGCTTAATTAATCCTTTCTTCACTTGCTGAATATACGAGCGAAAAAGAAAAATCTATCAAGCCTTGAATGCATATGGAGATTTATTTTTTTGGGTAAGTGCATATGAGGAGATGTCATTAAGCACATTGTTGTTAGTTATGCAGCATCTGATCCTGCCTCAAAATCCCTATAACAGAGACATGGCACACTTTTAGGTAAGTTCATAGATGAAAAGGTAAAATGACAAACATAAAAGATCTTCATCATGTTACATTTAGTTGGCAAACAGTGAGCAGAATTCCCGTGACCCTTGCTTGCAGCTCCTGTTAGCAGCCTGCAGCCTGCAGCCTGCAGCCTGTTTGTTTTTTTTTTTTTAATCCAGCAAGGTGCGGGGACGAGAGAAGTCCGCTGAAGAAGTTTCTAAGCATCCGAAAGCACTTGAAAGAGAGATGGTGGACAAGAATTTCTTTGGAGTTGATAGCAGTGGATATTTAGGCAGTGATCAAAAGTTGAAGTGAATTAGAGCTTGGAGTTATTTTAGTGTCAAGCTGCTCAATGAAGAGGATATTCCCTGCTCTATGCTGCTTTTGCTCATCGAGTTTACGGCAACATTCAAAGAAAAGCCTCTTCTTTTGTCTAAATGATAATCATTAACCAACATGAAACTAGTTTTAAGGTAGATTTGCTAGCAAGTGGTAACATGGCACTTCTTAAATACTGTATGATATATCTAATAAAACCTTTTATCTAATAAATCACAAGAAGTAATACAAAACATACTAGATCTCTCTTTAGCATTTCTGACATTTATGGTTTACAAATAGTGAAACTGACCACAATACAAGCAAAAGTCAGACACATTAATCCATGTAAGCCATATAAACATGTACAAACGATGTATACAGATCTTAAATTAGGCATAAAATCTATGAACACCCTGAAATTTTTGAAATTGCTCACACACCTCCAAATTCAACCAGTACCCTTTATTAAGATGAGCTTGTCTAAGTATATCATCGCTTTGTGCAGGCAAAGGCATACAGAGACAGAGCACCATTATTTCAAACAACACAACCCCTTGCAAATTTCACATTTACCAAATCAATGGCCAGGAGCAATTGGATCCTTGATCACGGTCACCGGGCACGCCGCATTCGATACAACATAGCTGGTCACACTACCCAGGAGCACCCTATATTCAAACAATTGAAATATGAACACTAGAGTATTATGAATCAGTTGTTCAAATCATTCACCTTTTTTTTTTCTGGGTGTGTAAATCATTCACCTGCCAAACAAGTTTTAACTCTTACCAGATTTTAGTTTGATAGAAATTAATTAGTTCTTTTTTGGCTGTTCTCTTAACTTGGACATGAAGAAACAAAAAAGATTTGAATACCTCTGGATGTTACCAAGGCCTCTGCTACCCATGACCAAACAGTCAAGCTTTAATTCTCCAACAGCCCCACAGAGTTTGTCTCTTGCATCACCCCAGTAAATCTTTGCCACCACTGTCACCTGCACAATACAGCACAGAATGAACTAAACCTACCAATAAATCATGACAAAAGAAAATACACAGGCACACAGAGTCCACAGTCACTCCAATCAAGATGTTAATTCACCATTATTCCATTTAATTGAAATGGAAGGTGAATAATGTAAAAGGGTTTCAATTAAATCAGTTTAAGCTTATAGAAATGATTAAATTTAATCATTTTATTGAAAAGGGTACCTGTTTTTGCCTAGAAACAGAGTCAAGCAAGTCCAAAACTTCAGGATCAAGGTCAAGCTCGTACTTTCGCACAACCTCCTGTTCACGGAACTCTGCCAATGGAATCAGAGCTGCATCCAAGCTCAACAAAACCCATATCAATACATCAGAATCATCATCCAGTAGATTAGAAAAAGAAATTAAATCACAAATTTTGAATGAAAAAAAGAAGAAAAAAGAACAAAGTAAAGAGCTTTACGTGAACCGGAGGCAGACCAAAGGTTATTGCGAGACTCGGCGCCTTGAGAGGGCTTGATGTGGATCACAAAGAGAGTGTCACCCCCATCGAGCAGATTATCAACGGCCCATTTCAGAGCAAGCTTGCTGCCCTTTGAGAAATCCAAGGCCACCCCTATCTTCCTATCTTTGGTCATGATCTTCTCCTCCTTTCTTTAGAGTTCAATCAAAGAAAAGTTATCAAAACAAGAATAGAATCGCAATGATGAGCGTTTGAAGCTTGAGCAAGTGGCACTAATAGGAAGGAAAGAGACGAAAACTGTGGGCGATCCGTTGAATATTAGTTAGGCATTTCACGGGTCGGTGCTTGCTTTTTCTGTACAACATGCATTTATTAAATGAATCAAGCTCTCCGAACAGATCACCCCGGTTCAAATGAATGATTAAATATTACTTGAGGATAAAAATATTCTTTAATTATAGCTAGCTAACTAGATATTATTCAATTCAAATGAAATAAGATTATCTTCATTCATGAGCCGGCTTTTAAGATATTTGCTGCCTTTTTATATCATTTTACAAGGTGAGACTTACAAGCTTTCTCCCCAGTTAACTTTGTCCATATTTATTTAGAGACTTTATTCCAATTCTATTTTATTGGGTTGATCTCATAGCATTCATTGGCTCTTGCTCTTGAATTTTTCTTTTATTTAAAAATAGCCGATTTATTGGCCGATGGACGCTACCACTTAAAACAAATGGAAATGAGAGGTATGGCATGTACTAGCCTTTTATTTAACCTGTTAGACTTTTTAATTAAGGTTGATAGATATGATAATTGATTATTATATCTTTGAGAAGAAAGTGAAATGAATAGGATAATATTCAAATAATTATATTCAAAGATTATTTTTATCTTATTAAAATATGAAAAGACAAAAATAACCCTCGAATATATTTGGTCATGTTTGGGTAGGAGTGGCCTTGAGGTGAGTTCAACTATCAATGACAATAACAAGTATAAGCAATAAACTATATATTTAAGGAGAGCACTTGGAAGCAAACAAAGAAAGAGTTCTTAAAGTAATCCTTTCCTTAATTGATAAGTTGTGACTTGTAATCCTTATCTTCTTCAAAAAGATGGAGCCACACTCCTCTCCCATGTGCTTCACCTTCACTTTCATGAGACTGCTAAGTTCCAGCAAACAGTCAATTCAAATAGTACACTACTTAAAATTTGCAAATGATTGTGCCCACCCAGGATTTTCCTTTTAAAAAAATAAATAAATAAATAAACATATAATAATACATTTTAACGAATAATGGACAAAGAGTTGATGACGTATTTCTCAAAGAAATATTAAGAAAATTACCGGATTAAAATCTTATTTTATTAATTAAAAATGGTAGGAGAGGGCGATCAATTGTAGCTATTTTACTTGGACGTGACTATAATAACACATATCTGCTTAGAATTGCTCAAAAATAGCTTAGATGGCGAAGAACCGAAAGTGTTCCCCAAAATTAATAGGGGCCTCTTTACATGTCAAAGAGATATAGCAATGACAGTTCACGGGATCGGTTCGATTAATTTTGAGGTTTGAAGCAATCATATCATTCTTTAGAATATTAAGACACGTAAATTGTGCTTCACTTTCAGTGGGTGCACAAGTTATAACTTTCATTCAGGATTCAAATATTTTATCACATTGGACGTGCACCATATGCCCTCTGGTGACACTATTTCATATCATGTTTGAGAAGGAGAAAGGAGATGAGCAGTTGGGGAGAGACTTTTGGACTCTTTTATGTGTTTGAGGGAGAAATTTTCGACGTTAGAAATAAATGAGTTGACGGTGGAAACTCTATTAAATATTTAAAAAAATATGTGTATCTCACACGTTAGAGTGACACATATCAATTATTAGAGATTTTTTTTTTTTCAATTTAATTTGGAGAAAATTTCTTTAGAAGCCTTTTCCTCTTCTTTCTTTGAAGAGAGGACTCCTCTCAAGACGTACTATCCGAAGCAATTTTTCAAAAGACTCGATGGACTCGTCTACAAGTACAATCCTCCTAATAGCCTCTTCCCCGGCAGCCCCTTTCTAGGGGGATTTGGTTTTCTTTGATCTAGGATTAGCGATCGGAACTTGCTCTTCGAGAACCTTGAGGATAACGACCAGACCCAGCACCTTTATAAAAGGAGTTTGCTCTAGTGTCGAAATGGCCCCCCAACTATCTTTCCATTCTCCTTTCAGTGGACCTATCTTTTTAACGTTTTAGCGGTTATTTGTGACTGACCACACTGGCACTCCAAATACACCTCAAGGCGAGATTAAAATAAAAAAAAAAAAAATAGTGTGTAGCCTCTAAATTCATGATATAACGGGAAAATGTAGGTGGAAAAGTGAGAACAAAGCTATCTTAGTTAGGGTGTAACTTGTGATATTATGGGTTGCAAAGACAAATAACAAGTAATTCACAATATTTTTCGAAATTAAGATTCTGGCTATCGAGAATTTAAGACAAAACATTTTTTTTTAAAAAAAAAATCTTTGAATATTTCTTATTAATAAACTGATCAAAACAAAACTAACTCCCTTTTAAACATCTCGATCTGATAGGTAATAACTACCGGTGGTTAGTTGCTAAAAATAAGCAAAGTGAGTCAAGTGACCGTTAGTTATGACACAATCGGCGGGCACCTTCAGCTAGTGTAGCCATCTGCGGGGCAGCTCATTGGTCAAAGGCCCATCATCTTCGTGTCGAATGATCATGGCCCGTGGGCCTATTGGCAAAAGTCTTACGATATTTCATACAATCATATCTTAACTTCATGATTTCAATTTTTAAAGGTATGTTTGGGTATGTGTTTGAGGAGTCTAAAAATGCGTTTAATGCTCAAAAAGTATATTTGAAAAAAAAAGTACCCCTTTAGTAAAAAAAAAAAAATGAAAACGCTTTTAAGGGTAAAAAAAAAAAAAAAAAAAAAGCCTAAAAATGAAAAAAAAAAAAAAAAAAAAAAAAAAAAGCATTTTTTGTGCCAAAAATTGTTTTTTTTTTTTTTTTTATTTTACTTAGAAGTTCTATTTTTCAGACACAATTTCAAACAGGCTTTAAATAGAATGGAATGAAAGATATTAATCAGATATGACTAGTATCTCACTATAATTGTATAGAGAAATATCCAACTTTTAGAAATCGTAATGGAAATTTTTTATTTCAAATAATATTGAATTTAATAATGATGAAAGTAGCTCATACTTACTATGAAAGAGTATTCGTTTAGATATTTTACATCTACGTATATAATTAACTTTTCAGTCAATTTGAACAGATATTTAATTTGACGTTTTCTGTTTTAAAGTTTATTTGCGATTAAATAACTCTACAAGCGGAGCTTTACTATGGAGGAGATTGATGTTGCTCTCTTCCAAATGTCGCCTTTAAAAGCTCCGGGTCCAGACGGGCTGAATGCCTGCTTTTTCCAATCCAATTGGTCTACTTTGCGAGAGGAGGTATGTAGTGTTATCCTTGATATACTTAATGATGGTTTTATGCCCCAGGATCTAAATTTGACCTTTGTAACTCTTATACCGAAGATAAAAAAGCCCACAAGAGTATCGGAATTTAGACCTATAAGTTTATGTAATGTTTTGTATAAACTTATTTCTAAGGTCTTAGCAAATCGGTTGAAAAAAATTCTGCCCCATATTATTGCTCCGACGCAAAGTGCATTCATCCCGAGACGTCTTATCTCGGATAATGTATTAGCGGCTTATGAGACCCTGCATACTATGAATACGGGGATGTGGGGGAAAAAAGGCTTTATGGCGGTCAAGCTCGATATGAGTAAAGCCTATGATAGGGTGGAATGGAGGTTCTTAGAAGCGGTGATGTACAAGATGGGTTTTAATGACCGTTGGATAGGCCTTGTCATGATGTGTGTTACATCAGTGAAGTACTCTATTCTTGTAAATGGGATACCTTGTGGCCTTATCACCCCTACTCGAGGTATCCGGCAAGGAGACCCTATTTCCCCTTACCTCTTTCTATTATGTGCAGAGGCTTTAAGTGCTATGATCTCCCATGCAAATGAAGAAGGGTCTTTAACAGGGGTTCCCACATCGAAGAAAGGCCCGGCGCTTAGTCATCTCTTTTTTGCAGATGATAGCTTGCTTTTTTGCAGGTCAACTGTGGCTCAATGGAACTCTTTGACGTCCATTTTACAAGCATATGAAGGGGCATCTGGACAGAAAATGAATTCTAACAAGACGGCTCTATTCTTCAGCAGGAATTCCAGTGATGTTGATAAAGAACAAATACGGAGATTGGCGGGAATTCCTATAAATCAGAGATATGACACTTACTTGGGGCTGCCCGCTCTTGTGGGTAGATCCCGGACTAGAGCTTTTAAAAGTATCAAGGAAAGGGTGTGGAAGCGTCTCCAAGATTGGAAGCTTAATTTCTTGTCCCAAGCCGGGAAAGAAATTTTATTGAAGGCGGTTATTCAAGCAATACCCACCTATTGTATGAGTATCTTCAAGCTTCCTAAGGTGCTTTGCTTAGAGATCAATTCCCTAATGACGAAGTTTTTCTGGGGTCATAAAGAGAAGGAGAACAAGATTCACTGGATGAGTTGGAGCAAGATGAGTTTGTCCAAGGCTCAGGGGGGCCTAGGCTTTCGAGACATTGTTAGCTTTAACAAAGCTCTCTTGGCCAAGCAAATTTGGCGGCTATGGAAATATCCAGACAGCTTAATCGCAAAGATTATGAAAGCGAAATACTATCCGGAGTGCTCGGTCCTTGATGCTCCTTGTGGAAAAAAATCGTCTTTTGCTTGGAGGAGTATCCAAAATTCTAGTGATCTTGTCAATGAGGGATTGATATGGAGAGTTGGGAATGGGCAATCAATACGGATTTGGCAAGATAAATGGGTTAAGTCCCCAACTACATATAGAGTGCTCTCTCCCCCAAGTGTTATTGACCCTGACTCTACTGTGAGTGCACTACTTGACAATGATACCAAATGGTGGAATTCCTCTTTGCTGGAACAATTATTCTCGAGAGAGGAGATGGTTGCTATCCTATCGATCCCTGTCAGCTCTACAGACCAAGAGGATACCCTTATATGGAGGGGCACGACCAAGGGGGTTTTTACGGTGAGGAGCGCCTACCACTTACAAAAGGAGCGGGATATGGCGCTCCAAGCGGAGGGGTCCTCAAATGTCCGAAATAGGCCAATCTGGCAGTCCATTTGGCAGCTCACAATACCAAATGCTGAAAAGCATTTTCTTTGGCGGGCATGCCATAATACATTACCCACTAGAACCAAGCTTTGTGATCGGAAGATTCTTACGGATCCAACATGCCCGATTTGCGAAAGGGAACCTGAAACCATTTTCCACACTTTGTGGCAGTGCCCAGCAGCAGGTGATGTCTGGAGTGCAGGGGGAATTATCTTCCAAAAAAGCTCGTATGAGGGGCCGGAATTTCTACAGGTGGTTGAGGGGCTGTTTCACAAATGTAATCAGCTGGAATTTGCAAAATTCGTGAACATAGCTAGACGTATTTGGTTCCGGCGTAATGAAGTTATCCATGGTGGCTCGTTTACCCATCCTAACACTATTATCCAGCAAGCAAATCAGGCAACGGAGGTGTTTGTGTCATTACTGGGGGAGGGGAAGACAGCCCGGGAACTCAACTGTGACTCCCCAGTGCAGAAATGGAAGGCACCCCCGCAGGGTTGGTTTAAAGCTAACTGGGATGCTGGAGTAGACAGAAACAAGGGGTGTGTGGGACTAGGAGTAATTATCCGGGATCACCATGGAGCTATGTGGGCTGCCAGGAGCCAGGTACGTGAAGGGTGTTTAGATCCCACTGCAGCGGAAGGCATGGCTGCCTTGATGGCAGTTCAGTTGAGCGTTGAAATGGGATTTTCACAGGTTCAATTTGAGGGTGATGCAAAGAATATTGTTGAAGCAGTGAATTCCGGAGAACCAGACGACAGTGCAAAGGGACACATTACAGCAGATATTTGCTCTAAGTTACGGGCTATCCCAGCCTGGGAGATGAGTTATACCCGGAGAGAGGCTAACAAGGTGGCTCACCTTTTAGCAAGTTCGGCTATAGTGCATTGTATGAATAAGGTGTGGCTGTATGACCCGCCAGAATGTATCAGTGACTATTTGCAAGCAGATATTTCTGCTCTGCCTTTTTCAACATAAATACAAGACACTAGTTATTACCAAAAAAAAAAAAAAAAAATAACTCTACAAGCATTGAAGAGTGGAATTTAGGAAAAATAAGTCTTTTTTTTTTTTTTTTTTTTCCTCAACAAAAGAGAGGTGGATAGTTCTGAGAAGAGGAGAAGAGAGTCAAAAAGAGGCGATGAGTTATTAGAGAGAGGGAAAGGTTGAGAGGGAAAAATAAATAGAAGTGAAAATAACAAAGAGAGAGAGAGAGAGCATGTGAAAAGATACTTTAAGGTATAATCGTATAATGAGAAAGCAAGTTAAAAATAGAGCGAAGAAAGAAAAAAAAATGGGAAACTTCGGGACTCTTGAATTATTGTGCGATTTGAAAAGAATTTTTAAATTTCAAAACCTCTCAATTTCACCTCCCCAACTTTCAATTTGATGCAATCTACCACTCCGTCAGTTTTTTGATGTAAAAAAGTGATGAAATGACCTTTATATCCCTAAAATTTCAAATTTACCCTTATTTCAAATTATTATTTTTTTAAAAAAAATGAAGGGTAATTTGGGTTTTTTAGCGGTTTCCGTTAGGGTTTAATAGCAAAAATTGACGAATGGGTCAATTGTATCAAATTGGAAGTTTAGAGGGTGAAATTGAGAGTTTTTGAATGAGGTCTTTTCAAAACGCGTGGTAGTTCAAGGGTTCTAATTAAAATTATCTACACACAAAAAAAAAAACAAAAAACAAAAAAAGGTGAAAAAGAGATTATTTATTTATTTTTTTAATGAAAGGAACATAAGAGAATAATTTCAATTAGGCCATGGTGTAAACTGAGTGTTGCACTCTCGAATAGAAAACACACCTAAGCTTAAAATACAAAAATATATATACATAATTCTTCATACAAAATCATTTGGGTCACCGTCTTGGTTGGTTTTAGAGACCGATGTCAGGGACTCAGAGGTGGGTGAGAAGTTCGGTGGTGGGCGTTTGGTAAGAATAAATGGAAAAATTTATGAAATTGATTGAAATTAAATATATAATGTTTTCATATCTATTGTATTTTGTATTTTTACCTGATATATCAAATTTCTATTGAATAATGTAAAATGAGGTTTTACATTGCATCTTGATAAAAAAAGGCTCTCTAGAAGAGAATATTATGACTTTAGGTTGTGTTTTGTCTTTTTCTTTTATTTATTTTTTTTGTTAATAAGACATTTACATTAATTACAAATTTAAAATACATAATATTTATAAAAAATATAATAATAATTTACACTTTTATATCCTATCATAACCCTATTTTAACAATACATTTTTAAAATTATATTGTATAGTTTGATTAAAACAAGTATGCATATATGTATCCGGCCGTTTTTGCAATTGATTTGACATATCTAGGTAGGAAGATCTTTTCTGAAATAAGTTAATAAATAAATCGTTTTGTATGATTGACAAGGCATATCTTGACTTAAAATGCAAACAAAACTTAGAAAATATTTTAATTAGCACATTTCACCGTCATATGGTGTGTAAAAGATAAAAACAAATCTCAACAAAACGGCGCCCTCTTAAGCATTTACATATAATTTGTTAATATTTCATGCAAGTGAGATTTTAATTTATGTACCAATTTGTATGGTTATCTAAACAAATTAAAATTTTAAATGTAGTTAGATTCTTTCAAAACGGAAGAGCCAAGGGAGGGAGAGACACCCTTATTTCTTTAATTTTTTTGGTTGGTTTTCAATCAAACATCAATAGTTTACTCATTCGGTCAGTCCTCTTCCACATCCCATAAGTCACCTAGTTTTTAGTTTTACGGTTTTCGCATCCGATTAGAATCTTCTCAATTTCAAGTAAAATAAAACGATCTATATATATCATATGTTGCAAAATAATAAATATGTTGGTAATGACGTAATGTGCATGTAGGTTATACATCATTGAATGTAATAAAATAAAATTATGAGTAGAAAAAAAGTTCTCTTCGTTGAGATAATTCTATTCCAAATCTATTCCACCCATGTTTCATCAAATGAATGTGTCAAATCACAACTATTAATAGCGGTGATGGTTTAGTAGCTTCAAAAAAAATTTCATAGTATAGTTGGGCATGTACTATGATAAGAGTTAATCTTTCGAAATCAGAATCTCCAATCATATTAAGTATTAACCGTCTTGAGTCTCACTAATGTTCTGATAAGGTTTAAGGTTAGGTCATATTATAACTCAGTTAAATTTGAGGGAGTTCTTGCAATTCCCACCATCTAGACTCTTCTTATGTAGCTCTCAACAGACAGATGCTACTATAATCACTGCTAAAGTAGTATATTTTGTCATCCTCAAAATTGTGCCAATTAGGTATTTGATATTTTCACTGGGAGGTACAAAAAAAATAAATAAATAAAATAAAATTTAAAATTAAAAGAAAAAAAGTAAACTTAACCATGTGATTAAAAAGCAAAAACTAAATTAGATTTTAACTAAAATTTGACTAGAACCTTAAAATCACATTTATATTAGACTTAGCCATTTTATAGAAATTTTTGAGTTTGTTACCATTGCTCTCCATGCATAACGAGCAACTCTAACAATTGTTTTTTTCATCCCTCCTCATCGGCCTTCACAAGCTCCAACATCTCTTTTCCAATCTCCATTTTCTTCCATGACCGATGTCGTACCTCTAAAATACAGGTAAGAATATCAAAAGTCAAGAAAAAGTTCAGGAATAACTTCTAAACATATATCTCATTCATAAAGGTCAAGCACATTAATGATTGAGAACGCATATTTCATTTGTAACCACCAAATTAATGACTTAGATTACATTGATTGCAATGACGGTTTCACATTGACCATAACAATCAAGAGAGAGGGTTATTAATTCACCTATCAATCACTCTTGAATCTCATTTTTCTCGTCTGGTTACCATTCTAATCATTAGGCAACCTACACTATATATAGGCACATGCCATGGAATCTAAGGTACGCAATACATCCACATTTTTGAAAATATCAAACTCTGAAAGAAGCTAACTTAGGCATCGGAGTGAGACCTGCCGGCACCCTACCGGCGAGTTCTCCTAATGGGCTATTATTTTGCAAGAATTAAAAAGCATGAATACCAACAAAATTGAAAATTAAGGATGCCACGAAGAACACATGTCGTTCACACCAATTGGAGACAGTTGGACCAAAAAATGTAGTGCATTAATGACTGGGGTGCATATCTCATTCGTAACCACTAAATTAATGACCGAGATCACATTGATTGCTATGGTGGTTTCACATTGACCATAACAGTCAGGAGATAGGATTATTAATTCACCCATTAATCACTCTTGAATCCCATTTTTCTTGTCTGGTTACCATTCTAATCATTAGGCAACCTACACTATATATAGGCACATGCTATGGAGCCTAAGGTACGTAATACATCCACATTCTTGAGAATATCAAACTCTGAAAGAAGCTAACTTAGGCATCGGAGTGCGACCCGTCGGCACCCTATCGGCGAGTTCTCCTAATGGGCTATTATTTTGCAGCAATTAAAGAAGCATGAAGACCAACGAAATTGAAGATCAAGGATGCCACAAAGAACACGTGCCCTTCACACCAATCGGAGATTGTTGGACCAAAAAATGTATCAACAATCAAATTTGATAGTAATTAATTACCAGAGAAGCCACTATCACCACACCGGCCACCAGCGATGTGCGATGGACGCATGCAATGTGTGTCAACCTCCACACCTCCACCCCCCTCTCTACCTCCGTTTAATTCTCTCAACCCAATAAGACGTGTATGTGCTCGCCGTCAACGAAGATGCACCGGTGTTGCGTTTGCACGGTGGTTGTTGCGGTGTTTGCTAGTGCTAGTGTCTTAGGTTTAGAATGATAAGGAGCATTCACATGTAGCTAACCAATGATTATTTTGGATAGTCGAGCATAAATTTGTATGAAAATGTAGCAGTATTCAACTAAGAAATTTAGCTTAAAAGTTTGCGGCTTGTTATACCGCTCACCAAATTTAGTGAATAAAATTCTGGATAAGACATGCTTGTGATTTTGGGATATATGTGCTTTTAAAAAAATTAAATATAATAGTAAAAGTAAATAGTTAAAATTGAGAGTGAGGTGTAGTTGCTTAGAAAAGGTAGGTAGGAAGGAAAAATAGGGAGAAACCAAAAAAAAGAAAGAAAGGATTTCTTACCTAAACTTAAGAGAAAATTTGTTTAGCCAAATGTAGCACCATCAAAGTTTAACACAATCCACAAATTCGACATCAACCCAGTACGTAATTTAACGGGTCAAAATTGATGGGTCTGACTTGTTTAATTAAATGAGTTAAGTTATAACTGCCATGTATAGTCTTCTATTCATGCATTGACACAACCAAAACCCGACTTACGACATAATAGAATTTGTCAAGTTTTTTGACTTTTTTTTTTTCTTCTTCTAATTGATTAAGGAAAATGTAAGAGGGGAAGATCATTCACATTTCTTAGCCCAAAAAGAAAAAGAAGTGGGTGATCCTAAAATAAAAAATGAGGTGGGCTCCCAACAACAAACCTAAAAGATTGTAAGAATAATTACAATAATTAGCAATGAGTAACTTGTTATATATATATATATATATATATATATATATATATATACTGGTGTCCTCGCAACTGTGATGTGGCTTTTAAAATTATCGTTGAATTTGATATTATTATTATTGATTTTTAATCTATTGGTGATTTTAAAAGTCACATCACAGTTGAAAAAACACTAAAAAAACGCTAAAAGAACGCCTAAAATTTTTCATACGGTCAAATCATGTGTACAGGGTAAAATCTCAACAAAACAGCGTCCCCGTAAATATCTACAAAATAATTTTATTATCCATGCAAGTAAGATTTATTTTACCAGTTTCCATGGTTGTATAGACGAATTTAAATTTAAAATGTGTTTAGATTGTTTCAAAATGGAAGAGGCAGCCAACGAAAGGTCACCCTTATTTCATATATTTTATTTATTTAATTTGTCGGGTTTTCAGTCAAACATCAACAGTTTACTCAGCCCTCTTCAACATCCCATACTGATAAGCACACTCTTCTGTTGCACCACAGTTTTGGTCACTGTGTCGGTTCACACTCACTTCCTTACCCATTGCAAAATCATTTGATTTTGTGATATTTATAAAGTTGGTACTATATTATTTCAATAACTTAAGTCGATATAAAAATGTTGATTAATAATTTAATATTATCCTTTATGTGAAGGTTCAAGCTCAATAAGTCAAGTTCAATACGTGAAATGTTTAATTAAAATGAAAGATAAATTACAGAGACACGATATAAACTCACGACCTTTGTTCTCGCAGAACCATATTACATATCGGCAGGCTTCTTAGCCCGTTTACTAAAGAAATTTTGGCCATTTCGGATTTTGGCACGTGGATTGTCGGAATTTGAATATGAATTCCAACACTGGAGCATGCTAACATATTTCCGTCGCAATTCGGAATTTCGGGTTGAAAGAAACTTATTAAATTACGAAAACTCGAAGGCAAGGCTTGCTGGAGTGCTTGCTCAGTGGTAGGGGAAGGTAGAGATCACGGCGGCATAGAAGGAAGAAGAAGGATCCATAGAAGAGACGAGAAAAAGATTGAATGGCGTAATTAGTGAATCAAACGATTAGGGTTTTTTTGGTTGAGAGAAAAATAAATAATTATTTATATGACCTAATAATTTCGGGGCGGGTCAGAATTCAAAAGTTCGGGTTAAGCACTTCCCTAACTGTAAGCATAGATGTAGTTAATTATTTTGTTTGGGTTGTTGCATACTTTATTAACTATAATTACTAACTAGTGAAAATTGGACAAACACAGGTACGTAGCTAACAAGACGTACAAAAAGCCGTGCCAGACTGCCAGTGTTGTCGCTAAGTTTGTCTTCCTCAATCGTGCCTGTTAGGTGTTCGATATTATCACTGACAGAAGAAAACAGAAGAAAAATTAAAAGATAAAAGTTATTACACCAAGAGCTTGTGCTTGCCATGCTCATCCCAAATAAATAATCAAAGATATTTCTCCCATAAACTGTAATTTTTATTCTTTTTTTGGCTCTTTTGCTAATATCACCTTTGGGATGCCAAAAGGATCACTAAAAAGAGGCAAATTAGTCAACATTAATAACGTAATAAATAAATAATAACTACCACGTCCCACCCACATTGTCAAATCTTAATAACCTTACTGCGCCTTGCTCTTTCTTTTTATTTTATTGTAATTTTTTTTTGGAAAAATTATGTTTTACTCTTTCAAAGTTTAGGTCGATTTGCAATTCGACCTTTAAAGTTTTAATTTTGGCAATTTACCTTTTAAAGTTTCAAATGTTTGTAATTTGACAAATTGTATCCAAAACTTCTCATATTATCCATAATTTTTTATTTATTTTATTTCTTTATAAAAAATTTAAAAAAAAATTCGAGTTGGCCGTAGCCACCCCTTTGACCATCTGGCAATTTTCGTACCTTCAATTTTTTTTTTAAAAAAGTAAAAATTAAGGATAATACAAAAATTTTAGAATAATATTGGTCAAATTGTAAAAATACAAAAATAAAACTTTATAGATCGAATAGGGGGGGGGGGGTCTATGGCCATGCTTAGTGCACTCGTGACTTCTTTTTTTTTTTTTTTTTTAAGTAAACAACTCGTGAATTTCCACTTTCTAACTAAAAAAAAAATGACGAAAATCTAACAAATGGCAGGTGGGTTGCACAGCTGGCTAAATACACGGTCCACTACTACGTGAGAGTGGGACCCAACCCAAGCCACCCGGCCCACCCTCCACCTTATAGGACTCTCATCTCATGCCTTTGCCTTGTTAGGATTTTTTTTTTTTTTTTAATTATTATTATTATTATTATTATTATTTTGTAAGTTGCCTTGCTTTGCTAGGTTATAAAGGTTTGTTTGAAAGTGAACTCAATCCAAATTTAAATTTTATTTAAAAAATTTGTGCAATTACAGAAGGGTTTGTTTTGGTTGTGGATTTTATAGAAAAAAAAAAAAAAAGATAACATTTTATCTTTTTTTCATGTATATAAACGAATTCTAAATTTGTAAAAAAAAAAAAAAAAAAACAAATTTGTTTTTAAACAAGGCCTTAAGGCTCAGACAGAGTTTTTTTATAAACTAAATCAAAGAAAATTCATCTAACCTAATCTATAAATAAAATTGTAAAACTTATTTGTTTGTCTAAAATATGAGCAGCTTTTTAAACGTGAAAAAAATTCACATTTTCAAATCGAAAAATAAGCCTAATTAATGAAAAAAAATTCACATTTTCAAATGGTAAATAAGGCGCTGCGTTTTTAAAACTAACCCATAATTTTAAAGGCCGAGACGCAATTTTACTTATATCTGTTTTTAAAAAACAAATCATTTTCATTAATTAGGTTTTAAAAAATTACTATTTTTGAAATAACTATTTCTTTTAAACCACAACTTTTAAAACCGCTAACGAAATACAACCTTAATAAATGATGCCTAGAAGAGCAAGTGTTCTTTGGTCTGTGTCAGTCACTGTCAGTCCCCCCTTCTCCCCCTCCCCCGTCTATCTCTGTCTCTCTCTGAAAGTAGTATTTTTTATTTTCTGGTAATTACTCCTATATATATTGATCCCAACCAGCAACAACCCGAAAAGCAAAGATATTCATCGAAGATTCAAAACCCCACCAGACCTTCTCTGATCAGTGTCGGTAAAGCTCTAGGCTCATTTATGATGGCGGTTGACCTACACAGCACTGAGTTACTGCTTCCTTCTGACTTTCTCTGTGACGAGGAAGAGGATGATATTCTTCCGAAGAATCTCAAGCCCTCCAAGGTTCTCAAGGAGTCGAGCTATTATAATCCCTGGGAAGCTCCTCAATCGGCTCTCAGTTCCCCTGTTGGGTCCGAACTCGGTTCCGGTTCGGCCGAGTCGGAGAGTGACAAGGAAGACGATTACATTGCCGAGTTAGCCCGCCAGATGGCGCACTACATGCTTCAAGATGATGACAAAATGGAAAAAAAGGTATTTTTATTTCCGGTAAACAAATTTTATGATTTTTTTTTTGTTCTTTCTTTTACTGATTGGTGGTTGTTATGGTGTTTCAGACATGGGGTTTGGCTGGTTCGCCACAATCAACGCTGTGGTCACCGCTGGGCTCGAGCAATGGAAGCCGAGATGGTTCTGAACCATCGCCGCCACCTACGCCGGAGTTTGCAGGAGACCCCTTTTGGGATAGCAGATACGACGCCGTTGTTGGGTTGGAGAAGATGAACCTAAACGATTGCGAAAACCCCAAATTCCAGAATAGCGGGTTGTACTCAAACCCGCCTCTCACTGACCATCAACTTCGCGCTATTGAAGTAATAATAAATTTCTCTTTTTTTTTTTTTTTTTTTGTTCATTTATTTACTTATTATTTCCAGGGTATTAATCTTCCTTAATTTGCTTGTTATTGTTTTACAGTTAATTAGGCTGAAACAAGAGCGTGCTATGAAGCAACAAGCCTCTTCAGATTGGGAAAAACAAGCTAATGTTTCTCAGCAGTTTCAGAAGAACGGTAGACTTTGTAGCGGGTTGGGTAATGGAAGAAAGGCTCCGACAGACCCATGGACTCAGACTCAGACTCAGGCACCGGCACCGGCACCGGCACAGTGTCACCAGCAAGTCGGGTCGGGTATGCGGGCGTTTTCCCTGGGTGGAGGCGATTCCGGAAATGGATCATGTGGGACTGGTGGAACGGGTGTTTTCTTGCCCCGCGGAGTCTGGTACTCCTCCGAACCACGCAAGAAACCAGGTAATTAATTTGAGCTTCGTTTGTTATATTTTATGTATTTGTTCTCAGATATCAAAACAAAACACCCAAAATTCAAATTGTTTTTAACAAATATACATGTTTGTCATTTAGCTATCTTTAGACTTTTTGGTTCCTTGTTTGTTGGGAGTAGTTGCCTCTCGAGTTGGAATATTAACTATCCCACTTCAATAATTCCGTTTAGATTTTGGATATTGTATTGTTTGCTTCTGGGTCTAATCTAGATTGAACAAGATTCCTGTAAATCTTCTAATATAAAAGTTTGATTGAGACCAAATTTTTTATTCGTAAGACTAATAGCTGGAACATCCTCTGTGGTCCATCTCCGCCCACAAGTTTGAAAGATGTAGGTGGTGAGAGGGGCCGGCAAGCTACTAAAATATTAATCAATACTAGAAATATTGAAAGAAAAATGGGGGCGAAAAAGACAGCTCCTGCAGATGCTGCTATGAGAATCTGAGGAGGAATTTGTTGTCATATGTGAAGGAATCCCACTTGGCTGATGATGTTTGGTTTGGTTTGGTCAGGATGCTCCACTGTTTTTATACCAGCAAGAGTTGCGCAGGCGCTAAAGCTTCACTTTGACCAAATGGGCGCCCGGTCTCGATCCAGCAATAATCCTGCTGCTGCTTCCCCTCTCCCACACGGTACCCAATTCCCCAATATTCATGAATCATAATAATCTCTCTGGCGGCTTTCGTTTTCTAGCTTTAAATTGTGATTTTTTTTTTTACTGCAGATGGGTTGATGATGGGGAGGAGTAGTAATGGGGGGTTGAATTCAAAGCAAAAGCGGCAGTCCCGGACGGTGCCAGCCATGAACTGTCATGAGATGGGGCTGCCTCAAGAATGGACGTATTGAGTGGGTGTTTGTTAACGCACATGGCCTTGTTCTAGGGTTCCAAGCTGTTGCTGATGATGGTGTTTTGGAAGCTTTTGGTCTAAGAAAGAAAAAAACAGACAAGGTTGAAAGAACAGATGAATAAAGAGGACAAATGAAAAGACTCTATGTTGGGTCAAGTACAGAGAATCCCCCTATATTTAGAGAATAGGACAGACATACAGATGTTGTTTGATAGGAGTATTTAGAAGAGGAAATATGAAATAAAAATGTTGTCTGAGAGAGAAAAAGAGAGAGAGAGAGAGAGAGAGATAGAGAGGATGTACAGCTTCCTGATCCTTTTGTTTGTTAATTCTTGCTGGCTGTCAAAAGCCAAGTAACACTTAGCAAAGGCCAGGATGTTTTTTGATATCCTTGTATTATTAATAATTCAGCTTCACCATTGTGAGACTGCTTGTTCTACTCTTCCTCTGTTCTTCAATTACCATTCTTTTTATTTTTCCAGAGTTTCACACAGATGGGAAATGAGATTTCAAGCTATACCCAAATTACTAGCAATTTGGACAAAAATTGATGAAAATTCTTATGCAGAAACCCTAATGGAAATGGCAAATTTTATAGAACTTTTGGCTCTCATTGCACAAACTTTTTGATGAAAAGTGGTGGGTTTTTGAAGGGACATTTCTCTCTAGAATCGTCCCTTTCTTTTCACTATTCTGCTCGTGGTCTCCTCTCCGTGTACTACTGGTCTGGGAATGCTGAGCGCCGTGGGAGTAAAGGACCTTTGATGTGGAAATCTGAGTTTTACGTGGAAGTTTTGTTTTGTTTTTTGTCTTTTTGTTTTTTTTTTGTTTTTAATTTAAAAAAAAAAACATTTTAAATAATAATTTTTTAATAACTGCCACCATATTAATTAAAAATAATAATATATTAAATATTAATTAAAGCTTATAAAAAGTTTCATAAGGTGCTACAATATTGTCAGAAACAAATAATTTTGGTTATGAAAGATGATGTAGGGTAAATACTAGCTTTAGTTTATTTGCCAACACTTTTTGCATAATTGTTTCTAAGAGGTAGCTCAATTGGCTGAGAATCATGCCTTATGAAGCGGAGGTTACTAGTTCAAATTCTCCTCTCCCCGAAGCCCTTGTGTGGACATGTCAAAAAAAAAAAAAAAAAAAAACACATTTAGACATAATTTTATTGAGTATATTACATAAACTAATTGGTCCGAAATCGGATAATTTTTAGTAGGATTCTTTACTTTAAGAATTAGAACAAAAAAATGTGAACTTGATGGCTCAATCAAGGTAGCCTGAGTTTATAACTCTTGGAAGCAGCATCACATACCCTATCACGAACTGTTGCCCAATATTTTTGATAGAAGCAAGCTGCATATCCGTCTAGGCCAGGGCTTCAAGAGGACGCATTTGATACAACACTTTAGACACTTTATAAGCATGCATATATGGCCTTCCCATTATGGCCTTGCTCTATTTGATTAAACCTCTATTGACATCTTTTGTGTTTATTATGTGCCTCACTCAAGTTATTTCCATATTGCTCTTCATTTCTCCACTCCAATTTTATAGCTTCATGGCAATTTGTTATATTATTTTTTAGGGAAAAATATTAAAAAAAAAAAAAAAAAAACCCTCTAAACAACCAGTCGTTTGCAATATAGCCCTCAATGTTCAAAAGGTACTAAAGTAGCCCTTCAAACTACCAAAATGTATCAAAAAGGCCACTTATTTTTTTATATTCCTAAAATACCCCTATTCTTTTAACAAATAAAATAATAAAATAATTGTAAAAAAAACTAAACAATTTTTTAAAAATACAAAAAAAAAAAAAAACAATATTGGGCGAACAAATACAAAAAAAATATATTTTTTTTTCAAAATAAATAATTTAGGCCAACTACAGTAACTAATTTAGGCCAACTACAGGAACTATTCATGTCGTATTAAAGTAAAATCAAAAGTACGGTTCTTGAGATATTCCAAAAAAAAACATTTTAGTCCTTGGAGTCAAATTATGTTAAAAAGTTGTTTTTATTCGCTCATTGATTTTACTTTAATACGACATGAAACAATTTATAATTTAGGCCAACTACAATGACTAATTTTTTATTTATTCCAATTATATATATATTTTTTTTGTATTTTTCACTAATTTTTTGGTTTTTTTTTTTTACAATTATTTTATTATTTTATTTGTCAAAAGAATAGGGGTATTATAGGAATAAAAATATAAGTGACCTTTTTGATACATTTTGATAATTTTGTGGGCTACTTTAGTACATTTTGAACATTAAGGGACTATATTGCAAACATCTGGTAATTTGAGAGGCTTTTCTATATTTTTCCCTATTTTTTATTCTCTATTTTCTTTAAATGTTATTTTTTATTGTTGAAAAAAAAAAAAAAAGGGGGGCATCCAGTGTGCTACAATGAACTTTCTTATGTGTAGCAAAAAATTTACTTCGAAACATGTGTTTGAGTAAAATGGATCATAATAGCTAAATTCCATTTAAAGTATCTGCTGTAGATGCCTTAATAGTTTAACTTATACATCTTTTGTCTTTTGACGGGAAAAATCTTTTGTCTTGTGACGGGAAAAAAGGGTATAATTTAACAATATCTCACATTTCTTTTTCTTGGTTCAGTAGATGGAAAGGAAAAAAAGAGAAAAGATTATGCTAGTCGTTGATAGAAACTGTAGTTTGCCCCGTGTGCAGTGTCACCAGGAGGGGACAAATTACCTTGTCTTGGCTGGGGACCAAAGACCAAAGAGGTGATTTTTCCATGTAAAAGCTGACAAAGATTTGGAAATGGCACTAAAAATGGGTCTCCAGGTGCTTGTCCCATGTGCTGGAAATGCTACCAAAGCAAAGATTCTTCCTAGCTAACATACAAATCACACTCTGGATATTTTATGATATGCCTTGCCTGCTAATTAATTTAAACTTACTTTTCTTCCAAAGACTTGGATTTTATCCACCCAATTTCTACTTCTGTTTTATATTCAACTTAATTAGCAGTTTGTAGGATTCATTTATTTTTATTTAGATACACTTTGGCTCTCTTTTTGGCACTACTCATTCAAAAGAGACATGTAAAATGTTAGAATATTATTCATTTCTTATTCACCTCAGTCTACGGAACAATGATTGATTTAACATGATATCAGAATAAAAGTCAATAGTTCGAGTCTTGTTTCTGTCCTAGTGAGGACGGGAAGAGGAGTGTTAAAATATTAATTAAATGATTAAATCAATTATTTTCTTTAGAACCTCGTCTTTATAATTCACATTCAATTTTCATTAAATATTGTACGTGTTTGACCTTACTTATCAAGGCAAGTATTTGAGGAAAATGTTTTTTTTTTTTTTTTTTTTTAATTCAAAAATTTGTTTTCTAAATGATATGTCACGATCTCATATAATCTATTGTTTTAGTAAATAGAGGGATATGATGATGACACATCATTTTAGAATTAAATTATAGGAAAATATTTTGAAAACCTAGCATTTCTAAGATTTGTAAACATTTTTCTTTAGACTTTGGCAAAACATGTTTGTTACCAGAATTTATAATGGATCGGGTCGGTCGGCTCTGAATAGGAAAAGAAGCAAGATCTTTTTTTTTTTTCTTCTTACTTTGCTGAAAAGAGATTTAAACAGTAAGATAGTAGAGGATTATAGGCCTTAATTAGTCAAACGAATATTTGAAGAATTGAACTTAACATACTTTTTGGTTAATCAATCATTGTTTGAAGTTGTAATGTGAAACCACAGGAGGCCTAATTAAACACGTGAGAATGGAAGGTTGATCATGATCAGAACATTGGTTTGATGAAACAAACCATTTTTCTAATTTGACAAGATGGTTTGAAAACATGTTTTTCTTTTTTGGGGGAAAAGACATTTGCTCTGATTGATTGGTTCAAGAGTGAAATTACATTAATTTTGACCTAATTTCACAACCATTCCTAGAGCAAACCGGATACAGAATCAAGGAAGAGCCCATGGGACATGGCTCCATCATTCCTTACAAAGAAAATCATAATAAAATGAAATTAAGAGAGGAGTAAGAGAGACACAAATTATGTGATTCGGTCTATAATTTATATCTATAAGTTAAATTCTTCAAGGTTGTAGTACATTTTAAAAAAAAAAAAATACAAAATACTCATACTTATAATATCATAATTTTAATATAGGAAATATATTCTAACATATCAAATATAATTACAATTGATCCTATAAAAAGTAAGCATCCTACCATATCATTTATATTTCTTCCCTATCCAATCACAAATATATGAAGAATAATTTCAATATAGGAAATATATTCTAACACCCTTAAAAATCTATGACTCTATGATTCAGTCTCTGCAAGAGAAAACTCAACCTCTTGGTTCGGTCTATGAAAGAACAAACTACATTGATTCTCAAGTGGTATATACGAAAAAAAAGAGTCAAGAATTCTTTCTTTTTTTTTTCTTTTTTTTTTTTTGAATTTTTTTTTTTTGAATTTAGTGGCTTTTTATTGAGGGAATTGGCTATACAAGATCTCGTCAATGCAGTCTCATGAACCCATGCTGAACAGTGACTGCCCATTACCCAAAAAAAAAAAAAAAAAACCAAGGATTTTGAGGGCTACCAAAGCAACCTAAATGTCCCAAATAAATTATAAATAAATTAGTTGGAGTGGTTGGAAAGCTTTAATTAAAAGAAAGAAACATCTTTGTTTATGGAGAGGAACTAAATAAGACAGGCCAACTGAAAAAGGCAATAAATAATACATTGAATAGTTTGGCCAAGCACAACACATGGCTACATTGAATAATTTGAATGGCTATTTGATGCGATGCAGCCACCCTACAGTGGCCACCCTTTAATTTTTAAAACTTGTCAGCGTTTTATTGGGCTGATGTAGACTTTTGTTAGTTTTATGGACAGAAATGATAACTCCGTTTTAATCAATAACTTAAGTATCATTTGTGATATGAATCGATCGAAACTCAGGTGAGTAAAAATAAAGTAATTAAACTACAGGAAGACCAAAAGGTATTTAACTCTATTATAAAAATAAATTTGACTGTTGGTTTCAAAGTAGATGTATGTTAAAGTCGGGGTCGGCACCACCCCCATCTGCCAATTATAAGGACGGTTGCAGCCATTTCAATCCCCATCGGTGGGTGGCCACTCTGGCCTGCAAAAGTGAGTGGCTGCAACTGCCCCAACAGACATCCAAGAAGCCGTGTTGTAATGATAAACCTAGATATTGAACGGAATCCAAATCACTCTCAAATGAAATTAATGTACAATACTCACAAGAAAAAAAAAATTAAAACAATAATGTACAGTGGACTTAGCCGAAAAGGTAACGACTCCAAAGAAATTAATGCTCAATGGAATTTAATTGGTTAGCCAGTCTAGCCTTTGAAATATCAGTCGATAGGCTTATCATGTCAAGTTGCTTCGCAGCCACACATCTCAACCCACAGAAAATGATCAGAAATTTAAAATTTTTATTTATTTTTATTATTATTACTTTTATATTCTTTTAAAAATAATATAACTATTAAAATTATCATTAAATTTGTAATTTATTATTATTAAATTTTAATTAAATTATAATTTTAAATAAAAAAATGCTAAATATTTTTTTATTGTTCTTTCTTTTATATCTTTTTAACTGTGATATTAATTATAAAATTATTATTGAATTTGAGATTTCTATTTTGAAAAGAGAGATCCCCACGTAAGCAAGACTAGCTCCTTCTTGCGGATCTTTCAGATTATTTTCTGACTTCTTCGTAACAATAGCCGTGAGTTCCCTAATTAAACAAGTTATCAATGAATATATATATATATATATATATATATATATATATATATATATAACCATAATTCGATTTCATATTCAATTTATACAGATCGAATTAATTCTTAATATTTATTAATATTCTTCAAAACAACAAAGGGAAAACAATTAAGAAAAAAAAAATTAAAAATTAAAAGCTAGTTAAACCCAAGAATCATAAGTACTCCACTTCCCTCCCTCAACAACAAGTCAGAGGAGGAAGATCAGATTCTTTCACCGCCTCTTGTTTCTTGAAAACCCTGCTACCAAAAATGAAAAACCCCAAAGTGTGGCCGGCGACGGCGGCCAAAAACACCCCACCGTTGAAAGACATGACAGCCAACATAACCATGTAGGCCAGCCCGATCCTCACGGCAAACAAGAATGTTTGGAGGAGACCGGCGGCCACGTCGGACGAGCCAGGTCCGACCAAGCGGCAATGAGAGAGAAACTCAACCAGAAAAGAGAGCGCGAAGATGAAGAACAAGGCTAATACGTACATGCCGGTGCTCTTGCCGGGCCAGTGGGAGAAGAGTACCTCGGCGTTCGTGCCCCAGAAGAAGGTCATGTGCATCATCATCTTGTGGCGAATCATCCCGGATGTGCCATTCGTGGATGATGGTGATGGTGACATACCACCCATGCCATGCATACCATCCATTGCTGATATCTCTCTCCCTCTCTCTCTCAAAGGAAGCCTTGGCTAGTTAGGGTTTGGTAGGTGACACCATGAATTCATCTGCTCATTATAATGAGACTGTTTCGGCTATTAATTAGAACAGAAGTGGTAGTACATTGTAGTAGTAATGTGTACTACTAGTTTGAGGATAATTGGAGGAAAAAAAAAAAAAAACAAAGGAGGAAAAGTACACGTAATTCTTCAAACTACTTTTTTATTTTCTCCAAACTATTAATTGTGTCAATATCTTTTTAAATTAGCAATAAATGTCAATCTCCTATAAGCTAGACCAACAAAAATGACAAAAACATCTTTATAAATTAGACAAAAAAATAAAAATAAAAAGTAAGAAAAAGAAAAAGTAAAAATTTTGTTGGTAATTTATGGAGGATATTATCACAATTGATAGTTTAAGAGAGATGTTGTCAATGTGGTAATAGTTTTAGGAGAGGATGTATACTTTTTTAAAGAAAAAAGAAAATCAGCTTGCCATGAATCAAATTTTGACACGTAGACAATGTATACATGTGGCCCTTAATGCTAGCTAGTAAGTAATAATGACTCTTTTGAATGAGATGGGTACCGCTCATTTAAAAATTGTATATTTAATAGTGTATATAATATTATATTATTTAAATGACGTGTTAATATTGATAATTTGACATCATATACAATGTTGAATGTAATAATTTTAAATTTTAATATGAGATAAACTCATTCTTACGCTTTCTCACCCACAAATTCAAGATTGTCATCATCTTAATTATAAGAAATAACCGAGTGCAATGTTAAAACGAATGGTCCAAATCATTAATGCAAAAGATTAAAAAAAAATAATAATAAATGAAAGATGACTTTTGGATATATGTTGGGGTCGCGACAACCCCCGATCGCCAATAAGGACACCCATTAATGGTGGTGACCACTTCGGCTGCCGAAGTTAGTGGCTGCAACTTCTAAATGAATCAAACGCAATACTCTTGTTAAAAATATTTTTTTTGTATATATTTATAGTATGTTTGAGAACGTGTTTAACAAATAAAGCTTTTAAGTAAAAAATTCGTTTTTTTTTTTTCTTTTAAGTTTCATTTTTAAACTTTTGCCAAAAATAATTTTTTTAAACTTTTGAAAAAATGGTTTTTACTAGGAGCCAACTACGAAGTTAATTGGAATGTATTAATATAGAGCTCAATCTATCCAAATGGGAGTGGGTAATATATGATTCGTAAAATGATAATTTTGCCCTTATATTAACAAGAACCGACTTTTCTTTAATATAGGATCTTAGTTTGTATGATACCTTTTCTCCATGCACACTATTTTTATATAGTAAATTTTTCTTCAATATCTAACCATTTAATCATTTATAAATTTGATTTTCAAAAATGCTTGAAATATTATATATATTTTTATTTCAATTCTCTTATAACTAATTATTTTTATTAATTATGCTTCGTCTCCTCAGCATTCTTCTTGTATATTTAATTGATTCGTCTCGTATATTTAATTGACGTATGTAGCATGTTCAATTTACTCTTCTTCTTTTTTTAATTAAAATTAATATAAAGGTGAATCGAGCATATCACGCCAACTAGTATGTTGATAGAATGCTAGAAGAATGTAAATTAACCTTTCTCCTATTGAAAATTACCCACCAGCTGAAATTCCCATGAATCAACCCATAATACTTCGACCCTAAACATTAATATATTAAATTACACCAAGGTTCATGCAAAATATTGATAAATCATACAACTGGATCCGAATCTTTAACAATTTGTCGGGTGATCTTTGTTCAAGTAAAAGCACGGACGGCTCATGATGACTTATAAAAATTATCTTACATTTGTTATTCAAATTGGAACAACAAAATTACTGAAAATATGCCTACAAGTAGTACTGCTGATTAGCAATTCAATGGAGGAAGATCAGATGGATCTTGGAAAGGCGTTGTCTTTGAATTCACAAAAACCCGACTGCCAAAGATGAAGAACCCTACTGTGTATCCTCCGACTGCAGCAAGCAGCACGCCAACATTAAACGACATGACGGCAAGCATGAGCAAGTAAGCCAACACAACACGAACGGCATACATCGTAGTCTGTACAAGTCCAGCTGTGATATTGTCGGTGGTAGACTTGATAAATCTGGTGTGCGAAAGCCACTCCACCACAAAACCCACCACAAAGACTGAAACTAAGGCCAACATGTAGGAGCTGAAGCCTTGTCCCGGCCAACCTGCGAAGATAATTTCTGTTGTATTTCCCCAAAAAAATGTCAGGTGTGTCTTCATTTTTTTTATTTTTTATTTTTTAACTCTCTTTGAAATAAATGATTAAAGGGAAGGATATTATAGGGAGTTGAAGGAGGCATTTTGGTGATGGCAGTACATAATTCTCATTGTGTACTACAACAATGTACTTCCATTTCTTTCTTTCTTTCTTTCTAAAGGAAGTTCCACTAGTTCTAAAAAGCAGACAATTGCCACCAATAATGGGGCATTAATTTTAGAGAAATTACATTAATGCTACACTTTTGTGCATTAACGTAATAAATAATTAAAACGATTATGAAAAAAGTTGAAGTCTTACTCTTCATGGCCGCCCACCGGCCGGCCGTTGAGACCTATCTTACCATGAGTGGTGGAGATTTTGCTTATGCAACCCACTTATTAGTAAATTATTATTTAAAGTTTAAGTGGATAAAAATAAATAACTTTTAAAAAATGCAGGAATTTAATACGCATAACCTTTGTGAGAAGTGAATCCCAAAGAGCGACCCACCACATGCGGCTGCGTTGGGTGTGCATGGGCTCATGGCTTGCCATGGGAAAGAAATAGACCTACTGTTGGCCATGTGGAGGCCAGGAGACCCACAACTACGGGTCTCTATGACCATTTTTTTTAAAAAAAACAGAAAAATATAATTATAATTTTACAATCGTTTTAAGTATTTATTGGACAGAAAAGTTGATGGAAGTCTCGATCTATTAGTATTAACAACAAACATAGTAGTATTAAAATCTAAATAAATTTATCTTAGATTTGTTGTTAGGTGGAGTTTTGGTGATCTACTGTCAGATATTGGGTTTTGGCATCGTAGTGCGGTAATGCATGTACTACGCAAGGAACTCGATCTTGTACTACAAATCAAAACTTTCTTGCTTTCTTTTAGACTTTTTTTTTTTTCAAGATTGAAAATTCAGCAAACTTTTCAAAAAAATTAAAACTACAAGACAAAACCTTTCTATTTTTCAATACAAAAAATTTAAAATCTTATACCACATTAATCCACGTATTTAAGCTAAAAGGGTTTGCCATATATGCCTATCATTTTTTTTTTTGGCGGATTTAATTTGCTCTTTGATCAACGTTATTAAAGAATGCTCACTAAATTTAGTAAGTTCACTATTTATTTTTTTCTTCCCAAATTACCGAACCAATTAATACAACTCATTTTAATATTCTAACCAACCAAAATAACATTTAGCTAATTAACCAGATAAAAATTGTCTAAAAAAACACTGAAACAAACTCAAGCTCAAGGATCAAACACAAATCCTCTAGAAAAAGAAAGAAAGAAAAAGACAGAATATACTGGTTTTCGTTGTCAAGCTGACAAGTCCACCACATGTTTCATCCGTCAAGCTCTGTGTGCACCTAGTACTATTGCCCTTGGAGGCTGTTGTACCTCAGAAGTAGCTAATTTCATTATAAAACCTTTCCAGCTAATCTCTCTGATGATTGAGATTTGATTCGGAGATGAGATTTCATTTGCATCATTGCATGATTTATATATATAATAGAATGACTTTGTGTAATTGTGTGGGTGGTTCAAACCCTACTCTATCATTTAACCCATTTAATTGGGCCATTTCATTAAAATATTTCATATTGGACCTTACCCATTAAAAGAAAGTTTGAGCTTACGTATACGTAAGGAGAGTGTTATAGAAATGATTAAATGATTACATTTATTTCTTTTTATCATTGTAAGATTTTTGGATTAACAATAATTTAACTTGGTATCAGAATCAAATGTCCTAAGTTCGAGTTAAATTTAACATGGTTTCAAAGTCAAAAGTCCTAATTAGTTCAAACCTTGACTCCCTTTATTCACTCATTTCAATTAAACATTTCACCTAGATCACAACTTTGATAGGGGTGTCAACCCGGTCCGGTTTTCCACTTTTTGGCCAAAACCAGGGACCGGAACTGGGAACTGGGTCCCGGTTACCGGCCGGTTTCGGTTTGCACCCGGTCCGGTAACCCTTTTTTAAAAAAAAAATTGTTATTTTTGGCTTAAATCAATTTTTTTTTGACAAAACAACCACCAATTGTAGATAATCAAACAAATCTACACCCAAACCAAAACAAAAACAAATTCATTTAGGTAGAACAAAGAAAAATCTCACGAAGTAGGTATGAGCAAGTAAGTAGCTAGAGAAGGATTCCAACAACCGACACTAGTTAATAAGTAGATCTCATCATCGGGAACAACATACTAAAATTGTATCAAGATCGGATCACAAACGATCCTCCAATCTCTGATGAATGTGATTATGAGAAAAAAACCTCATTTTTTCTCTCCTCTCTGCCGAATGCTTTCTTCTCTCTCTTTTTTCTTCTTTTTCTTTTGTTTTCTATTTCACCTAAAAGAAACTACGGAGTAGATAGAAAAAAAATAAAAAATAAAAATAGTGAGTGGGTGCCTGGGTGGGGAAGTGGTTGAATACTGCTGGTAGAGCCGTAGAGAGATAAAAGGGGAAAAACTAAATTAAAATAAAATAAGTGGTGGGGCGTGTGTAGGAAAAGAAAGAAAGGAATTGTAAATTAATGAAATAATGAAGGTCAAAGTGGTAGATTAAGCATCAAACAAAACTCCACTATTCCCGGCACTTGTTTATAGCTTTAAGGATAAGATATATTAATTTAATATATATAAAAATATTTAAAACAATATATATATATATATATATATATATATATATATATATATTCCCGGTAAAAATTGAGTGCCAAAAACCGGGTACCCGAAGTACCCGGTTTTTGATTTTTTCCAACCGAAACTGGAACCGGCTCTTCAATTTCCCATTTTTTAGTTTCCCAATTTTTCGATTTTGGTTTCGATTCTTCCATAATTTTTGACAACCCCTAAGTCTTTTGACACAACTAACATAAAATCTATATAATTTTACATTCATCTGTTTTTTTTTTTTTTTTGAGAAAAATTTTACATTCATCTGAATCTCGACACGACTCGACCCAACCTGCTGAGGACTGAGGAGTATATGACTTTTCTAGCTAGAACGAGACACCAAAGCAAGCGACGTACCACTTAGAAACTCCCACTTGTTGAGAGAGGGAGAGATGGAAAAGAATTGCCATAGACGTCGGCGGTTGGTTCTACTGCCATGTCCATTCCAAGGCCACATAAATGCCATGCTTCAGCTCGGCACCATCCTTCACGCCCGTGGATTCTCCATCACAATCGTCCACGCCGAGTTCAACTCTCCGGACCCTTCGAACCACCCGAATTTCAATTTCCTTCCAATACCGGATGGCTTATCCGAAGCCGATATCTCATCCGGGGATCCGGTAAGTATTCTATGGCGGATTAATGCCAACTGCAGATCCCATCTCCGTGAATGCTTGTCTCAGATGATGACGGCACCGGCACGTGAAGGCCCAGATGACGGCGATATCGCCTGCATCATCTACGATGAATTCATGTACTTCTCAGAGGCCGTGGCCAATTCTCTGAAGCTTCCAAGCATCATCTTAACCACCATGAGTGCTGCCACTTTTCTTGCTCGCACCGCCCTAATCCAACTCGTGGCGGACGGTCAACTTCCCTTCCAAGGTAGACGCAATATATTATTTAATCTGTTTTTCTTTTTTCTTATTATCCTTTTAAGCCATTTAGTTTAGTTTTTTGCGATATACATTCAGATGAAAGATATATTAAGATATATATGTGGATAGAAAAGAGGGTTGCTGCACTTACAAACAAATCCTTACAAACACATGTGGTAAGAAAGAAGATAAAATAAATATAATTGGTTTTTTGGGTGTTTTTTTGTCCTTTTCCTTGCCACATGTGTTTGTAAGGATTTGTTTCGATACAAAATATCTTAGGATGGTAGATTAAATTAATATATAAACGATAAAATTAGTATCCATTTAGTATTAGTAAAAAAAAAAAGAATATAATTGTTTCTTAATATATTTTAGGAAAAAGTCTACATATCCCTTTAAACTAGCTACCACCTAATTGATAATGTTCCCCCCAAATTTTCAATTGTGAGTTGTGACAATGTCCTTTTAATACTATCAAAACATTGTCTATGTCCCCAATAACGAAATTATTATTAGTAAAAGTAAATAAATAAAATACTAAAACTTCTAAAAAAAACCTAAAACTGAAGAAAAAAAAAATCTTTTTTATAAGAAAAAAATTAAAACTGAAAATTTTCATTTTTATTGTTATGTTATAATTTTTTAAATAAAAATTTCCCTTTTAAAAATATTTTTTTTTCTTTTTTTAAATAAAAATTTTTCATTTTAAAAAATTAAAAAATTATCGTTTTAAAAATTAAAATAAAATTTTCATTTTTTTTTATAAATTATTATTATTATTTTTTTTTAATTTATAGGAGTATTTTTTTTCCTATTGAGAAATATACAAGGACATTCTTATCTTTATTCAAATATTGAGGGAACATTGACAATGTTTTGGTAGTTTGGGGAGACATTTTCACAATTGAAAGTTTGGGAGGATATTGTCAATTAGGTGGTAGTTGGGAGAAGTATATGGACTTTACCCTATATTTTTAATTTTCAACTCAAATAGTGATGCCTACTTTTTTAATGATATATTTGGGTTATTGCTCGTGATAGATTTTGAATGTTTAATGTTTGAGTACAAATTGATTTTTGTTATAATAGGGCCAAAAGCCAAGCTTAATTATTTTGGCCCAAATATATAGATTTAGCTATTTCTATACTATAATAAAAAAAAAAATTCAAAAGAGGAGAAGGGTCATGGCCAATACCAACCAACCGCTCCCTCCGTTTAATCACAAATATGCTAAACATTTTCTCTATTTGCGCACTGATACTAACTACTACAAAACATGGATTATAGATTCTGTGTTACAGGACTCGGTTCCAGAGCTTTATCCACTCAGATATAAGGATCTACCAATTCCCTTGTTCGGAATATGTGATACCTTTTCAAAACTAGTACTTGAAGCGTACAAGATTAGAACATCTTCAGCCATCATTTGGAATACCATGGACTGCCTTGAACCATCGTCGTTGTCACATATCAAACACCAATTCCAAGTTCCAATCCTACCCTTGGGCCCTATGCACAAATTTGCCCCAGCCTCCAGCAGTAGCTTATGGAAAGAGGATACTAGCTGCATGGAATGGCTTGGGAAACAAACTAAACACTCAGTTATATACGTGAGCTTGGGAAGCATAGCATCCATGGATGAGAAGCAGCTAGCCGAATTGGCATGGGGACTAGCCAGCAGCCAGCAGCCTTTCTTGTGGGTGATTCGGCCGGGTTCAGTTCACGGTTCAGAATGGATTGAAATACTACCCGAAGGTTTCAAAGAAAATATTGGAGATAGAGGTTGCATTGTGACATGGGCACTGCAGAAGGAAGTTTTGGCGCATAGCGCAGTGGGAGGGTTTTTGAGCCATTGTGGTTGGAATTCAACGCTGGAGAGTATTTCCGAAGGAATTCCAATGATATGCAGACCGTATTTCGGGGACCAGAGAGTGAACGCAAGGTATGTGAGTCATGTATGGAAGGTAGGCTTGGAATTGGAGAACGAGATGGAAAGAGGTGAGATAAAGAGAGCTGTAAGAAGAGTAATGGTGGAAAAGGAAGGGGAGGCCATGAGAGAAAGGGCTAAGAATTTGAAGGAGAATATTGAACTTTGTATTAAAGAAGATGGTTCTTCCAACAATGCCTTGAACAGGCTGGTGGAGATGATCATGTCATGATTGTAATCTAATAACACATCTACTATCACAACTTTTCTTGATCTGAAATTTTTTTTTTTTTTTTTTTTGAATGCTCTAGATCTAGATCTGAGGACTGTCCCTCTTAGTATCTTGTATTATTTTTTACTCCCTACCAAAGATCTGCTTTCCTTATTTATTTATTTTGGCCAATAACCATAACTAAATCCAAAAGACATTCACCCTTGCCTCACATGCTTCAAATCTTTCTCTCTTATTTTTTCCCCTGTTTTGCTTCATTATTATAAGATAACGGTACACCGACAACTCTTTTACCTTGTTAACACGGTTAACATATAATTAGAACCACCGTTAAATTTTGGATCCAATTGAGATTTTTCTGCTACATTAAGAAATATACACTTACAAGTGCATCTAACATTTGACATTTCTCTTTCCTTATAACAACAACAGTTGGTGATGGATCAAATATGGTTTGTAAGAAACAAAGTAGTCCATAATAAGTCCATCATTCCGGATCCAATCTCAACCCTTGAAAGCATTGATTTCATCAGCAAGGGCCACCTTGCTGCTTGGAAGAACTCAGCAGACCCCCCCTCCCCCTAGAGGTTAATTTTGATGTTGCTGCTAACTTCTTAACTGCAACAACGACCATAAATGACCATGAAAGTAACATCCTTGCAACCTTTTACAAAACAAATCCTTGGATTGGAAGTGATGGTTGGAGAGGCACAAGCTGCTCTCCACTTGCAGCAACCATGATTACAACTCTCATCATTCTTCAAGGGGATTCTCTAATTATCACAATTCTGGCTATCAACAAATCGTCCATCTTGACCGATTAAAACATTTCTATTATTGTCGAAGACATTGACCAGAAGCCATCGTTACACAAAATCCAAATTATATTTACTTATCTAATTTATTACATTTATTAAACACTTTTTATTTATTAATTTATTTCAGGACCAAAACAATCCAACGGATACAACTTCAACCCAAAATTCAATTCCTTTGGAAAAGTGACAGTAAGAACCCCATTCTCCATGGACGCCTTCACTGCCTCCATCATCACATTCTCCGGCAGCCTGAACCTCCTCATGAACTTCCCGTTGATAAGCTCCACCCTATGCCATGTGTCGTTAGTGTCTTCCTTCTCTACGTTCCTCTCTTCGCTGATCTGGAGCACTCGGTCATCATCATCTTGGTCTTTAATTAAAATGAATAAACAATTCTGAAAAGATTATTGTAATAAAATTGAGAAAACATTTAAATAACAATGAAGATAAGCTGTCATCGTCAATTCATGTAAGATGATAAAGATAAATTGCAATAATAACAGAGCATAGCGGACAAGTGCATATGTGCGAGAGAGAGAGAGAGAAAGAGAGATGGAAGAGCAAGGGAAGAGACGCCGACGTGTCCGGGTGGTGCTATTACCATTTCCGTTCCAAGGCCACATAAACCCAATGCTTCAGTTGGGAAGCATCCTCCACTCCAATGGCTTCTCCATTACCGTCGTTCACGCCCAATACAACTCCCCCGACCCTTCAAGCCACCCAGATTTCAGCTTTGTTCCCTTGCCAGATACATCATCCGGCCCCGACTTTTCTGGCGAGGTAATAGCTTCTATAGTGCAGCTTAATACCAATTACAAAGCTCGTTTCCAGGAGTGCTTGGCTGAAGTGATGAGCCAACAGTGCCCGGACGATGGAATCGCCTGCATCATCCACGATGAGCTCATGTACTTTTCCCAAGCAGAGGCAAAGGATCTGAAGCTTCCAAGCATTAGTTTAACTGTCGGTAGTGTTGCCCATTTTCTTGCTCGTTCTGCCCTTGTCCAACTAAAGGCAGAAGGCCACATCCCCTTCCCAGGTATATCTATGTTCCATCAAAAACGTAGTTCTTGCCTTATCCTAAAGGGTACAATACTACAATACAAAGGGTAGTCGGAGCACTCCCAAAATCAAGGAAAATAGGGTGGCTGGGGGTGGCCACGAGCCACTCCTAGCCCAACACCCTCCTTTAATTTCCATTTTTTTTTAAAAAAATTTTAATTTTAGTCTTTTTTATTGATTAATAATTATAAAAGGTAAATTTGATTTTTCAAAGGTCAAAATGATGGTATTTCCCGAAGATTTTTTGTCAAATGTTGTTTTTGCATCCACTCTAATGGTCAATGTAAACAAATGGGCTTAATTGTAATAAAATGATAGTTTGATATATGCAAGTATCACATTTGTTAACTCATGAAACTATTTTGATAAGGGTTGTCGGCTAAGGGGGTAAAGTGTATTAACTTTATCTTATTGTCAAATGATCATCGCCCTTCAAACTAGTTACTTACATTCAAATTTTTTTGAATTACAGAATTTAAGTAGCACGATCCAGTTCCAGAGCTCTATCCTCTCAAGTTCAAGGATCTACCTATTTTTGAAAAATTAGTGAACTATTTGGCACTAGTGAGTAAAGCTTTTAGCAATAAAACATCTTCGCCCATCATTTATAATACAATTGACTTCCTCGAAAATTCATCATTGGAAAAAATTCAACACCAATGGCAAGTTCCAATATTCGCAATGGGCCCTATGCATAGGATTGCCTCGACCTCCTCTAGTAGCTTATTGGAAGAGGACACTACTTGCTTGGCATGGCTTGATAAGCAAAGTTGTAAATCAGTCATTTATGTAAGCTTGGGAAGCGTGGCATTCATGGACGTCAAAGAGCTTGCTGAGATGGCTTGGGGACTAGCGAACAGCCATCAACCTTTCTTATGGGTGGTTCGGCCAGGCTCGGTTCATGGTGCAGAATGGACTGATGTACTGTCAGAAAAATTTAAAGAAAACATTGGCGAGAGGGGTTATATTGTGAAATGGGCACCCCAAACGGAAGTTTTGGCACACAATGCAGTGGGAGGATTTTTGAGCCACTGTGGATGGAATTCAACGCTAGAGAGCATTTGTGAAGGAATTCCAATGATATGCCGACCGTGTTTCGGGGACCAAAAAGTGAATGCAAGATATGTTAGCCATGTATGGAGAGTAGGCCTGGAATTGGAAGGTGATCTGGAGAGAGGTGAGATAGAAAAAGCTGTAAAAAAACTTAAGGTTGATGAAGAAGGGGAGGCCATGAGGAAAAATGCTAAGAAATTGAAGGAGAATGTTGAACTTTGCATTAAAGAAGATGGTTCTTCTTACAATTCCATGAACAAGCTGGTGGAGATGATCAGGTCGTTTTAATATGACTATGGAGGTCTAATATTTTTAATAATTTTTTTTTTTCCTTTTGTTCTCCCTCATATACTGTACCGTTGAATTGCCTTTTACTCCCTAGCAAAGAGCTTTTTCTTATTTATTAGTTGGAGAGGCACGTGCTTGATTCAATGTATTTCAATGTTTGATAATAATATATGTAATTTTTTATTTGGCAAGTAGATAGACGTTCATTTAGTCTAAAAAAGTAGTTTTTTTTTTTTTTTGAAAAGACAAAAAAGTAGTTATAAATTAATGAGTATATATATGGTTTATACATGGGTTCAACTAGATGATTATGGGTGTCAACTTAGTCCGATTTTTGGCCAAAATTAGAGACCGGAACTAGGATATCTCGGTTCTTGATCTTGGAAAACCGGAATCGAGAACTGGATCCCGGTTAACTAGGGTCCCAGTTACCGGCTGGTTCCGGTTTGCACTTTGATCGGTAACCGGTTTTTTTAAAAAAATTGTTTTTTTGGCTTAAATAATTTTTTTTTTTTTCACAAAACAACCACCAATTGTAGATAATCAAACAAATCCTATCCAAACTAGGACAAAAACAAATTCATTTAGGTAGAACAAAGAAAGATCTCACAAAGTGGGTATGAGCAAGCAATTAGCTGGAGAAGGATTCCAAAGATCAATACCAATCAATAAGTAGATCTCGTCATCAGGAACAACATACTAAAATTGCATCAAGATCGGACCACAAATGATCCTCTAATCTCTGACAGATGTGATTATGAGAAAAAACCTCATTTTTTCTCTCCTCTCTGCCAAATGCTCTCTTCCCTCTTTTTTCTTCTTTTTCTTTTGTTTTCTATTTCACCTAAAAGAAACTACCGACAAGATAGAAAAAAATAATAATAAATAAATAAATAGTGAGTAGGTGCCTGGGTGGGGAAGTGGTTGAATACTTCTGGTAGAGAGATAAAAGGGAAAAACTAAATTAAAATAAAATAAGTGGTATGGCGTGTGTAGGAAAAGAAAGAAAGGAATTGTAAATTAATGAAATAATGAAGGTCAAAAAAATGATAAATTAAGCATCAAACACTATTCCCAATACTTGTTTATAGCTTTAAGGATTAGATATATTAATTCAATATATATTAAAATATTAAAAAAATATTATTATTATATGGTTCCAGTATTCTCGGTAAAATCGGGTGCCAAAAACTGGGTACCGGAACCGGGGTACCCGATTTTTTGTTTTTTCCCAACCGGCTCTTTGATTTTTCTGTTTCCAATTTTTCGGTTTTTCAGTTTCAATTTTTTGGTAATTTTTGATAGCCCTACAGATGACCCTGATTAGCAGTTATTATACCAAGTTTTAACCGAATTTCATAACCCATGGCCAATAAAATAATCAAGTCGGACATAAATTGAACTTATATGAACCAATTTTGAGTTCGCTCGTGAACGGTTTCACTTGCTTACACCACTCCCTATAATTGAGGGTCATTCTTTTTCAGGCAGACATCTGCTTTCCGTTTGCCTGATAAAAATCCTTTAAGTTTCCTTTCAACCAGCTGCTGAGAGTTGACATACGCACTAGATACGCACTAGATTTTGTATATAATGACTGCAATACCCCCAAATCACAGTTAATAGTAATTTTTGCAATAATTGAATTAATCAGGACTATAAAGTGTAAACAGACAACACAAAAGTTATAGTTCAAAAACCAATCACATCTGCAGCTCCCAAATCCTTGAAAATCGTCCCTGTGCTTTAACGTTATAACTGTTAGAATATATAATCACTAATGATTTTTATTAGATTGTTTAACTTTAGCAGGTCTGTGCTAATTAAATTCTAAAAATACTAAATTACCAAAATTCTACTGTAATCTCCTCCCTTCATATTAGGAGTAAAGATCCTCCCCCTCCAATCGACAAAAACAAAAAAAAACTCACGATATATTTGGAAAAAGAAAAAGGAAGATTATTGAATAATGGGTAAGTGGGAGAAAAAAAAGTGGATTGAGATTTTTATAATTTTTTTTAAATTTGAAATTATTAAATTCATAAATCTTAACCATTCATTTTATCTAAGTGTTTAAAATAATTCATGTTTAAGTATTTAATGAGAAAATATGACTTATTAAATTCCTTGAATGTAGCTTGCTCATTAAATTTTCACATTAAATGCTAAAATATAGCTTATTTTAGACGCTTAAATAAAATGACTGGTTAAAATTTATAAATTTGAAAATCTCAAATTTTTTTTTTTAAAAAAAATTTAAGTGATCTCAATAAAAAATAAAAATAAAAAATAGGGCTAAAAATATTAACCCATAAATATCCACAAAACAGGCCCAATAAAAGTCAAGAGGAACGCTAGGCTTAGAGTATGGACAGCAAACAACCTATAGCTCATTCATGTTCCTATATTTGAGAAAAATTTCAAAAAAAAAATCACAAAAAAGCATCCGAAACTCTAAATATAACCAACATTACTATAGATGCCCAATATATTATTAAATTATAAAAAACTGATTCTCTCTTCTTTACATGTCCTAACAATTCTCTCTCATTTCTCATTGGTTGCAATGATAAAAAGAGATAGTATTTAATTCATATAGAAATAAATAAGAGAATCTATTGTGAAGTGTTTTTTTTTATAGGAAATTAAAAAGTTATTTTATTCCCTAAATTGAGAAAAAATATTAGAAAAGTTGTTGTTAGTGCTCCTACAAAGCATGATTAGATATGAGATAAATTTAAATTTTAAAAAATCCATTCATATTGAGCCACATCAATTTATAATTTTTTTTTTTTTTTGTAAAATATGTTTGTAAGCCTAACATTTTCTAAAATAAAGTTAATTTAATTAGTTACACAAAATCCAAATTGTATTTACTTATCCAATTTATTACATTTATTGAACGCTTTATTTATTTCCGGACCAAAACAATGCAATGGATACAAGTTCAACCTGAAAATTTCAATCGCTTTAACGTCAGGCTTCTTGACCTCCTCCATTGGAATAGTCACAGTAAGAACCCCATTCCCCATGGACGCCTTCACCTCCTCCATCTTCACATTTTCCGGCAGCCTGAACCTCCTCATGAACTTCCCGCTGCTGCGCTCCACCCTATGCCACGTGTCGTTCTCGTCTTCCTTCTCCACATTCCTCTCTCCGCTGATCTGGAGTACTCTGTCGTCTTTGATCTCCACCTTCACTTCCTCCTTCTTCAGACCCGGAAGATCGGCCTTGAACACGTGAGCTTCTGGGGTCTCCTTCTAGTCGATTCTGGTGTTCACAAACGCAGAATTTTCCTGAGAAAGTTCGGGAAAAGTAGGGGAGGGGAAATCCTTGAAGGGGTCAAAGACGCTTCGTCGGCCACCGAAGAAACTTGGGATGATCGACATTCTCGCTGCGATTCTGATCTTCGGTGAAAGACTGTATGGTTGATGAGAAAGCTTCTTTGAATTGCTGTTTGTAATTGTACTCGGAGTTGGTTGTTTGCCGGAGGAGGGATAGGCTGGGTATTTGAAGTGATGAGAGGACCATTCTAGTATTTTCGCGAGAAAACAAAAAAAGGCACTTGCTAGAACGTTCCTGAACAAATTGTGGGTTTTCACGAGGAGTCTGGGCCAGAGTTTGTTTTCATGTTAGGCTTGGAATTTTGGGTTTGATATTCGTCATGGGCCCCCATTACCTTATATTGGGCCTGTGACCTTTTACTAAATTTATGGTAACATAATTCTTTTTTTCTTTTTCTTTTTAATTTTTTTTCCTTCATTTTGTAGAATTTGTTTATTTTTATTTTATTAAGGGAAGGGAGACATTGACAATTTTTTAGTTTGAAAAAATATTGTCCCAATTAAAATTTTAGGAGGAATATTGTCAATTTAATAGTAGTTTGAGAAGTATATAAACTTCTTTTTTTTTTTTCTCTTTTTTTTTTATTTTTTTTTATTTTTTATTTTTTTATCTGATTTATATTTTATCGCATATTATAGAGAAACTTCTCTTTAACTCCCTTAAACGTTTATTTATTTTGCAATTATCTCCCTCAAAGTTTAATATCAAACTATAAAAAATTTGATCAATCTACTAAAAATGTAGAATAAGCATGGTGAATGAACAAAGTTTTTCTTCAAATTGAATTAAAAGAATTTTATTAAATTTAGCTTATAAAAGTGATATGTGTCTATTTTTTTTAATAATATGTAAGATGCACATGAATTTTTAATAAAATTTATTTTAACTTTATTCTTAATATTAAAAACACGTATACTTCTCACATATTTAAAAGACATATATGTCAAAAATTTTCTCGGACCAAATTGAGAGGAAAACTTTGTAAACCGCATGTGAAAGATGATAAAGATAAATTGCAATAATATGACATCACGCATTCATGTCATAGTAGTGATAGTGTGTGCCAACTGCCAAGCATAGCCGACAAAACTCTGTAGGAAAGAAAGAGAGAGAGAGATGGAAGAGCAAGGGAAAAGACGTCGACGTATGGTGATAGTCCCGGAGACGTCATGATTTGAGCCATAAAAAAAAAAGTAATGTCACACCACTTTGAACATGACAAAATTGGGAATAGTCCGATGTAATGATCGGTTGGTGGTGGGCATCTTTACATGTCATCTTGAGAGACGAATGCAATTGTCCAAACTCTGAACCTTCGTCATTTCATATGCAGAGCCGATAAAACTGTGTGGGAGAGAGAGAGAGAGAGAGAGAGAGAGAGAGATGGAAGAGCAAGGGAAGAGACGTCGATGTCTCCGGCGGGTGGTGCTGGTACCATTTCCGTTCCAAGGCCACATAAACCCAATACTTCAATTGGGCAGCATCCTCCACTCCAAGGGCTTCTCCATCACCGTCGTTCACGCCCAATACAACTCCCCAGACCCTTCAAGCCACCCAGATTTCAGCTTTGTTCCCTTGCCAAATACCTCATCCGCCCCCGACTTTACTGGTGAGATAGTAGCTTCTACGGTGCAGCTTAATACCAATTACAAAGCTTGTTTCCAGGAGTGCTTGGCTCAAGTGATGAGCCAACAGGGCTCGGACGAAGGAATCGCCTGCATCATTCACGATGAGCTCATGTACTTTTCCCAAGCAGAGGCAACGGATCTGAAGCTTCCAAGCATTAGTTTAACTGTCGGTAATGCTGCCCATTTTCTTGCTCGTTCTGCCCTTGTCCAGCTAAAGGCAGAAGGCCACATCCCCTTCCCAGGTATATCTATGTTCGATCAATAACGTAATTCTTGCTTTATCCTTTAGGTACAATAGTACAACACAAAGGGTAGTCGGAGCACTCCCAAAATCAAGGAAGATGGGGTGGCTAAAGGTGGCCGCGGGTTGGCCACTAGCCGCAACTAGCCCAACACCCTCCGTTCCACTTTTTTTTTTTTTTTTTTTTAAATCTAGTCTCTTTTTATTGATTAATAATTATAAAAGCTAAATTTGATTTTTCAATGGTCAAAATGAGGGTATTTCTCGAAGATTTTTGCCAAACGTAGTTTTTGCATCCACTCTAACAGTCAATGCTAACAAGAGGCTTAATTGTAACAAAATAATAGTTTGATATATCTAAGTATCACATTTGTTAGCTCATGAAATTATTTTGATAAGGGTTGTTGGCTCAGAGGTTAAAGTGAATTTAACTTGATCTTTTTATTGTCAAATGATTATCGCTCTTCAAACTAGTCGCTTACATTCAAACTTTTTTGAATTACAGAATCTAAGTCGCAAGATCTAGTTCCAGAACTTTATCCTCTCAGGTTCAAGGATCTACCTATTTTGGAAAAATTAGAGAGCTATTTGGCACTAGTGAGTAAAGCTTTTAACAATAAAGCATCTTCGCCCATCATTTATAATACAATTGACTTCCTTGAAAATTCTTCATTGAAAAAAATCCAACATCAATGGCAAGTTCCAATATTCGCAATGGGCCCTATGCATAGGATTGCCTCGACCTCCTCTAGTAGCTTATTGGAAGAGGACACTAGTTGTTTGGCATGGCTTGATAAGCAAAGTTGTAAATCAGTCATTTATGTAAGCTTGGGAAGCGTGGCATTCATGGAGATCAAAGAGCTTGCGGAGATGGCTTGGGGGCTAGCAAACAGCCATCAACCTTTCTTATGGGTGGTTCGGCCAGGCTCGGTTCTTGGCGAAGAATTAATTGAGGTATTGTCCGAAGAATTTAAAGAAAACATTGGCGAGAGGGGTTACATTGTGAAATGGGCACCTCAAAAGAAAGTTCTAGCACACGTTGCAGTGGGAGGATTTTTGAGCCACTGTGGATGGAATTCAACGCTAGAGAGCATTTGCGAAGGAATTCCAATGATATGCCGACCATGTTTGGTGGACCAGAAAGTGAATGCAAGATATGTTAGCCATGAATGGAGAGTAGGCCTAGAATTGGAAGGGGATCTAGAGAGAGGTGAGATAAAGAGAGCTATAAAAACACTTATGGTGGGCGAAGAAGGGGAGGCGATGAGGGAGGAGGCTAAGAAATTGAAGGAGAATGTTGAACTTTGCATTAAAGAAGGTGGTTCTTCTTATAATTCCATGAACAGGCTAGTGGAGATGATCAGGTCGTTTTAATATGACTATGGACTATACATGGAGGTCCAATATTTTTAATAATAATTTTTTTTTGTTTTTTTCCTCGTAGTACTGTTGCATGTATTGCTTACTACTCCCTAGCAAAGACCTTTTCTTATTTATTAGTTGGAGAGGCACGTGTATTCCTATGTTTGATAATAATCTATGTAATTTTTTATTTGGCAAGTAGATAGACGTGCATTTAGTATAAAAAAGTAATTTTTTTTTTCTTTCAAAGAAAAAGTAGTTATAAATTGATGAGTATGTATATGGTTTATACATGGGTTCAATCAGATGACCCTGATCATCAGTTATTGTACCAAGTTTTAACTGAGCCGATTTCAAGTTCACTCACGTGCGGATTCGCTTGCTTATACCCCTACCAACTACAATATTGGAGGGCTATTCCTTTTCAGGCGGATATCTGCTTTCCTTTTGCTTGATAAAAATTCTTCAAATTTCCTTTCAACCAGTTGCTAAGAGAAATGTACACACTAAATTTTGTATATAATGACCGCAATACCCAAAATCACTGTCAATGGTAATTTTGGCAGAAATTGAATTTTTTTTTTTTTTGGAAGTGACTAAAGGTACAGACAACACAAAAGTTATAGTTCAAAAACTAATCACATGTGCAGCTTCCTAATCCTTCAAAATCAAAATCAAAATCATCCCTGTGCTTTAATGTAATTACTGTTAGAATATATCATCACTAATGACTTTATTAGATTGTTTAGCTGGTCTGTTCTAATTATACTAAATTACCAAAATTCTACTGTAATCTCCTCCGTTCAGATTAGGAGTAAATATCCTCCCCTTCCAATCGGAAAAAAAAAAGAAAAAAAAAAGGTCACCTAACTAAATATTTGAAAAAAGAAAAAGGAAGATCATCAAGAGAATAATGCCATAATGGGTCGGTGGGAGGCAAAAAAGAGGCCTAAATCAAATTCTCAACAAATTAATGTTCAGTCTATTTTACATTTGATTGATGCTTAATTCTTTTATTTTCCTGATTAGGAGAATTGATTTTCTATCTAGCTCATTGAGTTAAAAAATATGTCTAATAGAATGCTAGGTGAATCCCCAAAGCCTTAGTGTTTTTCTCATTAATTTTATCAAATCTCACTTTTATTAAATTAGTTTAGTTAATTTAATTTTTAGTTTATTTTGGTTATTTTTATCTTAATAGTTTAGTGCTTTAATTATTTGTTCTGTTTATATTAGTTGCATTGTTTACTTTTTGTTTAAAATTCTTATGAGTTCGACCTCGCACTTGTAAACCTATATTTCAAAATGATTCGTGCACTTAAGAGTACATTTAAAATTTCAACAACACTCAGCCACCTGTCTAATTTATTTATTTTAAAAAAAAAGAAATTAATTTGATTTTTTTTTTTATGTTTTATTTATATTTTATTACAAATATTTTTTGGGGAATTTTTTTTTTTTAAAATTTTTTTTAAAGAGTATGGACATTTAAACAGTGCAAAACGTCACATTTTAAAAAGGTGACGTGCACACTATTGTCACGTCCCCTTTCAAAATAGGATGTTTTGCAAAACTTATTACCTTGTAGAGACATTTTTACTGTTCAAACATTTCTAAATTTTATTTTAGTCACTATATATATATATATATATATATATATATATATATGGACATTTGTAAAATGTTACTATTTGAACGTCCCTAATTAAATAGAGACATTTTTTAGACAAAAATGTCTCCTTGCAAACGTCCATATTTTGCTTAATTTTTGTAGGTGTATGAGGCAAAGCATGAGTAAAAATTATATAAAAAATCATACATATCCTTGTATTTTTAAATTATTAATTGTCTCAATATCTTCTTAAATTACCAAAGAAAATATCTTTATTGTCTAGTAATAAAAATTTAAAACGAAAAGTAGAAGAAAATAGGGCGACAACATGACTTGAGCCAAGAAAAACTAAAAAAGTAATGTCCCACCTCTCCCAACACTTGGAAAATCACAAAATTGTGAATAGTCCGATGTAATGATCAGTAGATGGTGGTGGTGGGCATCTTTACAACCTTAGTCATTATTGCATACGCACTGCCGTTGGACACCACTCAGAAAACTATTTAATCCAAACTCACTAGATCCGAATCGTAACAAATTTGATTGATGTGTGGAAAAAATAAGATGAAAGAGTAAGGGAAGAAATGTCGACGTCTCCGGGGTGGTGCAGAGGCAAAGGATCTGAAGCTTCCAAGCATCGTCTTAACCAGCGGTAGTGCTTCCCATTTTCTTGCTCGTACTGCCCTTATCCAATTAAAAGCAGAAGCCCACATCCCCTTCCCAGGTATATCTATGTTCCATCAATAAGCCAATGCTTGCCGTCGCTGCATGTTTCTGGAAGATTTTTGTCTAGCATCCACTCTAATGGTCAATCCTAATGAAGGGGCTTAATTCATGTAACAAAATGATAGTTTGATATATTTAAATGTCACACTTGTTTGCTCGTGGAACCAGAAAATTTTAAAGGATGGGGCCCAAGCGAAAATTTTTATTAAGTTTTTTTTTTTTTTTTTTAATCACCGGTACTTAAATACAATGAGGAATTCAACTTAAAATTGTGTCAAATTCTCAGATTAAATATTTAAATTCTAGCAACCAATATTCTTAATATTTATAATACTCATATTCTCTTTCTATTCCATTAATCTAGCAACTTACCCCCAACGAGGATAAAGGGCTTGAATCGGTCAAGGCCAAACAAAGCTTAATGGGTAGAACCAAAAAAAAAAAAATTAGGAATAGGCCAAAATTTTTATTACATAGGGCCAAAAAAATTAAAAATCGGGCCAAAAAATATTGGAATAGAGCCAAAATTTTAATTGAAAATGGCAAAAAATTATTTTTGGGAAGGGCCCATTGACTAAAAATACAATTTTTCCTTACTATTATTATTTTTATACATATAAAATTTTTTTTCTTTAAAATTTGGGGGAGGGCCCTGTCCAATACGGGCTCTTCCCTTCCTACGTCTCTACAATAAACTATTTTGAAAAAAACTATCAGATCGAGAGGGCTAGCTAAAGTGTATTTAACCTTAATTTCTTATTGTCAAATGATCATAGCCCTTCCCTTCAAACTAATCACTTACACTCAAAATTTTCTGGATTACAAAATCTAAGTCGTAAGATCCAGTTCCAAAGTTATGTCCTCTTAGGGTTAAGGATTTACCTATTTTTGAAAAATTAGTGAACTATTTGGCACTAGTGAGCAAAGCTTTTACCAGTAAAGCATCTTCGCCCATCATTTATAATACAATTGACTTCCTTTCCTTGAAGATTCTTCATCGGAAAAAATCCAACATCAATGGCAAGTTCCAGTATTCACAATGGAAAACACACCTAACTATATATTTGGAAAAAGAAGTTGGAAGATCGTCAAGAGATTAATAGGTCAGTGGGAGGAAAAAAAGTAAGCATTCACCCATAAATATCCACGAAACAAAGCCCAGTAAAAGTTAATTCACATTGAATTTGAAACCATCGTTACACAAAATCCAAATTATATTTACTTATCTAATTTATTTAAACACTTTTATTTATTTATATATTTAATATTTATTTCAGGACCTAAACAATTAGGGGTGTAAACGAGCCGAGCTTGAGCGAGCTTCCCTTGTTCAGGCTTGGCTCATTTAAATTTTACTCGAGCTCGAGTCGAGCTCAAGGGCGAGCCAAAAAAATCGAGCTCGAGCTAATAATAAGTCGAGCCGAGCCAGCTCTCTTATATTTAATTTTTTTGTTTTTTTTTAAAAAAAAATTTAACTTCAAGTACTCTTAAACGGCTTAAGAAGTTAGTTTGCATATGAGTATTTGCTTAACTTGGCTAGTCGAGAATGGAGCTTGAGTCAATACAACAAGGCATTTGGTTTCAAAGAGAGAAGATATGCATCCTTTTATAGATAAGCAAATTTGGAGATTAATGTTTTCTTAACAATGTGGGATAAGTTAACAGGTTGCATTCAGACTGCATTGGGACAACGCCCCTTACAAAAAACTATTTTTTTTCAACGTCTCTCTCAATCCTCCTCACCAGTCACAATGCATCTTCCACATGAACTCTCATTTCCCACTCTCTCACTCTCGCTCATCAAACAGGTAGTGATAGTGTTTGGGTCTGTATGATTCTTCAATAGTTTATGCCTTTTGCAATCTCCCTCAATAGTTTCTGCTTGATTCTTTCTCTTTTCGTTTGGGTCTGCTCTAATTGAATCGATGTCTTTTTAATGATTTCTCTCTCTCTTTGATCACGAAGGGTTTAGAATTTTTCATTCTCTAACGCCTAAATATAAATGCAATTTTAAGATTTTAATAATTATGAGATTTATAATTAATTATGTATTACTTAGTTTATATATATACACACACAAGCTTATACGAGCTTGCTCACAAGCCTAACTGAGTCGAGCCGAGCTTGCTTCGTTTAATATTCGAGCTAGGATTTGTGTTCATGAAGAGCTTCATTTAATATTCGAGTCGAGCACGAGCCGAGCTTATGCGAGCCAAGCCCGAGCTTGCTCGCGAGACGTTTCGCTCACTTAACAATCCTATAAACAATCCAACCGATACAAGCTCATCCCGAAATTTCAATGGCTTTAACGTCAGGCTTCTTGACCTCCTCCTTTGGAACAGTGACTGTAAGAACCCCATTCTCCATGGACGCCTTCACATCCCCATCTTCACTTTTTCCGGCAGCCTGACCTCCTCATGAACTTCCCGCTGCTGCGCTCCACCCTATGCCACTTGTCGTTCTTATCTTCCTTCTCCACATTCCTCTCTCCGCTGATCTGGAGAACTCTGTTGTCGTCTTCGATCTCGACCTTCACTTCCTCCTTCTTCAGCCCCAGGAGATCGACCTTGAACACGTGAGCTTCTGGGGTCCCCTTCCAGTCGATTCTGGTGTTCACAAACGCAGAATTTTCTTGAGAAAGTTCAGGAAAAGTGGGGAAGGGGAAATCCTTGAAGGGGTCAAAGACGCTGCTTCGTCGGCTACCGAAGAAACTTGGGATGATCGACATTCTCGCTGCGATTTTGATGTTCGATGAAATACTGCAAAAGAAATTAGGATTGTGTGGTTGATGAGAAAGCTTCTTCGAATTTCTGTTTGTAATTGTACTCGGAGTTGGTTGTTTGCTGGCGGAGGGATAGGTTGGGTATTTGAAGTGATGAGAGGACCATTCTAGTATTTTCGGGAGAAAAGAAAAAAGGCACTTGCTGGAACGTTCCTGAACAATTGTGGGTTTTCACGAGGAGTCTTTACCGGAGTTTGTTTTCATGTTAGGCTTGGAATTCTGGGTTTGATATTCATCATGGGCCCCCATTACATTTTATTGGGCCTGTGACTCTTTACTAAATTTATGGTAACATAATTCTTTTTTTCTTTTTTTCCTTCCTTTTTTTAGAATTTGTTTATTTTCATTTTATTAATGGTATTTTTGTGGTTGGGAAACATTGACAATTTTTTGATAGTTTGAAAGATCATTGTCCAAATTAAAAGTTTTTTAGGGATATTGAAAAATGTTATGCCGACTCCAAACACCAATTAATGCGGAATTAACAAATAAGAGGCAATAAACAATTTACTCACCAAAATATGTAAAGCAATAAAACAATCAGACACAATATATTTTGGTGACGAAGATAAAACATTTTAAAAAACGATCTAAAAGTAAAACTTCTGCAGGAAAGCCAAATCCAGGAAATCACAATAAAAAAAATTATCTAGAGATTACAGACATTAGAAACACTTACAACCCTTTGCAAGACATTGGCTTTGTAAGATCGACAAGTCTACAACTCGTCTCTTTACTCATAATCTTCTTCAATGTGATTCTCCTTTACTAGACCATTCCGATAGATTTCTCAATCAAAGCACAAAATCAAACTAACAGATATACTCTAAAAGTAACGGTTTATAGCTCACAACGTATGATCACTCTTAGCTCAGCCTCTGACGAATGCTAGGGCAGAAATTCATCCCGCTCAAGTTCTATAAAGATGTATTTATAATATGTACAAAACCCCAGACCTGGGTGCCCACATAAAACAAACGTTTTGGGCATAAAATCTACGGGGTATCCGAACAGGGTTAGTGCCTGTCTGGACAGCAAGCCATGAAACTGCGTTCATGGACTTGCTGGAAAGCCTGTCCGGACAGCCCAGCACCTTGTCCAGACATGGCCTGCAATGGGGATGCAACGGTCTTGTGGGAATTCCTGTTCTAACGACTCTCTCTTCGTGTCTGGACAAAGAGCATAGAAATACTATTTAAGCTCCGTTTTGCTCACCGAATTAGCTAATATACAAGAACTAACATATATTGTTAATTTATTAGTAGTTTGAGTGTTATATAGACTTTTTTTTATTCATAAATTTATCTGATTCATTTTTTATCGCATATTACCCGGAAATTTCACTTATCCCTGAAAATTTTAAATTTTTATGGGTTTTACAATTTTCTCCTCAAAGTTAAATATCCAACTATAAAAAATTTCATCAATCTACTAAAAATGCTCAAAAAATGTAGAAAACCATCGTGAAAACTCTTATCAACCGTACATGTAAAAGATGATGAAGATAAATTGCAATAATATGACATCACGCATGCATGTCGTAGTAGTGTTTAAATTGCAATAATAGTGTGTGCCAAGCATTGCCGAAAAAACTGTGTGGGAGAGAAGGAGAGAGAGAGACGGAAGAGCAAGGAATCGGAGGAGACGTCGATGTCCCCGGGTGGTCCTAGTCCCGGAGCTGACATGACTTGAGCCCAAAAGAATAAATGTTCCAACACTTTGAAAATGACAAAATAGGGTGGTCGGCATAGTTGCATGTTATCTTGACAGACGAATGCAATTAATTGTCCAAACTCTGAACCTTCGTCATTGCATACGCAGAGCCGACAAAACTGTGTGGGAGAGAAGAAAGAGAGAGAGAGAGAGAGATGGAAGAGCAAGGGAAGAGACGCCGACGTGTTCTGGTGGTGCTAGTCCCATGGCTGTTCCAAGGCCACATAAACCCAATGTTTCAGTTGGGAAGCATCCTCCACTCCATTGGCTTCTCCATCACCGTCGTTCACGCCCAGTACAACTTCCCCGATCCTTCAAGCCACCCAGATTTCAGCTTTGTTCCCTTGCTAGATACCTCATCCGCCCCCGACTTTACTGGTGAGATAGTAGCTTCTATGGTGCAGCTTAGTACCAATTACAAAGCATGTTTCCAGGAGTACTTGGCTCAAGTGATGAGCCAAGAGGGCTCGGACGAAGGAATCGCCTGCATCATTCACGACGAGCTCATGTGCTTTTCCGAAGCAGAGGCAAAGGCTCTGAAGCTTCCAAGCATTAGTTTAACTACCAGTAATGCTGCCCATTTTCTTGCTCGTTCTGCCCTTGTCCAACTAAAGGCAGAAGGCCACATCCCCTTCCCAGGTATATCTATGTTCCATCAATAACGTAATTCTTGCTTTATCCTTTAGGTACAATACTACCCGGAGCACTCCCAAAATCAAGGAAGATGGGGTAGCTAAAGGTGGCTGGGGGTTGGCCACGAGCCGCTACTATCCCAACGCCCTCCGTTCCATTGTTTTTTTTTAAAAAAAAAAAAATCTAGTCTCTTTTTAATGATTAATAATTATAAAAGGTAAATTTGATTTTTCAATGGTCAAAATGAGGGTATTTCTGGAAGATTTTTGTCAAATATTGTTTTTTCATCCACTCTGGTCAATGCTAACAAGAGGCTTAATTGTAACAAAATGAGAGTTTGATATATCTAAGTATCACATTTTTTTTAGCTCATGCAACTATTTTGATTAAGGTTGTTGGCTCAGGGGCTAAAGTGATTTAACCTGATCTTCTTACTGTCAAATGATTATCGCCCTTTAAACTAATTGCTTACATTCAAACTTTTTTGAATTACAGAATCAAAGTTGCAGGATCTAGTTCCAAAGCTCCATTCTCTCAGGTTCAAAGATCTACCTATTTTTGGAAAAATTCGTGAACTATTTGGCACTAGTGAGTAAAGCTTTTAACAATAAGGCATCTTCGCCCATCATTTATAATACAATTGACTTCCTTGAAAATTCTTCATTGGAAAAAATCCAACATCAATGGCAAGTTCCAATATTCACAATGGGCCCTATGCATAGGATGGCCTCGACCTCCTCTAGTAGCTTATTGGAAGAAGACACTAGTTGTTTGGCATAGCTTGATAAGCAAAGTTATAAATCAGTCATTTATATATGTAAGCTTGGGAAGCGTGGCATTCATGGACATCAAAGAGCTTGCAGAGATGGCTTGAGGGCTAGCAAACAGCCATCAACCTTTCTTGTGGGTGGTTCGGCCAGGCTCGGTTCTTGGTGAAGAATTGATTGAGGTAATGTCTGAAGAATTTAAAGAAAACATTGGCGAGAGGGGTTACATTATGAAATTGGCACCCCAAAAGAAAGTCTTGGCACACAGTGTAGTGGGAGGATTTTTGAGCCACTGTGGATGGAATTCAACGCTTGAGAGCATTTGTGAAGGAATTCCAATGATATGCCGACCAAGTTTCAAGGACCAGAAAATAAATGCAAGATATGTTAGCCATGTATGGAGAGTAGGCCTAGAATTGAAAAGGGATCTAGTAAGAGGTGAAATAGAGAGATCCGTGAAAAAACTTATGGTGGGGGAAGAAGGGGAGGCCATGAGGGAAAAGGCTAAAAATTTGAAGGAGAATGTTAAACTTTGCGTTAAAGAAGGTGGTTCTTCTTACAATTCCATGAATAGGCTAGTGGAGATGATCAGGTCATTTTAATATGACTATGGAGGTCCTATATTTTTAATAATTTTTGTTTTTTTTTGTTGTTTTCTTTTCCTTTTGTTGTCCATCGTAGTACTGTTGTATTGCTTTCTACTTTCTAGAAAAGACCTTTTTAGTTGGAGAGGTACGCGCTTGATTCTATGTATTTCTATGTTTGATAATAATATATGTAATTTTTTATTTTGCAAAATAGACTTGCATTTAGTCTAAAAAAGTAGTTTTTTTTTTTTTTCTTCGAAAGAAAAAGTAATTATGAATTAATGAGTATATATATGATTTATACATGGGTTCAACGAGATTACCCTGATCAGCAGATATTGGATCAAGTTTTAACCGAATTATTTCATAACCCATGGCCAACAATATAAATAAGTCAAGCTTATACAAGCCGATCTCGAATTTGCTCGCAAACATATTCACTCGCTTACACTCGTACTTACAATAGAGGGCCATTTCTTCTCAGACAGATATCTGCTTTCTTTTTGCCTGATAAAAATCCTTTAAATTTTCTTTCAACCACTGCAGAGAGATGTACATAGGGGTGTAAATGAACCGAGCTTGAGCGAGCTTTCCTTGTTAGGCTAGGCTCGTTTAAATTTTACTCGAGCTCGAGTCGAGCTCAAGGGCGAGTCAAAAAAATCGAGCTCGAGCTAATAATAAGTCGAGCCGAGCCAACTCACGAGCTGGCTCTTATATTTAATGTTTTTGTTTTTTTAAAAAAATTTAACTTCAAGTACTCTTAAACGGCTTAAGAAATTAGTTTACATATGAGTATTTGCTTAACCTGGCTAGTCGAATATGAAGCCTGAGTCAATACAGCAAGGCATTTGGTCTCAAAGATAGAGGATATGCATCCTACTTGGAGATTAATGTTTTCTTAACAATGTGGGACAAGTTAACAGGTTGCATTCAGACTGCATTGGGACAATGCCCCCTACAAAAAACTATTTTTTTAACGTCTCTCTCTCAATCCCCTCACCAGTCACAGCGCATCTTCCACCTAAACTCTCATTTCTCACTCTATCACTCTCACTCATCAAATAGATAGTGATAGTGTTTGGGTTTGTATGATTCTTCAATAGTTTATGCCTTTTGCAATCTCCCTCAATAGTTTCTGCTTGATTCTTCTTCCTTTCATTTGGGTCTGCTCTAATTAAATCGAGGTCTTTTTAATGATTGCTCTCTCTCTCTCTCTGATCACGAAGGGTTTAGAATTTTTCATTCTCTAATGCTTAAATATAAATGCAATTTTAAGATTTTAATAATTATGAGATTTATAATTAATTATGTATTACTTAGTATATATATATATATACACACACACACGAGCTTATACGAGCTTGCTCACGAGCCTAGTCGATCCGAGCTTGCTTCGTTTAATATTCGAGCTAGGATTTGTGTTCATGAAGCGCTTCATTTAATATTCGAGTCGAGCACGAGCCGAGCTTATGCGAGCCGAGCCTAAGCTTGCTCGCGAGACGCTTCGCTCACTTGACAGCCCTGGTGTACACACTAAATTTTGTATATAATGACCGCAATATCCTAAATCACCGTCAATAGTAATTTTGGCTGTAATTGAATTTAATCACGACTATAAAGTCAAAACTGACAACGCAAAAGTTATAGTTCAAAAGCCAATCACATCTGCCCCTTCCAAATCCTTCAAAATCAAAATCATCCCTTGCTGTGCTTTAATGTAATTACTGTTAGAATATATCATCACTAATGATTTTATTAGATTGTTTAGCTCGTCAGTGCTAATTAAATTCTAAAGATACTAAATTACCCAAATTATACTGTAATCTCCCCTGTTCAGATTAGTAGCAAAGATCCTCCCCTTCCAATCTATCTCTCTCTCTAAAAAATAAAAATAAAATAAAATAAAATCTAACCAATGGCGGAGCCAAAATTTTAGTTTATGAATCAATTTTTTTTTAAAAAAAAACTATTTCATAAGAAAATTAAATAGTTTAATAAAATTTGATAATTGTATAAAATATATAAGTGTAGGCTACAATTTATTTTTTAACACCTAAAGTTAATTTATTCAATTGTCTTTCGGGTTTGATCTCAATCACAAGGAAGGTAATGAGCAAATTTTTTATTTTAGCAATAATCATCTAGCTAATGACATATTTGTTAAATATATCTCGACATGAGCTCTTTTAGAAGTTAATTAAAGTTTAATTAAATCATTATTATTCTCTATAATCTTAAGTAATTACAATTATATATTTCATACAATTAAAAATTGTAAAAAAATTATATATGTTTATAAAAAAATTAATTTAATTGATAAATCTAAATATAAAATCTTAATCAATATGTACCTGAAAATTTTAAAAAAGAAACGTTGTCAAAATGCAATTGATATCAATTGTTTAGCGTCTCGAGGAGAAAAAAAAATAGCATACTGAAAAACAAAAAAAAATTATTACATTTATTAAACACTTTTATTTATTTATTTAATATTTATTTCAGGACCAAAGCAATCCAACGGATACAAGTTCATCCCGAAATTTCAATCGCTTTAACGTCAGGCTTCTTGACCTCCTCCTTTGGAATAGTCACGGTAAGAACCCCATTCTCCATGGACGCCTTCACCTCCTCTATCTTCACATTTTCCGGCAGCCTGAACCTCCTCATGAACTTCCCGCTGCTGCACTCCACCCTATGCCACGTGTCGTTCTTGTCTTCCTTCTCCACATTCCTCTCTCCGCTGATCTGGAGAACTCTATCATCTTCGATCTCCACCTTCACTTCCTCCTTCTTCAGCCCCGGAAGATCGGCCTTGAACACATGGGCTTCTGGGGTCTCCTTCCAGTCGATTCTGGTGTTCACAAACGCAGAATTTTCCTGAGAAAGTTCGAAAAATGTGAGGAACGGGAAATCCTTGAAGGGGTCGAAGACGCTGCTTTGTCGGCCACCGAAGAAACTTGGGATGATCGACATTCTCGCTGCGATTTTGATGTTCGACGAAAGACTGTTAAAGAAATTAGGATTGTGTGGTTGATGAGAAAGCTTCTTCGAATTGCTATTGGCACTCTGTGTGCTTTGCCGGAGGAGGGATAGATTGGGTATTTAATGTTATCAGAGGACCATTCTAGTATTTTCGTGAGACTTGCTAGAACATTCGTGAACAATTGTGGGTTTTCACGAGGAGTCTTGATCGGAGTTTGTTTTCATGTTAGGCTTGGAGCTTTGGGTTTGATATTCGTTATGGGCCCCCGTTACCTTTTATTGGGCCTGTTACTTTTAAAAGCAAATTACGTTAACATTATTATTATTATTATTTAATATTTTATTTTCTGACAATAGAGTTCTTTTAAGCATATAGGTTTGTGTTTTTTTTTGTTTGTTCATGATATTTCTTAGACATCTTTTCAGCACTAAAGGCACCAAAGACTTTGTTGGGAAGGTGGTTCTAACAATTCCTTGAACGAGCTAATAGAGATGATTATGTCATTTTAATTGCAAAGATGTTTTGATTCAAAAAAAAAAAAAAATTGCAAAGATGCTTTGATAAAAACTAATTATTTGTTCTTTGCATTGCTGGTTGTGTTAAGTCAATATCATGTTATGCGGGCACATCGTAAAAAAAGTTGTTTGGGTATTTAGTCTCATATTAATTGTGTACCTAGACTGATTATTTATTTATTTTTGAAGCTTTGTGCGTACCTAGACAAATTTGAGTTTTTTTTAAATGATTAGGACAATTTTGATGATAACTTTGATTAGTGTTTATTGATTATGTTGGACTTATAGGCCAGCAAGTCCACATAACCGAGATACCGCTCACTAACCCGAATTCACTAAATAGTTGAAACACAAGACCCACTCTCACACCACTTTTGCACAATCTAGTCATTTTCGTGTCACTTGGGCCATTTTTATAACCAATCCACGAGCCTCGGATCTCAAGTGGTGAGCACTTGAGAGCAATACACAATGTACAAGTAAATTTTTTTTTTTTTTTTTTTTTTTTTACCTCTTCCCATATTTTCATTTCGAATTATTTTTTAAAATATTTATTAACTTAAACATCGAAATTCAGAATCAGTCTACTTTATCAAGATCCTTTACTCTTTTTATTTTTTTATTTTTTACTTTTTTTTGCGAGTACTTATCTATGATTGATATTCCAGTATGAGAAAGAGTCCTATTATAAGGCGCGCACACACACGTATATATAAAGTTGAATCATGTCCTTTAATTTGGTACTCATTTTGTGCATGTATTAGGGTCACATGAAATAGGAGCCAAAAATGGACCCATCAGAGAAAGTCTACGAGTAAAGCCAAGAAAATTCTGGACTTCGCGAAAAAGTTCGTTAAACCGTTTCCCACGAAAAGTTCCAGAATGGTCCTCTGATCACTTTAGATACCCAACCTATCCCCCCTCCGGCAAACCGTTCAATCTCAACAGCAATTCCAAGTAGCTGTCTCATCAAGCAAGCAATACCAATTTAGTTTTCCTTTCATCAAACATCATAATCGCAGCGATAATGTCGATCATCCCAAGCTTCTTTAGTGGCCAGCGAAGTAGCGTCTTCGATCCCTTCAAGGATTACCCCTTCCCCACTTTTCCTGAATTTTCACGAGAAAATTCTGAGTTCGTGATCGCCAAAATCGACTGGAAAGAGACCCCAGAAGCCCATGTGTTCAAGGCAGATCTTCCGGGGCTGAAGAAGGAGGAAGTGAAGGTTGAGATCGAAGATGACAGAGTGCTCCAGATTAGCGGAGAGAGGAATGTGGAGAAGGAAGACAAGAACGACACGTGGCATAGGGTGGAGCGCAGTAGCGGGAAGTTCGTGAGGAGGTTGAGGCTGCCGGAGAATGCGAAGTTGGAGGAGGTGAAGGCGTCCATGGAGAATGGGGTTCTTACGGTCACTGTTCCCAAAGAGGAGGTGAAGAAGCCCGAGGTGAAATCCATTGAAATTTCTGGTTGAATGAAGCAATTGTTGTATGATTGCTTTATTGGAGAGTCTTGTCGTCTTTGTTTGAATGCAAACAAGTAAATACAGAAGTTTACCTTGTAATCTTTTCTTCTTCTCTGTTTGTATACAACCACTTGTTATAATTTGACATATCTCCCATACTGAGCAATCCTTGATGGAAACCGAAGATGTTAATAGAATTTGATTTTGCCCAAAGATGCAATGCTTATGAAAGTCGAGCAATTTTGTTGTTTTGGTTACAAAGCAAAGGATTTGATAATGTTAATCGTGCCTCACCATCAAAATCTTCATTACGCCTTGCTGTTAATTGCATTAAAGCACACACCTTGATGGGCTAAATGTTAAAACTATTTTCACCATCAAATTTTGCTAAAACCATCATGCAGAAAAAGACTTGCGCTCTAATCATTACTGAGATAAAATAATTTTTGGCTCCCAATTATGTAGAAACAAATAGAATAAAAATAACACAATCGTATAGAACACCAAAGATTTAACGTAGTTTGATAAGCCTTAATACACTTAAAACCTCACACTTCGCCTCATTTAGTCAAATAAGGGTGACCGAAGCACCCGGTGCTTGTATTAATTAGCGATATATATAAACAATTACAACGTGATGAATAACTGACATTTGAAAAACTAAATCATAAACTACACACTGAACATTTAAAAGAACAGAAAAAATGCAGCTGTCATTATCTTCAATAGACGTCGACTTTGACTTCGTATATTCTTGAATATAATGATTTGTATTTATTTAACATGATGGTTAACACGTGATGGCTTAAAAAAAAAAAAATCCAAGTGGGAGAGAGCACAGCTGATCAGACTACAAATGAAAAACTCTTAAAAGTCAAAACAAAAATTCCGCTGGTCTAACTCCATCGACAAGACTTGACTTTTCTAAGTTAAACCAGACCGACAGCTAAACATGTTGTCATTATGGATATTAATATATGGGGTTCTCTGTCACTCAGAAAGCACAAGCAGCCAAGGTCGCCTCGATTTCCATACTTTCTTTACTCTTTATATATGTATATATCCAGTTGATGCCTCAACCACTAGCCTTCGTCATTGCATACGCTATCAAGATTCAGATCTTATTGTCCAAACTCTGAACCTTCGTCATTGCATACGCAGAGCCGACTAAACTGTGTGGGAGAAAAAGAGAGAGAGAGAGAGAGAGAGAGATGGAAGAGCAAGGGAAGAGACGCCGACGTGTCCGGGTGGTGCTAGTCCCATGGCCGTTCCAAGGCCACATAAACCCAATGCTTCAGTTGGGAAGCATCCTCCACTCCAATGGCTTCTCCATCACCGTCGTTCACGCCCAATACAACTCCCCCGACCCTTCAAGCCACCCAGATTTCAGCTTTGTTCCCTTGCCAGATACCTCATCCGCCCCCGACTTTACTGGTGAGATAGTAGCTTCTATAGTGCAGCTTTGTACCAATTACAAAGCTTGTTTCCAGGAGTGCTTGGCTCAAGTGATGAGCCAACAGGGCTCGGACGAAGGAATCGCCTGCATCATTCACGATGAGCTCATGTACTTTTCCGAAGCAGTGGCAAATGCTCTGAAGCTTCCAAGCATTAGTTTAACTGCCAGTAATGCTGCCCATTTTCTTGCTCGTTCTGCCCTTGTCCAACTAAAGGCAGAAGGCCACATCCCCTTCCCAGGTATATCTATGTTCCATCAGTAACATAATTCTTGCGTTATCCTTTAGGTACAATACTACAACACAAAGGGTAGTCGGAGCACTCCCAAAATCAAGGAAGATGGGGTGGCTAAAGGTGGCTGGGGGTTGGCCAAGAGCCGCTACTAGCCCAACACCCTCCGTTCCATTTTTTATTTTTTATTTTATTTTATTTTTAATCTAGTCTCTTTTTACTGATTAATAATTATAAAAGGTAAATTTGATTTTTCGATGGTCAAAATGAGGGCATTACCGGAAGATTTTTTGTCAAATGTTGTTTTTGCATCCACTCTAACAGTCAATGTTAACAAGAGGCTTAATTGTAACAAAATGATAGTTTGATATATCTAAGTATCACATTTGTTAGCTCATGAAACTATTTTGATAAGAGTTGTCGGCTCAGGGGTTAACCTGATCTTCTTACTATCAAATGATTATTGTCCTTCAAACTAGTCGCTTATGTACTTTTAAACTTTTTTGAATTACAGAATCTAAGTCGCAGAATCTAGTTCCAGAGTTTTATCCTCTCAGGTTCAAGGATCTACCTATTTTGGAAAAATTAGAGAGCTATTTGGCACTAGTAAGTAAAGCTTTTAACAATAAAACATCTTCGCCCATCATTTATAATACAATTGACTTCCTTGAAAATTCTTCATTGGAAAAAATCCAACATCAATGGCAAGTTCCAATATTCACAATGGGCCCTATGCATAGGATTGCCTCGACCTCCTCTAGTAGCTTATTGGAAGAGGACACTAGTTGTTTGGCATGGCTTGATAAGCAAAGTTGTAAATCAGTCATTTATGTAAGCTTGGGAAGCGTGGCATTCATGGACATCAAAGAGCTTGCAGAGATGGCTTGGGGGCTAGCAAACAGCCATCAACCTTTCTTGTGGGTGGTTCGGCCAGGCTCGGTTCTTGGTGAAGAATTGATTGAGGTATTGTTCGAAGAATTTAAAGAAAACATTGACGACAGGGGTTACATTGTAAAATGGGCACCTCAAAAGAAAGTTTTGGCACACGTTGCAGTGGGAGGATTTTTGAGCCACTGTGGATGGAATTCAACACTAGAGAGTATTTGCGAAGGAATTCCAATGATTTGCCGACCATGTTTCATGGACCAGAAAGTGAATGCAAGATATATTAGCCAGATATGGAGGGTAGGCCTAGAATTAGAAGGAGATCTAGAGAGAGGTGAGATAGAGAGAGCTGTAAAAAAACTTATGGTGGGCGAAGAAGGAGAGGCCATGAGGGAAAAGGCTAAGAAATTGAAGGAGAATGTTGAACTTGGCATTAAAGAAGGTGGTTCTTCTTATAATTCCATGAACAGGCTAGTGGAGATGGTCAGGTCGTTTTAATATGACTATGGAGGTCCAATATTTTTAATAATTTTTGTTTTTTGTTTTTATCTTTTTCTTTTGTTGTCCCTCGTAGTACTGTCGTATTGCTTTCTACTTTCTAGCAAAGACCTTTTTCTTATTTATTAGTTGGAGAGGCACGTGCTTGATTCTATGTATTTCTATGTTTGATAATAATATATGTAATTTTTTATTTGGCAAGTAAATAGACTTGCACTAATTCTAAAACGGTAATTTTTTTTTTTTTTTTCTTTGAAAGAAAAAGTAATTATGAATTAATGAGTATATATATGGTTTATACATGGGTTCAACCAGATGACCCTGATTAGCAGATATTGTATCAAGTTTCAACCGAATTATTTCTTAACTCATGGCCAACAATATAAACAAGTCGAGCTTATATGAGCTGATCTCAAATTTGCTCGTGAACATATTCGCTCGCTTACAGCCGTACTTACAATGAAGGGCCATTCCTTTTCAGACAGACATCTGCTTTCTCTTTGCGTGATAAAAATCCTTCATATTTCCATTCAATCAGCTGCTGAGAGATGATGTATACACCTGATTTTATATATAATGACCGCAATACCCCAAATCACCGTCAATAGTAATTTTGGCAGTAATTGAATTTAATCACGACTATAAAGTCTAAACAGACAACACAAAAGTTATAGTTCAAAAACCAATCACATCTGCCCCTTCCAAATCCTTCAAAATCAAAATCATCCCTAGTTGTCCTTTAATGTAATTACTGTTAGAATATATCATCACTAATGATTTTATTAGATTGTTTAGCTCGTCAGTGCTAATTAAATTCTAAAGATACTAAATTACCCAAATTATACTGTAATCTCCTCCATTCAGATTACTGTATAGATCCTCCTCTTCCAAAAAAAAAAAAAAAACCTTATCAGCGTCAGACCCAAAATTTTGGTTCACGAGTCAATTTTTTTTTTTTAAAAAAAAGTAATTTATGGAAAAAATTAAATAGTTTAACAAAATTTGGTAATTGTATAAAATATATAAATGTAAGCTACAATTTATTTTGTAACAAGTAGAGTTAATTTATTTAATTGTCTTTCGGGTTTGATCTCAATCACTAGGAAGGTAATGAGCACATTTTTATTTTAGCAACAATCATCTACTGACATATTTGTTAAAGATGTCGAGACATGAGCTCTTTTAGAATTTAATCAAAGCTCAATTGAATCATTGTTATTCTCTATAATCTTAAGTAACTAAAATTATATATTTCATACAATTAAAAACTATATATGTTTTTAGAAAAATTAATTTAATTGAGAAATCTAAATATAAAATCTTAAGCAATATGTACCTGAAATTTTTAAAAAAGAGACGTAATTGTCAAAATGCAATTGATATGAATTGTTGACCGTCTTGAAGAAAAAAAAAATTACATTTATTAAACACTTTTATTTATTTATTTAATATTTATTTGAGGACCAAAACAATCCAATGGATACAACTTCATCCCGAAAATTTTAATCGCTTTAACGTCAGGCTTCTTGACCTCCTCCTTTGGAACAGTGACTGTAAGAACCCCATTCTCCATGGATGCCTTCACCTCCTCCATCTTCACATTTTCCGGCAACCTGAACCTCCTCATGAACTTCCCGCTGCTACGCTCCACCCTATGCCACGTGTGGTTCTTGTCTTCCTTCTCCACATTCATCTCTCCGCTGATCTGGAGCACTCTGTCATCTTCGATCTCCACCTTCACTTCCTCCTTCAATTCTTCAGCCCCGAAAGATCGGCCTTGAACACGTGGGCTTCTAGGGCCTCTTTCCAGTCGATTCTGGTGTTCACAAACGCAGAATTTTCCTGAGAAAGTTCAGAAAATGTGGGGAACGGGAAAACCTTGAAGGGGTCGAAGACGCTACTTCGTCAGCCACCGAAGAAACTTGGGATGATCGACATTCTCGCTGCGATTTTGATGTTCGACGAAAGACTGTTAAAGAAGTTAGGATTGTGTGGTTGATGAGAAAGCTTCTTCGAATTGCTATTGGTACTCTATGTGCTTTGCCGGAGGAGGGATAGATTGGGTATTTAATGTTATCAGAGGACCATTCTAGTATTTTCGTGAGACTTGCTAGAACATTCGTGAACAATTGTGGGTTTTCAAGAGGAGTCTTGACCGTAGTTTGTTTTCATGTTAGGCTTGGAACTCTGGGTTTGATATTCGTTATGGGCCCCCGTTACCTTTTATTGGGCCCGTTACTTTTAAAAAAAAAATTACAATAACATTATTATTATTATTATATAATATTTTATTTTCTGACCATAGACGAGCTAATAGAGATGATTATGTCATTTTAATTGCAAAGATGTTTTGATTAAAATTTTTTTTTGTAAAGATGCTTTGATAAAAACTAATTATTTGTTCTTTACATTGATGGTTGTGTTAAGTCAATATCATGTTATGTGGGTACATTGTAAAAAAAGTTGTTTGGGTATTTAGTCTCATATTAATTGTGTACCTAGACTGATTATTTATTTATTTATTTTTGAAGCTTTGTACGTACCTAGACAAATTTGAGTTTTTTAAATGATTAGGACAATTTTGATGATAACTTTGATTAGCGTTTATTGATTATGTTGGACTTATGGGCCAGAAAGTCTACATAACCGAGATACCGCTCACTAACCCGAGTTCACTAAGGGTGTGTTTGGGAGTGCGTTTTTAAAAAAATAATCTGCGATTTTAAACCAAATCGCAACTTTAAGGTGTTTGAGATTGCGATTTTAAAAACGCAAATTTTAAAATCGCAAAAAAATCTGCGATTTCCATAAGCTGATTAGAGGGTACTATTTTTGAAAAAGTGCGAATTTAAAACAAAATCACAATTTCTATTAAAAAGATATTTGGCGCAATAGTTACCTTTTTTAGAACGAGAATGAAAAAAATACCAAGAATACCCACCTAAAATATATTAAAACCCTTTTTTTTTTTTTTTTTTTTTTTCTTCATCATCTCTGTCTTGTTCATCCATATTGGTAATTTGGTCATGAAACCGCAATTATGTGCTAATATTATCCAAACACTCAATTGATAAAAAAAGTACTTTTTAGTATATTTTACCAAACGCCTGTGCGATTTTAAAAAGTAGCGATTTTAAAAACGTAATTTTTAAAAACGCAATTTTTAAAATCGCACTTATTGAAATCGCACTCCCAAACGGACCATAAATAGTTGAAACACAAGATCCACTATCACATCACTTTTGCACAATCTAGTCATTTTCGTGTCATTTGGGCCATTTTTATAATAAATCCACGAGTCTCGGATCTCAAGTGGTGAGCACTTGAGAGCAAGAGACAATCCACGTGCAAGTAAAATTAATTAATTTTTTTTATCTCTTCCCAAATTTTCATTTCGAATTTTTTTTTTAAAATATTTATTAACTTAAATATTGAAATTCAGAATCTGTCCACTTCATCAAGCTCCTTTACTCTTTTTATTTTTTTATTTTAATTTGTGGTTGCAAGAGGTTGATTAGGCTGTTAGATAACAAAATAAATAGTTTATATATATATATATATATATATATATATATTTCTGACGTGCTAAAACTAGCACGTCAGAAAAAAAAAAAAAAAATAGTGGGATATTCAACTTTAATTTTTCCTCTTATTTCCCTCTTTTATTATTTATTCTTTCCCCCAAATCTACTTTTCTTATTTAATTTCAGATCTTCTTTCTCTCTCTCAATCTCCCTCTTCTCTCTGCATGCATGTAGCAAAAGCTCCCTCTTCTCTCTCAATCTCTCTGAACCTCCCCCTTCTCTTTGAATCTCTCTCTTCTCTCTCAATCTCTCTGCACGGTAGCAGAGCTAGAAGAAAAGCAGATCAAGAAGAAGGAAAACAAAAGGAGAAGAGAGATCGAATAAGAGAAGCAGAAGAAAAAAATAAAATAAATAGAAGAGAAGAAGAGAAGAAGATCGAAGAAGAGAGATTTTTGATTTGAAGAAGCTCTGATTTGGTTTATTTTGATTTGATTTGGAGAGATTTTTGATTTGAAGATAAGAAGATCGAAGAAGCATAAGGTTTATTTTTTAATTTGGGTTTTTTATTTTTTGGGTTTGAGTTTTTGAAAATGGAGGAAAGAAGAGATCAAGGAGAGAGCTGGCATGGGGGAGAAACGTACGGTTGTTTTCCAGAATTTAATATATATATATATATATATATAATTTTAATTGAAAAATAATTTAAATTAATACATTTTTTTAATTGAAAAAAAAATCCAGAAAACATTAAAAAAAGAAAAATTATTATTTTTTAATAATTTTTAAATTATTGATGTGTCAAAATTTGACACGTCAGAAAATTTTTTGACGTGTCAGAAAGTGACACGCCAGAAAATTTTTCTGACGCACCAATTTTGACACGTCAGAAAATTCTGACGTGTTACATCTGACATGTTAGAAAATTATGATGTGTTAAATCTAACATGTCATAAATTTTTCGTTTCTAACACCCATAATTTTAACGTCCGAAACACGTCAAAAATGTCTCGTCAGGAGGATTTTCTAACGTGTCAGACCACTTGACACGTCAGAAAACTTATGTCAACAAAAAATTGATTTTTTGTAGTGAAAGGGAAAACCGCAAAGGCGGGGAGGAGGGGGGAAACACTACAAAAAAAATGGGATTTAGTGACGTGTCTACACTACTAAGTTTTTTTGACACGTCACCAATTTGTGATGTGTAACACATCACCAATTTTTTTAGTGGCATGTCAGAATTGACACGTCACTAATTTGTGACGTGTTTATTGTGACACATCACTAAACTATTTAAAAAAAGTAAAAATAAAACAAAAAAATGAAATTTAAATTTCCTTTAGACGTGTGATGTGTGACACGTCACCAATTCAAATAAGCTAATGTATTGAATCTACAGACATGAAGATTTTACCCACATAATTAAGTAAATAATATTAATAAATAAATAAATAAATTTTACCTGTTTCAAAGACAAATAATAATAAATAACTAAGTAAATAAATAACAGCAAGAATAGTTCTCATATACACAAAAAAAATAAAAATAAAAAAAAAAATAAAAAAAAAAAATTATCAATCATCAATCTAGGTAGAAATAGGTAATTAAAACCCAATTTCAAGCAAACACATCTTCCAAAAAACGTATATATACAAAATTGAGACAAATTCAGGACAATGCTTCAAAACTTTGTCTTCTAGTTGCCAATAACTATAGTTTGAACATCTGACCCTTTTGGTTTTTATAAAAATCTCTTTATAATTACAAACAATGTCACTTTAACAAAGCCAATAGAACAAAAAAAATAAAAGAAAAGAAAAAACAGAGTTAAGATGCTTCATATTTGATACCCCAAGACCATCCAACAAAGATATGATCTGAAAGTAAGATGACACATATCACCTGATATCCTATTCCAAGGCTCTGCCTTCTCTCTAGAAACAAAAAAAATGCTTTATGGACAGAAGATCTAGATTTAGATCTAGATCTTTCCACTTCCCCCTTCTCTAACAGCAGTGCTCGGTGTCTTCTCTGGTCTCCGTTTCTGGCAGGTGTATTTTTATATCTAAGTTGTACATCTAGATCCAGGTCCAGATCTAGTTTCCTCTTTCATAGATCTTATGTCTTCATCAACCTTGGTGCATCTTCCTGGGGATGTCTAAGATGTTGTGCTCCTCCGCCACTGCTTGTGAAGTTTTTTAGTTTTTTTAGTTCGTTTTTATTTTTGTTGTTGTGTTTGGGTTACCCATGTCCTAGATCTAGTTTGCTCGAAATAGATCTGTTTCTTAAATGTATTTCTACATGGGTTACCGGTACTTCTTTCTTTCTTTCTTTCTTTTTTTTTTTTTTTTTTTTCATTTAATAAGGCATCCTGGCCTTTTGGGTTGTGGATGTGAGTTAGTCCCCTGGCCTTGGGTTGTGGGGGTTTAGTTATGGGCTACACCTATGTATTTGTTGGAATTTGCCTGAAAAGATCTATTCTCAGAGACGGAGTCAGCCTTGCAAATGGGCAGGAGCCTATGGTTAAAACATTTAGCTTGTAAGGGCCAATTAAAAAAAAAAAAAAAAAAAAAAAAAAAACTATAAAATAATTTTTTTTACCTTAGAAAACTTGTCTGTTCTATTATCGGAAGATTTGACATTAAACATAGGTTAGCAGGTTGGTGAAGTCGCAATTTTGGCTGTGGTTAAGATTTGGCAGCTGTGTTGTATAAGCTTCATGCTTTTGACTTTCATCATTTAATGAGATCAATGCCATTATCTTAAAAAAAATAAAAAAATAAAAAAATAAAAAATAAATAAAATCGAAGAGTAAAACAAAACCTATTCTATACATGTTAGGGAAGAATATTGGCATGCACAGTACGGTTGAAGAAGCAACTAAGAGGGTAGTTGGGTCATGTTGTCAGTATGTTATGCCATCAATGCAATGCAAGGCCATTTGTTTTACCAAGTCGTTTGCTAAAACAAATACAGCATGCAATGTACACGCACACAAGGAGAGAGGGAGCTAGGTAGAGAAATGAACAAGTAATATTAGACGACAATGGGTAAAAGGACAAATATTACATTCGTTAACTATATATAGAGAAAAAGATGAGTAACACCGCCCATTTATAATTCTAGAAAGCAAACAAAACTATGGTTTCAGCCTTTCATAGAGGATAAAAGAAAGCTCTTCGTGGAAGATCGTTTCAGTCTAACTTGGACGTACTCATAAAATCTTCTAATGGAAGGCTGGCTGGCTCAACAGGTTCATTCCTGCAGGTACCTCCAGATCGATCAAGTTGCATGTCTAATGTCTTCACGTACGGTTGGGATGTCAATTTAATTAGGTCTATTTGTAGTAAAACAAAATAGACAATTAGGGACAATTTCCACCTAATTAATGAGTAGGATTTGTTTTTATTAGTTAAAAAAGTCGGTGGCCCGGTGCGCCTCTCAGTTGTCTTTTATTCTCCAAGTAGGACTAGGAGAGGGTTAATTAGTTAGCACGGCCACCTTTTTTTTTTAATCTATATAAATTTATAATAACCTATTCAGGCTTCAACCCTAGTGTTTTATATAGAGAAAAAAGAAAAAGAAAATAGTGTGATGTACAGTTGGTATTATATACATAAAAAGCCGGTTCCATCTTCTTCTTCCTCTTCTTCTCCTTCTTCTTCTCTTGTCCTTGGAACGGCCTAGAACGATGCAGATTAATTGTGGTGGCGGTGGTGATGATAGATTTAGTGACCTTCC